>NC_092876.1:177783365-178453678 GCF_028372415.1 Notamacropus eugenii | reverse complement strand
ACATCATACCGAGTGCTAATGGTCAAATATCAGTTGCCCCAGCTCCACACCACCACCGCCTTAAGTTGACTGGTTCTTGTTCAGCTATGTGGTATATAGGTCATGAAGCTATGGAAACTTGGGTCTGTATTTGGGCAGCCTCCAACACATTTGGTTTCTATCTAAGAAAGGCCAGAGGATCCAGACCCCAAGGACAATCTACTCAGACATATCTAACCCTTGTTTTTACTTCTGAATCTTCTCCCTTCCCCTAAACAGGCAACTCTCCCCTGAAGTCCCAGTCAAGAGAATGGAAAGATATTAGACTGGGCCTCAGGAGAATTGAGTTCTAGTCTTAACTGTGCTACAAATTAGCTCTGCAACTTTAAATGTCAGTCTTTCTGAGCCCATTTCTTTATCTGTAAAATATCAGTGATACTTATTGTATCACCACCTTGTTATGAGGAAAACACTTTGTAAACTCTAAAAACTCTATACAAGTTAAAGTCATGATGATGTAACATGGTACAAGTCACAGACACTCCCCATTACTGTGTATCTAACACTCTAGCCTGATCCTCTGCCTTTACTCTGCTAATAATCCTCTTGAGCTTCCAGCCCCTTTGCAAGCATCAGGGCTTCTACTGGACTATCCTTTTGTAACAATTAAGCTTCTTTGTGGGTGGGGATGCTGTCTAGGTTCATCTTGAGTATTAATAAATGATTATTATTGCTAACAATAACAATTATGCCTCCATCTTCAGCCTGATCCTTTGAGCCCAGTTATCCCTGTCTTGCCCTCCTATGCTTAAGGAGCAGACAATTGTTCTACCTGTCTTTAAATTTCCCAGGTGTCACACACTCATCGGTGTGTTAATCACCAAGATACCCTTGTCAATATCCTTCAGACTTTATTTAAGGCGGTAACTAAAGTTTAGATTAGGGAGGAGTCAGATTTGAAATCTTGCAGGGATTCAGTGATTACAAGTCCAGACTTCTTACTTCTAGCCTTAAGTTTATTTCTTCCTCCTTTTCTCCGTAACTGAACTATACTAAGAGGCAAGATGACTTAGTGAAAATAGCATGGGAATAGAAATAATAATAATATAAAAACAGTATAGTACAGTGGATAAGGTAGTCTTGCATGGGAAACTGACTTTGGAACTCAATTTCCTGACTCTGACACATACTGGCTATGCAACGCTGGAAAAATCACTTAATGGCTCCGTTCTTCCAAAGAATTCTCTAAGACCGTAGGTTGTAGAACAGATTCCATCCACATGGATAGAAAAGGTTGCCTCAGCAGTAGTTCCCTACACAAAAGAAATCGCAAGTCTTGTCCAAATAATACATTTACATAATATTTCCAAAAGCACTTTCACTTGATCTCCATACTAGTCCTACAAGGTAGACAGGGCCTGGGCTCTAGTCTTGGGCATTCATTTACTAGCTGTGCGACTTTGAGAAGCTCCAATCCAAATCAATAAGCATTTATTAAGCACCTATTATGAGCAAGGCAAGGGGATAGGGGTGCAAAGACAGAAATGGAACCACCTCAACCTTTGGAAGTTTGGTTTTCTACTGGGATAGATACAACTTAGGACTATGTAGACCACAAAGGATAAATTTGGATCTGGAATGAACCTTAGAGGCTAATTAGTCTAATGTCCTCATTTTTATGAACAAGAAAACTGAGAACCAAATTGGAGGCATGGCCTTCCAGTCACAAAAGGACAAGGTCATGCAGGTACTAAACGGCAAACTAGAATTCAAAGGCTGTCCTTTGATTCCAAATGCAGTGATCTTTCCACTAAATACCACAATGAGACTTGCTGGGCAGCTAGATGGTGCAGTGGATAGAGCACCAGTAGGAGTCAGGAGGACCTGAGTTCAAATCTTACCTCAGACACTTGACACTCACTAGCTGTGTGACCTTGGGCAAGTCACTTAACCCCAATTTGCCTCATCTTGGGTCATCTCCAGTCATCCTGATGAATATCTGGTCGCTGGATTCAGATGGCTCTGGAGGAGAAGTGAGGCTGGTGACCTGCACAGCCCTCCCTCACTCAAAACAAAGTCAAGTGGAAATCATGTCATCATTTCTATGATGGCAGTCTTCTTCAGCAGCAAAGGATGAACACACAATGAGACTCGCTACCTATCCACAGATGGTAAACTCAAGGTAACATTAAGAAAGAGAAGATACTGGAAATGGGCAGTAGGAGGAAAGAGAGAAGATTCATAACACCTAGTAGATACAGTTGATAGAGTACTGAATTTGCAGTTAGGAAGAACTCAGTTTATATCCTTCTTCCAAAACTTGTTAACTGTTTGACTCCAGGCAAGTAATTTCATTTCTTTTAGCCTCATTTTCCTCATCTGTAAAATAAATGAACTGTACTCAATTGCCTGTAAGGGCTCTATATCCTATAGAAGGCTCCATGAAGAAGTATCACCTGATCATAAATTAAATGAAAGTTAACGGGTTCTGAGAGGCAGAGATGAGAAAGGAGTATATTTCAGGAATGAGAGACAACTTGTATAAATGTACCTAGGCTGGAGATTGAACATCGCATTTAGAGAACAATTAGTAAGCTAATCGGCCTGGACTGGACTGGAATGCAAAGAAGAAGAAGAATGTGCAATAAAGGTAGAAAGGAGTGGTTTTATTTTATTCTTAAGGAAATAGAAAGCCACTAAAGATTTTTGACGAGAGATATAGTGAGAACTGTGCCTTGGAAATTTGGCAGTTGTGTGAAGGATAGATTGAAGATGATAGAGACTGAAAGCAGGGGGACAAAATAGATTATTGGAATAGTCCAGGAAGGAGAGAACGAGGTAGCCTGAACTAGAGGAATAAATGTGAGATGTTGGAGGTAGAACCTGGGCCTCAGCTTCCTCATTTAGGAAATGAGGGAATGGAACTAGATGATCTTAAATGTCTCTTCGTGCTCTCACATAGAATCATAGATCTATAGCCTAGAAGAGACTTCAGAGGCTAACTATTGATGAGGCCTAAGAATACTGTGACTTACCCAAGAGCACACATGTGGTAAGGCAGGATTTGAACCCAGATTATCTGACTTTAGAGTTAGTTTTTTCTCACATTAGTCCCATGTTACTTCTCAAATCCTATCATTTTAAGATACATACATTAGAATCCTGTTTCAAGGTCAGTTCAAGAAAGTCTTTCATTTTTCTGAACCTCAGAACTCCACTAGAGATGTAGGAAAAGGAGCAAAAGTCCTTTTATAAACTCCTCGGAGGCAAATCCCTTCTGAGAGCCTTCATGATCATTCAGGAATGCAGTCCTGTCTCTTAATTCCTTCATCACTTTTAATCACTAGTGAATCATGTCTAATATCAGAGTCTCCCAACTACTTAAAGCACAATAATAAATAGTAATAACTCATATTTGTGGCATGTTTTGCAAAGTTCCTTCCTTACTACAACTGCCTAGGGTTCAAGAAATGTTGTTCCTTTTTTTTTCAGATTGGGAAACATTCAGAGACCTCATTAGGAAGAAATCTCCTAAGTTAACCTTATCCTACCCATACCTGAACAGAAATTCTCCTTACAACATTCATCAAAAGCAGACAACCAGCTTCCCCTTGAAGAGGCTCAAGTGATTTGCCTAAGGTCACAAGACTAACAAACGGAAGACTCAAACCTACAGTAGGTCTTTTAACTCATAGCCAAGTACTTATTCTCTGGCAGCTAGGTGGCAAATGGATAGAGTACTGAGTTTAGAATTAGGAAGACTCATCTTCATGAGTTCAAATCTGTTCTTAGACACTTACTAGCTGTATGACCCTGGACAAGTCACTTCACCTTGTATGCCTCAGTTTCCTCATCTGTAAAATGAGCTGGAGAAGGAATGGAAAACCACTCCAGCATCTTTGCCAAGAAAATCCCCACTGGGGTCTCAAAAAGTCAGATACAACTAAGAAATAACTAAATGACAATAACAAAAAGTGCTTCTCCTACTAGACCAGTTGCTGGAAAAAGGACAAAGAAACATAATAGCTAGGATTTGACCAGTCTTTGGTGTGGAAGAGGGTATTATTCTTTTGGTCATTTTAATTTTGTCCCCCCAATTCTAATTGAATAAAAACTGCTTTCTGGAGTTCCTCTTCCATCTTTACTCTTTCATTACCTTTCTCTTTTCTTGATGATGAATTTCAGGCCACTGGACCCAGATAGCTGAGGAGAAGAAAGTGAGGTTGGTGATCTTACATAGCCCTCCCTCACTAAAATCAAAGTCAACTGCAAGTCATACCATCATCTGGATATCGTGGTCCTCTTCAAGAACAATGGACAAACACAACAACAATCACTCTCTTTTCTTCCAGAGGAAGACAGGAATCTCTCATAGATTTATGCAGAATCTCAGATCTGGATGGATCTCAGAGAATGATGATAGTCCCAGTAATGTCTGACCAAGAATCCCTTCTGACAAGTGACAATCACTCCTTTGCCTGAAAGACCTCTAGAGAGGGGAAACTCACTACATTTGGAGGCAGCCCATTCCACTTTTGGATAGCTCTGATTGGTAGGAGTTTCTTTATATTCATCCCAAATCTGCTTCTGCAGCTCTCCCCAAGGTTCCTGGCTCTGACCTCCCTTGTCCACAAGACAGCCTTTTCAATATTTCAAGGTAGTGATCATGTCCTCCCCTCCTCTTCTCTCTGACTTTCCTCACCCCCAACAGATCCCTCACCCATTCTTCTTTTTTTATTGTCTCTTTTTTTTTAAAATAACTAAATTAATTAATTTTTAGTTTTCAACATTCACTTCCATAAGTTTTAAATTGTCTTCACCTTCCTGCCCTCCTCCCTCTCCAAGATGGTATGCAATCTAACATAGGCTCTCTCTATACACATTCTTATTAAACGTATTTTCATGTTTAATGTCCTGCTGTATAGAAGAATTAGAACAAATGGGAGGAACCATAAGAAAGAAAAAACAAAACAAAACAAAAAAAGAGAAAATATTATGCTTTGATCTGCAGTCAGACTCCATATTTCTTTCTCTGGATGTGGATGGCATTTTCCATCATGAGTCTTTTGGAGTTATTTTAGGTCCATTTTTCTTTTCTCCAGGCTAAATATTCCCATTTTCTTGGGCTGACCCTCACAAGGAATGATCTCAAGACCCTTCACTATCCTTGGTATTCTCCTTTGGATAGTGTCAAGTTTATTACTGTAGTTCCTACAAGAATCATAGAAGTTATTGCAGATGTTATTGAATAAGGCATAGTGGAACAGGATTGCTATCTCCCTAGTCTTGACACTATGTCTCTCAAAGCAGCCTAAGTATGCAGTAACTCTTGGCCACCATAGTACCTTCAATGGACCCACTGAACTCTCAGTCCACTTAAAAAAAACAGGTTTTTTTTTCAGATGAACTAATATCTAGCATTACCTCCCTTATCTTACGTTTGTGACATTTGTTTTTAACCCAACTATAAGACCTTAATTCTCATCGACTTTCAACTTATCCAGGTTGTTCAACATGTAGTCAAATGACTCTAACTTGAAAGAAGGGAGGTTAATGGAAAGAATATCAGAGATAAACATTTAAATTAAAAACTGTCTTATGTTTATGCTATTTTTAAGTTCCTTAATCATTAACTCTAACTTGACATGATAATAATGCATTTCTGAGATGCATTACAGTACATAAAGTGCTTTCCTCATAGAAGCCCTATGAGAAGGGTGGTACTTACACGGATACCCCCATTTTACAGATGAGGAAATTGATGCTTAGCGAGATTAACTAACTTGCCCATAATTACACAGTTGGTGAATGTCTGAATGAGGAGTCAAAGACAAACCTTCTTAATTACAAATCCAGCAATCTTTCCATGATACCATAATGCCTTTGTTGATCAATACAAACAAATTATGTGCTTGTTATGACTATTTCTGCTATGGCTATTTATTTATATGTTATCTCCCTCTACCAGTCTGTAAGTTCTAAGAGGGCAAAGACTGTTTGATTTACCTTTTAAATTGGGACTTCATCCTTCTCTAGTCCTATGAAGCATCTTCAGTTCTCCAAATCTACTAGGGATCATTGACAGTAGCTGAGCAATCTTATTTTCTATTTCTTTCTGTATCCTGAAATACAGCTTGTCTGGACCAGGTGACTTGAACTCATTGAAGGCAACTTCGTGCTCCACTACTGGACCCCCATTTTAGCTTAAGGTATCAACTCTCCATTAACAATTTTTGTTCTCTCCTTTCCATTCACGAAATCATGGCACCACAGATTCAGAACTGAAAGAGAATTTAGAGGTCATTAAGTTCAACTGTTTTCTTTTACAGATGGAGAGACCAAAGCTTTCTTAGAGCCACACAGTAAATATCCAGATTGGCTTAGTCTCTTAGTATCACATAACCTATATAAAGCCACCAAATTCATTTTTATCATGCTCTTTCCATCATGCCATTTCCCTACTTGAAATTCCTTAATACCACTCATCTGCCTAAGGAAAACACACACACACACACACACACACAAAACCAGACTCTTCAGCTGTCTGCCTGACTTTCAAGTTTCTGTCACAGTTTAGCATCAGTTTAACTTTTCCAGGTCTATTTCCTTCTTTTCCTATAAAATCTGTCTCAGTATCCCCTAAAAAAAGATTTTCTTTCCTCTTTCTCTTCTCACTCTCCTTATTTATACCATTCACTCTGTAGAATAAAGCCTCCTGTTTCTTTTGCCTTGTCTCATCCCCTCTGTGACCCTGACCCCACTATCAAAATATTTCTTAACTATCAAGGCCCAGATCAAACCCTACTTCTTTTATGAGGCTTTCCCTGATCATCATGTTATATTATATCATATTGTACTGTATCATATCGCATCATATAATATCATGTTATATCATGCTATATGATGTTATTTGGAGGGAACTAGAAATGGCTAATCTGGAGAAAAGAAGACCCAGGGAAACAATGATAGATGTATTTTAAGTATTTGAAGGGCTATGATGTGAAAATGGGTAGATTTCATTATCTTGGCCCCAGACAGCTGAACTATCAGCAATGCATGAGAATTTCAGAGGCAGATTTATGCTTAACATAAAGGAAAATTTCCTAACAATTAGTGCAATCCAAAAGTGAAATGGACTTTCCTGGGATCTAGAAGTCAGAGGCATGATGAAGGCAGGCCAGAGGTGTGACAGATATGGGATGACGTAGCATCACACAATGGTAGCTGACAGTTGTGACAAAGACCATAGGCATGACATGTTTTGACATGGGGTGATATGTGCATGGCATGGCATACATGTATAACAATGTACCATATCACAACATATCATATCACATTTCCTATGTATACACAGTATAGCATAGGCTGTCCTGTGTCCTGCTCTGGCTCTACACCAAAGATTATAATGCTTTTTTAATAACATGGAACTCATTACCATTCTTGTCATGCCTATGGACCCCTTCTCTATTTTTAAATTCATAAAATAAAACACATAGGATTACCAGGCAGACCAATATAGTTATCAAAACATTTTTTTTAAAGTTCATAGACCCCAGGTTTTGAACTCCATCACTACATGTTCTCCCTTAGCAATTTTATTCCATCCTTTTCTTTGAATGAAGACCTCCTTCTGAATGCTACAGATGAGAAATGGCTTTGGAAGACATTGAGGACTCAATACAGTGACAGCAGTAGCATCAGTAGAAATAGGAGTGAACCAACCTCCTCCAAGGAGAAGTAAGCAAGTGACCAAATGCTAGGTCTTAACAAAATTCTCAAGACCATTGAGACTCAGTGGAGCTGCTATTTGGATTATGTTTTACAGGAATGCTGTAAATGCTGTAGAAGAATTAGACTGGAGGAGAGGGGCTAGATTATTTCTTTGGTCCTTATAGAGAAACATTAGCCACCAATCGAATGTTTCCAGTTAGAAGACCTGGGTGAGAACATTATAAGAGACAAAGACCCCCAAAGATTAAACTTGTGTTCTATATGTGTGCACAACCTAAACCATAGGTAGCAGTGAGGGAATTTTTTTTTTAAAGTTCATTTCTTTCATCCCACTATCACCAACACCCTTCCCCCACAGTCAAGTCATTTGATGTAATGATTCATAGAATATTAGAGTCTGATGTCATGTACCACCCACTACATAAATACCACCCATTACATAAATCTCCTGTATCTCTCTCTTGTTGGACACTGCGGAGAAGTAATTTCTCAAGCTCTGCTTGAAAATCTTCAGTGACTGGGAACTCAGCATATCCCACTCTGCTTGTTAGGAAGCCTTTCCTAATGTTGCCCTGAAATCTGCCTTTGACCCCTTGTTCTTCATTTTCCCTTCTGGAGTCCTGCAGAATAAATGTACCCCCTTTTCCACACTCCCCATCTAATCCTCAACTCCTCAGAACAGAATTGACTGGGCCACTGGTATCCTTGGTGATGTTTACCCAGGAAGGAAATCACCCAACAAGGAAGGATTTAAATATGATGGAGTTTCTTAAGCTCTTCATTCTCTCTGCTACTTACCCTGGACCAATGAGAAAATATGGATTTCAGCGACTAGGATTAAGGGATTGTCTTTAAACAAAAAGAGGTAAAATAGATAGTGTTAATTAATTTCCATTTGAGGCCTCCACCCTCTTCCTTCTCTCTATCCCTCTTTTGTCTAGACCCAGAGAAAACAGGTGGGAGAGGCTGGGCCTGTCAGCAGGTTTGGCTCGGCCACAGCCAGCGATTGACTGTGACTGCTGTGAACCACCCTGACCCAGCCACTCCTTTTTTCCCCTCCAGCATTTATGCAACATCCAGGCAGACAGCTGAAGAGTCCAGTTTTTTTGTGCTTTCCCCTCCAGGCTCCCAGGGCCCTTCAATGGATCTCATTGTTTGTTAATACCAACTTCGCCTTGCAGAGGTCCCCAGACTGGCTGTGTCAGTGAAGAAAGCTGGGAGGAGATGAGAGATGGATGGGGGAATCACTGGTAGCCTCAAGGATAACCTCAGATTTTTGGCACCCTTCCAGAACATGGAAACGAACAGCTGTGACCTTTTGCCATTAAAAATTCATTTTAAGACTCACCTCCTCCAAGAAGCCTTCTCAGACTAATTTTGCCCTGGTCAGCTTACTTTTCTGGCTCGGCATTTCTCAAAAATTTAATATTATTTGGTACTTGTGAATATGTAATATTTTCTTCTTTGGAATCTTCAGGGACTAAAAAGTCTGCATATGGAAAAGGTAAGAAAACATTTCCTGCACATTTATATCAATTAGCAATGTCAAATTAAAGTTTTTGAGCTGGATGGGCCCTTAGAATTCATATAGTCCCAATAATTTATAGAATATTTGTATAAATCAATGAACAAAAACTAATACTGCAAAAATTTCCAAGTATTTCCCTGTATTTTGATAAGTTGCTTAATGATAAAATCCTTTAATTGCTCTTAGGATTTATGAATCAATGTAATCATTCCAGAGCCTCAGACCTCACTAGCTTGATTGAAGCTCAAGAACATAAAGTTATAAAGTAATAGAACTACAGAGCTGGAAGACACCTTTGGGGAAAGCTAATGTAATCCTCATTTTACAGAGTATAAAACAGTTTTATTATCTGGGCCCAGAGAGGTGAGGGATCTCACTTAAGGTAAGATATGGAGTTGTGAAGGATCTAGGATGAAAATCTAGAACAATGACTAATGCCCTTTCTACAGTACCACAAATAAACAACAGTATTTCTTTTTTTAAACATTATTTGACAAGTATTTATCTTTTGCTCCTACTCCTCTACTCCATTGAATAATTAAAAATAAAACAAGAACTCTCATGACAAATAAATCTAGTCCCTCAAAATCAATTCCCACATTGGCCAAATGCAAAAATATATGTCTCATGCTACAGTTAAATCCATGACATCCCTGTCAAGAGGTGGTTCAGTCACCAATAGTATTTCTGAAACTGCTTTGAAAGGAAAACTTGGAGAAAGATTGTGGCACAGAAAGAGGGGGAGGGAGGATCTTTTTCTTTCAAAGTTGTGCTTATTTATTTAGGATTTTATTTTTCCCCAGTTACATGTAAAAACACTTTTAAACCTTCATTTAAAAAAATTTTAGTTCCAAATTCTCTCCCTTCCTCCCTCTTCATCCCCCTCATTGAGAAGGCAAACAATTTGGTATAGATTATACATGTGTAGTCATGCAAAACATTCCATATTACTCATGTTGTGAAAGAAAACATAGATAAAAAAGAAACTCAAGAAAAATAAAGTTAAAAAAATATTTTTCAATCTGTATTCAGATACCATCAGTTTGTCTGGGAATGGGTAGCATTTTTCATCATAAGTCCTTCAGAGCTGTCTTGGATCTTTGTATTGCAGAAAATAGTGAAGTCATTCACAGCTGATCATCTCACAATATTGTTGTAACTTTGTACACAGTACATTTCTTCTTGCATCAGCCCATGAAAGTCTTTCCAGGTTTTTCTAAGAGCAGTTTGCTCATTATTTCATATAGCACAATCGTATTCTGTCATAATCACATGCCACAATTTGTTCAGCCATGCTCCTATGGACGGATATCCCCTAAATTTCCAATTCTTTGCCACCAGAAAAGAGCACTATAAATATTTTTGTAATATAAGCCCTTTTCCTTTTTTTAAAATCTCTTTTGGAATATAGACCCAGTAGTGGTATTGCTAGGTCAAAAGGTTTTATAGCACATTGGGCATAGTTCTAAATTGCTCTACTGAATAGTTGAATCAGTTCACAACACCACCAACAGTGCACAAGTGTCTCATTTTTCTCATATCCCCTCCAACAATGGTCATTTTTCTTTTCTGTCCTATTAGCCAGACTAATAGGTATGAGGTAGTACCTCAGAATTGTTTTAATTTGCATTTCTCCAGTCAATAATGAATTAGAGATTTCTTTCGTATGGCTATAGATAGTTCATATCTTTTAATCATTTATTAATTGGGAAATGGTTACTTTTATAAATGTTTGAGAACTGAGGCTTTATCAGAGAAACTTGCTTCAAATTTTTTTTCACAATTATTATTGCTAACTATATTTTCCTCCATCCTATTCCCCCTTTTTATTCTATTGTCTCTATCCTTTCACCCTGTCTCTCTTCAAAAGTGTTTTGCTTCTGACTACCATCTCCCCCAATTTGCTCTCTCTTCTATCTGCTCCCATATCTTTTCTTATTCCCTTCCCCTCCTATTTCTCCTCTAGGGTAAGATCAATTTCTATTCCCAATTGAGTGTGTATGTTATTCCCTCTGAGTCAATTCTGATGAAAATAAGGTTCACTCACTTCCCCTCACTTCCCCCATAATCCCCTCCACTGTAAAAACTTTTTCTTGCTTATAGGTGAGATAATTCACCCCATTCTACCTCTCTCTTTCCCTTTCTCCCAATACATTCCTCTCTCAATCCTTAATTTTGTTTTTCAGATATCCCTTCATATTCAACTCATGTCTGTATCCTGTCTGTATGTACCCCTTCTAACTGCCCTAATAATGAGAAAGTTCTTATGAGTTACAACTATCATCTTCCCATGTAAGAATGTAAACAGTTGAGCATTGTTAAGTCCCTTATGATTTATTTCCCTTTCCTGTTTACCTTTTTATGCTTCTCTTGAGTGTTGTATTTGAAAGTGAAATTTCCTGTTCAGCTCTGGTCTTTTCATCAAGAATGCTTGGAACTCCTCTATTTCACTGACTATCCATTTTTTCCCTTCAAGGATTATTCTCAGTTTTGCTGAGTAGATGATTCTTGGTTGTAATCCTAGCTCAGGGATGGAGAATTTGTGGCCTCAAGGTCATAGGTTCCCCACCCTTGACCTACCTCTTTTGCCCTCCAGAATATCATATTCCTAATTCTCTGATCCTTTAATGTAGAAGCTGCTAAATCTTGTATTATACTGACTATGGCTCTATAATACTTGAATTGTTTCTTTCTTGTCACTTGCAGTGTCTTCTCCTCGACCTTGGAGTTCTGGAATTTGACAATAATATCCTGGCAGTTTTCATTTTGGGTTCTCTTTCAGGAGGCGATCAGTGGATTCTTTCAATTTCTGTTTTGCCCTCTCATTCTAGAATATCAGGTCAGTTTTCTTTGATAATTTCTTGAAAGATGATCTCTAAGCTTTTTTTTTGGATCATGGTTTTCAGATAGTTCAAAGATTTTAAAATTATTTCACCTATATCTTTTTTTTCCAAGTCAGTTGTTTTTTCAATAAGGTATTTCACATTGTCTTCTTTTTTTTCATCCTTTTGGTTTTGTTTTATTGTTTCTTGATTTCTCATAAAGTCATTAGCTTCTATTTACTCAATTCTAATTTTTAAAAACTATTTTCTCCAGTGAGCTTTCATACCTCCTTTTCCATTTAGCCAATTCTACTTTTTAAGGAATTGTTTCCTTCAGAGAATTTTTGTGCCTCTTTTTCCATTTGGTCAATTCTGCTTTTTAAGGCATTCTTCTCCTCATTGTTTTTGTTTTTGTTTTTTGGTACTTCTTTTGCTATTTGGCTTAGTCTGTTTAAAGGTTCTTGTATGTATCCTTTACCAAGCAGTTGACTCATTTTTCATGATTTTTTTCCATCCCTCTCATTTCTCTTCCTAAATTTTCCTCTAACTTTCTTACTTGATTCTTAAAATTTTTGAGCTCTTCCATGGCCTGAGACCAATTCATACTTTTCTTTGGAGAATTTGGATGTAAGAGCTTTGACTTTGTTTTATTCTTCTGAGTGTGTGTTTTGATCTTCCTTGTCACCATAGTAACTTTCTATGGTCAGAATTTTTTCTATTGTTTGCTTATGCTTCCCACCTAATTTTTTTTTTTTTACCTTTAACTCTTTGTTAAAACAGGGCTCTGCTTCCAGAGTGGAGTGTATGATTCCCTCTGCCCTCTTTTCAGCTTCCTTTCGCATTTTATCTTCCCTCAATAGAATGGAAGCTCCTTGAGGGTGACGGTCTGTCTGTTTGTTTGTATTTGTACTCCCATCACTTAGCATGGTGCCCAGCACAAAGTCAGCACAATAAATAATAAAAACAAGGCTTGTTTCATCTGGATTTAACTTGTATAGAGCTCCGGACTTTGAAGACCTGAGTTAAAACCCTGCCTCAGACACTTATTAGTTGTGTGGTTCTGGGCAAGTCACAAATTCTCTCACTCTCAGTTCCTCATCTGTAAAATGGTATAATGATAGCACCTACCTGTGAGGATAAAATGAAAAAAAGCATGTAAAGTGCTTTGCAAACCTTGAAGTAATATCTAAATGTTAGCTACTTTTGTAACTCAGTTTGGACCCATATATACTTAACTGCTTAATTGGAAATGTTCCAGTGGTAGGAAAGAGAAGCAAAATAAGCCCACAATTCACTCTTGGCTGGAGGAAGGAGGAGAATGGGGTCAGGATAAATACTGAGAAATTGCAACCAGAAAGAACTCCATCACTCAATATCACTCTGTACCTCCTGGAAATTCCCTCCCTCTGTCACCATGCAATATGCCTCAGTGCCCCTCACAGTAAACTTTGCATTCCACCCTTTCTATTTATAAAGAAGAATGTCTGGGCTAAAGAGACCTGGCTAACATCGGAGGACCTTTGTGCCAAGGTAGGATTAAGCTTCCCTGCATCTCCTCATCTCAAACACTCTGAGTTCAGCCAGCAGAGAGACCTTCTCTAAGTAGCAGGCTGTGGCTGAAATTACAGATTGACCTGACCCCCCATGGCAGATCCATCCTGGCTGCTTTTGGAACTGCCAACATCCTCTGCCACTGCCGGACCAGGTGCGTGGGAACTGTAGCCAAGTTTCAGCTGAGTGGGTATGTGGACTCCAGGGTTCATAGCGGAAGCAATAGCATCTAGGATTAAAGGATTGCCGCCTCTTTAAATCTGATCTTGTTCAGAGTCATTAGCAGACTGTTTCTTGGCCTATCTCTCCATTACTGTTCTGGAATATAATTTGATCCAGAGAAACCAGTCCCTGCATTTGGCAAATCTTCTCAAACCAATATAGATATGTGGAAAGGTTATCAATGTCAAGCAGAATGTGCTAGTACCTGCCTATACACTTGGCCCAATACTAGGCTCTACACAAAGAGAAACATCTAAACACAGTCCTTGACTTCTATGGGTTAATAATCTAAAACAGAGACATGAAATTAGTGACCAAATTTGGCCCCAGTGAAGAGCTGAAAAAATGTGCCTCCCTTCTTTGCAAAGATGGGGAGCTCTGGGTATAGAATATTGTACACACTGTGAGAGTCAGTTGATGTCTTGATTTTATTAAACTTCTATTTCCTCATCTTTAAAAAAATTTTTTTTTATAACTAAAAATCATTTGTTGGTTAGCAGGGAATGGGGACAAGGGGGAGGCGCGTGTACACACACACACACGTGTGTGTGTGTGCATATATATATGTAATAAATATATAGAGTGCATATAGATATAGTATAAATATGCACATATATATGCATGCAGTATATATATATACTTATATATATTATATTAACAGTGTATATATAAAGAATTCTATATAGCATATAGTATATGTATTCATACACACATACACAAACACATTGATAGTACACATACATACATGTGTGTATGTATGTATCAGCAAAAGTGATATGTATATACATACATGTGTGTACATATTCACATATACATACTGTAATATATTATGGGTGAATATACAACATATACACACACGTATGTATGTAGTATATGTATATGTACTGTGCATATTATATGTTGGTAGTATATATATATTGTACATATATTATATAGCATATATTCACACACACACCCATTTGCAGAATACATACTAGTAAGAAAAATGTTTTGCATGTTACCAATTTTATTTGTGTATTGCATTTTATAGATTATTTTATGGTTACTATGTTAGGGAAAGTGCATATTATCAGAATTAATATTTTGTTATAAAAATTGTATGTAGAAAAGTGTATTTTCAGCAATCTCTAGTGACAGATTACAGTTTTTAATGGTTATGAAAACCTAACCCCTATTTCCCATAGATTCAAAGTATCAACATTCATGTTTTTTTGCTGTCACTTCATTTTCTAGAAATGCTACCTCCAATAAAATGAAGATTTACTATACATACATACATATGCCAAAAATTATGTTTATGTACACACATGTATAAATGCACAACATATACATGTGTATATGTACATGTGCATATACAAGCATGCTATGGAATGCATTATGCCAGATATATCTGAAGATTCGAAGTAATGCATATAAACAAGATATAATCTTAATCTTCTAAGAGTTTACTCTTCAGTAGGAGTGAGAAACACACATATATTAAAAATACACTTAAAATGTACATTGTTGAATCATACAACAAGTGTACTTAAGGATGTGATTCAACCTAGATAATACATGCTTAATGAAGGTGGAAAATCTTACAGAATAAAACACGGGAGTCTGAAGTCTACACAAGATGGAGCTTTGGAAAGTCCCTTACTTCTCTTCTGATCAATCTGTAGGATTTCCAGTAGGAGATAGGATTTCAAGAACAATTAAAAAATATATCCATGGCCAACCACAGCCAGGTGGCTGCCAAAATAGATACCTAGGCATGTATGCAAACCATCTCATTATAAGGAGTGCCTTATAAACACCAACCATTTTTTCTTGGGCCTAAACAATGACCCCTGTTCCTCCTCCTGGCTCTGTGACCAGGACTAATAACTAGATATAGATACTCTGGAGCTCATGATGAGATCTTGTAAGTGAAAATGCCTCACAAATGGAAACAGGTTCTTGCTTTCATCTCAGGAATACTTACAGGAGGAAGGACGTTGCTGCTGGTTCAATGGACATGATCCAAGAAGAGCTTCCATGGGGTCAGTTTCAACCACAGACATGCACCTGCTCCTGAAGCCCCTTCTTTCTTGCAGTTAGAATTCAAGGAGGCAGGAGGTCATTAATAAATGGGAATTTGTTCAGAGTATCTACCCTTCTCCTTGCCAAAAAATGTATGGAAGAGTTAAGACCACTGGATATCTCTGTTTTAAAACCATGTTAAAATTCTGTTTGAGTAGATCATATCTACCTTTCCAAAAGAGGATGATGCCAACACCTACAAAGCAGAACTATACATCCTGACCCAAGAAGAAATTTGTTCTGCTACCTGAGAGAATGAATAAAGAAGTGCAACTTAGTGAGAGAAGTAGTTCTTTCACTTCATTTGGTGGGAGTGAGGAAGGGGGAATCAACAAATAGGTAGAATCAGTTAAAGGAAATGTGGAATTTGAACAATATCCAAGTAAAGCTAGGTATCCTCATGAGGATATATGTGGCGTCATTTGGAGAAGTGGAGCTTTCTTTAGTTGTAGAAATATATCGTGTTTTGACAATTCAGGCAGCAGCAGCTGACTTCTTCTTAGAAGATCTTTCAAATAATCAGAGATTTTGTGCTGGAAAGGTCCTTAGTTCAACCTCCTCATTTTATATAGGAAAAGATTGAGTCTGAAAGAATTGAAACAATTTGGTTAATATTATAAAGAGAGTAAATATCAGGAATAGGATTTAAATCAAGGCACTCTGGCTTCAAATGGTACATCTCCACTGTTTCTTTCATTTTTTCCTTTCTTCTCCTCTCTCCTGACGTCTTCTGTCTTTTGTTCAGTGGTGAGATTGCAAGTAGCAGGAACAAAACAGAGGAAGGAAGATTTGCACTGGATATAATGATTTAGATCAATGGTTTCCAATATTTTTGTTTCCAAATCCCTTTTAACAGAAGAAGAAGAAGAAGAAGAAGAAGAAGAAGAAGAAGAAGAAGAAGAAGAAGAAGAAGAAGAAGAAAAAGAAAAAGAAGAAGAAGAAGAGGAAGAAGAAGAAAATATGTTGTGAACTCTCAGGGTAATTCAATATACTACTCATATTATTTGAGATTTATTAATAAAGCATACGATAGCTACAATGACAACTTTTGCCACAAAAGCTCCAAATTAACATTTACATCTTGTAAATTTAAAATTTACATCTTGTAGCCATAACATGTAAAATTATTCTCCTTGTAATATATAAAACTATATGGACTTTAAAAATATAAACTCTATAAAATGATCATAAGTATTATATGTGGGATATTCTGTAAGAATTAAAAGAAATAATCTAGTAAGATCTCATATGCTTGCTATTATATACCTGACTTCATATTAAATTTATTCTATAAATTTTGTTTTAAAAGAATAACATTTTAAATGAAATAAGATATGATTTGGAAAATATTTGACGTAATATAATGATCACATATAAACTGAATTTCAATAATGAAATTTTTAACTGTAACAAAGATATGCAATATTTGGATAAGTACCAGAAAAACATAATCTGAAATCTGGTTGTGCCTTGAGCTAAGCATTAGCAGAAAATGCTAAGAGAATTTTACAAGCTCTTTGTTGAGAGATGGAAATTCACTTTTTATTTTTAGTCAAAAATTCATAAGGCTGTCATATTTGAAGGATGTTTGTAGTTCAAATTCCATTGATTCTCAATTAAATTTTCTTTTTTGACTCCTGCCAATCCACCAGTCACAGTCTAATGGATTTTGAATACAGTTTATTGAAGTTTTCCCCAAAATATTCACTGAAAGTCACTTCTAAAATTCCAGATGATCTCTGATATCTTTCTTAATAGCACAACCACAAAACAATTCATTTTCTAATAAGAAATTATATAATGTCATAAAATACTCAATGCTGTTTCCTATTGTGTGGTTCCAAAATTATAGTTTCTTAATCATAATTTTTACTTTGCCTTGAAAACTGAATATATTTTTATTTGTACCTTATCATGACATGTTGTGTTTGCTTGTTTCTGAAAAGATGCCTATTGTACTTGATAATCCTTTTATCCATGTCATATCACTTGTACATCCACTCAGAGGAACGGGAGAATCAGTGAAGAAGGCAAATAATTACTATTCTCAATTCAAATAAGTTGTTTGTCCTTCATTCTCAGAGAGGACTGTGACATCAGGAAGGTGGGTTTAAGTGAGGGAGGGCTGCGCAGAGTCAACAGTCTCTCTCTCTCCTCCAGAGCCATCTGGGTCCAGTGTTGAGATATAGATCAGGATGACTGGAGATGGCCCTGGATGTGTAGTGGGAGACCTTGGCCTTTGAATGTCTTTAACGTGTCTCAGTCTGACTGAGGTGCCCATTCGGTGATTAAGAGTAGGTAAGAAATGAGGTTGAAAATGGCCTCTTTACCCAGACATCAACAATAATAACAACAAAAACAAAACTCAAAAAAGCCCCTCAGGGTTTCTGACCAAAACAGAAACAATTGCTATTTACATCCACTCTGAGCCAATTAGGGCCCCAAAATGACCAAGTAGAACTGGGCCTGGGACCTATCGTTGGCTAATCAATGAAAGCCAGAGTGGTTTGGGTTTAAGGCATGGTTCTTAAGGAAAAACAAGGTTTTAGCAATCAAAGTTTCCATTCCTTAAGGAATGGAATGGAAGGGGAGGGGAGGAGAGTAGAGGGGGAGGAGGGAGGGAAGGGAGGCAACTCTCTAGTTCCAGTTGGGTGTCCAGTGGGGCAGCTCCTATTTTCTACTCACAGAGGTTGTTGTTTGGACAAGTAGGGCAGATTGAAGAGAGCTGAATATCAGGAAGAAGTATAGTCCAGTTTCCTCCATCAAATTTCTGTCACAAAGATCTAGAAAACACACCCAACTAAATTCTGATTGGGAAGTCCAAGAAAAAAAATTCCAGGTCACCTTAGGGTGACACAGACAGAGAGGAGGCCTTCACTGTGTACTGAGCAAAGAGCAAGTTCAAAACCAAACCCTAGCAGTGCCTCTGGTTTTAGGAACAGAGCAGTACCTGAGTTCTAGGCTCCAGCCCAGGATGAAGCCTATGGTAGAATAACCAGGATAGGAATACCAGACCAAAGAGCAGCCTGAAATTTAACTCTTCTGAACCTACAGCCCTTCCCAGTGCACTAATGATGGCTGAGACTAGCAGTAATCTACAGAAATTTATAGCCAGGAGAAAACCAATTGATGTCTTGTTTAGACCTAAACTTGGGTCAGAAACTTGAAGAGCTCAGACCAAGAGGGCGGTAAGCAGACTTCACCTGAATCAAATCACTTTGGGAACACTGAAAGAATGTGGACTCCATCCTGAGCTGTCTCTCCAATTCCTGGAATAATACAATACTCCAAGAAAGCAAGAGAAGGGACAAAAGGACGGAAATTCATTCCAGACATCCCCCCTGACACAGGGCCTAGAACTAACGTAAAGTCCAATATCAAAAAGTAGGCTGGAATAATGAGAGAGCAAAAAACGATCCCACCCAAAAGAAATGTTGGTGAAAGGGACACTCATGCCACAAACCCAGAAGAAGAAAATGGTTTTTAAAACATTCAAAATAATGTTTTCTAAGAAAAAATACAGATTGGATACAAATGCAACCAGAATTCCTAGAAGAAATAAAGGAAGAGTTTTTCAAAAAGAGCTAAAAAATTGTTTTGTTTTTTAAATGAGAATGGTAATGTAGAAAATGAAAAAAGAAATAAGAATTATGGACAAAAGACATGGAAAGAAAATTAACAGCTTGAAACAAGAAATATCAGACCATGAAAATAACTCCATGAAAATTAGATTTGACTAAATAGAAGCTAATGACTCCACAAGACATCAAGAAATGTTAAAATAAAGTCAAAAGATTAAAAAAAAAAATAGAAGAAAATATGATGTATCTCATAGGCAAAACAACTCACCTAGAAAGCAGATGGAGAGATAATTTAAGAATCATTGAACTATCTGAAAAGCATGATTAGAAACAAAAGAAGCTAGACATCATATTTAAAGAAATCATGAAAGAAAGCTATCTAGATTTATTAGAACCAGATGGCAAAGTAGAAATAGAAATAATCAACCAGTCACCTCCTGAAAGAAACTCCAAAATTTAAACTACTAGGTATATTCTAGCCAAAATCCAGAGTTCTCAGGTACAAAGAAAAAAATATACTAACAGCTAATATTTATATAGTAAATTCTATGTGGCAGGAGCTATGCTAAGCATGATACAATTATTATTTCATTTAATCTTCACAACATTTCTGGTAGGTATATATCATATTGTCTCCATTTTACAGATGATTAAATTGAAGGGAAAAAAAGGATTAAGTGATTTATCCATACTCACAGAATTATAAGTATGAGGCTGGATTTAAATTCAAGTTTTGCAGATTCTAGGATTGAGTCTCTATCTACTACACCAACATAGGGGTCAAGAGAAACCCTGCAAACTAAACATGAGCAAATGGTTATAAAGGACTAAAAAATATTTAAATGTTCATATTTTCAAATGAAGAGATGAGACATGTATCCCTTCAGAACTCTATCATTAGCAGGAGTTATAAAGGAAATCTAGTTAGGCAGAGAACCTAGGAGTAATTCTGCTATATTTTGATGATCTTAAAAATAGATAAAGAGGGTAAAAGGAATATACTGGCAGGGGTGGAGGGAGAGGGAGACATCCATATAACACAATATTTAACACAATATAAACATATAATAAGTCTATACAACAAAGCCAAGGAAGTGGGGCATGGATAGGGGGAACAGCAACATCTAAACCTGACTTTCATCTAAACTGAAACTAACTTAATCCTAGCAAATGGGTGGATAAGGGAATAGTTATAGAAACCATAAATAATTTCATTAAAGGTAATGATAGCAGGGAGACAATAGGCCACCATTTGAGGGAGGCAGCCAAAGCAGTACTTAATACATATCTATAAACGCTTTCATCAATAAGAAAGAGACCAGCCACAGATTAACAAACTAAGCCTGCAATTTAAAATGCTAGAAATGAAAAACTTTAAAAATTTTTTAAAAGGAATTAAACATTACAATAACAATCATAAAAACCAAAGACTAAATTAAAAAAATTAGAAGCAAAAAAAGAAAATGAATTAATAAATAAAACTAGGAAATGGCTTAAGAAAAAAACACAATAAACTTGATGTCATTAGCCAATGGAAAGAAAAAAGAAAAAGATGAAAGCCAAATTACCAGCATCAAAAGTGAAAAAGGCAAATTCATAATCAATGAAGAGAAAATAAAAGAAATTATCAGGAGCTACTTTGTCCAGCTCTATTCCAATAAACACACACTTACAAGCTATGTCACCTTGGGCAAATCACTTAACCTTGTTTGCCTTGTTTCCTCACCTGTAAAACAGGTTGGGGAAGGACCCACTTTAGTATCTTTGCCAGGAAAAGCCCAGATGGGGTCATGAAGAGTCACACCCAACAGAAAACAACTGAACAACAACAATGCCAATAAACTTGATAACCTTAGTGAAATAAATGAATATGTACAAAAATGTGAGTTACTCAGATTAAGCAGAACAGTAGAGAACTTAAATAACCTTATGTTAAAAAAATAAATTAAACAAGCCATAAATATAATCCCGAAGGAAAGACTTCAGTATCAGATGAATTTACACTTGAATTTGATGGAATATTTAAAAAGCAATAAATTTCAACAGTATATATACTGTTTGATAAATTAGAAAGAGAAAGAACACTGTGAAATTCCTTCTATGACAAACTTATTTATGGCCTTTGTGCCTAAACCAGGGAGAATCAAAACAAGGAAACTAGACAAACATCCTTAAAGCATGTTGATCCAAAATTTGTAAATAAATATTAGCAAGGAGACAATAGCAACATATCACAAAAATTATACACTGTGACTTGATTTGATCTATACCAAGAATGCAGAGCTGGTTCAATGTTAAAAAAAACTACATGACACCATTTAATAACCCTCTAAAACCCCAAAATCATATGATTATGCCAACAGATACAGAAAAGGCTTTTGACTAGATATAAGCCATTCCTGTTAAAAAAAACAAAACACTAGAAAACATAAGAATGAATAAAACTTTCCTTAATAAGATAAACAGCATCTGTCTAGAACATTATCTGTACTGGGAAGAAACTAGAGAGAGGTCTTTCCTCTAAAATCAGAAGTAAAGAGGATGTCTATGGTCATCATTACTACTCAGTATAAGGCTAGAAATGCTAGCTATAATAATGACAAGAAAAATAAATTGAGGGGGTAAGCATAGGCAAAAGGGAAACAAATCAATCACTTTCTGCGGATGATATAATGGTTTACTTAGAGAACTCTAGAGAAACAACTAAAAAGCTAATTCAAAGAAACAAACAAGAACTCTGCTACAGGAAAAATATCTACATCTGTATTTATTAAAAATGTAATATGTTGCCTATTCCTTTAGGATGTGAGCTCCTCAAAGGGTAAGGAAATGTTTTTGCCCTTTTTTTGTATCCCTGCGTACATTACAAAGCCTAACACATAGTAAATGCCATTTGACTGTCTGAATATATATCTCTATATATATGTATATGTATATATATTGTTCACTGCCCATCTCTCTGCATAAAATGACAAACAATCAAGAGTTAGTAGGTCTTGATTTTATAAAATTAATTCCTTTAGCAGAATTTCCTGGCACATTTTTGAATTGTGCCATTCTCAATGCCAAAACTTGTATATGTATGCTGCAGTGTGTCCATATCATATTCGAGCTAATTCTTTAATATGCAAAGTACTCCCAAAATTCTATAATTAATTTTTCTCCATCTGAATAATTTCCACAAGTGGACTAATTGATTTGTTTTCCTTCAAAGTATGAATTAATTAGATTAAAAGTGTCTCCCCAAGTTGCACATCCTGTTACTTGACAAAAAAATCATATTCACTTTCACTTCATGCAGATATCTTCCAAATACAATTATAATTGCTAGGTTACAAACATAAGTTGTGTCATTTAATTGAAAAAGATAAATTTCATTAAAAAAACTTTTTCTATAGTAACGAATTCAGCATTGTTGAAAATATATATGCAATAAGACTCTATATTGTTATAAATAGGGATTGGATCTAACTTTTTAATTTTATTTTTGTATTTAACATTCATTTCTTAATTTTGAGTTCCAAGTTTTCAATCTCCTTTCTGCCTCTTCCCAACCCATTGAGAAGGCAAGCAACATAATGCCCTTTGTACATGTAAAGGCATGCAAAACATATTTCTATATTAACCATGTTGCAAAAAAAGCAAGAAAAATAAAGATGCTTCAATATACACTCAGAGTTCATCAGTTCTCTCTCTGGAGTATATGGATAAATGGAGTAAATGGATAGCATTTTTCATCATGAGTCCTTTGGAACTGTCACAGGTCATTGTGTTGATCAGAAAAGCTAAGTCTTTCACAATTGATCATTGTTACATTGTTTTCCTGATTCTGCTTCATTTTCCTTTGCATTTATTCATATACATCTTTCTAGGTTTTTCTGAACCCTTCCCTTTTCATTGTTTCTTACAGCAGAGTAGTATCCCATCACAATTATATAACACTAATTGTTCAGCCACTCCCTGTTGATAGGCATCTCTCAATTTCCAATTCTATGCTACCACAAAAAGAGCTGATATAAATATTTTTGTACATATAGATTATTTTTCTTTTTATAAAAAAAATCTCATTGGGGTATAGACATGGTAATGGTATTGCTGGATTAAAGAGCAGGCACAGCTTTAAAACCCTTTGATTATAGTTCCAAATTTTTCACCGGAATGGTTGGACCAATTCACAACTCCACTAACATTGCATTACTATATCTAGTTTTCTATGACCCCCACCAGCATTTATTCTTCATTTCTGTCATGTTAGTCAATTTGATATGTTGAAGTACTCGCTCAGAGTTCTTTTAATTGGCATTTCTCTAATCAATAGTGTTTTAAATATTTTTTTAAATGACTTAGTTTTTTTTATGTTTGAGAAATAAGACCTTTATCAGACAAACCTGCTATGAGAAAATTTTCCCCACTTTTCTACTTTCCTTCTAATTTTGGCTGCATTGGTTTTTTTGTGAAAAAATCTTAACTTCATGTGATCAAAATTACCCATTTTACCTCCTATGACCCTTTCTATCTCTTTTTTAATCATAAAATCTTCCCTTGTCCATGATTTGACAAGTAATTCTTTTACATGCTTCCATAATTTGCTTATAATAATCTATCCTCATGTCTGTTATGTGCCCATTTGACCTTATTTTAGTATGTCATGAAATCATTTTTAACTTCATAACAGAATTCAAACATACATTTGACAATGTGCAATTTGAGAACTTACTAAACATGAAATTTTGGTTGCTTTTCTACTTTCTTGTTTATTCACAGAAATAAATGAATCAAAATTGTGTTTTCAAATTTTGTTCTTTCCACTTAAAAAACCAAAAGGTTTATAACATAACTTTTTTGTTTTGACAAAGAAAAAAGAAAAAAATTTTAAACTCTACAAATTACACAATCATCATGAATGTTTATTATCTCTAAGAAATGAAAAATCAAATTTAATGTATTTTTCATCATATTTCCCTTCTTCACATCTGTCATAATGTAAGTATCTTGAATATCCTTGTGCATTATTTCAGAATTGAGACCTATTGAGTGATATTAATTGAGTAATCAATTTGTTCATCACGGTGAGTCTGAATGAATACTTTGAGATTCTTGACGTTCTTTCTCATACATTTCCAATCTTTTCCAATAATCCATGTTGGAAAAATCCATTAATTTTTTTTTAATAAAATTTTAATAAAATTAAATTTTAAAAAAATTGAAAAATACATTTTTACAAATATACAGTCACATTCATATTGGCTCAATAATTCATTAAATGTAAAATACTACCAGTACAATTGTTCCAAATGGATATTCCTTCAAATGATTTTGTTTTATAAAAATAGGTAGGCATTAAGACACCCTCCTACAGCTAAAGGCTATCATTAAGTGTGTACGTAGACTCTGAAAAATATGGCTATCTGACCAGGCAAAAAAAATGAATAGTTATTTATCATATAAAACATGTACTTTCATACTAGCTAATGGCAAGTGCTGGGTTAAATGATAAATGAATTTTAAGTTTAATTGCATGTATTAATTTTCTTTAACAATGTTTATAACTAAACTAATCTTTGAATGGAAAGAAACTCTTTGGACATGACTTTCTTCTCTTCTACCACTGGCACACTGGCTACGATCTCACAGAAACTCTACCGAATGACTGGCAAGTGTTGCCAACCTACTCATTTGAAAATCACCAGAGGGAAAAATGGTGACATGGAGTGGTGGATAATTATAAATTAGAAAAGTGTCTTAATACTGCAATGAGACACAATGTAAGACTTGTTTCTGTTGAATGTTTGTGATAGTCCATGATGGTTTCAAGAAGGCTTATAATGTGTATGCCCGGCAGTCATGGGTTTCAAACACCTAATGTTCAGGTTATGAGAATACAAATGTTTATAACACCTTAATCACATGATTGCCCAGCTGATAAGGTATTACAAGGTAAGAGAAGAGAATAAATGACCTATTCTAGTGCAGTTTGCAGAAAGCAAATGAGGGTATGTGCATATGACTAACCATCTGTTGGGAAGCAGTTTGCCCTTGAATGTTGAACCTTGTGGTGGCTTGGAAACAATTTGATGACAAGTTAATAAACTGCAAGAACATGCTATGTTTAGTCAAAAGTGGTCAGAATTTGATATAACTATTGCATGAACACCAAAATCACTGTGTACATGATGATGATAGCTTTGAATTGCTGCAGAAATAAATCTATAATGCTTCAAACATGCATGTGCTTATTTTCACAGAGGAAAAATATATTTGTAACACAACTGAACAGTTACTTATTGCTGAAGGCACCATTAGAGAATGTTTAGACCCAAACCAGATCATTATTGCAAACTCCCACAGGGTCCAAAAACTACTGAATTCCATGAACTCCAAAGTACCTTTCAACTCAAAGTTCCTATGATTCTCTCTTAGCTAAACAAATCTTCTTCCCTCTTGCTGCCATTCTTAATTATTTTAGCAATTCCTCATAAATTTTAAGTGTTATTTTTTTACATTTTCTATAAAAAATTTTTTTCTGTAATCTCTTCTTTTTTTACTTTTATTATACTGTTATTTGTATGCAGAATCTGTAAAAACAAATTAGGTAGTAAAATTCAACTACCTTGCCTTGCACTGGCATAGATGATTAAGGCTCAAAAGATGACTAGCTGTTAAGTAAACTTTAAGTAATGTAATGATAAGTAATAGAAGTCACCACCTTTATTTTAAAAACCCTCCAGAATTCAGGTAAACACTTGCAAGTATAAACACTCTACTCTGTCTTACAACTTAAAAAAAAACTTTTCTGTATCTGATTCAATTATAAAAAGAAGCACACTTTGGGAGATTCCCCTCCTCCTTTAGTAAAATAAATATGTGTATATTATTAGGTAAAAACATATTCATAAAGCTTTCACACACTTGGCAAAATTCCTGACATATTCTTGAAAAAGTCATGTATTATACAGTTAAGAAATTTTGCCAAAGCCATGGCAGGTCTAGGCTATCTACCATGGGACCATCCAAAGATCCAGAAATAGAAAGTGAAATATATCTCCCAACCCTAACCCTAAAAGCTAAAACTTCAAGAAGCCTGAGGTAGAAGTTGAAAAGCAGGAAGTACTTCAAAATTCTTAGGTACTGATAAAAAAAATAGAAAAGTAGATCAATCAAACAGCCTAGACAAGGAAGAATCAGCAATAATTAAATTCAATAACCTAGTGTAACATCTATACAAAAACATAAATTACCTAGAAAAGAATTCTTTATAAGAATTTCTGAGAATACTATAAATCAATCTGATAGAAATTAAGTCTAGATATTCTTATACAATACGCCACAGTAAACTCAAAAAATGCATATGTGACCTGAATATCAAAGATCATATCATAAAAAAATTAAGGAACTTGAGGGGCGGAGCCAAGATGGTGGAGTGGAAAAACGCATATACACATAGCTCCGAACCCACAATCCATAGAACATTGGTAAAAAGGAACTCACGATGAATTCTGGAGTAGTAAAGGCCACAGCACAGTGGAGCAAAGGAGATTTCTGTTCCAGAGGGACCTGCAAATCTCTCGCAAGAGGTCCGTCGTGCTGTGGACGCAGAGCCCAGCCCAGCCCTGCCGCGGCCGCGGCACAGAGAGGAGCAGATCTGAGCAGGCTTCAGGAACGGGATCTCCAGCGGCCGTGCGGGTCCCTCCACCCACAGGTGACGGGGGTCAGTGAGAGGGTCTTCTTGGCAGGTTGAGAGGGGAGTGGGGTGCCCCCATACCTCAGGCCCCCTTGGGAGGCAGTAGCTGACACAGCGGCAGACCAGGGCTCCCCAAGCAGGCAGGAGCCTGGATCCATTGTTGAAGGTCTGTGCATAAACCCCCTGAGGGAACTGAGCCTGAGAGGCAGCCCTGCCCCAACCTGACCACCTGAACTTAATTTCACACTGAATAGCAGCCCTGCCCCTACCGAAGCCCTGAGGCCGGGGAGCAGCATTTGAATCTCAGACCCCAAATGCTGGCTGGGAGGACCAGGAGGCGAGGTGGGTGTGAGGAGAATATTCAGAGGTCAAGTCACTGGCTGGGAAAATGCCCAGAAAAGGGAAAAGAAATAAGACTATAGAAGGTTACTTTCTTGGTGAACAGGCATCTCTTCCCTTCCCTTCTGATGAGGAAGAACAATGCTTACCATCAGGCAAAGACATAGAAGTCAAGGCCTCTGTATCCCAAACATCCAGACTAAATATTCTGTGGGCTCAGGCCATGGAAGAGCTCAAAAAGGATTTTGAAAATCAACTTAGAGAGGTGGAGGAAAAGCTGGGAAGAGAAATGAGAGATATGCAGTCAAAGCATGAACAGCAGGTCAGCACCCTGCTAAAGGAGACCCAAAAAAATGCTGAAGAAAATAACACCTTGACAAACAGGCTAACTCAATTGGCAAAAGAGGTTCAAAAAGCCAATGAGGAGAAGAATGCTTTCAAAAGCAGAATTAGCCAAATGGAAAAGGAGATTCAAAAGCTCGCTGAAGAAAATAGTTCTTTCAAAATTAGAATGGAACAGATGGAGGCTAATGACTTTATGAAAAACCAAGAAATCACAAAACAAAACCAAAAGAATGAAAAAATGGAAGATAATGTGAAATATCTCATTGGAAAAACAACTGACCTGGAGAATAGATCCAGGAGAGACAATTTAAAAATTATGGGCCTACCTGAAAGCCATGATCAAAAAAAGAGCCTAGACATCATCTTTCATGAAATTATCAAGGTAAACTGCCCTGAGATTCTAGAACCAGAGGGCAAAATAAACATTCAAGGAATCCACAGAACACCGCATGAAAGAGATCCAAAAAGAGAAACTCCTAGGAACATTGTGGCCAAATTCCAGAGTTCCTAGGTCAAGGAGAAAATATTGCAAGCAGCTAGAAAGAAACAATTCAAGTATTATGGAAATACAATCAGGATAACACAAGATCTAGCAGCCTCTACATTAAGGGATCGAAGGGAATGGAATAGGATATTCCAGATGTCAAAGGAACTAGGACTAAAATCAAGAATCACCTATCCAGCAAAACCGAGTATAGTACTTCAGGGGAAAAAATGGTCTTTCAATGAAATTGAGGACTTTCAAGCATTCTTGATGAAAAGACCAGAGCTGAAAAGAAAATTTGACTTTCAAACACAAGAATGAAGAGAAGCATGAAAATGTGAACAGCAAAGAGAAGTCATAAAGGACTTACTAAAGTTGAACTGTTTACATTCCTACATGGAAAGACAATATTTGTAACTCTTGAAACTTTTCAGTATCTGGGTACTGGGTGGGATTACACACGCACACATGCACACACACACACACACACACACACACACATAGAGACAGAGTGCACAGAGTGAATTGAAGAGGATGGGATCATATCTTAAAAAAATGAAATCAAGCAGTGAGAGAGAAATATATTGGGAGGAGAAAGGGAGAAATGGGATGGGGCAAATTATCTCTCATAAAAGAGGCAAGCAAAAGACTTATTAGTAGAGGGATAAAGAGGGGAGGTGAGAGAAAAACATGAAGTCTACTCTCATCACATCCCACTAAAGGAAGGAATAAAATGCACACTCATTTTGGTATGAAAACCTATCTTACAATACAGGAAAGTGGGGGATAAGGGAATAAGCAGGGTGGGGGGGATGATGGAAGGGAGGGCATGGGGAGGAGGGAGCAATTTGAGGTCGACACTCATGGGGAGGGATAGGATCAAAAGAGAATAGAAGTAATGGGGGACAGGATAGGATGGAGGGAAATATAGTCAGTCTTATACAACACAACTATTATGGAAGTCATTTGCAAAACTACACAGATTTGGCCTATATTGAATTGCTTGCCTTCCAAAGGGAAGGGGTGGGGAGGGAGGGAGGTAAAGAAGTTGGAACTCAAAGTATTAGGAACAACTGTCGAGTAATGTTCTTGCCACTAGGAAATAAGAAATACAGGTAAAGGGGTATAGAAAGTTATCTGGCCCTACAGGACAAAAGAGAAGATGGAGTCAAGGGCAGAGAGGGATGATAGAAGAGAGAGCAGATTGGTGATAGGGGCAATTAGAATGCTCGGTGTTTGGGGGGAGGGGACAAAAGGGGAGAAAATTTGTAACCCAAAATTTTGTTAAAATGAATGTCAAATAAACAAATTTAAAAAAAAAAATTAAGGAACTTGATGAGGTCCACTTAACAATTTATGGCTAAGGGGTAAACAATCCAATTATCTTTGTATAATTACGGAAGATAAAATAGATAATTTCAATTATATGAAATTTAAAAGCTTTTGCATGAACAAAATTAATGCATCTAAGATTTTTAAAAAACAAAGCAATTGACAGGATAAAAAAACTTTTTATAAAATATCATTGAAAAGGGTCCAATATCCCAGATACATAGACAACTAAAGGAAGTGTATAAGAGCAAAAGTCATTCTTCAGTAGACAAGTGGTCAAAGAACTCGAGCAAATAGTTGTCAAAAGAATAATGCTCTAGAGTTATATGTGACACTAGGCTCAGTTCAAGAGATGTGCTCCCTGGGGAACCTGAACAAGGATATATCAGGAGACCAAAGACAACCTTACTAGGATCAACTGGCTATAGAAGATCTTACTGGATATTGATGGAAAAAGTAGTATTAAGATCATATTTGGTTAATCTTTTCCCCCAGTGGCAGTGTGGTGAGCAGTGTCTCACTGCTGAGCAGACCTTGAAGGTGGAAAGGATCTGTCATTTCATTCACCTTCTCTCAGTTTCATCTGGTGATTTCTCATTGCCCACATGCTAGATTTTTGCCATCCCAGCACACGCTAAGTGCTAAGGATACATATATAAACAAAAGGATAATCCTTGCCCTCAAGGAGCTTATATCCTAATGGGGGGAAAGAAAGGGGTACTAGAAAGAGGGGGTGTGGTGCTTAGTGCAAGTTGAAGTCCAGTTGAGGTTCAGAATATTAGAGATGTCCAAAAAAAGTCAAGACTTGGTAAATGATTAAGTACTGCAGGGGGCAGAGGTGGGATAGAGGGAAACAGTGAGAGGGAAAAAAGTCAAAGACAACACCAATGTTTCAAGCCTGGGAGATTGGGAGAATGGCAATGTCCATGACAGTAATAAGAAAGTTAAGTGAGGGGAGGTTTGGGGAAGGGAGAGATAATGAGATCAATTTTACAAATGTTGAATTGAAGATACTCATGAGACATCTAGTTCAAGATGTCCAATAGATGTGGGGCTGCAGGTCAGTAAGAAAGTTAGGGCTGGCATCTGCATAGTGATGATCACTGAAACCATGAGAGCTGATGAGATCACCAGCTGAATAGTATAGAAGGAAAAAGGACCCAGGACAGAGTTGTGGGGGATGCCCATGGTCAGCATTTGATGGATGAAGATCAAATTAAGAAAAAGAAGACATCTGAGCGATGAGGTGAAAGAAGCTCTCGGTTAATTGCTACCATTTTTTCAGTGATATATGAGGCAAGATTCTCAGTTGAGAGGATCACGATGCTGGTGACAAAAAAGGTGAGACAGAGAACATGGAGGATAAAGGACTTGCTAGTGTCTGATGACCAAAGACTCTAGCAATAATAATAATAATTGTGAGCATTTATAATTGAGTTTGGTTCAGTGCTCTATCCATTGTGACACTACTGGGCTGAGAACTCATTTTTCAACAAAAACCACTGGGAAAGATGGAAATCAGTCTAGCAATATATGGAAAGGAGTAGGGAAAAGTATGGAAAGTATGCAAAAGATATCTCTGAGGTAGTTAAATTGACAAGACATACTGACTAATAAAATATGAAGAAACATGGAAGAGGAGTGATCAAAGTTGATAATCTATCAGTCAACAAACATTTATTAACCTACAATGTGCCAGGTACTGTGCTAAGCACTAGGGATATAAAGAAAGACAAAAACAAAACATTTCCTCAGTGAACATGGCAATAGGCACATATAAGAAACATACACAGTAGAAGAAAATTGCATCTTTAACAAGTATTTACTAAATGTTTACTACATGCCGCCCATTGTGTTAAATGCAAAGAAAGGTCAAAAATAAATACCTGCCCTTGAGGAACTGACAGTCTAATGGGGGAGACAACTTGTCAACAACTTTGTAGATATACAATATATACAGAGTAAACCGGAGGTAAGATTAGAGGAAAGGCGCTAGCATTGAGGGGATTAGGAAAAGCTTTTTTAGACAAGGTGGGATTTTAGCTGAGATGTGAAGGAAGCCAGGGAAGCCAGGGAAGCCAGGGAAAGGGACCTAGTTGGGAGATGGGATGTCTTGTAGTAGGAAGGTAGCTTCAAAGGATGCTCTGTCCTCAAACAATAAAAGGCATACTGAACAGAAAGTATATTTCCTTAATTCTAAACCTCACTTTTAGAAAACAAATAGCAGTTATTAGATTTTTGCCCCACAATGAATACCCACATCTCATGCTACCCTATTGACCAACCAAGGATAGTATATGTACTTAAATCTATTACTACCATGTCTTCTCCTTTATTTTTAATACAATCAGTCTTATAACTTATGTTTATATTTCAGGGAAATGTACAGTGGAAAGAGCAGTAGTTTTAGAGTTAGAGAACCTGAATCTGAAGCCTGGTTCTCCTAAGTGGTACCAGGAAACTGAAACTCCATGTATTAGACTTCTCAAATGGCACAAAACTAATCAATGGCAGTGAGTGCCAAAATTAGAACCTATATATTCTGATTCCCAGACCCCCTATGTTTGTTGCTCTCTTAGGCAAAAGTTTCTAAGATGCACTGTATTATTTACAGAAATAAAACAGTTACTTTGTTGTTTTTATTTTTTTTAGAGAGAAGAAGAGATGTTTTTGTTTGGTTTTCTTAAGATCTTGAGTTTGAAATTTGGTGAGACATCTAGGCAGTGTGGCATGGTGGCTAGAGTTCTGGTCTTAAAATTAAGGAGGATCTGGGTTCCATTACCAGCTCCAATATATATATAGAGAGAGAGAGAGAGAGAGTATATGTAGTAGTATGACCATGGCTAGCTCATTTAATCTCTCAGTCTTCTTTTCTTCCTCTGTACAATGAAAATAATAAAATTTGTAATATATATACCTCACAAGGTTGTTGTGAAATTCAAATGGAATAACAAATTTTGCAAACTTTAAAACACTGTCCAAATGTCAGTCATGGAGACACCAAACAGTACTCAGGTGAGAAGTTAGTACTAGAAATACATATTATGGAGTAATTAGCACAAAAGAGATAGCTGTAGCTCTGGGAGATGAAAAGACTGCCATGGGAGAAAATGTAGAGAAAGTTGGGTGGATGATATGTGGAGCTCACCCATCAGTACTTGTACTTTGGAAGGATGCTGCACATGGACAATAGAGCTGAACCCAGAATTAATCAGGAAGAGCCAGCAGGTTGGAATGCCTTGAGGAAATACAAAGTTGTTTCAATGACTCTGTTTCTCTGCGTAAACAAAGAGCCTTGATATGGTGATGGATGGATGTAGTGTTGATAATGATGACAATATTGACAAACACCAAATAAAATGAATATTATATATCCAAGGTAAAATTAAAAAAGGAAGTTTGTTCATGAAACCACAGTTCTTAAATAAAATTTACTTTTCCTTTTAAATATGCAATAAATTAACAAGTAACTTTCTTTTGGAGGATCTGAGAGTAGATCATTCCCAAACTCACATTTCCAACTTTTATTCACTATTTTTAGTGCATTTTCTACACAGAAGGGGAAGGGGTAGGGGCTGTACAGTCAATAATAATATCCTAAGGAATTATTAAACTTCAGCATAGTTTGAATCTGATAAAAGGAGTCTTAAACTGTTAGGGGGCATAAAAGAGTCAAGAGGGGCTTTAATTCAAGAAATGGGTTTGGAAGGGAAGAAGGGTATGAGAAGGTTGATCATTGAAAACTTGGCAAGAAAACCTGATCTTAACTCTGGTCCAAGTAGCATAATCCTTGATTTGTGCCACAGTTTCTTCCAAATATCTTCTGGGAATAGGTTCCCTACTACACACATTTTGCTCATTTATGTGCCCTTCCAAAGTATTGAAAAATTGCAGTTCCCCACATCTAATGCCCACAGAGTCATTCAAAGGGCTATCAAGAGTTAGTTTCCCTAGAAATTAAAATTACCTATAGTCACATGAAAAAATGCTCTAAATCACTATTGATTAGAGAGATGCAAATCAAAACAACTCTGAGGTACCACATCACCCTTATCAGATTGGCTAACATGACAAAACAGGAAGATGATAAATGTTGGAGAAGTTGTGGGAGAGATGGAATTCGTTGTTGGTGGAGATGTGAGCTGATCCAACTATTCTGGAGAGCAATTTGAAATTATGCCCAAAGGGCTACAAAAATGTACATACCCTTTGACCCAGTAATATTGCTTCTAGAACTGTATGCCAAAGAGATCATAAAAATGGGAAAGGGTCCCACATGTACAAAAATATTTATAGCAGCTCTCTTTGTGATGTTCAAAAACTGGAAATCAAGGGGATGCCCATCAATTGGGGAATGGCTAAACAAGTTGTGGTACATGAATGTAATGGAATACTATTGTGCTATAAAAAATTATGCAGAGGAAGACTTCAGAGAGGCCTGGAAGGACTTATATGAACTGATGCTGAGTGAAAGGAGCAGAACCAGGAGAACTTTGTACACAACAACAACCACAGTGCTCGAGGAATTTTTCTGGTAGACTTAGTCCCTCACAGCAAGGCAAGGATCTAAAAAATTCCCAATGGACTTCTGAGGCAAAACACCTGCCATACGCAGAGAAAGAACTATGAAACTGGATCACAGAATGAAGCAGACCACTTTCTTTTATGTTATGTTTTGTTTTGTTTTGTTTTATGGTTTCTCCCATTCATTTGAATTCTTCTATTCAACATGACTAAGGTGAAACTGTATTTAATAGGAATGTATGTGTAGAACCTATATAAGATTGCACGCCATCTCAGAGAAGGAGTGGAGAGGGAGGGAGGGGACAAATCTAAGATATATGGAAATGATTGTAGAACACTGAAAACAAATAAAATAATTATAAAAAAATAATAAAATACAAAAAAAAGTTATTTTAAATAGAAAAAAAAGTTAGTTTCCCCATCCAATTCCCTTGCTTGGCCTGGGCCTTTGAACCTAAGAGGCCAGATTGTTCTTAATAAGTTGTCTCATGGTAGTGGTGACAGAGATGATCAGGCCATCTATGATCTGGAAGGGGATCTTATAGAATTAGGGTTACACATACCAAGGCCTGTGTCAAACATACTATCTGTTTCTGACTATATGAACATCTTGGGCTGGTACTCCTTCACTGTGATGATGGCTTTCTCATGCAGCTTTTCTCCCACCTTCTCTGACTGATTTGCCTTTCCTACTCTGTGGTTAAGGCCACCTAATGGACACAAGCAGATGTCCTTGGAGTTCTACCAAAAGAAACCATGATGCCCATCTAGACCAACCATGGGATTCACTTGCTGAAAAAATGGTCATCATGGCTTCTTCTTTTGGTAGAACTCCAAGAACTTCTGCCATAGCCCATCACACTCAAGCTGTAAAAGATATCCTTAAACTCAATCAGTTTTTGTAAGACTCGGTCCAGTTCCACTGAGGAGAGACATATTTCATTGAAGTCATTGAATTCATAGTTGATGTCTTGAATGTCAATAGTTCCAGTGGAGTAGGTGCTCTTCTTGTAATAGAACTTGCTAGTCTTGCAATATAGGATCAATGTGTGCAGCACAGCAAACAAGACCACCTATACCTTCTACCTCTCCAGCTCTTGCTAGCTATGTGATCCTGAACAAGTCACTTAATCCTGTTTGCCTTAGTTTTCTCATATATAAAATGAGCTGGAGAAGTAAATGGTAAACCACTCTAGTATCTTTGCCAAGAAAATCTCAAATGAGGTCACAAGGAGTCAGACACAACTGAAGTGACTGAACCACAACAACAAAAACAGAGAAGAAGATAGACTCAGGGTGCAGAATAAGGCACATATTTTTGGAAAGGGCAAAGGTGGAAATCTGTTTTATTTGATTATGCGTATTTTTATACCTAGTTTGTTTTTCTTTTTATGATGGGGGAAAATACAAAGGAGAGAATTTTTTTTATTAAAAAACCAAAATTGTTTTTAAAAAAGAATTCCCCTCTCACCTAAAAAATAATATAAAATAGAGTAAAGGATTCATGGGGAATGGAGACGGCATTCAAGGCAAGTCGAGAAAGTGCACAGCCTATATAAGGGAAGATAAGTAATAGTTCAGTTTGGCTGCTCAGAAAGGGAACGTAATAAAAAATTGGACTAGAAAGGTAGAGTAGCTCCAGATTGAGAGCAACAGTTTATCCAAATTATAATAATAGTATCTAGGAGGAATTAAAATAACCCTGATATGTGCTAGCTTTGCAAATCTACAAGGAAAAGTAGAGTTAATGGGAGAATTCATTTATAAGGGCTGAGAATTCATTGAGCTAATTGTAAAAGCATTATAGTAGTCAAGTCAACTGGTATTTATTAAATGTCAACTAGAATTTATTAAGTGCCTACTATGTGCTTGGCTCTGTAGATACAAACAAAAGCAAATATAGAGAAGACTGTTTTAATCCTGGGAAGGTGGCAGGTTTAAAAGCCCTTTCTAAAAGGCTATGGGGCTGGGGGTGAGGGGCTCACCCCAATCAGATTGAATTTCCAAGATTTGTAGAATCGCTCCAGGACAAAAGGAATTGTATGGGTCTGGTTGAGTCTCCCATTAGTTTACACATGGAGATGGCCATCATACAAACACATTAGCTGGTCTGGGAAGATTAGTTCAAGAGAGATGGACTTTGAATAGTTATCTGGAATCATTTAAAAATAAAGGCCTGGATTCTCATTTTTTATCAGCTCTGCTCTGCACCATTTTATTTTCATTTATATTGTGTTTTCAAACTAGATCTATGCCTATATAAGTTAAAGAGAAAGCTTTTTCACTGAAGAAGATGATAAAACCTCCCTTGGTAAGCTTGCAAAATCACTTGTAATGGGTTCCCTCTGCTATTCTTGGCTAATTGTACCCAGAGATTCATTTCTATTTAATTTATTGTCCTTACACCCCAATCTCCACTACAAACTCTGCCTCTCCACCCCCACATCAGGGCTGCTAGGGGGCACAGTGGATAGAGTTCCAGGCCAGGAGTCAAAAAAACACATCTCCCTGAGTTCAAATCTGACTTCAGACACTTCAGAGCTAGGTGACCTTGGGCAAGTCACTTATTTGCCTCAGTTTCCTCATACGTAAAATGATCTGGAAAAGGAAATAGCAAACTGCTCCAGTATCTTGGCCAAGAAAACTCCAAGTGGAGTCATGAAGTCTGATATGACTGAAACAACTGAACATCTAATCCGTTTGGTTTAGATGAAAACCCAAAGAGATCACATAAATTGCCTCAGGTTACCTTTCTAGTTAGTGGTGATTTCGGGACTAAAACTCAAATATCTTGATTTGTATCCAATGCCCCCTCCCTCAACCACACCACACTGCCTCTCCTTGCTTCTTTTGAACACCTTCTCTCTCTCATTTTGTCTACCTCCATTCCTTAACCAGGTCCTTTGTTCCCTTCTTAACTTTAATCCTCTTTCAATTTCACTTGCCTGTAATATCCTCCATTTTCTCCTCTTACATGCCCTTATTTTTCTGTCTTTTGAAGAATCTCTAATAACCCTGATTCCAGTCAGCCAAATACTAAGGATTTACCAAATCTGTGATGTGTGTCTGGCCCTAGAACCATTGCCCTATCCAAACCAAATCCATCAAATAACCACAGACACTGTAGTAGGAACAATGTCTTTAAACCCTATACCATGAAGGCTGGGCTAATTTTTCTTTAAAAGTCACTGAAATGATCTTTAAGACTTAATTGGTCCAGTAGATTAAGGCTTGCACAACTAATCTAACTTCTAAGTAGTTTCTAAAAAGTAAATATCCGCCCTCCCCCAAAGAGGTATATATTGGGCTGTGAACTAGGTCATCTGATACTTTCCTGGAGAGTCAGTCTGTATGGGGAAAAAGTGGGGAAGAAAGGGAAGAACTCCTAAGAGTCTGAGTGGCCTTCATAGGACAAGGGGAAAGAGGTGCAAGTACTGGGGGATGCTATGAGATGCCAGAGAAGTTTCTTTTCTATTGATTGGTCTACCATCAGTCCTTAAAGCCACTCCAAGACGATTCAGTGTTCAAAAAAGCAAATTCAACCTTGGTTTAGAAACATTGCCAAGATCACTGCTTTGTAGATAGTTATTTGCATGATGTCTCTTCCATTAGACTACAAGTTCCTTGAGGGCAGGGACTGTCTTTTGCCTCTTTTTGTATCCCCAGTGCTTAGCACAGTATCCGACACATAGTAGGTGCTTTAATAAGTATTGATTTCTTTATTATCTGGATAGATTGTTCAGTAGACTGAAACCTTAAATAATTTCAGTACATCAGAAGCAGCCAGGTGCTTGGGAACAAAGGAACCTGAAGGAGGAGAGAAATGGGGGGAAAGGAGGGGAAGGGGGGAGTCAGAGCAAGGAAGTTGATCCAGGAAGCCAAAGCGCTGAGAAAGTGCTCAGGTTGACTTGCCCAAAGGTTCTTGGCAGCCTTTAGCAGCAGGTGGCTAGCCGCCTAACTTAGGCTGTCCCTGAATGCTGTGCTCTCAGGCAGCTAAGACAAAGGAATGAACTCTAGACCCCAGAATCCTGTAGAAGAAATGACAAGCAGTTTGATGAACAGGAGCAAATTAAAGGGAACTCCAAGGGCCCTCGTTGCATTCCTCCACCACAGGAGAGGCCATGGCTTGGGTTTTGGTTGTTTTTGGCCTCGGTGCTGACCTGGGGCCCTATTTCCTCCTCCTCTCCCCCCCCCCCCCACTACTCCGCCTCTTTCCCCTGCTTTTAAAAAGCATTTAAAGGGTTTTGTCAGTGAATGATCCTATTCATAAAGCAGCTAGTGATGACAGTTCAACTTTCTAAATGGGTTCTTAACTGTGTTCCTAATAAATCCGAAACATAAATAAACAGTGGAGAAAGAGCAAATGAGGGAGAAGAAAGTTCAGAGGGCAAGGCCAGGGAGATGGCTCTGGTTCACAGGTATGAAATTTCCCTTTATAACCACTCTTCCTCTCCAATTGCCTTCCACCCCTGAAGCTCATTCCCCCTTTGGCCATCTGAACTGCTGCTGGTGTGATATGCTTAGAGAGAAGGGCAAAGAGGAGAATGGGAACATAGGGTCATGCATTTTAGTTTTCGAACTAAAAAAAGATGCTGCTGTTCATCATGCCTGACTCTTCATGACCCCATTTGCAGTTTTCTTGACAAAGATACTGGGAAAGTTTATCATTTCCTTCTTCAACTCACTTTACAGATGAGGAAACTGAGACAAACAAGGTTAAGTGACTTGCCAAGGGTCACACAACTAAGAAGTGTCTGAGACCAGATTTGAACTTAGAAAGATGAGACTTCCTGACTCCAGGTCCAGCACTCTCTCCACTATGTTGTGCCACCCAACTTCTCCCCACCCCCAGCCCCCAAAAGAAAGCTCTCAGACAGTAGTTAGTCCAGTTCCCTTGTTTTACAGATAAAGAAACTGAGGGCCAAAAGAGGGAAGTCATTTTCTTGAGGTCACTCAAGTATTTGGGATCCAAGCTTGAAGTAAAGCCTTCTTTCCCCTGAATGATTATGTCTAAGAGGAAATGGTCATTTTAGCTGATCACCAACAACAGCATTTAGTAAAACATGAGTGTGAAGTAGGGCCCCAGAAGTAATAAGTGACCAAAAAAGAGAAAGAAAGAAAACAAACAGCAGACAAGGGAATGAGGACTGTCATTCCATCTAATGACAAATTGAGATGAATAGGGTCTGTCTCTGGAAGTCAATGAGGCAGAAATGGACTAATTGCAGATTCACCTTTCCTTCCAGATCCGCACCCAGATTACAAACTGTATTACAAGCATATTAGTACCTGTCCCACACCACCCTCCACCCAGGATTTGGGTGACAATCTGGGATTAGCTGGTATATCCAGGTGAATGTAGCAAACACCTTTTGTTCCAGTGTTAATCACTATTCCAGGTGCACTAGGGTCTGAGATCGGACTTTAACCCTTTCCTTGGGGTCTAGACACGATAGTGTTCAGGTGAGCTCAGTTTCCTGACCAGTAAAAATTAAATGCCTTGAGGGTAGGGACTGTCCAGTGTCTAGAACAGTGCCTGACATATAGTGAGCATTTGATAAATACTTATTGAATGAATAAATGAATCTGACCCCATCTCATTGGAGATTGAGCGTAAGTAATAATCATCCTCCCTCCTTTCTATCCCAACTCCAACTAGATTTTCAACTATGACTACCACTACTTGAGGACAGGCATTATTCTACTTCTTCTGCCTCTCCCTTTCCCCCACCAAAAAAAAATACACACTCAGAACAGCTGGTACAGTTTTGGGCACTTGTTAGAAGCTCAATACAACTTGTTTATTTGAGTTCTGCCCAGTTCTGCAGACGATTGGGAAAATCCAGTGTAGCAGAGAGGCTAGAAGGCAGTCCCTGGTAGGATTCACAAGGGTTAGGTACTGAGCTCTGCATTCAGCATGCCAGATTGTATGTCAAGTTCATTGTTGATGTACCAAGTGTGGTTGTTCTGAGCTTGCTCAAGTTCTCATTGAGATAATTAGGTTCCCTGGTATTTCTAACATTACCTAGGATTCTCAAAGATTATTGAAAGAGTTGATAATTAAAGCAAAGGCCCATTTAGCTCTTATAATGAATCCCACAAATGACTGCACACAGAATATTTCCACTGGGCTGAAACCAATGACCATATTTTGTCATTGCTACTGTTCAGTCATGTCCAACTGTGAATGACCCCATTTGGGGTTTTCTTGGCAAAGACACTGAAAATGGTTTGTCATTTCCTTCTCCAGTTTATTTTACAGACAAGGAAACTGAGGCGAACAAGGTTAAGTGACTTGTCCTGGGTCATACAGCTGGTAAATAAGATTTGAACTCAGGAAGATGAATCTCCAGGTGGAGCACTCTATTCATTGGGCCACCTAGCTGCCCCAGTCATATTACATATCCATCATAATCTTGAAATTCAAATAATTTGCTGCTTTATGGGATTCATTATTCACACTACTTATCGAAATAATTATAACCTAGAAATCTAGTGTTTTGTTCAGTAAAAGGGGAAAGAAAAAATTCTCAATATACAAATAAGAATCAGGTATGGAACAGCTAGTTTATCCCTACGAAGAAAAGAATATCCCAAGCAATAAAGAATCATAGAATGGTTAGTATATCATCTAGTAAGATATCACTACTAGTAAAGTCAGTTGAAGGCCAATACTTAAGCCTCATTGGAACACAGTGCCAGGCTGCTAAGGAACCATTTTGCCTGTCACCTCTACAATGTCATTGCCTAGTTAAACATGAAACAGGACTGTCATTCCCCTACCTTCCCTATCTAACATCAACAGTTTCCTTGTTGAGAGTCTGATTCTGCTGTTGCTACTACAAACACAGGAGAGGTAAGGCAGCTGAGGCATCTAGTACTGCTAGTGATTCCCTACTCAACATGAATGGCTAGGCCCAGAGTACTCCAACCCAGTCTTTATATTTGGGCAGGAAAGGACCTTTTTTCTACCTTTGACTGATTTCACATCTTTTCATCTAGAAATTGTCTTCAAGAGACCTGTCAGCTAGAAATTATCTTTTTTTTTTTTTTGCAGGTGTGGCTCAGGATTTTGGGAGAAGACAGAGAATATCTGAACATGATCCAAAGATATGGGGAACTTACTTTTTTATATAATCATATATTATATGTAATACTATAATCAGAAAACTTTAAAATATATATTAATTTTTCTACATATGGGAATTATTCTCCCTCCCTTATCCCCCCATTCTAGTAGTAGGTGTCTATGTCATCAAGATCTTCTGGCTCCTGGTTTCCCTATTTTCAAACTGGAACAATTGTCCCTAGTCTTTGACTACCGTTTCCCCCCTTCCTCATCATGAGAGTTCTTGAGCCCTTAATACAATAACCAAGCTTCGATTATCATCTTCCTCCTTCCCCTTTCTCCCACAACCCCTCTGCTACTTCAGATTACTCAGTGTTTCAGGCTGTGTCAATTGACCAACCTTTGACCTAAGGCAACGTGGTACAGTAAAAACTTGGATTTGGAATCTAGAAAATATGGGTTGGATTCTTAGCCCTGCTATTTATTGCCCATGTGACCTTAGGTAAATCACATTATTTCGCTGAGCCTCAGTTTCCTAACCTGTAAAATGAGGGGGTTGGGCTGGATGACTTCTAGACTTCTTTTGGTCCTAATTAAATGGTCCCAATAACATTGATCCTAAGAAGGGCAAAATCAATCTGCTCCAGAAAGCCATTTTCTTTGGTATTATGGCAAGTATTTGGACAGAGAGAATTTTTTTTCTCTTTCCATCAGATGCTTAAGCAGCTCCCCACAAATCCAATGCCCTCTCACTGCTCCTCCTTAATACCCCTCTGCTACTCTCTCTGAAAGTCCATGCAATGCATTTGGCCAAGTAATCTACCAGGAGGACCCACTGGTGTGCCGGACCCACGGTCCTTTCTCCCTGTGTGCTCTAGGGAAAACAGGAGCTCATTGTTTCTAATGGATAATGGGCATGTTGTGACATTGAGAATTCAGATTGTTTTGATTTCCCTTGCTGGTCCAGAGAATGTGGCCAGCTCTGAGGCCTGCTGACAGGGAGGATGTCTTTAATTGTCATGGACTAAAAAGGCTACTTACAGTGGTTTTTAAACTGGGAGATCTTAAGGTTCTTTGCTAATGAGCTGTCATTATACTCATTCTATAGGTAAGACAACTGAGGCATAAACAAGTCAAAAGTTTTTCCTTGATTTCTCTTAAGAAAGTTACTTAGCAAAATAAGAGTAACTGCCAAAACTCACATTTCTAAAGGGTTTCAAGGTTTATGAAACTTTGCAAGCACTTCATTCGCCTCTTTTTTACTCATTTATTGGACTTCAGAAATGGGTACAGACTAGCAAGTAGCTAGATTCTCAGGCAAGAAAATAAATTAGATAAAGAACCTTTGTACCTACAGGGAATATATGGTTTAAAGGAGGAGACAAGGTAGCACATGTCATCACTGGAAGCATGTAAGGACCATTACGAGAATGTCCAAGGTCAGGGTGAGTCAGTGATTTTGTTACCAGCTTAGAGAGTAAACAGGATTGATTAGGTAAGTCTTCCTGGAGGAGGTGACTTTAATAGAGGGAAGGTGTATAAGGGCTGTTCCAGAGCACTCTAGATTTAGTTCTAGAAGAGCCTCAGAAGTGATGTGTTTCAACGCTCCCATTTTACAGAAGAGGGAGGAAACCAAAACACAGTGAAGTTAAGCAATTTACCCAGGGTAATACAAGCATTAATTAGCATAGCTGAAATTTGGATCTAGGACCTTGGACTCTAATTCCAGAAGTCTTTCTACTGTATTTCAATTTGGGATGTCACAAAACCACTGAGACTAGATCTTCTATAAACTGGGGCCTTCAGGATTGCTCAGAAATCCTTTTTTTCTTTGATGAATGATTATCCACAGCAGCTATTGAAAACTCTCCTTTCTCCTTAAGTCCCCTAATCTACTCCCAACTCCCTTTTCAATGTAGGTGGGCAGTATGAGTGGTCTTAGAGAATGGAGTAGAGGCAGGTGGGGATCTGGAAGAAAGGGCAGAAAGGCTAGCAGGACTGGAATAAATGATGGTGGTCTAGGATTCAGAAGACAATGAGAACAGAAAAGACAGGTTGACTCAACTGGCGTAGAGTTTGGATTTTGGAAATTAAATATTTGGTTCTGGAAAGATTAGAGAGACCCTTGAAGGTTATAAGCAGCACTAACAAATATAAGAATCTATGAAGTCCATAGAAACCTTGGATGATCAATTTGGTGCAATGTCTATTTCAATACAGCCCAAGCAACACAGAATTGTGCTAATCATGGAATGCTGATGCATTGTTGATGGAGTTGTGAACTGATCCAGCCATTCTGGAGAACAATTTGGAACTGTGCTCAAAGGGAATCAAACTGTACACACCCTTTGATCCAACAATGTCACTTCTAGGTCTGTATCTCAAAGAGTTCATAAAAAAAGGAAAGGAACCACATGTACAAAAATATTTACAGCAGTTCTCTTGGTGGTGGCCAAAAACTGGAAATCAAAGAGATGTCCATCAATTGGGGAATGGCTGAACATAAGTTGTGGTATGTGAATGTAATGGAATACTATTGTTGCATAAGAAATAATGAGCAAATGGACTTCAGAAGAACTTGGAAAGACTTACATGAACTGATGCTGAGTGAAGAGAGCTGAACCAGAGCATTGTACACAGTGACAGCGACATTGTTCGATGACCAGCTTTGATAGACTTAGCTCTTCTCAGAAATGCAGTGATCTAAGACAGCTCCAAAAGACTAAATTTGGAAAATGCTATCCACATCCAGAGCAAGAACCATGGAGTCCTAATGCAGATTGAAGAATACTATTTTCTCTTTCTCCTTTGTTTTTTTCTTTTTCATGTTTTTTTCCTTTTTTTCTGATTCTTCTTTCACAACATTACTAATGTAGAAATATGTTTAATATAAATATATATTATAGCCTATATCAGATTGCATGCCATCTTGGGGAGAAAGAGAGGGGGGATATTTAGAACTCGAAATCTTATAAAAATGAATATTGAAAACTAGATTAATTAAAAGAAGCATGCCAATCATTCAGTGAATTGGCTCATATAAGACTGCATATTTAGAATGAAAATCCTTCTCCCCACCCCAAACCACTTTCAGTCTTGGAATATCAGACCTGACTTGTCTATGTGGATAAAACTGACTGGACAGTTGGGTACTATCTCTCCATCTCACTTTCTGCTATGTAGACCTGAGCTAATAAATCACTAAGCTTTTTGAGGTTAACAGCTCACACTGTCTTGAAGGTCAGTCCAGTTTCAGTCCAACCCAGCCCAGGACTATGAGTCAAGTTAGGCTAATGCTAGAAATGAAAGATCACAAGGAGGTCAGGCAAATTTTAGGACTGCCTGTGAAAGGAAGAGAAGGTGAGATGCTAATGTAATTTCCAAAGTCTCACGACAAATTAGTATCAGTTCAGTCTACTTGGAGGCCTCACACACACACAGCTTGGTTTTTCATTTATACTTTGAATTAAGCTGGATCTCTGAGTTACTCCTCTCCTTGTAACTCCATGAATCTTTACACAGAACATCCATAAACAAGACCAAGGGCACCATGACCCAGAGGACTTGTCTTACCGTCAACTAACCCTGCTAGAACACTTTCAGAGTTTATGGTGTATCATAGAATTGCCTTGCTTACCAACATGTCAGAGTAGGGACTCAGGAGCCACACGCACAACCTGGCACACCATAATCCAAAGAAGGCAACAGAGCAATTTAAGGGGACCAGGAAGCCTGTCAGGACTGCTCCTGCCTGCTGACTCATCACCCACAGCACAGTGAAGACCTCTTCTAAATCCTAGGGTGAGGGTGGAAGCTGACATGGGAGCGGCAAAGAGCTAGCAAACTCTTTCTAAAAGCTTAGCAAGGATCTCAGCCAGCCCCTGGGTACTCAAGAGTGGGACTTTGCTGACAATTGGCATCTGGGTTTAATTCTTAGCACTACTCCTGATGTTAGGTGAGCCAATCCAAGGCATTTAGCTTCCCTCTCCCTAAATTTGCCTTTTTATAAAACTAAGAATAAAATTAGCCTTCTTTACATTGTAGGGAGGGGGCAAGGGAAAGAATGTCAGATGTCTGAATTAGAAAGTGCTTTGCGATCCTTAAAAAGAATGTGCCACAACATGAAGGGATATTATTTAGAGAATTCCTGACCAGGTGACCTCTGAGTTCTCTTCTAACTGAAATTCTGTGATTCTGCCAGGTTAGGGCAGCTTCCACTAAGCTAAGCAATACAAATCTTTATAGTCAGGCCTCTTGGTATAGTTTATTGAACAGAATATCTCATTACTGTTTCCCATTCCTCTTTGGAAAAAGTTACTAGGTCCAAAGGAAAACATTCAATGATTCTCTGAAGTGACCCATCCTAAGAGCCAGAGGAATTTTAGTAGTTAGTAACTCTAAAGAAAATGGATGAGGGGCAGCTAGGTGGTACGGTTGATTGAGCCCTGAAGTCAGGAGGACTTGAGTTCAAATCCAGTCTCAAACACTTACTAAATGTATGACTGAGCACATCACTTAACCCTGATTGCCTTACAAAAAAAAAAAAGGATGAGAGTAAAAGAAAGAAGAAAGGAGAAGGGGAACTGAGCTGAGTAGAGAGAAATTTTGTCTGTGAATCTTAGCTGGATGGTACAATCTGTTTAAAGCCTGTTGGACTTGGAGTCAAGAAACCCAAGTTTGAGACCTATCTCTATGTATCAGAACTGTGTGACCTTGGGCAAAATCATCCATATTTCTCTAATCCTCAGTTTTCTTCATCTATAAAACAGAAATAATGTTCATACTACCTACCTCACATGCAAAATTCTCCCTATCATTCTGTGGATCTTCCAGAGAGAATACAATCAATGTGAACAAAGCATTGTGCTATATAGTGGTACAAAGGATAGAGCACCAGCTTAGGAATCAGGAGTTAGTTCCATCAGATACTTATTAACTGTGTGACCCTGGGCAAGTCTTTTACCCCTATTTGCCTCAGTCTCCTCATCTGTAAAATGAACTGGAGAAGGCAATGGCAAACCATTTCAGTATCCTTATAAAGAAACCCCCACATGGAGTCATGCGGAATCATATACAACTGAATGACTAAACATAGTATTCTTTTCCTCAGGATGAATCTTGAGACATTTAGGAGTTACAGTTTAAAGAAGTGGAAGCAGGATGGTGTCATAGAAAGATCTAGAGTCAGAGAAGCTGGATTCAAATCCTGGTTCTGCCATTTATTAACTAGATGACTTTGGGCAAGTCTCTTATCTGAGCCACAGTTTCCTCATCTATAACATGAAATAATAGGATTAGTTGGTGACTAAGGTCCCACCCAGCTTTATGTCTATGAGAAACATCTTTTGCAGCAAAACAGTGCAAGGAGAGAGGAGATGAGCCATGCAATCTTTTAATACCAATTGGTCCTAGGCTGGATTCAACTCTGTATTAGCCTAGATCCTTTTGCTTCATAGGTTCTGACAGGTGAACTGTTGCCTGCCTTCTCTTGCCTGGAAACAATACCATGCTACTTTTTGCCACCTCCATGCCATGCAGCTGCCATTTACAGTTTGCCTTAATAATGTCTTCCCCCATCTGGGTGGCACCATAGTGCACAGAAGAGCCAGGCCCATACTCAGGAAGACTCATCTTCTTGAATTCAAATCTGGCTTCAGACATTTCACTAGCTCTGTGGCCCTGGGCAAGGCACTTAACCCTGTTGGCCTCAGTTTCCTCATCTGTAAAATGAGCTGGAGAAGCAAATGGCAAACCACTCCAGTATCTCTTCCAAGAAAACCCCAAATGGGGTCACAAAGAGTTGGACATTACTGAGAAATGACTGAACAGATGGTTGAAATCAGGAACTATCTTGCTTCATTATATTTGTTCTGCCAATATTTAGCTTAATGCCTTAATTTATCAAGTACATGGTAAGTGCTTCATAAATCATTTATGTATTATGTATCTATGTATCTATATACTTATCTATTACCAAGGTTAGGGAAACGTATCTATAATTCCAGGCCCCTTAACAGTCCTCCTAGGTAGTCTAGGCTCCTTCTCCAGCCTTTTCACTCTCTTAATTCTGGTGACTTCCTTCTGTTAATCATTTCCCATTTTTCCCCTACCTAGTTTGCTTTGTATATATTTATTTGCATGTTTTCTCCTCCCTTACATTGTGAACTCCTTTTAGGCAGGGATTGTCTTTTGCCTTTTTTTGTATCTCTAGCACCTAGCACCGTGCCTGGCACATAGTAGGCATTGAATAAATGTTTATCGATTAGTTGATTGATAAGTTGATGGGTAATCCTTTCATCAGTGCAAATTGAGATCTCCTCCAATTCTTTTCAAACTGTGAAATTCGCATCCATGTATTCTATAAGAGCTACTCAATAAAATAAAGCCTTACCTCTGACTCTTTTAATATCTTAATGATATACTTTTGCCTTTGTATCACATCTGGATTTGCACATAGTTTGTTGGTTTGAGAGCTGGGGTTTACTTCCTCCAGGGGTGTTATGCTTCTAATTATTATTATTAAGTGTGCTGACTTGGCCATTAGACAAAGATCACACACTGAGAGCAACAGCTGTATGAGCTCTAGTTAACATTCTCTGCTTTCTTTTCTACCACTTGACAAAGTGAGGTAGGGCTGGGACAAGATAATGACCAGCCATACCAGGGGACTCATTAGAAAGGAAGGGAGCCCCAGAGCTAGGGACTTCAAATGTGAATTTCTGAGTGCTTCATTGTTCCATTGAAATGATTTTAAGTTGCCTTAATTATAAGCATTGGGAGCCAAGAACCGGAAACAGGGTATCATGCTAAGAGACTGGAGGCATGCACATGAATATGGACTTTAGGAACATGCAGGTCCTTTCCCCTGGCATGACAGTCATCATTACAAGCTACTCCCAAAGAGGACAAATGTTGGATACTCCATGTCAGATTTCAAGGATGCAGAGAACAAACATAAGTTGATACTCCTTAAGTTGATAGAGACCTTTCCGGAGTGGACTGAGTAGGATGGGAGATTGTGCCTCAAGAGCTAAAATGACTTTTCACAACTGCGTGGCCCCATCACACATCTTCTGGATCATGGTGTTGCTTCCCACTGGACCATGAGCTGGTGAACTACTGCCAATGGACCCGGCCCACTACAGAGCTTGGAAATTCAGGCCTCCTGAAACCAGATGCCACATCTCCTGACTCCTACCCAGTCTAGGGCTCCCTACATTTGATTCAGTGAAACCTACCTGTATTAAATACCTACTATGAGGCAGCCATAGAACTAGGTGCCTGGGATAAAAAGATCAGTGGAACACAAACCCTGTTATAAACAAACTTATATCTAGGGACATGCATTTACCCTCAAACAATTGCCTTTCAGGTCTCTTTCCACTCTTGGGAAAGCTAAGTATGAAATTCCTTGTCAAATCCTTCTCCCCACCCCAAGACAATAAACACACAATCCTGTTCAATTATTTATTTTTTAATTAAAAAATAAAAGTTATCTTAACACATTTGAATTGGAGCCGTTGGGGATGGCATCCCCTGGAGCAAGGCTATAGGAAAAATGTTCTTGGGTCACCTTATTACCCTTTCATTGGTACAAAGGCACACGTCAAACAAACAAACAGGAACTTTCTTCAGAAGCAACTCTAATAATTCAGAACTCCCTTAACCCCTGACCCACCCTGCCCTTCCCCCTCCCCTCAAAAATTTTTAAATGTTTTCTTTTAAAACCTACAAGAAATAAGTGCTAGTTCACCAAGGATACTAGGCAGCTACCCCAGTTCCTCCATATCTCTCTGTTGTGATTGGTGGTTGCCCTGGGGCAGATAGAGAAAAGAGCTATGGTATCCTCCCTCTTTGTTCCAGGATGCAGCTTACATCATGGATAGGTTTCTTGTACCCAGCCAGAGTACCACAACCATCTCCATGACGACCATGGTGTCAGTGAGAGATCCACAGAGAGCTCTCTTCCTTAGCAAGTTGGATAGCCCTGTGGCTAGCACACCCTTTCAACAGGAGCAAGGCCTAAAACAAACAAGTCTTCATTCAAGTGCATGCATGCCGCTGATGATGTGAGAACATTCTGGGAGGAAGGGAAGGATTTGCCTGCCTTCTCTCCTCCCCAGGCACATCAGGTATGAGTTCTTTGGTGAGCTTTTTCTCCCTACTTCCCCCGCCTCATCTCCTCTTACCCTCAGTCAGTCACTCCCTCCCCTCCCAAGAAAGGGTCAGTTTTAACTTGATGAGGAGGTTTCAGAAGATGGCAGTGGCAGCTCCTGGGACTGGCTACTGGGGACCTCAGGAGCCTCTGTGGGGAGATCAGATGCCTTGGGTTCCTCTGGAGGTTCCAGTTTCTTATGTTCCTGAGTGGGCTCTAGCACATCCTGCTTCTGAGCTTGACTGTTCATTTTCTCTTCAGCCTCGATCTCTTCTGAGGTGGGGATGGAGTTCTTCTTGGGACGCCCTTTGGGCTTGGTAGGAGCTTCCTGTCCACCTTTAAGAACCTGGAGAGCAGGAAGAGGAGAAGCGATATGAGGGAAAGAGCTACTTAAAGGATATCCAACAGATTCAGTTCAAACAGTTATTAAATACTATATGTGAAGCCACAGGCAACATGGTGCAGTGGAATCCTGCCTCTGAAGCTGGCTGCATTCTGCTGGCTGCTATGATTGGTACACAATACAGGGGGAAGGAATCACAGAAAACAAAAGACAATAGCACTAACAAAGAGAACACGAGCAGGGGGAGAAATCCTGATGCCCAAGTTAAGCCTTGGAGGAAGATAAGGATTCCAAGAAGAAGAGATGATGAGGGAGTCTGTTCCATATATGGGCTGTTTTAGATACTTCAAGATAGGATTTAGACTATTAAGTTTGGAGAACAACTAGGAGTTCAGGTTGGCTGGAATGTAGACTTAATGAAGGGGAATATTATGAAAAAAGGCTGAAAAGTAAGGAGGAGCACATCATAAAGGACCCTTAATGCCACATGAAACAATCTCTCTCTTTCCCAACAATTAGCACCAAGGTGATGACAAGGGACCTGGATCTTGTATCTATCAAGAATGAAATTGGAGTCATGCTCCTGTACCGTATCTCCCAACTTCTCTGGCCCAAATCAAATTCTTCTGTCTCTGTACTCAGGAGATGGCTCCTCCTGTTTGTACCACATACACATGGGCATTTACCCATACATTATCTATCTTACCTGGCTCACCTGTGTACTTCCCTAACAAAACTGTAATGCCTTGTGTGAATGTGTCTTACATATCTTATTTAATCCCCACAATTCCAGAAATAGTTATAGGACACATAAAATATAAGACAATAGGAATGGGAGAGGCTTCTATTAAGGGCTAGTCCCTTCAAAATAGGGCAATATCCCTAAATACCCCAGTGAAGTTATCACACTGAGTAATATAGACTGTATCTCCTTGAGAACTGAGATTCCTTTTTGTCCTCTTATCTCCAGCCCTTAGCAGAGTGCCTTGCACATAGTAGGTACTTAATGTGTGTGTTCATCCTTTGTTTCCAAAGAAGATCATGCCATCAGAGAAATAATGACATGACTTGCACTTGACTTTGTTTTGAGTGAGGGAGGGCTGTGCAGGTCACCAGCCTCACTTCTCCTCCACAGCCATCTGAATCCAGTGACCAGATGACCCAGGATGAGGCAATTGGGGTTAAGTGACTTGCCCAAGGTCACACAGCTAGTGAGTGTCAAGTGTCTGAGGTGAGATTTGAACTCAGGTCCTCCTGACTCCTGCACTGGTGCTCTATCCACTGCACCACCAAGCTGCCCCAGGTACTTAATAAATATTTCTTGAATCTCTTAGGTAATCAATTTATAGTCATGTTCAATTAAATTGATTTGAACTGAGTGTTCACTAGGAACATGTAGGAACAATGTCTTGCCCTATGTCAATAACATTATCTTTGGCAGCTCTCCGTTAGCCCCACTCCTAATCTCTGTCCATACTACTTTCCTTCTGAGGCATCCTATTAGGGTGTTGTTAATGGATTATTTGAATTAATTATTATCATGCGCCAACAACTGCCCACAACTTAGGGTTATTAATGATAAATAGAACAGTCATTAAGATGTTGTAATTGGGTTAATGAGCTCTCACATGGACCAGTCACTTAAGTGCTAAAAGTTCAAGTTAATAAACATGTATGTTGAGTAACTGCTATGTATAAAGGGCCTTGTTAACTAACAAGGGCCCCAAGATAAAAGTGGAATAGTCTTTGCCCTCAAAGAGTTTACATTTTCCTAGTGGGGGTGAGGGGAACACAGTGAGTGAACAAATGAGTAAAAAAAGAAAAGACAATTGGAGGAGGGAGAAAACACTAACAATTACCTGAGCTGACCCTTGGAGAAAGGAAAAGATCTTAAGAGATGGAGGAGAGGGACAGAGCAGAGAGAAAGAGAGATGGGATGCCAAGTGTAGAAAACAGTAATTCGCTTGGACTACAATGTCCAAGGAGGAAGGAAGGAAGGAAGGAAGGAAGGAAGGAAGGAAGGAAGGAAGGAAGGAAGGAAGGAAGGAAGGAGACTAATATCAAGTGAAGCTGGAACTGGTAGGTCAGAGTCAGACAGCAAAAGGCCTGAAATGTCAAGTTGAGCCACAAGGAAGCATTGAAGACTTTTCAGTAGGAGAGATCAGACCTCTATCTTAGGAATCCAGTTCAATAAACATACTGATCAGTATGGCATAGGGGAAAGGGTGACGCATTTGGAGTTAAGGGGCCTACACCCTACAGAAGGTAGACTTGTCAAGACAGAAATATTTATTAAGGTCCCACTAGGTGTCAGGCACTACGCAAGCTGCTGGGGATACAAGCTGTGTACAATCTGCCCCTAAGTTTCCTTCTGGCTCTACATCTATGCTCCTAAGCACTTTCTATGTGCCAGGAGCTGTGGTGGGGAAGCATCTTGGATACAAAGAGCAACCAAACAGTCTCTCCCCCAAGGAGCTTACAGAGGGGGAAACAAACACATACATAGATAAACAAATTTTTTAAATGAATGAATGCATGAATGAACAAAAAAAACAAACATACAACATAAATACCGAGTAATTTAGAGGATAAGGAGAACAATAATAACTGGAGGAAGGAGAACAAGTCCAAAGCAGGAGACAGCATCTGGGCTGAGCCATGAAAGGACCTGGAAATTCAAGGAAAGGAGAACATTCCAGGAATAGGAAACAGCCTCTGCAAAGTCAAAGAGGTGGGAAATGGAATGCCATGCACAGGAATCAGAAAATAGGGCAGTTTGACTGGAAAGCAATTTTTGAGAGGAAGTGTCATGAATGCAGTCTAGAAAGATGGCTGTTCAGTTCAGACATTTTTCAGTCATGTCTGACTCTTTGTGACCTCATTTGGTGTTTTCTTAGCAAAAGATTCTGATTTGCCATTTCCTTCTTCCAGTTCATTTTACAGATAAGAAAACTGAGGCAAAGAGGGATGAAGTGACTTGCCCAGGGTTACATGCCTAGTAAGCATCTAGGGCCAGATTTGAACTCAAGAAAATGAATCTTCCTGACTCCAGGCCTGGTGCTCTGTCCACTATGCCACCGAGGTATTAAATGTAAGCTTAACATAAGGAGGTGAAAGTTCCTAACAATTGGGGCTATCAGAAAGAGGAAAAGGATGCCTCAGGAAGTCATGGACTCCATTCAAGTAAAGATTAGGTGATCACTTGATGGGGGTATTGTACCGGAGAATCTTTTGTTCAGGTAGGGGTTCGACCAGGGATGTCAGATCCCTTCCAACTTTGAGACTATGACTCCCAGCAAAGACTGAGATAAAAGGATGGATAATAAAAAGCCTTGTTATATGTGCCTGCCTACTCTCCCTGTGCCTGGCTCTGAAACCTTTTGATTTAGCCTAATTATACTAATTACAAGGGCAAATAGAAGAACAGAGATGTATCAGTGAATTAGCCTTCTATGAGACAAGTATGCCCTTGGTGGCTGGGATACAAAGAAAGATAATAAACAATTCCTTCCCTCAAGGAGTTTACAATCTTAAGGATAACTAAGAGGATTATATTTCCATTGTTTTCATATTCAGGTCCTCCCTGTGTCTTTTACTTACTGTATCTCATACTTAATTTTTAACTTCCTAATTGCTAAATGTATCACCATGGGTTCTCAGGGCTCAAATTCTTATTAACTAGATGGTGAGGTACCACCTTGGCCAAGTTAGTTTCAGTGAGTTTCACTGTCTCTGTTAATAAAATAAAAGAGTTGGACTAAATGATCTCTGAGGTCTCTTCCAGATCTAATAGTCTATGGATCCATAAAATGATTGCTTTGGGTCCAAACCTATAAACCAGAGCATACTTGAATATCTGTTCTATGATTTGGGGCTGATGAATTTTCTTGGAAATTGATGTGAAGGAAGCACTTAATAGTATAGATTGGTCCCCGCACCCCTCAAATGTGAGAGGACTTGGTTTCTTAAGGCTATTTAAACCACATCTTTTCAATAGCATTAAATTTCCTATGGAAATACAAAGTTTACATTGGCTAAAAGAAACTCATGTAGGTTTCATCAGCCTATTAGAGATTCCCATAGTATATTCCATAGGAATCTCAAATTCAGTATGTCAAAAATAGAATGAATTACTTTTCCTCCAAATGCACCCCACTTCTGAACTTTCCTATTTCTTTCAAGGGGACCCCCATTCTTCCAGTCACCCAGGTTTCACAGTTGTGGAATTATGCTTCATGCATTCCCTTTTCTCTCACTTCATATATCCTAGGACTTGTCAAGTCTTGTTATTTTTATCGCCACAACATTCGTCCCAGGTGTTCCCTTCTCTCTACTCATACAGCCAACACCTCAGGCCTTCATCATTTCTGGCCTGGCCTGTTGAGGTAGCTTTCTAATTTGTAACTCTCTTTTTCGTTCCTCCAATCTATCCTATACACAGTTGCTAAGGTGATTTTCCTAAAGTAAAGGTCTTCCTATGCAACTCTCCATTTAATGGACTCCAATAACTGTCTATTATTTCTACAGTAAAATTTAAACTCCATTATTTGGCATTTAAGACCCTTTACAACCTAATCTCAATATCCATTTCCTGATTTATCATTCATAACTATACACATAATTCACAGTCCAGACTGAACTTCTTACTGTTCTTCATACATACCACTCCATTTTCCATCTCTGTCCTTGCACACCCACGTATGAAACATTTTCTCATCACCACCCTAGAATAACTATTTTTCTTCAAATCTAAGCTCAAGATATACTTTTTATATTATGCTTTTCCTACTATCCTTCCCTATAGTTAGGGCCCTCCAGCTTTACTTTTTAGTGAGAGAGAGAGAGAGAGAGAGAGAGAGAGAGAGAGAGTGTGTGTGTGTGTGTGTGTGTGTGTGTGTGTGTGTGTGTGTGTGTAGAGGAGAAGGAGAGAGAAAATAAGAAGGAGGAAGGAGGAAGGAGGGAGGCAGCTAGGTGATAAAGTGGAGAAAGTGCTGAGCCAAAGTCAGGAAGTACCAAGGTAAAATTTAGCTCCAGTCACTTACTAGCTGTGTGACCCTGGGAAGCCACTTAATCTCTGCCTCACTTTCCTCATCTTTAAAATATGGATAATAATAGCCTCTACCTGCCAGGATTGTTGTAAGGATCAAATGAGATAATAATTGTAAAGTTCTTGGCACAGAGTTAATGTTATATAAATGCTAGATGGATGATGATGATGATGTACATGTATCTTCCCAATGGAATATAAGCTCCTTGTAGGCCAAAATGGTTTCATTTTTTGTTTTGTATCTCTTGCACCCAGCACAGTGTCTGGTACATAGGTGGGCTTTAAAATAGCCATTGATGCTCTGATTAGGTCAGATCTTTTGGGGGGCTGTCATGACAACATATGGCCATTGGCATTCAGGTTGAACTAGATGCCCTTGAGATTCTCTGTAACTATGAAATGAAAATGAAATTCTGTTACACAGTAACCGATATACACTACCTCCCTAAGCTTCTCAGTTACTTTACTTGTCAAATAAGGAGGTTGGACTAAATGATCTCCAACACAAAAAGAAGCATCAGAGCACTCATGAAACTAAAATAAATTCAAGTTGTTGCACTTCATCAGTGATGAGAGGAAATTCCCTCCCTTGATGAAATCACGTATCTGACCTGTGCTCTCTCCTCCCCCAAATGCCCTGCCAAAGGAAATTATGAATCTTCACCACAGAAGGAGCACTGAGTCCTCAGGTTGCTGAATTGTAATAACAAACAGATCTAATGTGTCAGACTGATGGATCTTGCCTGAATGAGTCCCTTTTCAAGCTTCCACCCCATTGGCAAAGCAAAGACAATCTTTAATAAGGCATTTGTACTGACAGGATCTCCCTTTAGGGGGAAGAGGTCTGTAGATGCATTTCCACCAAAGTCAATACCTGATCAGGATTTCAGGCTTTCTCTCGAAAGCACCCGCCTGGGAAGGATATGGTGCCAAGGTGGAGTTTGTGTTGAAAGCAGCTCCACTTACTTTGAAAGGGGTTATACAAAATTAAGTTGCCCGGTATAACAATCAAGTTATAAAAGGGCAGGTCTAAGGAAACAACCTAATTGGCAAAAGAAAGTCCAGCCCAGGCAATTAGTGAACACCACCCACACAGCCTGGATCCACCGAACCTGGCCTTTCTTCTACACTGGGGAGGGAGGAGTGGGAGATGGGATGCAACAACAATCGAACCATTTTCTAAATGGAATCAAACATTCATGAGCGGTAATAATTAGGAGATAACTATCCTCTTCAGCAGCTCCAGGCACTCGACCTCTGGCCCCTTGCCTCTCAGCACACCTGAAATTGCAATTATCTCACCCCCATCAACCCACACCCTGCGCTGCATATTCAGATGAACTTCTGTAGACATCCAGGCCACGTCTCTCCCCTCCCCCACTCCTGATGGCCAACAATCGTTACTTGTGCCGATTAAACCCCCCAGGGTCAGGAGTGGCCTCCACATTCAATGTGGGCTGGGTCACACACCTCTCCCAGGCTCTCAGGAAAAACACCTGGCAAGCACATCTACTTCTTCTATTAGACATTCCTGTTCTGATGCCAGATTGAAGTCAAACTACTCTTTTTGCATACAAAGAACTTGGCTTTTTGTGACCTTATCAAGGTGATTGCTATGAAATCTTCCAAAGAGACCAGGGACTGGACTAGATAATCCCTCAAATGACCTTCCTCCCCATTTTTAGGCATATGATTTATGGTATTGCTTTTGTTTGTGTTTAGACACATTTATTTTATCTGTTCCTGATACCTCCCCCCCACCCTCTGACCTCTGAATGGACAGATCTTGGTCAAGGGGACCCTTTAATCTCTCATTTCAGTAATGCCCCCAAAATGTTCTGCTTCACTGGGTGTAATTGTTGAGTGATTCTTCAAAGCCAAAGAACAAATTCAAATCCTCTAGAGTCAGCAACCCTCCTCCCTCAGCACTACCACATCTTGGCAATTCGGATATTTTTTGTTGAAGCTAAGATTTCCCTCTAGTCCAGATCAAAAGCATGGCCGAAAATGCAAATAAGTGGGACTGGTAGGTTGGTGGAAGTCATTCATTATGCTTGTAGAGTTCTTAGTCAAAAAGAAAGCAAGATCCCTGGAAATCCAAAGAACTTAGCTTTGGCTTGTCTCTGTGGATCTTCAAAAGCTCAGAAAACTTTCCTTCTGAGTGTCACCCTTGTTGAGGACACAGAAGTACCTTCCAGTTTAGATTCTCTGTCTTAATCCTCTTCCTGGTACTTAGATTCTATTTCCATGTTCTAGATCCAGAATTTCTGGATCCTGGAAGAGTAGGTCAGTTGTCAGGAATTGTTGTAGTTTCCCTAAATGCTCTTGCCATCCTATTCAGTGAACTGTGAGGGGCTGAGAATCCCATCTGGATCTTCTGAACAATGACACATTTGTAATCTATTGCAACACTCTGTGGATATTCCTGGAGCAACATCCAAGAGCAATACAATGAGTCTAGCATCTCACATACAAGGTGAAATTTACTCAACCGCTATGGTTTACCAATGATGACCAGTAAAAACTAGTTAGAGATGTTATCTCAGTTTTGGCAAACTGGCAGCTCAGCCCTTGGCAGTGGTATGAGTAACTGAGAACCAAGAACTAATCTTTTTCCAGTTCCAATTAGGGCACTAGCGTCTGATATATCTTTATTATCCAATTATCATTTCTTTACACTAATGAGATTAAAGTAGGGGAGGTAAAGTTTTTAAGAATTTGTACTCCAAGTGGTTCAAAATTCTCTAGGTGTGAATATGCCTCCGTGTGTTCATCTCAGCTCCTAAAATGTCCTTTTCGGTAACTTCAGGCATTCCAGGGAAGAAGAAGAGATTGAAAGGATAGTCTAGGGAGGGGCCTTAGAAAGAAGGGCAGGGGCCCCAGAATAGAGGAAAGGATTTATCAAGCACCTACTATGTGTTAGGCACTGAGTTTCTGTGAAGAGCCAGGGGGATAAACCTTCCTCATATCCACTCCCATTTTTCCCTAGTAATAATAATGAACATTTCTACAGCACTTTAAGGTTTACAAAGAGCTATAATAATACTAATAGCAAACATTTATAGAGCTCTCACTATGGGCCAGCATTCTGCTAAGCATTTTATGATTATGATCTCCTTTGATCCTCATAATGACCCAGGGAGATAGGTGCTATAATTATCCCCATTTTACAGATGAGGAAACAGAGGCAAATGTGACTTGCCCAGGGTCACACAGCTAAGTGTCTGAGGCTGAATTTGAACTCAAGTCTCCCTGATTCCAGGCCCAGGGAGCATTTACTGCCCCCTGTCCCTAATGAGGGTCCAGACCTGCTTGCCCAGCAGATGGCAAGTTAGGGAGGTTCCTCACCCCAGAGACAACCTTGTTCTGTTACCCTGATACAAATGGGGCCCCTGAATTCAGCCCTACCGGACCTCCTACACTCTGTTGATCTTAAAGAAGTTACCATGAGTCATTCTGGTCTCCTCCCAGTCCCTGTGCCCTATACAGTCTCACCCTTGGGAACATGCATGGCATGTTCACATTCCCACCCCTTTCCCCTTCATTTATCCAGATCCTACCCATCCTCCAAAGCCCAGGTCACATGACTCCTCCAGGAAGTATTCCCTGACTACCCCAGCCCACTTTGGTCTCTCCCTTCTCTGCAGTACACTTTGACACTTAATTATACATTTATGCATCTACATATACAATTATACATTGTCCTACTTTGTTTACTAATCATTTCCTGTGCCTTGTTTCTCCAATTAGACTGAAAGTCCTGAGACACAAACTGTCTAAAGTTATACAGCTAAAGATATATTTTGACCTGATTTCACTTGGACAGGGAACTGTGAGTGAGAGAACCTTCTTCTATGGGATAGAAACTACAATTGCTCTGGGATTTAGAGATGCCTGGGATGGCTAAAGGACTGACTTGCCCAGGGTGGCAGAGCCAGTATATGTCAAAGAGGGGACTTGAACCCAGATCCTCCTCATTCTCAGGTCGTCCTGAATCTTCCCTACAATTTACTGTGCTCTGCTGCCTCTTGAAGTATTATGTAAATGGGAATTACCATAATAGTCCTTTATTAAAAGGACCTGAGTTTGCACTTGTATCCACATCTCATCTTGCTTATGCTTCATCAGGCAGAATCTTTACACTGAGAATCTATCTTTTAAAAATCCTTCTCAGGTTCCAGTGCCCCAAAGAACATCCAGTTATTTGTATAAGGGCCTAAAGGGAAACAAACACTACACTTTTGGGGGAGGAGAAGAAGAGGCCAATGTTTTGGGGGTGGTTTTAATTCCATTTAAATCTCATTCCTTTACCTTCTCCCCACCTGTAGAGAAAGGCTGCCTTTGAAGACAATGTGAATGAAGAGGCTCTGTAAGGGTCTGTCACCCCCAACCTGAAATTCTCTCTACGCCATTCATCTAGATTATAGAATGATAGGGATGTTATGTGGAAATAACACTGTTAATAGGAGAAAAAAGTGGGGCTCTACCTTTCTTTTTACCCAAGGCCACCCTTATGTTCAATAACATTGGCAGCAGAGACAACTGATGGAAATGAAGGCTAGATCTGAAATTAGAAAAACTAGATTTGAATCTCATCTCTCCTATGTGACTTCAGACAAGTCACTTACTTTACAGACTAGAGAGTCTCAGTTTCTTCATATGTGCAAGGAGAAGGTTAGACTGAAAGATCTCTAAGGGTCCATTCAGCTATAAATCCTTATAGTCTCCAAAGGTAAGAATTCCAGAGGACCAAGCCAAAGAAATTTCAGAGAATTCTGAGAATTCAGAGAATTCCAATTTCAAAACTGGAAGGGACCTTAGGCATCATCCTGTACACCCCACCCTCCTTTCATAGCTAATGAAACTAAAGCAGAAGCAGAATGATTTCCCCAATATCACAAAGCTTGCTAGAATTTCCAACCACCAAAAACCCTTGAAATGACATGAATTTTTTTTTTTTTTTTACCATTTTCTTCCATTTCATCCTGCGATTTTGATACCAAGTCTTTACTTGGAGTTGAGTGAGTCCCAGAGACTGAGCAAGGTCCAACCTAGAAGGCAAAAGACATAGAGGTGTAATGTGTCCTTTTCTCCCACATAAGCCAACACTAGCTCTTCCTGAAAAAATTCCTATGGATGAGAATTCCTAGATTAAATGTTCTTAACCTTGTTTATGTCATGGACTCCTTTGGCAGTCTGGCACTGCCTATGGTCTCCTCACAATGTTTTTTAAATACATAAAATAAAATAGGCTAATGGAGCCCCATTACCTTGGGGGTCTTCAAGTAGAGGCTGGAGGACCATTTGTCACCAGTGTTATAATAGAGGTTCTTTTCATGTGTGGTTAGTTCACTACTGAGAGTAGTTAGTCACCAAGATCCCTTCTAGCTCTACAAGTCTATGATCGTCTTGCTGCCCTACACTTCTCTTTCAGACCTTTAGTCTTGTATTCTCCTCTAACACTAAGTCCATTCATCTTGTCATTGGCTCCTTTCTCTGCTATTTAATATTTGTGGAACCTTTGACAAGTCACTTCACAACCCCTGAGATTCAAATTTGTCATGATTAGAGCACTGAGTCTCTAAGAGGAAGTACCTTGTAGCCCAGACTCTGAGACTCCATAATTCAGTGATTCTATGATCCTGCATTTCTCCATTGCCTCTGAGGGGCAGCTAGGGGGTGCGGTGGATAGAGCACCAGTGCAGGAGTCAGGAGGACCTGAGTTCAAATCTCACCTCAGACACTTGACACTCACTAATTGTGTGACCTTGGGCAAGTCACTTAATCCCAATTGCCTCATCCTGGGTCATCTCCAGTCATCCTGATGAATATCTGGTCACTGGATTCAGATGACTCTAGAGGAGAAGTAAGGCTGGTGACCTGCACAGTCCTTCCTCACTCAAAACAAAGTCAAGTGCAAGTCATGTCATCATTTCTCTGATGGCATGGTCTTCTTCAGCAACGAAGGACGAACACACATAGCCTCTTAACTGGAGAAACTAAACATCTATCTATTCTGTCCCTTTGGCTGATCAACCTTGCTCTTCTGAATACTAGCCATAATTGAAACTTCTAAAATTAAAAGGGGCATTTTGAATTCAGAGCCAAACTTTCTTAAGTCTCCATTCCAATTCAGTTTCTATGGCAGGGTTGCTAAAAGGCAGAAAGTTTAACTGAAAGTGATCAAAAGATCGAAGCCTAACAAATTCCTTATGCCAAACAACTCAGCCCTTTCCTCCTACATAAGAGAATTTTGTTCTTAACATCAATTCACCAAAGATTCTGGAACCTAGTAGGCAATCCCTCTAGACCTCGAGCCTCTCTAGTCTCCCTGAAGTCAAGTCCCTTTCACAGCCTTCTTCAGTTCTCTTTGTGACTCAGTCCATTTGAGGTCATCGGGTACATTAGTCAATGGAATCTCCACTTCAGTTCACAAACCTGCTACTGGTTACCAAATTGCATTAGCTCACCTGGGAAATATGCATCTTTGATTCATTCCTGTCTAAAGAAACATGCTTCTCTATAATCTCTTCTTTCTCCCTACCTGCCACCGTTACAACTTCTCTCTTCCCTACACATTTACCTAAATGAGACTGCCTAGGAAACCAGGGAAACAAACAGAGGACGAGGGAGAGAGCTCAGGGAGGAGTGATTGCTCATAGCCTCAGTCACGTACAGAGGTGAGAAACATCCATACTGGCAGACTAAGGCAGCAACTTCAGGTGCCTGCCAGATGGTGTCCACCTCCCCAGGCAAAAGAGCCAATCCTGTGCAGGTCTCCGGAGCACCTGAGAGATGCCTGGGCAGGTATCTGAGGCCCCAGGAAGGGTTTTTAGGAGCTATGGAAAAGCTTCTCTGCCTTTTTTTTAATTGGCCTGAAATTAGTACTTGGTTTCACCGATTCATCTCAAAGTCTTTTAGAAACATTATACAATTAAATAATATTGCCCATTTCACTTAACTGCAATGCCATGTCAGGGATTGGGGTCATAGGGACAGATAATGAAGATCTACAATTAATCCCCAGCTTCCTTTTAGTCAATGATTTCAGTCTCTCCTCGTAAACCTTTGATTCAAGCAGCTACCAGAGAGCTTAATAGACACATTTGCATTTTACTGCCTTTCTCTGTGATAGAATGAAAAGTGCACTAGATTTGGATTCAGAAAACCTTGGGTCAAACACTAGTCCTGCTTCTTACCACTTTCAGGACTATGGCCAATTGTTTAACTTCTCCTGGTCTAAGTTTTCTCACCTATGAAATGAAGGAGTTCAGCTACATGATTAGAAGATTCCTCCCAATCCTAAAACTCCTATGATCCCTCTAGACCAGGGGTTCTTCATCCCTTGGTCACTGGATGAAGTCTGTGGATCCCTCCACCCCTAGAATAATGTTTTTAAGTGTATAAAATAAGTTACACACGATTACAAAGGAAAACAATTCTAGTGAAATAATTATCAAAAGAGTAAATGAAACAAGTTCAAAGACCTGCCAGGTTAAGTACCCCTGTTCTAGACCCTGTTAATTCAGGGTCTAGTGAAACGATGAAACTGACATGAAACCTAGTATGGAAAGAAAAGAAAGAAGGACTTTGAGATTTCCCCAAAAGATTTACATATTTTCTCAGAAACTCTCTTCATATCTTCCTCTTGTTCTCTAGGTGATTAAACTTCATTTAACGGTCAGGACACTTAAGTACAGACAGTGGATGTGGTTTATCCAAGCCAAGATTGCCTCCCACAGGATAGCACAAAAGACCCTGGTCACCAATCCCAGGGCTTGCTCAGACTCCATCTCATTCAGACAACCGCCGTCCTCTTACTATTCCTACCCTTCTACTTCACTCTGTTCCCTGAATGACCCCCAAAATAGTGGCAGAGAGGAAGATGCCATCAAAACCATTAGTCTAATGACTGCGTGGATAAGTGGTTGCTCTACTGAGGCAACCCCTCACAATGGGAAATAGCTGAGGGGACTGTGCCAAGGGTGTGGCAAGTACAGACCTTAGTAACAGTCCCCTTGGTTCTCTGTGGTCACCTTGACCGGTATCATGCCACCAAGCAATGAGTTATGGACTGTCATCCTACCATGGCCCAGAGACTCACATAACTTTAGAACTGGAAGGAATCTTGCAGATTATCTCCTCCAATTTCCATAATTTAAAAAAGAGCATTTAGCTAGCTCACTGAAATGTCAGAAACATTGAGGGTTTTTTTTTCTAGAAAAGGATTCTTTCCCTCAAATAGAATATTATAAATTGATTTATAACTAATAATATTATTAATTAATTAATAACTACCCACACAAAGAGTTCTGGGAAACTCTTCCTATGCTCATTCTTCCTGCCTTAATCTATAGAACTGTTGTCTCCCTTACCCATGAGTTTACCTGTCTGGTGTGGATAGATATTTCTGCTTCTGAAACTTTTTCTCTAATCCCATGAGCTGCAGCTCTGTGAAGATGGTCCGGCTCCGACGGGGTTTTTTCAACCTGGGAGTTGGTTGTTCAGTCTCAGACTCACTGCTGGCTGGGGCCTCGCTGGCTGGCACATCAGAGGCAGCCTCTGAACTTGGGCGACATGACAAAGCCTGGGCAATACGAGGGTTGGCAGGGACCAGATGGGAGATAACAGGAGGCTGTCGGGTGATCACAGAGAGAAGAGGGTATGCCCGAAGAGAAGGGGAGCCTAGGAGACAAAATGAAAAGGCAGAGTCAGGGTCATCAAAAGGATCATGAGGGACAAAAAGGGATAATTTTCCTGATAACTAGAAAATAGGTAGACTATGAGTAGGTGGAATTTATATTAGGAAAATAAGGTTAGTTCAAATTTAGAAAAACTAGATACAGAAAAAGATTTTAACAAAACACAACACTCATTTACATTAAAAGCATTAAACAATCTAAGACTAAATTGATCTTTCCTTTTATCTGCAATGGAGTAACACTAGAGGCTTTTCCAGTAAGAACCAGGGTTAAAAGGATGTTCATCATAGGATGTAGTTCCAGAAATCTTCAGTTAGATAAGATAAAGAAACTGAAGGAATAAACATAGTCAAAGAAAGAAAATGAGCCTTTTTTCTGTAGACGATAGAAGGTTTACTTAAGAGAATTGCAAAGATTCAATCAAGTAAAAGAAAGCCAATTGAAATCATGACTTCGGTAACAGCATATAAATCTGCAAAAGCCATCCACCTGTATGTTCCTAATGAGTTTTGTTGCCAACATACAGAAATATAAATGCCGTTCAGAATGACCACTGAATGTATAAAATCTTGGTGGTTCACATACCAAGACACATAGAAATTATATGAACGCAGCTACAAAACACACTTTAAACGAAGATTGAGATGGCTAGAAGGTGAGTAAGTGCTCATGGTCAGGACTTGTTAATATAACAAAAATAACAATATTACCTAAAATTTTCAACAGATTTCATGCCATACCAAAGTACTATTTTATAGAACTAGACAAAATAAGTTTAGAGGAGCAAACACCCATGGGTTTGGGAAGTAATGAAAATGCTAAGATTATTCTCAGAGGCTGATTTGGCAATCGGGAATAGGAAGGAAAAAGAAATGTACGTTGGGCTCTGTAACTTCTTGTCCTATTTTATTTTTTGTCCTATTTCATTGTATTTTTCTTAGGCTTTGGATTAGAACTGTACAGAAATATTTTTTCTGAGACTAATATTCAAACTTGGCTTAAGGCCTGAGAACATTAAAAAAACTGTTAGTGGGGCAACTAGGTGGCAGTGGATAGAGTACTGGCCCTGGAGCCAGGAGGACCTGAGTTAAAATGTGGTCTCAGACACTTGACATGCAGTTGCTGTGTGACCCTGAGTAAGGCACTTAACCTTGATTACCTTGCCAATATATACGTATATATGTATATATATACATACATATATATACATATATATATGTATGTATGCATGCATACGTGTATGTGTGTGTATACATTTGCAAACTCCTTCATTACAGTCCTGCTTATATTATGAAAGATATTCATTAGTTAATTTAAATAAGATTCTGGGACCAAGGATTGTCATTGTGAAAGTACTGACTGACCTAGACTTTGTACCATTCTCATGTAAATGTGAAATTTTAATACTATCTTTTACTGAAAAAACAGTAATCATGATGATACACTTTAGGTAGGTACCTCAGTTTAACTGAACATATGTTTTTAGCTGCCAAAAGAAGAATAAACATGGAAATGAATCGACTAGAACAAATGGATTTTTTAATAATTATTTTCACAGAATCACAGAATCTCAGAATAAGGACTCAGCAGTTATTCTAGTCTGACCCCTACTTCAACAGAAATTTTTTTCTACAACATCCCCAGCAAGTGGTATCCAAACTTTACCCCAGGGACGGGGAAATCTACTATTTCCCTAAGGCTCTAATTGTTGAGAAATGTCTCCCTAAACTCCGAACTTTAAATTTGCCCTATCCAGTTTCATCTCATTATTAGATTTGTTCAAATGTTCTAGCCAGTTGAGATCTTCTGGGATTCTGATTCTGTTATCCAGCATTTTAGTTATTTCTCCTACTTCTGTGCCATCTGAAAATTGAGTAAGAATGTTACACAAGTCTTCAAGTCACTGGACAAAATATTAAAAATTAGAGAGTCAAGCATATATCTGTCAGGCACTCTGTTAAAGTCCACTGTCTATGATCCCATCTGAGGTTTCCTCAGCAAAGATACTGGAGTGATTTGCCATTTCCTTTTCCATCTCATTTTACAGATGTGGAAACTGCCTTGCCTGGGATCACAGAGCTAGCATCTGAGGCCAGATCTGAACTCACAAAGAGAGTTTTCCTGATTCCAGGTCTGGCACTCTATCCAGCTAGCTGCCTCCTTTGAAAACCTGTTTTCAAGGCAGCGTTGGGCCATGAATGACTACTCTCTGGGTCTCTCTATTCAACTAGTTTTGAATACTACATCTAACTGCACTATCATCATATCTCATCATTTTATTTACTAGAATACATGAATAATTGTCAAAGGCTTTGTTAAAATCTGGATAAAATAAACTATATCTGCATCATTCCTTCAGTTTATCATCTAGTAACTTTCCTCAAAAAAGGAAATGAGGCTAGTCTGACATGACCTGTTCTTAATGAAGCCATCCTGGCTCTGTAATTACTGTCTCCTTTTCCAGATGCTCATTAACCATTCCTTTATTACCACTGTAGAACTTTGCCAAGAATTAAGGTCAAAATCACTGGCTTATATAGTTTGCTAGTATAATTTTTCCATTCTTCTCTTTTTTTAAGTCAAGACAAAATTTGCTCTTCTCTAATCTTGTTATACTTCTCCCATTTATCCACTGTCTTTCCAAAGTCACTAACAATGACTCAACAATCTCACTCTTCAATTTTTCTAGACTCTAGAATATGAAATAAATAGTTCATCTGGATCTGATTTTTTGAACTAATCAAGGGTAGCAATCTGACCTCCTAAGTTAATTAATGAGATAATTAATTCTTTGTTAGCTCTTTTCTTTACAGTTAAAAGATCATTGTCTTTGGCAAAGGAAATGAAGTAAAATACTGTATAATTAGCTCCATCTTCTCGCCATTATGCTTAATCCAGAACTTATCTACTTTGACCTGTGGTCACACTTCAGTATTGATCTTCTATCAATTGTCTTTGGTTCCATCTTTTGTATGTCTTTAAAATCTAAGTTGGTAAAAAAAAAAAAAAAAAGCGTATCTGCATCAATCCCTTCTGATAACCCCACCTTTTCCTTTTTACCAGAAAGATATATTACTTTTTACGTCTTCAGAATGTCATTCTTGAGAGCTTCTCTGCTCTCTTGTGCTATTAGCCCTATATCATCTTATTCCATAGGATCATCTTTCTCTAATCTGATTGAAATCTGATTTCCCAGAATCCAATGTACATCACACTATGGCCAGCTTTCCTCTTCTCTGTCACAAATTCTAAAACGGAATGGCCATTTCATTGAACATTAACATCTCCATTTTATAGATAAGAAGTCTGTGCCTCTGAGAGGTTATGCGTCTTGCCCACAGTCTTAAGTATTGTACAACAGAAGTATAGTAGAATATAAAAGCTCCCTGGACACAAGGGCTGCTTTCCATTCTTTCTTTGGAGACCCAGAAGCTAACAGTGTCTTGCACAAAATAGGTGTTTAATAAAAGCTTACTGGATTAGGTTGGATTGTTTTTTCCATCTTACTAAGTCATCAGATACAAATTTCATAGGACAATCAGAATATTTTCAGACTTTACTATTTCTAAATTTTTTTTTAACATTTATATTTAAAGATTTGAGTTCCAAATTCTTTCCCTCCATCCCTTTCCTCCCCCCCTCATTGAGATGGTAAGCAATCAGATATAGGCTATACATGTGCAATTATGTAAAACATTTCCATATTAGTTATTTTGTACAAGAAGACTTGAATAAAAGAAAAAAATGAAAGAAAGTGAAAAATAGCACGTTTCCATCTTTATTCAATTAATACATATATATTTATATTTTACATATGACAAATATAATATATTTATACTACATTATATGTATTACATAATATTTATTCAATCAATATATATTATATATCAATATCAATATTCCTTCTCTGGGGAAGGATAGTATGCTTCATCATTAGCACTTTGGGATTGTCTTAGATCATTGTATTGCCCAGAATAGCTAAGCCATTCACATTTTTTTCATCAAACCATATTGCTGTTACTGTGTACTCTGTTCTTCTGGTTTTGTCCACTTCACTACTCAGTTCATGTAAGTCTTTCCAGATTTTGCTCAAATCATCCTGCTTGTCATTTCTTACAGCACAATAATATTCCATTCCAACCATAAACTACAGCTTGGTTAGCTATTCTCCAAATGATGGGCATCCCTTTGATTTCCAATTCTTAGCCCCTACAAAAAAAAAAAAGCTGCTATAAATCTTTCTGTACAAATAGGTCCTTTCCCCATTTTTTGGATATCTTTGGGGGATAGACCTAGTAGTGTTATTGCTGCATGAAAGGGTATACAGTTTGATAACCCTTTGTGTACAGCTCCAAATTGCTCTCCAGAATGGTTTGATTAGTTCACAACTCCACCAATAGTGCAGTAGTGTCCCAGTTTTCCCACGTCCCCTCCAACATCCATCATTTTCCATTTTTTGTCATATTAGCCACTCTGATAGGTGTAAAGTGGTACTTCCAAACTGTTTGCATTTCTCTGATCAATAGTGATTTGGAGCAATTTTCGTATGACCAGACACCTTTGTTTTCTTCATCTGAAACTGCCTGTTCATATCCTTTGACCATCTATCAATTGGAAAATGACTTGTATTTTTATAAATTTGACTCAGTTCTCTATATATTTGAGAAATGAAGTCTTTATCAGGGATACTTGTGGCAAAAATTTCCCCCAGTTTTCTGCATTCTTTATAATTTTTGGTTGCATTGGTTTTGTTTGTGAAAAATGTTTTTAATCTTATATAATCAAAGTTATCTATTTCACATTTTGTAATGCTCTCTATAATTTCTTTGGTCCTAAATCCTTCCATTTATCCATAAATCTGACAAGTAAACTATTCCTTGCTTTCCTAATTTGCTTATGGTCCATATTGAGATAATCATATAATTTCTGTTGGTTTTGTTATTGATATGGTCAATTAGGCTGATAGTTTTCCTAATATTGAATGAGCCCTGCATAAATCCCACCTGGTCATAGCGTAGGATACTTGTAACATATTGTTGTAACCTCTTTGCTAGTATTTTATTTAAAATTTTTCATGAATATGCATTAGGAAAACTGGTCTATAATTTTTGTATGGGGTCTTCATGGCTTGGGTATCTGCACCATATTTGTGTCATAAAAGGAACCTTATTTGCTTATTTTTTCCAAATAGTTTATATAGTATTGAGAGCAATTGTTCTTTAAATGTTTGGTAGAATTCCCTTGTGATCCATCTGGTCCTGGGAATTTTTTCTTAGGAAGTTTGCTGATGATTTGTTCAATTTCTTTGTCTGGCAGGTTACTTAAATATTTTATTTTTTCTGTTAACCTGGGTAATTTATATTTTTGTAGCTATTCATCCATTTCATTTTAGATTGTCAAATTTATTGGCATGTAATTGGACAAAATAGCTCTTAATAATTGTCTTAATTTCCTCTTCTTTTGGAGGTGAAATCATCCCTTTCATTTTTGATACTAGTACTTTGATTTTCTTCTTTCCTTTTTAAAATCAAATTAATCAATGATTTATCCATTTTATTGTTTTTTTCATAAAACCAGTTTTTAGTTTTATCAGTTCAATGTTTTCCTTACTTTCTTTTTTTTTTTTATTTAACTTTTAACATTTATTTTCACAAAATTTTGGGTTACAAATTTTCTCCCCTTTTATCCCCTCCCCCCCCAAACCAAAGCATTCTAATTGCCCCTGTGACCAATCTGCTCTCTCTTCTATCCTCCCTCTCTGCCCTTGTCTCCGTCTTCTCTTTTGTCCTGTAGGGCCAGATAGCTTTCTTTACCCCTTAACCTGTATTTCTTATTTCCTAGTGGTAAGAACATTACAGTTGATCCAAACACTTTGAGTTCCAACTTCTTTAGCTCCCTCCCTCTCCACCCCTTCCCTTTGGAAGACAAGCAATTCAATATAGGCCAAATCTGTGTAGTTTTGCAAATGACTTCCATACTAGTTGTGTTGTATAGGACTAACTATATTTCCCTCAATCCTATCCTGTCCCCCATTACTTCTATTCTCTTATGATCCTTTCCCTCCCCATGAGTGTCGACCTCGGATTGCATTCTCCTCCCCATGCCCTCCCCTCTATCCTCCCCCCCACCCTGCTTGTGCCCTTGTCCCCCACTCTCCTGTATTGTGAGATAGGTTTTCCTATCAAAATGAGTGTGCATTTTATTCTTTCCTTTAGTGGAAGTGATGAGAGTAGACCTCATGTTTTTCTCTTGCCTCCCCTCTTTATCCCTCCACTAATAAGTCTTTTGCTTGCCTCTTTTATGAGAGATAATTTGCCCCATTCAACCTCTCCCTTTCTCCTCCCAATATTTCTCTCTCACTGCTTGATTTCATTTTTTTTTTTAAGATATGATCCCATCCTCTTCAATTCACTCTGTGCACTCTGTCTCTATGTATGTGTGCGTGTGTGCATGTGTGTGTGTGTACTCCCACCCAGTACCCAGATACTGAAATGTTTCAAGAGTTACAAATATTGTCTTTCCATGTAGGAATGTAAACAGTTCAACTTTAGTAAGTCCCTTATGACTTCTCTTTGCTGTTCACCTTTTCATGGTTCTCTTCATTCTTGTGTTTGAAAGTCAAATTTTCTTTTCAGCTCTGGTCTTTTCATCAAGAAAATTTGAAAATCCTCTATTTCATTGAAAGACCATTTTTTCTCCTGAAGTATTATACTCAGTTTTGCTGGGTAGGTGATTCTTGGTTTTAGTCCTAGTTCCTTTGACTTCTGGAATATCCTATTCCATTCCCTTCAATCCCTTAATGTAGAGGCTGCTAGATCTTGTGTTATCCTGATTGTATTTCCACAATACTTGAATTGTTTCTTTCTAGCTGCTTGCAATATTTTCTCTTTCACCTGGGAATTCTGGAATTTGGCCACAATGTTCCTAGGAGTTTCTCTTTTTGGATCTCTTTCATGCGGTGTTCTGTGGATTCCTTGAATATTTATTTTGCCCTCTGGTTCTAGAATCTCAGGGCAGTTTTCCTTGATAATTTCATGGAAGATGATGTCTAGGCTCTTCTTTTGATCATGGTTTTCAGGTAGTCCCAGAATTTTTACATTGTCTCTCCTGAATCTATTTTCCAGGTCAGTTGTTTTTCCAATAAGATATTTCACATTATCTTCCATTTTTCCAATCTTCTCGCTATGTTCTGTGATATGTCTTTCTCACAAAGTCCTTAGCGTCCATCTGTGCCATTCTAGTTTTGAAAGAACTATTTTCTTCAGTGAGCTTTTGAATCTCCTTTTCCATTTGGCTAATTCTGCTTTTGAAAGCATTCTTCTCCTCATTGGCTTCTTGAACCTCTTTTGCCAATTGAGTTAGGCTAGTTTTCAAGGTGTTAATTTTTTCAACATTTTTTTGGTTCTCCTTTAGCAGGGAGCTGATCTGCTTTTCATGCTTTTCTTTCATCCCTCTCATTTCTCTTCCCAGTTTTTCCTCCACCTCTCTAACTTGATTTTCAAAATTCTTTTTGAGCTCTTCCATGGCCTGAGCCCATTGGGTGGGCTGGGACACAGAATCCTTGATTTCTGTGTCTTTGCCTGATGGTAAGCATTGTTCTTCCTCATCAGAAAGGAAGGGAGGAAATGTCTGATCTCCAAGAAAGTAGCCTTCAATAGTTTTATTTCTTTTCCCTTTTCTGGGCATTCTCCCCAGGCAGTGACTTGACCTCTGAATATTCTCCTCACACCCACCTCGCCTCCTGGTCCTCCCAGCCAGCATTTGGGGTCTGAGATTCAAATGCTGCTTCCTGCCTTAGGGCTTTTGGTGGGGGCAGGGCTGCTATTCAGTGTGAAATTAAGTTCAGGTGGTCAGGTTGGGGCAGGGCCGCCTCTCAGGCTCAGTTCCCTCAGGGGGTTTATGTACAGACCTTCCTCAGTGGATCCAGGCTCCCGCCCGCTTGGGGAGCCCCTGTCTGCAGCCGCCTCTCAGCTTCTATCTCCCGGGGGGGCCCGAGCCACGGGGGCACCCCACTCCCCTCTCGACCCACCAAAGAGACTCTCTCACCGACCTCCGTCACCTGTGGGTGGAGGGGCTTGTGCCGCCACTGGAGATCCTGTCCCTGAAGCCTGCTCGGATCTGTACCTCTCGGAGCCGCCGCAGGTCTGGGCTGGGCTCCGTGTCTGCAGCGCGACGGACCTTTTGCGAGAGGTTTGCAGGTCCCTTTGTGGGTGGAGGGACCCGTGTGGCCGCTGGAGATCCCGTCCCTGTAGCCCGCTCGGATCCTTTCCTCACGGTGTCGTGGCCACTGCACGGCTGCACTCAGCTCCCAGTCCTGGCGCCCAGTCCGCAGCGCGAAGGACCCCCCGCGAGAGGTTTGCAGGTCTCTCCGGAACAGAAATCTCCCTCGCTCCAATATTCCGTGGCCTCTGGGTGCACAATTCACCATGAGTTGGTCCCCTCTAGCCGCTCTGTGGGTTGTGGGTTCGGAGCTATGTGTATGTGCATCTTTCTACTCCACCATCTTGGCTCCGCCCCCCTTTCCTTACTTTCGATTTAATTAATCTCTCCTTGATTTTCAGTATTTCCAATTTCGTGTTTAACTGGGGATTTTTAAACTGTTTTTTTCTAGTTTTTAGTTGCATGCCCAAGTTATCAATCTGCTTTTTCTCTATTTTATTGATGCAAGAAACTAGAGATGTAAATTTCCCCCTAAGTACCACTTTAACTGCATTCCATAAATTTTAGTATGTTGTCTCCTTGTGGTGATTTTCTTTAATGAAAATATTGTTTTTATGATTTATTTTTTGACTCACTTGTTTTTTAGGATTAGATTATTTAATTTCCAATTAATCTTTTATCTCTCCATTGTCCTTTATTGAATGTAATTTTTATTGCATTATGATCTGCAAAGGATGCATTTAATATTTTTGCTTTTCTGCATTTGACCATGAGGTTTTTATGTCCTAATACATGGTGTAGGTGCGATATACTGTTGGGGAAAAGGCATATTCCTTTATATTCCCATTTAATTTTCACCAGAGATATATCATATCTAATTTTTCCAGAATTTTATTCACCTCCTTCATTTCTTTCATGTTTATTTTTTGATGAGATTTAACTAGTTCTGCGAGGTAAAAATTGAGGCCCCCCACTAGTATAATTTCATCATCTACTTTCTCCTATAATTAATCCAACTTCTCCTTCAAAAAATTACATGCTATACTATTTGGTGCATATATGTTTAGTATTGATATGACTTCATTGTCCTATCTTTCAGCAAGATACAGTTTTCTTCTTTATCTCTTTTAATTAGGTCTATTTTTCCTTTTGCTTTGTCTAAAATCATGATTGCTACCCCTGCTTTCTTTGTTTCAGGTGAAGCATAGTAGATACTACTTCAGTCCCTTACCTTTACCCTGTATGTATCTTTCTGCTTCAAATGTGTTTCTTGTAAACAATACATTGTTGGAATCTGGTTTTTAATCCATTCTTCTATCTGTTTCCATTTTATAGGTGAGTTCATTCCATTCACATTTATAATTGTGATAAGGGTGTATTTTCCTCCTCTCTCTCTTACCCCCACCCTTTCCCTCCTCACAAGTGTTTTCCTTCTGATCACTACCTTTCCTAATATACCCTCCCTTTTATCAATTCCCCCTTCTTCTCCTATTATCCTCATCTCTTTTTACGTCCTTATAGGGCAAGATAGATTTCTATATCCAACTGACGGGGTATGTTATGTCCTCTTTGAGCCAATTTTGATGAGAGTAAGGCTTAAGTTTTGCCCACCAATTCCCACATCTTTCTCTCCATTATGATAATTTTTTCATGTCTCTAATATGTGGGATAATTTACCTCATTCGATCTCCCCCCCTTCTTCTTCCAGGGCAATTTTCCTTCTCATCCCTTTATTTTGTTTTTGGGAGTATCATCCCGTGAAAGTTATCTTATATCCAAACACTCTATCTAAATATACTCCCTCTAATTGCTCTTCTAGTAATAAATTTGTTAAGAGTTGCAAATATTATCTTGCCATGTAGAAATATAAATAGTCTAACCTAATTGAATTTCTTATGTTTTCTCTTTCTTGTTTCTTTTTTTTCTGTGCTATGTTTCCCTTGAGTCTTGTAGTTGGAGGTCAGATTTTTCATTCACCTCTGGTCTTTTAATTAGAAATGATGAAAGTCCTCTATTTCATTAAATATCTATTCCACCCCCCTTGAAACATTATATTCAATTTTTCTGGGTAGGTGATTCTTGATTGTAATCCTAACTCATTTGCCTTTCAGTATATCATATTCTAAGCCCTCTGGTTTTTTAATGTAGAGCTGCCAAATCTTGCGTTATCCTGACTATGGCTCCATGATATTTGAATAGTTTCTTTTTGATTGCTTGCAATATTTTCTCCTTGATCTGTGAACCCTGGAATTTGTCTATGACATCTAGGGGAATTTGTCATTTTGGGATCTTTCAGGTGGTGATCAGTGGATTCTTTCAAATTCTATTTTATCCTCTAGTTCTAATAAATCAGGGGAGTTTTATTTGATAATTTCTAGAAAGATATTGTCCAGGCTTTTATTTCTTTTTTAATCATGGCTCTCAGGAAGATGCAATAATTCTTACATTATCTCTCCTGGATCATTGTCTAGGTCAGTTGTTTTTCCAATGAGGAATTTCACATTTTCTTCTTTTTTTTTTACTTTTTTGATTTTGTTTTATTGTATCTTGATGTTTTAAACAGTTATTAGCTTCCACTTGTTCAGTTCTAATGTTTAAGGAATTATTTTCTTCAGTGAGATTTTGTACTTTCATTTGTGCTTCCTTTTCCATTTGGCCAATTCTATTTTTTTATTTTACATGGTAAATTTTTGTATATCTTTTTCCGTGCTGTTTACTCTTTCTTTTCATAATTCTCTTGCATTACCCTCATTTCTTTACATAATTTTTCTGCTATTTCTCTAATATGCTATCTTAAATTCTTTTTAAGCTCTTCCAGGAATTCTTTTTGGGCCTGAGACCAAATTGCATTTTCTTTAGAGGTTTCATGTGTAGCCATTTTGACATTATTGTCCCTTCTAAGTTTATGCCTTTATCCTCTCTATCACCATAGTAACTTTTTGTAGTCAAGCTCTTTTTTTTGTTTTTGCTCATCTTTTCTGCTGTGTGTGTGTGTGTGTGTGTGTGTGTGTGTGTATGTGAGAGAGAGAAAGTCAGAGAGAGAGAGAGAGAGAGAGAGAGAGAGAGAGAGAGAGAGAGAGAGAGAGAGACTTCATGTTTTTATGTGAGAATTGGGCTCTGATCTTACACTGTCTCAAGCTTTTTATGCTGGGATTCTGGGTCTTCCTGCTAGTTTTCACTGGACTTCAGGGCTTAGCTGCTTGCTTTCTCTGGAGAGTAGACTTCCCTTCTGATTTGTACTGTTGCATGAGGCCTCCCTGTTGGCTTCCCAGGGTATGGGGTCTAGTTGTTGGCTTTCTCCAAGGGTGGGGTCTTGCTGCTGGGTTGCTATGATAACAGATTCTTTCTGGTGGCTGACCCTGGAGGAGGGACCTTGTTGCTGGTCTGAGGCAGGGGTGGGGCCCTGCTGCTAGGTTGCTATGGAAAGAGTCTCTGTGCTGGTAGGACCCAGGGGTGGGGTTTCACTGATGACCAGCCCTGTTTGTGGGGGTAAGGGGTAGGCTTCACTACTGGTCAGCAATGGGGCCAAAGCTTCTCTGGTGGCTTGTGCTGGAGGTGGGGTCACTGGGGTGGGCCTTGCTGCACTACACAGACCACTCACTTGCCTGGGGTCTGCTGGTTTGCAGAAGGACAGGGCCTCACTGGTGGCTTGTCCCAGGCTTGGAGCCTTGCCTCAGGCCCCCAGCTATGAAGCTGGCTGCTGCTGTTGCTGGACTTTACTGCCCTCCCACTCCAGTGAGACAGATCTTTCCTATAGGGCTGGTAAGTTTCTTCCCTGCTCCTAGACCAATTCTGAGGTGATTTTCTAGTAGTTTGGAGGAGAATTTGGGAGGGATACAGAGGGTTCCTTCCTCACTCCACCATCTTAGCATTGGAAGTCTAGCTTTGCTATTTTTTGAAACTGCATAAAATGTATATGCCTCAACAAGAGTAGAGGCATACATATTGAGACCAAAGATTAAACTTTTTTGTTACCTGCTCAGTCATATAGTAAGTCCTTCCTTCCTAAAGGGCAAAGGCATGGGGTTTTTCCCCTTCAACAATGACTGTCACAGCACACTTGACAGGGAAAGAGCTGATATGCTCTGACAAGCCTCCTGAGAGCCTCTCTCCCAACCCTCCTCCAACAAACAACCCCTAAAACATACTCCCTTTTCCGGTTGAGAAAGGCAAATGCCAAAGGATTGAATGGATAATTATCTGTAGCTTTCTAGCTTGATGGATTTATGTGTTAAGAATTCCTGGCCTATATGTCTTGCAAAAAAACTTCCAAACAACACATGTAAGACACAAACACACACAAAGATACAGGTGCAGACAGATAAAGAGATACATATGGAAAAAAAACTGCACTGCAATGCACAGAGGCATGGATAAAGAGAAATAGTTGATCCATGTACATGTGAGAATGAGCAAGCACATTCACACACACATACACACACAACTGTTCCTATAGATACAGGCTCACAAGTTTACAACTCACAGCTTCCCCTTGGTTGCATGGTGCTAGAGGCATAGAACAAAACTACCTGGGAACATTTTCCCCCAAAGAAGACCATTAAGTAGTGAATTCTGTGTGTATCTCTCTCCCAATCACCTCTACTTTCTCATGTGAAGCAAAATTTCGACAGCCCCAAGATCTGCCAGTTTCCACATCAAATCAGAGTCTTCTCCAAAACAAGAAAAGATGGTGATTGTCCACAATAAAAGAGTGTCAGTGATGTCACAACCTTCTCCCTACCCCCTTTATAAAGCATGGTCATGAGTCTACAAATAATCACTTGATATTTGCAGAGCAGCATAAAAAAAAAATCCAAAACCACTTCTCTTAAGATCAAGGCCCTGACTAACATAAGTTTTGGGGAGGGATAAAAGAATTAGTTGAACACAATCCAGAGTCTGAGCCTATGTGCAGAAACTGTGTGGGAAAAATGGATATGATGGTTAAAACTAACTGGCTGTCTTATATTAGAAGTGAGTTCTGGAAGTAGGAAATAAGACAGACAAGGTTTTTCATGGAAGCTCAAGTAATTGTGTGAGAAAGAGAAAGGGGTTAGGGGTAATGGAGACAGAGAGGGAGGGACTAGCTCATACTTGGCCACATAACCTCATTGTAACCAGTGGTTGGAGTAAACTCAATCTTTATGAACTTTGGCTTCATGTGTCTAAGAAAAATAGAAAATGTTTTAAGAGGCCAACTCACAGACCAACAAGATGTCTTGGCTATAGACTGGCTCATAAAGTGAAGAGAACATTTTGATGAGTTAAGTGTAAATGAATCAGAAACATACGGAATAAATTTCCCCAGTATCCACATGGAATTGGAAATCCTGAAATTGCCATGATGTAGGCCCTGAAATAGCTATCCCATCAAATAAAAAAGTTTAAATGCACACGCAGGCCTTAGAAATGAAGGGCAAAGAAGCTCCATTAGGGTTTGGAAGAATTGAAAAAGTTTGAAAAAGGAGCTTGGGACATCCACCCAGTGAAGGCAGCGATCCTCTCTTACGAGAACAGTGGTCAGCATTTATAGAGAGCTTTAAGGTTTGCAAACCTCTATTACAGGAATTATTGCATTTGATTCTCACAACATTCCTGTGATATAAGTGTATTGATTTCTCCATTTTACAGATGGGGAAACTGAGGCTGGGGCAGGTTAAAAGACTTGCCCAGGATTACACAGCTAATTACATCGTATGTTCCTTGGGGGCAAGGACTGTCTTTTACCTCTTTTTATGTCCTCAGTGTTTAACTTAGTTGCTTGGCACATAGTAGGTATATAATAAATGCTGATAGACTGATTGCCTGAGGTCAGATTCGAATTCAGGTCTTCCTGACTCCAGGTCCATCACTCTATCTTAACTGTACTATCTGCCTATATCACTTACTCAAAGTATCATAACACTTATTCAAACAAGCTCTGTCCCATCACAGTCAAGCCCCACAATAATTAAAATATTTGAAAACCCACAAGTCAAGCCTAGATACATAGTGCAAGATGAGTTAAGCCAACTTTGCAAACAGATTTAAGGATGTTACTTTACCAGTGTCACCAATCCATTCACTGATGCAGAATATAACCCCTCTACATTTTGTAGATGGTCTTGACAAATTGCTATGGATGAAAAAAATACCTCACCTGGGGGCCAACCTAGTAGCCAGATGGGGTCTTTCCACTCTTAGCTAAGCTGATCTTTAGATGACAGACATAACCTGCACTGAGCCTATACTCCCTTAGATCAGTAGAAGTGAGGTCCTGCCTCAAGGGCACAAAAAAATTAAAAAGTGATCAGAGTGAGGAGGAGGGACCTTCTTATTATCCCTGAACCCTTGGGTCCAGACTTAGACCCCTGAGAGCATCCCCTGCTTGGGGAAGGAGGTGCTATTATTGTCCCCATTTTACAAGTGAAGAAACTTGCCTGTAAAAGAGTTAAGGATGAAATGAATTAAGTGACTTGCCCAGGGTCACAGAACCAATAAGTTTTCTGAGTCAGGATTAGAATTTAGGTCTCCCTAACTCCAAGTCCCTTGTTCTCTTCACTGTACCACATAGATTAGATCTCAGTGTAGACCTAGATCTCAATCACTAACTCTGGAAGTTCAGAAATAGTAAATTTCGATTTGGAAGCACATTTTTTCATTTTCTGTTGCTTAGGAGGAGGACATGTGGGACTAGAAGTATTTGGTGTAATCTGCAAGGAATCCTATTTTAGCTCAATGTAAGGAGCTACTGAGAAAGAGCCTGGTTTACAGCAGGCCACCCCCTCTATAAGCCAGCTGTGTGGCCATAAGCAAGTCACTTAAACTCTCAGTGCCCTAGGCAAATCTTCCCTAAAATATTTTGTCAGTGAATCCTTATAAGTTAAAAAAATTTTACAAATTGTAAATATGTTCTTCTGCACTAATATGTCATAAAACATAGACAAAAATACATATAAAAAGATAAAGGGGAACTAAGCAATTTAAAAATACTTCATTAATGGTACAAAACCCTTTTTGCCCTCACTAAAATACTAATTTTTTTTGGTGAGAACAGTGTGTAATGAAATTAAATATGCCTCATTTTTTTTTTTAAACTTGCATACATCTTGGCAAATGAGCTCCAAATCAGCCCCAAATCAGGCATGGGGTGGAACTTACATAAAGATAGAGAGAAAGGAAATGGCATGACATTGAAGTTTTAGAATATAAAACTTTAAATATTTATATTAATAGCATACTTTCAATATTCTGAGGAGTTAACTGCTTTTTTCATGTCCTATATTTGCTCTTAACAGTTTCTAATATGTCCCTTATTGGCTGCTTGAAAATTGTGGGTGATTATCTAAATTCTTAAAAATTCACAAAAGAAGCCACTGTTTCTTCAACTGTGTTTGTAAAATATCTCAATCATTAATTTTATGACTGTGTCTGTAATAAGCTTAAATTTAAAAACTCTCCTGTCTAAAGAAGGGGTAGATTGGTGGTTGCCATCAAAGTTGCTCATCATATTCTACAAGACTAGTGTTTCCTAATTCCCAAGAGATATTACTCTTGGGAATGTGGGAAAGAGAAATCACCAGGAATTGCCAGAATCATAATTTATTTTGTATTTTTCATAACATTATGTTTTTAAATAATAATGAGTGATCATAGTAATAAACTGTAAAACACTTTTCTGTGATAGTTATATTAAAAGTTTCAGGGGTTTTCTATGAAAAACAAGGGATAATAAATGCATGGTTTATTATTTTTATGAGCCAACATAGTATGACGATGATTTAAAAAATTTTTGGCAATGAGATGTTTGATTTCCTTTATTTTTCTTAAAATGTTTCCAATATTCTTTCTATCTTATCATTATTATGAATATCTAATGAAATTGTTTAATAAATAAGAAAGTTTAGTTGTATTCATAAAGAACTATAGTCTATGGCAAATATTCAAATGCTGAAAAAGAAACATTAGTAAACATTATTGGGTGGTACTCAAATAACATGATATTTCATATCTCCTAGCTCTACACAGCATCACTAGTTGAAACTGCCAATTTTTATACTTAATTTGATTCCAAAATTTGTTACTTCTTAGAACCCCCTCACATAGGACTTCTATAAAGTATACTATGAGCACATATCTTACTAATACTCATTTGATTTGCAAGAATGTCTCACTGTTAGCCTCAGATATGGCCATGAACACATTCTTAGCACATGGCAACAGTTACAAGTCAGACTGACTGATTAAATTGCGGCCACTTCTGTCATACATATTCCTGTCCTGGTTCCTGGAAATGTCAACCTTAACCTTCCACTGTGTGTCAATATTTCCTGTTCTTACTTTTGACTTGATGTCAGTGCATTTTTTCAAATGAGTACCATCTCTACATTATTTGTTAACCTTTCACTCTCCAAGGAGAATTATAATACTTTCCCTTGATTTTGCAAACTAATTTTTGTGCAGATTTGGAAAAACATACATTTCCTGAGAAGTACCAGGAAAGAATTCCTGCATAGAAATGCTAGGTAGGACACAATGTCTTCTGTTACATAATATTATATTAGAGGATACATAATTTGTGGATAGGATAGAATGTTTTAAATTTGTACTTTTGCATTTAGGCATGTGTTATAATTGGTATAAAAAATAAAGGAAAATACCAATGAATCATGCAATTTTTAACATGAAAATATGATTATAAATTTGTATCAACTAAAACATAAGTTCTACTTGATTTGATTTTCTTAAATTGTAATTTTGATGTATTATACATATTTAATACAAAATTATTATTATTTAAACTTCAGAAAGATAATTATTATATCTGAAGTTTCAGAAATAGGGGCCTATGAAATGTAAAGAGAGTGTCACCATTCCTTTATCTGGTTTATTTGTACAACCAATGCAACAAATATTTTTAAAATAATAAACTTTAAGATACAACAAAATTTTTCTGTAAAATTATCTATTTCATGAAAACGAATATAATTACCAGTCTTCTATTAAGGGCTCTTCATTTTTTTCACTCAAAACATACCAAAATAGATAAAGGTTTCTATTCACTGTGTTTTATTCTTTGACACATGGTGCTGGAAAAAGGGTAATATTTTCTGTTCTTTTGGGAATGCCTATTATTGGAAAGTAACAGTGGGCTGTCCAGTGTATTCTAATTTCTGGATATCTGCTATCAAATGACATTGAAAACACTTTTCGAAAATGACGATATGGGTATTTGTGGTGCGTTGAGGGATTGCAGGACTGCAGTGTAGGAGTGAGCTGAACTCATCTTCCTGGTTTCCTATCTTGAGAATAGTGTTGTGAATAGCTGGTAGGATAGGTGGAAAGAATAACTCTAGCCATCAATGGTTGCACATGTGGCACAGAAATGTAACAAAAGTGATTTTATGGACTGCAATAAGAACCCAACTTTAGACAGTTAGCTCTGCAGAGTGATTTAAATCACAATCTGTTGTTCAGTCATTCAATCTTGTCTGACTTTTTGTGACCTTGTGAACCACAGTATACCAGTACCGTCCATGGGGTTTTCTTGGCAAAGGTACTAGGGTGTCTTGCCCTTTTCTTTTTCAGTAGATTAAGGTAAACAGAGGTTAAGTGACTTGCCCAGGGTCACACAGCTAGTAAGTGTCTGAGATCAGATTTGAATTCATATCTTCCTGGCGACAGCCCCTGTGTTCTATCCACTGAGTCATCTAGCTGCCTCACAATACTTCTTAGGTATTAAATCACAATATTTTTAATGAAAAGCTGGATGCTATAAGGTAAATATTCTAATATTTCATTGATAAATTGGTATACCTCACACGAGTTTGTGAATTTAATAATATATTTTAAATAAAAATGTCTCTCTCTTTACACATACACACAATATACATACATACATACATACATACATACATACATACATACATACATATATATATATATATATATATATATATATATATATACTGGGACCCCACAAAAATTTTTGCTTAGGTCCCCAGGTCCCCTCACATCCAAAGGGGTGGCCCTGACCATACTCCAAGTCTTTACTGCTTGCTCAAACCTGCCAGAGCTTATACTTACCTGCACAGTCTTTGAGAACCCAGGGTCACCTCCGCTCCATAAAACAAAGCATCGATAGAGGAACTTTAGTGGCAGACATTTGGAATTTTACTAGTCCTGTCTAAAAGTTTATTAACATGAATATTTGGAAGGAATGTTGGGTTTAGAGTTAGAAAACCTGGATGGGAATTTCAGGTCTTTTTTCAACTTACTGTGGACAGCAGTTTTCTCATTTATAAAATGAGGGAGGTGGATTAAACTGATCGCTGAGGACCATTTCAACCATAAATTTATGACACCCTGACCAACATCATCGCCATCATCATCACCATCATCATCATCATCATCATCATCCTCTCTCTCTCTCTCTCTCTCTCTCTCTCTCACACACACACACTCTCACACACTTTAGTATATATCTCACTTCTAAGTTTTTCCCTTATCCGAATAACAAACAACCTACAGTCATCAAGGCATCATCAACCAAAGGAATCCCCTGTCCCATAAGTAAGGGATCCAGGTTCAAAGCACTGACATTTCACCATATACACTTCCCATAGGATGACTCTAGCACACAGCTAACTGAACTGAGCAGTATGGCTCTCTGATCCCACCTAGTCTACTCTAGATTTCATACTTGCCACATTTAATATGAAAGATCTGAAATTCATAGGTAATATTTTAATTAAAGCATTCATCTATGCAGTTTTTTCAAATTTGGGATAGGAGAAATTCTTTGGCTCATTCTCACTGTCGACATTTACTGAATACATAGGAGACATAAAAATATCTAGGGTTCCTGCTCTCAAGAAGTTTACAATCTAGGTTTTTCACCTAGATCTTGCATACTCACACAAGAAGGTACCATATGAATATCAAATAAGGGCTTCATATGGCAAATGCTATAGAAACTTAAAGGTGACAAGATGAAAAAGATCACTATGGGCTAATGAAATGAGGGAAAGCTTCCCAGTGGAGGGGATGCATCAAACATGGAGGGCAGGATGGAATCTGATGGTACCCTACTGAAGGAGAAAGACAATAAGAAAAGCACACAGAGGAAGCTCAGATGACATGATTTTACAGTTTAGGAGGCAAGGAGATGAATAATTTGATTTAAACAATGCTTCTTAAAGGGTACACTATAGCACATTAATGTGTCACAAGTTTTCCTAGATGTACCATAAAATTTTGGATATCATGTTTTTGTAAATAAAAGAAAATGTGCAAATAATTTTGTTTACCTAGTGTATGCAGCATGGTAAATATAATATCCCAAAAAATCAAATTTACCTATTACAGTCTATATCAGCCTCAAAACACAAAACAAGAACTCCACAAAAAACTGCTCTTCTTGAAGCAAAACTTCACATGCAAAAGTCTCCCAGACTTAAATGGAGGACAGTTAGAAGGAGGAGGAGAAAAAGGAGGAGGAGGAGGAGGTGGTGATACATACAAGTATAAGCATACAAATGGTAATTTAAGAAGTGTGATGTTTAATCACATTCCTAGATCTGGAAGGAGCTCTTGAGTGTTTTCTTATACTTATATGATTCCAAGGTTTTAAACCTGAATGCCTAGAAACATAGTAGGATCACAGTAGTCAAGTTCAGAGAGGGAGGTGAGAGAAGGATTTTTAGTCCAGTTTTGGATACATGGAGTTTGAGGAAACAAGACCACGTTCAAGTGATGCTACCCAGGAGTTCAGAGTGAATTGGGTTTGAGGCTTGATCTTTGAGCAGGAGATATAGCAAAACTCTGGAGCTCATAAACTGGACAACAAGTCCCTACCCACCTAGTACAGAGTGGATTTAAATACTGAATAGCAATTGTTTCTCTTTTACACAAGAACCCCCAGGTCTTCTCCTCCCAGTTTGATTTTTTTTTAATTAACGGAGCCATCCCTTGAGCAACTACTTAAAGAAAGCTATTCATTGAATGGGTGTATCTCACTCAAAGTAGGAATGCTATAGGACCTTAGCCTGAAAGGACCAGGATTTCACATTGCATCCTGAGCCATCTCCAGTCATCCTGCTGAATATCAGGCCACTGGACCCAGATGGCTCAGGAGAAGAAAGTGAGGTTGGTGACCTTGCACAACCCTCCCTCACTCAAATCAAAATCAACTGCAGGTCATGTCATCATCTTGATGTCATGGTCCTCCTCGAGAAAGAAGGACAAACACAACAGTAACAACAACAACAACCTAGTAGTCCATTAGGAAACTAGTCTAGAGTTTGAGAAAGAATTCAGGTCTCAATATGAAGATATGAGAGTTATTGACTTAGAAGTGTTAATTGAAGTCCTAAGAACAGTGTTGGTGTGTTCATCCTTTGCTGCTGAAGAAGACCGTGCCATCAGAGAAATAATGATCAGCCAAAGGGACAGAATAGATAGATGTTTAGTTTCTCCAGTTAAGAGGCTATGTGTGTTTGTCCTTCGTTGCTGAAGAACACCATGCCATCAGAGAAATGATGACATGACTTGCACTTGACTTTGTTTTGAGTGAGGGAGGGCTGTGCAGGTCATCAGCCTAACTTCTCCTCCAGAGCCATCTGAATCTAGTGACCAGATATTCATCAAGATGACTGGAGATGACCCAGGATGAGGCAATTGGGGTTAAGTGACTTGCATAAGGTCACACAGCTAGTGAGTGTCAAGCGTCTGAGGTGAGATTTGAGCTCAGGTCCTCTTGACTCCTGCACTGGTACTCTATCCACTGCACCACCTAGCTGCCCCAGTCCTAAGAATAGATGAGCTCTCCAAGGAAGAGAGAGAATGCAGCAAGAAAAATGAAGTATTAAATACAAGGAATTGGGGTACAATTAGATTTGCAGAAGATGAAAGAAGTAGAATCAGTGAAGGAAATGGGAAATAACTGAAGAGGTAGAAGAAGGATTAGAGGGTAGTTCACTGATGACAAAGAAAGCAGAATATTTCAAGAAAGTGGTGGTCAGCAGAGTTCCTCATTAATGAAGACTTTTTCTGAAAAATAAGATTTTTATTGATATTGTTGTTTTCATATCTCCTAGATTTGTCCCTTCGTATCTCCCCTCCCTTTCCAAAGAAATATACCTTATAATAAAAAATGTTTTTCTAAGAGAAAAGAAATAAAATTCAGCAAAACATAGCACATTTTAAAAAATCTGATGGTTATATGCAATGCTCCATGAACTAACTCCTTTGCAAAGGAATTAGGTGAGGTATCTTCTCATATCTGTTCTTTGGGACCAAATTTGTTCCTTAAAATTCCACAATATTCACTTTTGATTGTTTCGTGGTAGTTAATCTTTCCATTTACATGATTGTGGTTATTGTGTATTTTTTTTTGGCTCTTCTCATTTCATTTTGTAATAGTTCCTATATGTTTTCATCCTTCTCAGCATTTATCCTACACTTTATTTATTTGTTACAGTGTGGTGGGTATTCACCCACCACAATCCATTTAGCCATCCTCCAATTAATGGCATTTACTTGGTTTCCAATTCCTTGCTAAAACAAAAAGTGCTGCTATAAATATTTGCTTTCTTTTTGTCGATGAATTCCTTGGAGTATATTCTCACAGTGAAATCTCTGGATCAAGAATATGAATATTCTAGTCATTTCATTTACGTTTCTACTCTGTTTTCCAGAATGGTTGGACCAAATCACAATTCTACTAATAGCAAATTAATATGCTTGGCCTTCCACAACCCCCCTAACATTGATTATTCCTGTCTTTTGTCATCTTTGCCAATTAGCTGAGGATGAGGTGAAATCTTAGGGTTGCTTTGATTTTCATTTACCTTATTATTCATGATTACAGCATTCTTTCATGGATTTATTCAGTTTGCGATTCTTTTTTCACATCCTTTGACTACTTCTCTGTTTTATGACTCTGGATCCAAATTCCAGGTGTGCTACTGCAGGTCTTAGATCAGGAAACTGAGACCCAGAAAGAGTCAATGACTTGACTAAGGACACACAGTTACTCAGTTGAGAGCCCAAGGAAAAGTAGACTAGAACTCAGTTTTTCTGAATTCTAGAATTCTAGATGTAGTGCTTTCTGCTGTATCATACCAATACCCTAGACAAGAGTTTTCAAAATGGACTTTATTATAGTCTTCAAATACTTCTTTTCCTCCTGCATATTGGTTGCTCAGTAAGAAGCTAGAGAATATTCAGAAACAGTATACAGATTTCTGAAAGAGAAGACCAGATCAAGCCTTGAACATTTACTTAGCTGTGTGACCCCAAGCAGGTCGGGAAATAACAGAGCCTTCTCTGTTTTTGTGAGGGTTTTTGTGAGGATTAAATGCGACAACCTACGTACAGCGCTTTGTAAACCCTAAAGCACAATATAAATGCTAGCTATTAGTATTATCATTTTCATAATTATTCATCTGACTCACTAATAGCCAACCAAAAGGCTTTTGACATGTGGGGAAAAAAAATCTTAATGCAGAAACAAATGTTTGAAAACACAAGTTGAAATCAAGGCTAAAGAGACGCAGTTTCTACATTAAAACACTCATTCCCACAGTCTTGACCCTGGGTTTATTCCCTAACAAAACAACCCACAAAATCTTAAAGAGTATTAGTCAATTGGGAATGATAAGAGGCTAAATTATCCCCAAATCTTGAAAATTCTATTCTCGACCCTAAAGTCATGGAAAGGTACTTTCAGAAATCTTCCCTTCCAGATATTCTTTCTTATAGAGAATGCATGAATCTGAGAAAAAAAATTGTCATTTCCTGCATCATATTCAGGTTTGTATTAGTAGCTACAGCTGTTCACTACCAACTTTTATAGAAAGGGCAAGGACCATAAGTGGTAAGGAATAGCCTGCAAATGTGAAGATAAATTCAGTGTGAAAGGGCAGGGAGGGTGGAACAAGAAAGTGAAGAGTTCATCAGGGCTGGAAGAAGGACAAAGAAGTATAATGGCAGCTTCAATTTGGACTCATTATTCTTGCTAACTAGGGCAAACTCCTAAAGAGTCGTAAGAGTTGGGGCAGCTAGGTGGCACAGTGAGTAGAGCACCAGCTCTGGAGGACCAGAGTTCAAATCCAGCCTCAGACACTTGACACACTTACTAGCTGTGTGACCTTGGGCAAGTTAACTCTAATTGCCTTGCCCTCCCCCCTCCAAAAAAACAAATAAAATCCATTCTTTTGGGGTTGTGAGTCTACCTTTAGGTACATGATTTCCTGAATTTTTGTTGTCTTTCTTGCTGTCCTCTTGGTAAAGATGGAAATTCACTACAGCACATAACTCTTTCCTTTTTTAGTGGCTGCAGGATTGATATTTCTATGAGACAATGGTCTGCTTTTTAGAATTTGGTGGAGAAAAGGTTTCCTTTTTGTCCCTCTCATCCCCTCTTGCACTTATTGGGGAGACAGAAAAATCTAGCGTAGGAAAAATATAGCATGGAATGGATTCTCTAGGGATGGTGAGGGTAAATATTGCTAGTCTCATAATAATACTGTCTAGTCTTCCCTTGTAGGATAGGGGAAATGGTTAACTTGGGTGCAAGGGTGCAATAAGTACTTGGGACAAGAACATTTAGTTACAGGCTGGAGTGGTTTGCCATTATGGTTTGCCTCAGTCCTTCGGACCTTGTTATAAAGTTAATATTTCTCTACTGAGTGCTGTATTGTTAGAGTGCATGTTCTATTGTACACAGTACATGTTATTCTATTGTACACAGTAACAACCACAGTGCGAGAGGAAATTTTCTGGTAGACTTAGCCCTTCACAGCAATGCAAGGACCTAAAACATTCCCAAAGGATTTTTGAGGCAAAATGCCATCTACATCCAGAGAAAGAACTATGGAATCAGAATGTAGAATGAAGCAGAATATTTCCTCTTATGTTATGTTTTGTTTTGTTTTTTCTCATGGTTTCCTCCATTCATTTTAATTTCTCTATGCAACATGACTAATGTGAAAATGTGCTTGATAAGAATGTATGTATAAAAAACCATATAAGATTGCATGCCATCTTGGGGAGGAAGGGGGAAGGGAAGGGGAGAAAATCTAAGACTTAGGGAAGTGATTGTAGAAAACTGAAAACAAATAAATTAATAAAAAAGTCATGAATAAAAAAACACATAGTAGGAGCTTAAAACAACAACAAAAACAAAACAAAACAAGGATTGCATGTTCTTATCATGTTAGTTATTTCTCAATAAGTAGGAAGAATCTATTTGCCATACTCCGTATGAACTAACAGCTGGAGCACAATCTTCCTATCTGACAAAGACTTTTCATTCAACCCCTCGAATGTGGTCATTCTGGGTTTTTATTTTTTTTGTCATGGAATCATAGATCTAGAGTTGGAATGTCAGAAGCCATCCAGTCCAACCCCTCACCTTACAGATGAGGAAAATGAAGTCTAAGTGACCCTCAAGGGCAGAAGAAGAACTTGAAACTAGAGCCTCTGATTTCAGCATCAAGTACTCTTTCCACTGTGCATTGCCACCCTAGTTAGTTATACTCTGCTGCTTCTGACATATGGGATTTGAGATGGGGAACTTTTAAGGAAGTAATACTAGAAATGACCATGCCTTTGGTTGAGATAAAGACGATGTAGGGTCAATATACTGGCTTCTAGAAAAGCTACAGCTAAGGTAGGTTGGACTTTGTCCTAGCACACTACATCTAGAGGGCACTGATAGCTCTTATAACTTTTTTGTGGGAAGGGGGAAGGCAAAGTCATTGGGGTTAAGTGACTTGCCAAAATATATCCCACTTTATATGCATCTGACAGGTAAAACTTCAGGCTAAGGTGACTCTGGGCTAGCACCAGGGCTGGACAACCCATCCTGAAACAGTTCCCCTCCTACTTTTAGCGTAAGAAAGTAGAGTCTCACACTCTCAGTGGTGTTCATTTCCATCTCATTCCACCTTCATAGTCTGGGAATATCCTTTCCTCATCTCCAGGAGTCACTCATCTCTGAGACCAGTAACTGAGCTGTTTGATTTGGATTCTGCTCTTGGAAGTGTCTCCTGACAAAAGTGGCTTTCTGGAATCTGAGAAGAGGGAAAGGACAAGGAAGCATGTGGCTGCTGTTCTGCCCCCATGTCCTTCCAGCTGGGGTTTTGGTCTTTTCCAGTCCTTGAGTATTCATCTACTCATGTCCATAGTAGCACCTGCAGAGTCTAGCCCGACTTGGTTAAATCTGTCTGTCCTTTTTGTCAATGCAAATTCGAAAAGCTATCATGAGAGCTGCTGGCCAGTTAGCCCCATCTGTCCTAGGGAACACAGTTTGTGCACAATCTAGGATAATGTGCTGTTCCCTTATTCTGTCTGTGTTCATTTTGTGCTGCACAAAAGTCAGGGGGAGCTCAGGAGAAGCCAGGGGTGTTGTAACATCTTTATTAAGTAAAAAGAAAAGACACCAAATAGCAATCCATTTTGAAAGCATCCAAAAATAGCTCTGGCAGCAGCCAAATTTCACTGAGCCAAAATCTTAGTGGAAATCATATATCCACAAGGGTAGAAGTAGGCTTTAGTCAATGGTGGTCTCTAGCCAGGGCTCAGAGGTGAAAAAGAGACTTTCGCCAAGTAATTCCAAACAATGCTGGTGGATCAGTACCTCATTATTCTGATTGTCCCTGATAATCAATGGTAACTAATGATATTCGCTAATTAGCTAACTTCAATCATCTATTTCTCTTAAGAAGTTTCTGAGTTTCAGTAAGATGGTATCTCAACTTGCCAAACATCTCTGCACTCAATTGTAATTGTCCCACTGCTTCTGTTTTACCTCTCACGAGGAAAAAATAATAAAACTTTAATTTACATAGATGTTTGCAATTTATAAAATGTTTAAATAAAAAACATTTCATTTGATCCCCATAAAATCCTTTTAAGATAAGCAATACAACGAAGAAACTGAGGGTGTAAAAAAAAAAAAAAAGCTGAGTTGCCTAAGCTTACTGAGCTAAAAAGTTCAGATTACATAGCCCACCCATATCTTTTGACTCCTTGTCCAGTGGCTTTCTACAATGACCACTTTCTAATTTCTCTATGCAATCCCTTTCCTAATCTTTTTTTGGCCATAATCATTAAATCTCATTCAGCCTGCTAAGATTAGTTAAATGTTATAGAATCCAGGCACATGGTTCCCAAATAGTCTGTAAACTGAAGCTAGTGAGCATAAAACTCTCAGAGTGCAAAGATGCAAACAGGGCAAATGCCCTTTTGCCACCCTAGTGCCCAACCATAACCAAAGTGGCTGCAGGAATGTAAAAGCCAACCAAACACCCTAACTGCCTATTTCAAGTGCCCCAGATCCTAAGTGACCTATCTAGCCAAAGTTTTTGTGCCAGGGTCAAGAATTAAAAGGGATTTTTAAAAATTACTTCTCTGAAGCCATGCCAATCTTTGTGGGGGGTCAGGGAGCAGTCTGTATGAGACTGTGGGGAGCTACAATCCCAGGCCATGCCAGTCCCTCAGAAACTAACATGAGAGAGTTCCAAGGAGCCACATCATTTGGAAGATGGAGAGAAATTACTGGGACCCAAGCCACCAACCCACTTAAGAAGCATCCAGGGACATCTTTGGCTTTAGCAAACTTATTTTAAATTACAGGGTAGCTTTTTTTTTAAACAGAAGGGTAGGAAGAAGAGGGGGTGGTGAATTTTTTCAGCTAAGTCTTGATAAATGTCCTTCCTAAGCATATCCCATGTGATGAAGGATAGGATAAGTTCACTCCTTGGATACAATTTAGCCATCTGAAGGAGCCAAAAGATTATAGGATCCAATGCTCTCTAATCTGGGAACTGGTTTGCAAGCATCTGGTCCATCTCAGAGGGGGGAGGGCTGTTAGATGGAAAGTCAAATGCACTTCATATAAAAGTTATCATTAATGATCTCATCAGATTAGCCATGGTTGCTAAAATGAAACCTGTAGATAATTTTAGGGAGAAGAATCTTGATGCCTGGGGAAATTTTGTAAGATAACAAACTTATTAAATACCTACTATGTTCCAGGCACTTTGCTAAGAACTGAGAATTCAAAAGAAAAAGAAAAAAAGGCAATCCCTGTCCCCAAGGAGTGCACAACTTAATGGGGGATATAGCAGGCAAGGGTGATACCAAGTACAAGCAAGCTACATATAGGATAAATTGGAAATAATTAAAAGAAGAAAGTCACTAAAATGAAGAGGGATTGGGAAAGGTTTACTGTAGAAGGTGAGACTTTAATTATACTTGAAAGAAACTAGGGGATCCAGGGAGTGGAGATAAGGAGGGAGAGCATTCCAGGCATCTGGAAAGTCAGAGAAAATGCCCACACTCAAGACGTGGAGTGTTTTGTTCATGGAACAGCAAAACCAGGGTCACTGGATCAAAGATTATGTCTGTCAATAAGCATTTATTAAGCACCTCCTATGTGCCCTGCACTCTGCTAGGTGCTAAAGATTCAAAGAAAGGTTAAAAAAAATCGTCCCTTGCCCTTAAGATAGTCACAAACTAATGGGGGAAAAACCATGCCAAGAATACACATAAAAAAAGGCATATGCTGGATAAATCAGAAGTAGATCATCTCAGAGGAAAGGCTCTGAGATTAAGGAAGAGCAGGAAAAACTTCTTGTAGAAGGTGGAATTTTAGCCAAGGCCAGAAGGAACTCAGGGAAGTCAGAAGCAAGGAGGCACAGACATCCAGGCATGGAGAGAGCCAGTCAAAATGTTTGGACTAGAGAGACAGAAGGTCTTCTGTGAGCAACAGCCTCATGTGAAGAGGCTTCAGATGATGCCCAGTAAAGTGCAAATAAATCTCAGGGAAACATTATAGGTGAAGAGGAGCAGAGAATAACATAAAATGCTGCTTTTGCTGCTGGATCCACCAAGAGAATGCAAAGGCTGTAGAATGGACCACAGCATTTAAAATGCAGCATCCATACAATAAGTCAGGCAATTAGGTGGCGCAGTGGGTAGAGCATCAGGCCTAGAGTCAGGAAGACTGATCTTCCTGAGTTCAAATCTGGCTTCAGACACTTACTAGCTCTGTGACCCTGAGCAAATCACTTCACCCTGTTTGCCTTAGTTTCTTCATCTATAAAATAAGCTACAGAAGGAAACAGCAAATCACTCCAGTATCTCCACCAAGAAAACTCCAACTAGGGTCACAAAGAGTCAGACACGAGTGAAAAACAACTAAACAACAACAATACAGTAAGTCACTGAAGACCAAACACCACAATTTCTAAGGACTGCCATCATGCTTTGAGCTTACAATGACTATCTCATGATGCCCAATTATGCAAAGTACTATAATAAGAAAAGCAGAGGGAAAAGGCCACATGGGCAGGGCTGATGACATGACATGAAAACAGTATTGGACATGAAATCCTGAAACCGAACTCTGCTGCTCTCTAGATATGTGACCTTGAACAAGCTATTTTGTTTCTATGCATCTCACTTTTGTCTTCTGTTAAAGAAGCATGAAAAAATCACAGAATTGGAAGGGTCCTCTGAAGTCATCTCATCTGTTCTGCACCTGAGTCCTCTTGACCACTCAGCCATCTAGACATTGCCTTGTTGTTCGTCCCTTGTTCTTGAAGAGGACCAGTGACATCAGAATAGTGATGTCTTAACTTGTGCGACTTAACTGTGCAAAATCATCAGCCTCATTCTCTCCTCCAGAGTCATCAGAGTCCAGTGGTAAGACATAGATCAAAATAACTGGAAATAGCCCTGGATGCAATGGGAGACCTTGGCCTTTTTAAGCCAAAATCTTTGGTCTGAAGCAGGTCTGAAGCAACCTCCATTCAGTTGTTAAAGACTAGGTAAGCATTAAGATAAGAGATGACTGCTTTAAGATCCTCTGAGAGGAGAAGGTAGATGGCACAGTAGATAGAGCACTGGTCCTGGAGTCAGGAGGACCTGAGTTCAAATCAGACCTCAGACACTTACTTGCTATGTGACTCTGAGTAAGTCACTTAACCCTGATTGCCTCAAAAAAAAAAAAAAAAAAAGAAGGAAGGAAGGAAAAGAAAAAAGACCTCTTGGGAAGGATTTTTCAGTAATTCATGTCACAGCAGAAAAGAATCAAAGAATGTTGATCTTGAACCTGAGTTTGCATCCTGGAACTGCTTCTTACTGTCTCTGACTTAGGCAGATCACCGACCTCTCTTCTCTAAATCTCTTTCCTTCACTATCAAACAAGAGGCTAGGACTAAATGACCTTTGGGGGCTTCTTCAGGTCAAGATCTGTTTCTGGGATCTTATGACCTCCCAGGGCATTCCATTCTATTTCTGGATAGCTTTGATTGTCAGGAAGGTTATCCCTGAGCTGTTATCCCATCAATAGGGGTGTTCCTCCAATAAGGCAAAGTCTGAATTCATCTATGCCCTCTCATAAATTTGCCAAAGGGGATCCACTCAATCTGCTGGAGGCCATCTTCATATTCTCTTGACAAGGTGAGGATGCCAGAGGAGGATAAAAAGCTCTCTCAAAGGTTATGTTGCACTCTCACTATGAGCAGTGCATCTCCTTTTCAATCATACTTTTTAAAAATCAATTTTTATTGACATTTTGGGTTTTTTAACATGAGTAAAATTTCTGCCAGTATCCCTCCTAGAGCAACATTCCATAAAACAAATTATATTTTAAAGGAAAAAGAGAAGAGTAATGATATTATCAATACATCAAAAAAAAAAAACCCTGAAAATATGTGCCTTATACCACATCCATGGACTTTCCATTTTTGCAAAGGGGTGAGGTAGAGGAGTCTCCTCTTATTTCTTCTTTGGAGCCATTCTTGTCCTTTGTAATTTTGTAGTATAGACTTCTGATGGTTTGGTGTTTGCTCTTTTCATTTACATTGTTGCAGTTACTGTGTATATTATTTTATGACTGTTTACTTCACTCTGTATCAGATCCTATAAATTTTTCCATACTTTTCTGTATTCATCATATATATTTTTAATTACCACACAGTAATTTTGCATTACATTCATGTATAACAATTTGCTTAACCATTACCCAAACAATCACCATCTACCCTGCTTCCAGTTGTTTACTGCCACAAAAAGTACTATTAAAATTATTTTAGTATAGATGGGGGTTTTCTTCTTATCAAATGGTCTTCTTAGGGTATCAGCCTAGGAGTAGAATCTATGGGTCAAAGAGTATGGACATTTTAGTCACCCCATTTGTAGATTCCGTATTGTTTGAATTAATCCACCATCAATACACTAGAGTGTATGTATATACCTACATATATATATATATATACATATATATAGTGTATATGTGTTTTGTATGTGCATGTGTGTGTGTATACACACACCAACACTGTGACAGAAGAGTTTAAAAGATGATGAAGAGGAAGAGGAGGAAGAAGAAGAAGGAAAAGGAGGAGGAGGGGGGAAGGGAGAGGAGGAGAAGGAAAAAGAAGAAGGGGAGGGGAGAAGGAGGAGGAGGAGATTGATCACTAACATTTATAGAGCACTTTGGAGGTTTGCAAAATACTTCATATACATTATCTCATTCAAGTCTCATAATAACCTTTCTAGGTAGGTGCTATTATCATCCCTATTCTATAGATGAGGAAACTGATGGTCAGAAAGTTTAAAATTCAAATCCAAAACCTTCTAATTAATCCAATATATATACCATGCTGCCTCTGGACCCTGCCTTGGATCTCATCCATGACAATGTTGAACAACTTTGATGAATGTATATCTTCCAATTTTGTTCTTTGCTTGATATTAATAATCAGAACAAAGTTTCAAACAAAGAACAAGTTCAAACAAAGTTTTCTCTGTTGTTAATTTTGAAATACACATGAGAAACACCTTGTTGGAGAATCACCTTTAAATTGTCTCTACTGAATAATTTGCTCTCCTGAATCAAGTGCTGTTTTAACCAATAGATTGTAGCAGAGAAAGATCTTGTGTTCTCTCTAACCTTCAGTCAGTTATGGGAGGATAAAGATGTGCTCCCCTGTGGAGTGTCACTTGCTAAAGCCTGCCTGTTCCCTTCTAGTACCCTCATCGAGAGACCCCTGGCTTCATGTGTTCTTATTAAAATTGCACATGGCTGAGACGGTTGGCATGAAGTTATTTGTGTTTCTTTGATCACCTTTTTGAATAATGAAAAGGTTGAAGGGCTGCTGCTTTTTTTTCATGCTGAAATTTACGTCTTCACAGCTTCTGTGCCTTGCTGCTAATTCTGCCCTCTGGAAGGATAATACTTTTCCTGTCTTCTTCACAGAGCTATTATGAGGAAAACCCTTTCTTAAGGTTAAAGTGCTAAATGATTATCAGATGAGATTGAACAGATGATGAGAATAAAAGTATTAAGATCAAAATAGAGCCACAAGGACCAATATCTGCGTCTACACATTTGTTCCTTTCTTTCCATTTTCCGGTACCCTTTCCATTCCCAATGCCTGGACATTTAACATCTAGATTATTGCAACACACCCCCAACTGCTTTGTCAGCCTCCAGTTTCTCCCTCACTCCAATCTATTCTTCATATTTCCTCCAGATTGATTTAACTACAGCACCACTTTCATCATACTGCTCCGGGGTTCAAAAATATTCCAGGGCTCATCAAAAGGCAGGATAAAATCCAAACTCCTTACCCTAGCATTTAAAGCCACCATATGGCCCCAACCTACTTTTCCTCACTAATCCTCAACATGAGCCACCCACCCATATCGATCTACCTCACTGTGCAGTTTCAATCTACCCTATTGTGCAAGATGGTACCATGGAAAGAGAGCTAAATTTAGAGCTGCGCCATTTGGGTTTGAATCCTGCCTGGAATGGTTAGTTATATGACCCTGGGGAAGTCATTTAACCTCTCTGAACCTGTCCCCACATCTATAAAATGAGTGATGACTTTTTTTCACAGCATTGTCTGAAAAGTACTAGAAAAAGTAAGGTTTCCCCCCCTTATACTATTCACTGACATTTTCTACCTAACTCTTGGCCATTCTTCAAAGCCCAGCTCAAGTTCCGCCCCTTCCATGAATTATTCCAAGTCCCTTCCAAGTCATATTTTTGTGTTCCCTCTCCTCTAATGCGATAAAAGCAGTTGATTATCCCAACTACTCATTTGGCACTTAAAATGTACTTCCAAACCCACAGTTCTCTTCATTACATCATGCAGTCTATCCTATTAAAAAGAATTTTTTTAATGAAGATATGGAAAGCATGTTTATCAAATTTCACGGAAAAGACAGATTTAGAAAGGAGAGATACTATCTTATAATAGATTAAGCAATCAGAAAGATCTCAGTAGGTAGGAAATCTGGGACCAAACCAGTAAGTTTACATCCAACTGAGATAAATGTAAAGTTTTGCATCTAGGTTAAAAAAAAAATCAAAGGTTAGATAATTAGATTTAAAACAATTAAAGGCATGTGGCCAATTATAATTAATGAGGAAAAGGCCCAGTGGTTTTGGTTGGCCACAAGCTCAGTATTAGTCAACAATATGTTATAGCCAATTACAAGTTAACGTTATCTCAGCATGAATTAGCTTCAGGGAAATAATCACCTTAACGTATTTTGTACTAGTAATATCTCATCCGGAGGGAATGTGTCAAGTTTTGAACATCATATTTTGCGAGGGTCTGAATGAGAATCACCATGGTGAAGAGTTTGGTAAAAATGTCATATGAGGAACAGTTGAAAGAACCAAAAAACAGTAATTGTTACCAATAGTCATTCAAACCCATAAGATAGGCAAAAATGAAAAAAATGGAAAATGATAGCTGTTGGAGGGGCTTCAGGAAAACAGGTATACCAATTAGAGCTGTGAACTGGTCCAGTCATTTTGGAAAGCAATTTGGAACCATGCCCAAAAAGTCACTAAATGATACATCCTTTGACCCAACAACGTTATCCTTTGATACTCAGTGATACAATTCCTAAGCCTGTACCCCAAAGAAATCAAAGAAAAAGGAAAAGGACTCATATGTACAAAATATTTGTAGCAATTCTTTCTGTAGTGGCAAAAAATCTGGAAACCAAAGAAAAGCCAATCAATTGGGAAATGGCTAAACAAATTATGGTATACTAAATCAAATGGGATAATATTTGTAAAGTATTTAGCACAGTGCCTGGCACATGCCTGGTATTTAATAAACGCTTGTTCGCTCCTTCTTCCATACATAAAAGTAATAAAACACCATTGTGTCATAAAAAAATCACAAAAAGAATGAATTTAGAAAAACCTGAGAAAGCTTATATGAACCAATACAAAGCAAACAGCACCAGAACAATTCTATAAAAACAAGCAACTTTTAAATACTTAATCAAGATCTCTCTTCAATGTAATGAACAACCATGATGAACCAGGCAATCCACCTCTTAAAAGAAAAGTGATGAATTCAAGATATAGAATGAGATGCACATTTTCAGGCATAGACAAGTTGGAATTTTTTTTTGCTTGATTATCCATATTTGTTATGAGTGCTGTTTTATTTTATTTTTTCTTTCAAATTTGAGGGATGCTGAGGAGAGAAAATTAATCCTTTTTAAGTTAAAACAAAAAAATTAAAAAGTTGATGGAAAAAATGAAAATATAGTTGGAAGTTAGAAAATAAAAAGGTAAGGAAAGATGAAAGGGGAAGATTGCTATCAATGGATGAACACCTTGATGAGGTGATATTTGTACTGAACTTTAAAAGGATGGTTAAGAATTCAACAGCTAAAGAAAGGGAAGGAAGGCAGGGGTAGGGGCTAAGGAAGCAAAAGAGAATTCTAATTTAGAGATGAAATAAAGAACATGGTAGATCTTATGAGATAAGGTTAAGAAGTTGCTAGACTATAACTGGCCTGGAATGCCAAGCAAAGTTTTTACTTTTTTCAGAGGGCAGTAGAGAGTCACTGGAGATTTATGAGCAAATGAATAGTATAATCATAAAGATCAATCCACCATCAATTTTTTATTAAGCATTTATTAAGCACCTACTATGTGCCTTACAGATAGTATCTCATTAGGTCTTGACAACAACCCTGGGTTGTTGTTCAGTCATTTCAGTTGTGTCCAATTCTCCATGACCCCATTTTGGCCTTTTCATGGCAAAAATACTAGAGTGGTTTGCCATTTCCTTTTCCAGCTCATTTTACAGATGAGGAAACTGAGGCAAACAGGGTTAACTTGCCCAGGATCACACAGCTAATAAGTGTCTGAGGTCGGATTTAAATTCATGAAGATGAATCTTCCTGATTCCAAGCCCAATGTTCTATCCACTACTCCACCTAGTTTCCCACAACCCCAGGAGGTAGCTTCTCTTATTATCTCCATTTCACAGATGAGAAAACCAAGGCAGAGAGAGGTTAAGTGACTCTCCTAAGGTCATATAGCCAGCAAATGTCTGAGGCTAAATTTGAATTCTGGTCTTCCTGACTCAGCTGTCCATATTAAGAATGAATTGGAGGTAAGCGGTACTGATGGTATGAAGACCTATCAGGAGTCTATTACAATAATCCAGGTGAGTATAGAGAGGAGGAAACAGATACAAGCAATGTTGCAGAGGTGGAATGCACATGATTTGGCAACTGAATGGAGATGAGAGTTAAAGGAAAGAGAAAAGTCAAAGATATCCATTTTTAAAAGGGGAAACAAAGCAGATGTTGGTGCTACCAACAGAAATAGTTGTCAAGAAGAGAAGCTGGCTTAGGGAGGCTAAGTTTGAGGTGCTACAGGGATATCCAGGTTGAGTTGGAGATGTAGGTCTGGAGTTCAGAAGAGAAGTCAGAGCAGAGATTTGCAAGTCACATTCATGGAGGTTATCCCCAAAAGCATAGAAATGAATGAAATTTCCAAGGAAGAGATTGGAGTGAGAGAAGAAGGCAAAGGACAAGCCCTGGCGGAATATCCTCACCAAGGTATCAAGACATGAGGAGGCTATCAAAGAGTCAGAGAAGGAATATTTAGAAAAGTAGGGATAGAAACTATGAGAATAAGGCATCTCTGAAGCATCTCATAGTTTGTGGGCAGCAGTGTCAAAAGCTACAGAAAAAGGTCCAGGAGAACCAATGGATGTGGGCATTAGGAGGTCACCAGTCACTTTTGAGCAAACTGTTTCAGTGGAATGGTGAGACATAAATCAGACCAAATTTAAGCATTTTAAATACAGGGTCAAAGGATTGGAACTTTCTAAGCTTAGTGTCCCAAGGTTTCAAACTCCTTGGAGTTTTAGGGACAAAGTTTTACCTCCTCAGCTGGAAGGTCTTCCTTGGCTCAAATGATAATCACAAAGGATGCAAAAGTCTGGATGAAGAAGTGTAAGTGTGCGGATGCATATACAACCCACGCATTGTTTGCATCCCTCCAAATTGTATTGTTTGTGCAGCTGTTCCCAAACCCAGCCGCTCTGTTTATTTTTGTCCTTAGAGGAAACAGAGAAGAGTGTTCTGCCTATTAGGGCAGAGCGGAGATCAAAGAATCCCCTTCTCAGCCCTTGAGAGTTCTCCACTAAAGCTTTCCATCTGAGTCAAGATCAAAACAGGACTGATGATCTCGACAGGACCCAGAGAGCTTACAATAGCACCTGTTAGAGGCCTCCTTTCATTGCTTCCACCAAATGGAAAGGCTTTGTGTTTTTCCGAGGAGTGAAGCATGAAACAGTAGCTTGGCTCTTGGGTAAGAAAGTATTTCCTACCAAGTTCCTTGCCCATTATTAATAACATGGATGAGGTGGTATCATCCTCATTTTATGGGCCAAGAAAGTGAAGCTAATGAAGTCCCACCCATAGGTCACCCAGAAGCTGAAATGTGGATATGGAAAGGAGTCGGATGCTGAATACTTTTTCTTTACTTTCACTGAGAGCAGAGGGAAAAGGTACAGAAATTCACCTTTACCTCCTTCTCTCTACCCAATGTCATATCCTGTCCCTCTCTAGATGGTGCTGAATACTTGAAGCAGGACTGTGGAATGACATTTACTCCAAGCATCATTTGGCTTGGCACAGAAGACAAGAGTGCTGTTGTGACCTCTGAATGGTGCATTGTATGTCTGATGCCCTACCCCCAAAGCAACCCTGGCTTACTTGTGGATCTGGCAAGAGTAGTCAGGGAAGGAAGCAAAAAAGACTTCATGTTGGGCATAGGTGAAGCTGTGTCTCTCATGTCCCTCCTTCCCCTCCTCTGCCATGCAATATTTTCAGGTTAATTTAAATGTCAGTGAAAGCTGCCAGATGATTTCCAGGAAGGACACGATCCACTTAAGCAAGACTGTGGGTTCATTGGGTCTATGCTTTCCTTTCCCATTCCCAGGTCCCTTCTTCTGGTGGAGCTCAGTGAGCTAGAAGGTATAAAACTGAGTCAGTCTCTCTGGTTATTAAAATTCAAACCCTTAAACCCTTTCCAGGCCTCTCTACAGTTACCATTAGAACAAAATATCAAGAAACCACTAAGGTGGGTGCAACCAAGGATATTCTGAGGTAGCAGCATAAGTCACTGACAAGGTTTGGATTCATATCCAAGCAACCTCTTTAGGTTCACATTGAGGCATCTAAGCCAGGCACTGGGGACAGGAAGAAAGGAAGACAGGAGGGAAAAGAAAGAAAGAGTGAGAAAGAGGGGGGGAAGAGGGAGAGAGAAAGGAAGGAAGGAAGGAAGAAGAGACAAGCGCATGCATTAAAAAGGATCTCCTCCCCACCCCCTTCACCCATACATAGTGACCACTGAGTACAGACCAAGGGCTTATGCCCTCCCGTCTCCACCTCCTCTTCCCTTTTCTCCCTATCCTTTATCTTACAAGGATGAAATAAGGTATGGAGAGCAAAATTTTTAACTAGGGCATAACAACAGCTACCTTCTAAAAGACTACTGGTGGAAGACCTTGGATTACACAACTTGGGGCCTCTTGCTCCCATCCTGAGCTCTGTAAAAATAATGAGGCAGATATAGGGGTCTTTGTAGAATCCAGACTTAGGCTATTTTATCATCTTATTCTAAAGACACCATTAATGTAAAGTGCTCTTAGCAACCATCACTGAATTAGATGTACACTACTCCCATCAGATACTATCTTGTCCATTGGCAAACATGGGAGACTTAGGAGTTCTATGAGACTGTTCTGAGTTTCATGATATCCTCACTTGACAATTCAATTCAACAAGTATTTTAGACACTCACTACAGACCAAACACTGTGCTAAATTATACAAAAACACAAATAAAATGGTCTCTACACTCAAGAAAGTGAGTGTTCTATAGGAAGAGACGTACACATGTAATTAACAACAACAAATTATTTTGAATCAGATTTATTGGTATGGTGAGGAAACTCCATATATTAATGAAGCTCAGCATCTACTCTGTAAGTCATCCACAGTGAAGTGTGGCATTTTCTAAAGTGCTTTGCTGCTAGACATTCTGGGAAAACTTGTCTTCTCAGATACTCTGGGACAAATAACCCATCAACCAGTTGGGTCAGGGGCCCTGAGCATCCATGTTCTCTTTAGTTTTTCAAACTAAAATCAAAATCAAGCTTGAGTTTTGCATATGGGAACCGGGCTTTAAACAAAATACAAATATTGTTTCTTCTCCCCATATTGAATTTCCAAAGCTGAAATAGACTATACAAGCAATATGGATACCTGAGCATGGCTGGCACATAGAAATGCCATGTATGGGTACATAATTATCTATGCAAATAATATGGGCTGTCTTTCTGTCTTAATGACAGGCACTATACTAAATACACTGGGGATGCAAAGACATATGTGAACTACTCTAATCTCACTGATGTTTCAATATAGATTAAAATGTTTTGTCATGGACCACAAAGGATCATGGATTTAGAGATGCAAGTGACATTAACCTTTCCATCCCCATCTCCATCCCTCATTTCACGAAGGAAGACACTCAAATCTAGGGAGGTTATTTGCCCAAGGATATGAATACAGATTAAGAAGCTTTGAACCCAGGTCATCTGACTGCCAAATCCAGCATTCCTCCCTTATCTGCTTAATCATAGAAGGAGCAAATATCTATTTCCAGATCACATTTCAGACCTATGTCTCATAATAACTGAGACATTCAAGAAACTCAAAGCACTTTACCAGGGTGCATGAGCCTCTTCACACAGAGAAAATGAGCAGAAGAAAGGGTGAACAGCCCACCCAAGTCACTTAAGCACCTGCAACAAAATGAGAACCAAACACACAGGAATTGCAAGGAGATCCCTTCTCATTTGTACTCTGAACAAGACATCCAGAGGGTAGATCACACCCTGATCTTTCAAAGTCACAATAAAGAAACAATTGCCCTTTTAAACCTCTTAACTAGATCTCAAACATATGGAAAACTTCACTAAGTGGAATGCTTTGGCTTCTACTTCTATGACACAAGAAATCAAGTGGATACATGGATTTATTCAGAACAATGTCCCAAAGTAGGTTTTGCAGCAGTCTTGGCAGTCTAATCTCTGACTCTTGCTACACCTGCCTTTACAGGACTGTATAATGTTTCCTTGAATAATCAATATAAATAGCACTTTAAGGCTCTCAACTAAACAAAAAATATGCAATTCATATACTTGTACTTACTATGGCAAGGAATGGATTCAATTGTTACTACCTTTCCTCACAGGAGGAAAAGAAGCATTTATAAGCACCTATTATGAGCTAAGCGATTTGCAAATATTATCTCATTTGATCCTCACCAAAATCCTGGGAGGTAAGTATCATTATTATCCACATTTTACAGATGAGGAAATTTGGGCAAACAGAGGTTAAGTGACTTGCCCAGGCTCACACAGTTAGTAAATGTCAGAGGCCAGATTTAAACCCAGCTCTTTCTTACTCCATGCCCAGATCCCTATTCCCTGAACCTCCTAGGATCAAATGAAAATGAAATATAAATGTAAAGTGTCATAAAAATGGTAGCTACTATTGTTGTTATTATAGATCTACTCAATGAACATAGAAACAAGGGGATTTTTTGAATAATACTTTGAATTCACTGAGAAAACTATACATGTCTGTCTTCTTCCCTTGCTAGATTATAAGTTCTATGAGGTCAGAGACTATATCCTTTCCTCAAGCAGCCTATGAAAGGCACACTGGACTTGAAATCAGGATAGATCTGTTTCCAAATCCAGGCTCCAAAATTTACCAGTTATACGATCTTAGCTGAGGTACAACCTTTCAGAGTCTCCTTCCTCATCTGTAAAATGGGGATTCTTCTAATGCTTACTCCATGGATTTATTTTGAGGCAAGAGTTTTGTCAGCATTCAATGCCATACAGAAGTAAGTGACTATCAAAGCTCATAGATGTAGAGCTGGAAGAGAACTCAGAAGCCATCTAGGCCAGGATTTATTTTTGGTGTCACAGATCCCTTTGGTAGTCTGGGGAAGCCTATGAACTCCTCAGACTACCCTGGGGAAGTCAGGTGATTTGCACACTATTACACAAAAAACAAACATCAGAAGCAGGATTTGAACTCAGATATTTCCATTTCTAAGCCAGTAATTTTTCTACTGTTTTATAACCCCAGGGTCTTGCACATAGGAATAGGAATAATAGGTACTTAATAAATACTTATTAAATTAAATTAACAACCTGTTCCCCCAAGCATTCTAGTAAATTTTTATAATAGAAATGAAGCCCATTCTTCACAATAGGTCTAACTGCAATTTAATTTTTCATTTATAAGGTTATCTCATTTATAAAGATATTCACTAATCACTAAAAATTTAAAATCTAGTAATCTAGTAAAAATCTAAAATCTAGTAAAACCTAGCTGACAGCTAGAACTGTTAAATATATCTGCTTTTCTTAAAGTTCAAAGAATCACAACTATATTAATCAACAACCTCCCATCCACCAGGGAAAGAACCAAGAACTTTAAGAATTGCTTTTCCAAATGCTATCCACATCCAGAGAAAGAACTATGGAGTTGGAATGCAGATCAAAGCATACTATTTTCACTTTTTTTGGTGGGTTTTTTTCTTTCTTATGGTTTTTCATTTTTATTCTTAATATACTTTTACAACATGACTAATATGGAAATATGTTTAACATGATTGCATATATATAACCTGAAGAAAAGATTGTTCTTCCAGATCTGTCATTGGTGCACTTCGGTGCATTGATTTACTTCATTTCTTCCATGAGGAATGATGTGTGCTGTGCATGATCACTATGTGAGCTCACTGTGTTCAAGATGTCACAGTGATAATAAGAGAGGCCTTGAATAGCTAGCTCCATTCACTTTCTTATAAAACCTTGAATATTTTACAGTCATTATGCTTTATCACAGAAAACTTACCAAGCACAGAAGTAACAAGAACAATGTACCCATTTTACAGACTATTAATCCAAGGCAGAGTTGAACTGGAAAAGTTAGACCACTAGTGGAATGGAGCATGACAAGCATATAAACCACATGTAGGAAGACATGGGACCACCTTATCCCACGCTCTCCTGGAAGGATGCTGCTTATGTAGCAGAGAAGGTATGTACTCGATCATGCATCCACACTGATGATGGCTCCCTCTCGTAGCCTTCCCATCTTCTCACCTTGCTCTGGAGATGCTTTCATCTTCAAGTCAGTCTCCATCTCGCAGCCTGTTGATTGATGATGACTGAATGGTGTCGCTGGGCCACCATGAGGCTGAGTTTTTACAGTTTTTCTGGAGGTCATGGCAACAACCGGTTGGTACTTTCCAAGGTTTACCCATTTGCTAACAAGGTTGAACTAGCTCTTAAAGAAATCTCTATTAGGGCAAGACTAGTCATTAAGCAGACTTAAATCCCAGTCACAGGCCCTGACCTATCAAGGGGTGGGGGAAGGGGAAAATGCTTCAATGGAATACTCCCATTGGCCAAACTGAATATTTGAATGTTACAAGCATAGCCTCAGTAGAATGTATGTGATAAGCAGTTAGTTTACTTACTCAATACACATCTCATCCCCTAGCTCTATTTCACTACTGAAAACACCACAACAAACATCCAAAAGGATATTAGTGAGAGAGGAGTAAGGACAGGCTGGGGAAGTTCTGGTTTTTGATGTAGCTCTAAGTTTGTGTAGGTCCAGATAGGGCTTCATCAGACTCCACCTAAGGTAATGGTTCCTCTCTCTTCTCTACAAATTGAATCAACACTAGGGTATAAAGACTCAGGGTCCTGCAGTGGTGCTAATTTAACTGGTCTTTCTTCTGGAGATAAGGCAGTTGAAAACCCTGGGGTTTAGTAGACACAAATGAAGCCCCAAGTCCCCTTAGCAATTAGGATCCTCCTTGGATTAAAAATATTCTCTATTGAAATTCTTTATCCCCATCTGATCATGTTGCTAGATGTCAGAGATGTGGATTTACTAAAAAATTCACCATTTTCTCCTTATTCAATATGAACTTATAAAACTGATGAAACAATAGATTAATTTACTTTACAAAACCCCCTAGAACTTGAGGCTATTGAGGGTAGGTGTGTGTTAAACAACATAACTTACTAGTTACAGAGACAGCTCTGGATTGCATGATAAATGTCTGGTCTCAACAGTCAGGAAAGACTTGGTTTCAAGTACCACTTCTAATATGTAACTTCTAGTTGTGTCACCATGGGCAAGTCATATTTCCTTACAGTGTCCCATGCAGCTAAAATAATACATTGTAGAGGAGATGCCAGTCTTTGTTGGTACAGGGGCTTTCCTCAATGGAAGTTCTCTACATGGAAGAAATCACAAAAGCAGTCCATTTTGAAAAACATCATCTCCTAGAATAAGGTATTTCGGTGCAGCCGCACATTGTAGATACATAATAGGAAATGTTCCCATGACCTTGGAAGGTCAGTCAGAGATAGGGCAATAGCTACAACATAAGGGATAGGAAAAGTTAGTTGGAGTAGGCAGGAAAAGAAGACAGCTCCCAAGTGGTGCAGCAACGTTCAGCACACTATGAGACTGGCCATGAGTCAATCAATAAGCATATTTTGGTGGGCTGGGTTTTTTTAGGCCACCATGGTGTTAGGCATACAAAGAAAAAGAAAAAAAAAGACTTTGCCTTCAAGGAGCTTATAGTCTAAAGGGAGAGACAACATATATAAATTAAAACATGTATGATAAATATAATTACTAGAAGTTTTCTATTGGAGTTTATTAAGAGATTATTTTCTTTCTGATAAAAACATAAATTAACTATCACAGTGGACAAATCATTGGATCTGGAGTCAGAAAGACCTGAGTTCAAATCTCACCTCAGATATTTACTGGATCTGTGATTCTGAGCAAGTTACTTCATCTCTGTCTGCCTCAGTTTCCTCATGTGTAAAATGGGAATAATAACATCACCTTCCTCTCAAGGTTGTTGGGAGGATCAAATGAGATAATCTTTGTAAAGTACTTAGCATAGTGCCTGGCACATAGTAGGTACTCTATAAATATCAACTATTATTATTATTGTAAGACAATGGAAAAAGAAGAGTCACTCCATGGAAATTTCTTTCACAGCTAATTTTCCTTAAATATATCCATACAAGCATCACATATCTGATTTTTTGAAGTCAATGGAAGGGAAAGGAATCTCCAGTACCAGCCATTCCTGTAAAGTAGCCTAAGGTTCATTATCTAGTTTTCAAAGCGGTAGACCCCAATTTTCCCCCTTTTTTAAACAGATGCACAGAAATAACAAAATGGATGGTACCACCAACATGGAGAAGACCAAGCCAGTTGCTGGTTTTTTCAAAAGTCTTGGAAGTTGCTTTTAAGATGTCTCTATGTACTATGTTCATGTATAGGCATTGTATTCATCAACCAAACTAAACAACAGCAACCTCCCTAAAGCACTAGATCTTAATAGAGTGGGTACATTTCTGCCTGGAAATAGATATCTGTCCTTTGGAAGCTTATGAACAGCCTCTTTTAGAAGAAATTCTAAGCATACTTTTTGGAAATGCACAGGAGACAAGCAAAATTCATAAGGGTCTTGAAGAGCAGATTGATAAATTTCACACACGCACCCTTTCCATATTGAACCATTGCTATTTCAGGATGGGGAGATGGGATGGTGATGAACTAGATGACATTGGAGGGAAGTGATGGGGGAGGTTAGGGGGAGATTCTTAGAGCCAATAACTGTCCTCTCATTAAATAAAAGGAATCTGCTACCCACAGACATAACCAAATTCAAAGGGCCTCATTATGATTCCCTAATGTTTTCTTAAGATGGTAAAGCCCTCCAGGACAAGATGAGGACAAGAACTGGACAAGATTCTGAGGGAGAAGCCTGGGTCATTCTCTGTTGACTCTAGAGCAGGATCTTTCAAGTTTTGAACTTGTCTTCTAACACCACTGGCAGTAGCTAGGTTGTAATACAATGCAAATATTGTCAATGCCAGAAACCAGTCTGTGTGAACTAAATAAAGGCTCCCAAAGAGAGCACACTGCCAAGAGCTTGGGCTCAGCAGTTTGGATGTTTCCCAGATAACTTCAGGGGAATGACATTTTTAATAGCCCTTTCCCCCACTGGCTAGTTAGATGCTTGCTATACATGGCAGGAAATGTTGCTTTTTTTTAATTTGAAGTCACCTTTTTAAAAATTAAGGGTGCTTTTTGTTAAAAAATGTAGTTCAAACTTAAGAAACATTAAACTTCAGAGATATCACTATGGATAGTATTTTTTTTAAATGTAGTATAGTACTCTTCAGAGAAACAGTTTAATATTTAATATTTTTGTTTAATTGTTTAATATTTAATAGTATTATTCAATAAAATTTAATAATATAACAAATCACAGGGAAGGAAAAATATAATGAAATTCCCAGGAGCTCTCTCTAGATTACTTGTTTTTATGCATTATTTATTTATTTATTTTTAGTTTTCAACATTCACTTACATAAGATTTTGAGTTTTGAATTTTCTCCCCAACATGGCATATAATCTGATATAGACTCCACGCATACATTCATATTAAACATATTTTCATATTAGTCATGATGTAAAGAAGAATTATAACTAGATTACTTATTTTAAAAATTTTAAAGTATCACTCTAAATTGAAAAAGCAGGACAGCTTATATTTTTCTAGTATATACATAAACAAAGATGAAAACTGAGACTTAATGATATTAAGTTTTAAAGTTTCTCAGGTTCATCTGAATAACATGGTCTAATTTATATATTTTTAAGAAAACCACAGTTCACATTCTAAGGAGAATAATTAAACATTAAAATACATTTGCGTATTTTGGTAAAATGATTACACATCTCAACAGCACAACTAGAATGTTTCACTACCCAGTTTCAAGTAATCAGAACAGAGGATTCTATTCGTTTTGTACAATAGAATATAGTTCAGCTATCACTCAGTTTCTTATTCCAGTCACAAGGTTAATCAGAAAAAATATCAAAATAAATAACAGGTTAAGGCTGCTTAAAAATTAAACCCACCATCTCCCTTCAAGTTGTGGAGTAGGTATTAATGTTTGCCATGAACAAGAATGACATTTTTATAGAGGAAAAAGATTTTTAAAGTCTTCTTGAGTAGTTCAATAGTCATTGAAATCAATTCCATTTAAAATCAAAGCCTTCCTCTGAACTAATAAAGACTGCAAGGCCTAATGGACAAAGTGCAGAGCTAGATGACAGGGAACCTGGGTCCCTGCCAGAGACTCACTTTGTGTTCTTGGCACAATGACTTTCCTCTGGGGCTGAATTTGTGGAATAATCTCTGAATTTGCTTGGAGGAAAGGAGGGTTTTTCTAAAAGGTATTCCAACCTCATTCTCTCTCTATTTATAATCTACCTCTCTGATCTGCTGGACAGTGACAGCCTATGTCTAATGGCAGAAGGTATCTCGAATTAGGACAAATAAGAAAAGAAATATTCTTATCAACCAACAAGTGTTTACTAGCTCTCTACTATGAGGCTAGCACTGTACTGGGAAAAGGTAAATTCCTTCTGATTCTCCACTCCAAAGTGGGAGCATGAATGTCCAGGGAAGAAAAGAAAAAAAAGAGTTGCTCATCTAGCCCTCTTTCATATTCTTGGGGTGGGGAAAGGAGGGAAATATTTTAGGGGTATGTAAATGGGACAGGCAAACAAGGGAAGAATAAGGGTGAATTCATTCAAACTCTGTATTCTCTATACACCAGGATGCTTATATGAAATTAATGGGATATTACTCTGCCACCTGACGCAGTGAATATGAAGAACACAGAGAAATATGAGATGACATGTACTGATTCAAAATGAAGTAAACAGAACCAAGAAAACAAGATGCCCAGTAACTAAACCAAGGAAATGGCAATGACAACAACAAAACTAACCCAAACACTGTGCAATTACAGTGCTCAAGCTTGGCTTCAGAAAGACAGGAGAAAATGCCTGTGCCTACCTTCTCAGAGGTGGGAGAGTATGGTTGTGGACCTCTGCGTATACAACCAAACTTGTTTACTTTGGCTGACCTCTTCCTTCTCTTTCTCCCTCCCTTTCCTCATTACTACAGATTGTGCTCTCGGGAGGGAGGAAAGACATTTGGAAATGAAGGTGATATGAAAACTGAATACATCCACAAAATGTTTTAAAAGAAATGAATGAAACTGCCACTTGTATACACCCAAATCTCTACCTTGCCTCATTTTCTGTTTGTATTCATACTGACTGGGTTGGAAGACAAATGAAGGAAACCCGCCAGTCTATCACAATACTGAGACAAGAAATTTATGACAATATCTGCTGAGTGCAGAAGGGTCATGGAGGGAGGGTGGAGAGAGAAAAGTTCCATCAGTTCCTTGGGATTAGCTCAATATCTGAAGTGATAACTTCAAATGCATTTGCTTTGTATACAACCAAAGATATTCCCCTCTCTCCTGCAAAAAATGGTTTTACATGTTGTCTCTCAAATGACTTTAAGTTTCTCTACCTCTCCCATCCTCCACCGAGAAGACTGTAGATAGCCAGAGGACAGAATCTATATCAGAACCCTCTTTATATCCCCAGGGTCTATAATATGGATTCTTAACCATTTCTGTCATGGAATTCTTTTCAGTCTAATGCTTTTAAATATGTAAAATAAAATACATATGATTTGTACAAAGAAAACCAATTATATTCAAATATAGTTATCAAAATATTTATCACTGAAAGGATCAGGTATATTAATTGGTACAAAAATATTATAATTATACTTTAAAGATATCTCTATTTTCTTTGCCTTGTGGTTTAAAAAAAAATGTACTTTGTCAATTGATACAATTTGGTCCTTCAAGGTATTTCTTAAATTCCAATCCTTCTAGTGTTTAAAAAAATAAACTCATGAACCCCAGATTAAGAATCCAAGGTGCATAAAATCATAGGTTTAAAGCTGTAAAGAATTTGGAGGTCCTCTAGCTTAATGGGCTCCATTGAGAGCTACTAATACTTTCTTAGCAGGTTCAGAAGAATACACTGCCTTCCTGAGTACCCAGCTTCCTACTGAAGAAAGATTTGGGCACCTGAGAGAATCCTGATCAATCTTTCCTGAAAAACCACGTAATGAGGCTTGGAGAAACCATGAACACTTGCAAGTTTCAAAAGGCACACATGGACACGTCTATAGAATGTCCTCTTACAATTAACAAAGATTGCTTCCACCTCTATAAGCCTGCTTGGGCTTGGCCAGGGTGATTGTATAACTCTCTTATTTCTAGGGGTGGGCAAACCAGTTAAAGCAAAGAGCAACTTGAGCTATCATCCAAACTCCAAATTGAAAAATGGCATTCATTTAGAGCTTTTCCCCCTCTCTATAAGCTGTCATCCCCACCTGGTCTCTGGGGAAAGAGGGAGTCATAAGATCAAAAGAGAAAAATCCCCCATCACCCAAAAAGGGCATACTAATTTCAATAATTAGGTTCTCCACATTTTCACACGTTACTGATTCTAAAAGATTCATATTGTTTCTAGAAAGGGCTTCAATTGAATGATAGATCAGAAACACAAGCCTGGTCTTGCTTCGAGAGTCCCCGAAAAATCCTTCATTGACTCCCACAATTAGGAGTTTCAGGTGTGTCACAAGAAGACAACCAAACCCTGAACTGTAATGGAGCAAGCCTGTGTGTCCTAGAATGACATATCTTGTGGTTCAGAGTCATGCTATATTTCGTAACTGAGTAGCCCTGCTTCCATCAAACCAGCTGCCTACAAAAACATGGTAATAGGCAAGTATAATTCATTTTGGGCCACATAGCTGCCCTCCCATTCATACTTTGCATTTATTTCATGCTTTTGTATTTTTAGACCACTAAATTAACATTCGTTAATCCATCAACCTTTCCCAACACCCAGAGGAGGCAAAGCAATGCTGAAAGTCCCCTTGTGTAAACCCAGACAAAGGTAAAAATGATTTATCCATGGTCATAGAATGTTTCAATGGAGGGCCCACTGGGAAAGGAAGATTATGCCTTCTATTACCCTTTGCTTTTCTCCACCATCCCATACTGCTTCCACAGATCAGGTCCGTACAATATACAACATACAAAGATACTCTGAGTAGCCTACAAAATGCAAATCCTGCCTTATTACTATTATCATGTTATCACACTACAATAATACTGAACTTTTGTGAAGCTGGCTGATGAAATTCCTTAATGCATCAATAATATATAAAGTAATTAGGCTGCACGCATTCTAAGCAAACGCATTGCCTAACCAGCGATCATTGGCTGTCACTTAACAGGAACGCCTGTGATAATAAGCACGTACTCACAGCATAGATTTCCAGAAAGAAGTCTCCCATTCTCATGTTTTTCAGTTCTGTTCTTCTAATAGGAAATAAAAATACTGACACCCAAAGTTCTCTGCCTTTTGCTACACTATATGTTGCCCTTTCCCCCAACTCCTCACTTAACTTGCTCAGTTACCCTTTCCCTTCTTTTCATATATAAATCAGCATTCATTTATCTCTTAAGCACCCTAGACTGGAGGTTGAATTCCTCAGTAAGCTCAAAGGGGACTCATATTTCTATCCATTTTTCTTGTCCAACAACTCCTCTAATTGAAATTTTCTGGCTCCCAGGGTCACAGATAATGAGGTCAGTTGTTCAGTTCCGCCTCTGGTAGACTACTCTTTGCTCATAACTTTGAACTTCCACTCTTCCTTCCTTGACTACTTCCATTCTCTTCCAATCTCTCCCTGCAAAGACTGAAACTACTCAAGAATACTGAAGAGTAATGATAGTATATTATATAATAGCAGTAATACTACAGTCTAGCAGAAGTTTTTGTTCTGGACCAAAAGCATGTTTCAACCAGTCACAGAACAGCTTAACAAATTGGTATATGAATGTAACTGGAACAGGACTGGGATATAAAACATAATTAATCTGAAGGATTCAGAGACTCTTTTAGGAAAACATATGAAATGATGCAGAGCTAAGTAAACAAGACATTGATTTGCATGTTGACCAAAACAATTTAAAGGAAAACATGGAAAGGCTCAGAAGATGCCAATTTGTGAGTTCAGATGACTGATGGGGAAACACAGTTCCTTCCTCCTGTCAGAAAGGTAGTGGACTACAGGAATAGAATAAGGCACACATTTTCAGGCATTGTCAGTGTAGCAGTTTGTTTTGCTTAAACTTATGTGTTACAAGATTCTCAGGGGAAATGATTGGGGGAAGTCATTGGAAAATGACTGAACTATTAAAAAAAAACCTACATCAATAAAAAAATTTTAAAAGAAAAATGATCACCAATGGTGAGGAATAATGGTGAGTTGTCACAACATGTAAGTAAGTAATGAGAACAGATGAGACCCACAATTTTTCAGCTATCCTTTCTACTGGGTATCTAAGCTATTTCTTGAACACCTGAAAAGAGAGGGAATCTTCATCTTGTGGGGAGAAATTTACAAATACAAATAGTATATTTAACTACCTCCCTCAGATAGTAATGTTTAATTAGGTACAATTGTAAGACCACAAAAGACCTCGGTTCAAATAGTCATTTCCTTACATATCATCATCCACCATTATCCCTTTAAATAGAATCATCAGCCAGATCTGCCACCTGCTTATTACAGGTGTCCGCAGCCTTGCAATTTAAAAGCTTATAAAATAGGAGCTTCTTTCATAACTCCTTTCCTCCATAGAACAAGAACTTGGAAGAGGATTGGCCCTCATAGTACACTTCAACCTTCCCTTCTGTTGCCCGTTCCCTAATTAAGAAAAAGAAACGCTGATTGAATTTTATTCTTTCTTCTCTGTGATCCAAAAAGAGGCAAATTCTCATCCTAGATGCCTAGCCCATCTCCCTCTACTCTACCACAGATTGCATCAATCAAAGTTTCCATCACCAAACTCCATTGCATAAAAAAAATAGATTTTGAAGCACCCAACAATGTATCAGGAAATACTATAGGATAGGGGTGGGTAGAATAAGGCACAGCAGTCAGGCCAAAACTAACAGAAAAGAAAAAATGACATTTTGTAATGGAATAATGTTGACTCCTTTGTGTTACTCACTTAAGAGTTCGTAATACTTTGTATCCACATTAAAGAACCATGTCATTGCCTGAACTGATAATGCTCTAGGGTGGGGGTTAGGTTCAAACACAACATAGTATAGTAGGAAAAATCACTGACGCATAGATAGAAAATAAGGGTCTCAGTCCTAGCTCCACCACTGATTAGACTTGGAAAGTTTAACAAGTCACTTAAACTACTCTAGACATCAGTTTCCTCATCTGTAAAACAGTTTTATATATCTGCAACATCTGCTTCAAAGGACTATGAATAAAACTTTGTCAACTGAAAAGCTCCTATCAATGTGAGCTATTAGGATACAATATGAGGGTTCTAGAACCTATATTGTACTAAGCAATCTGCCTGACTGATTTCTTTCACGGAACACATCAATACTGATGATGGTAATAGCAATAATTCATAACTGCATAGAACCTTAAGATTTGCAAAGTAGTTTTTTTGAACTAACTCAGTATGGTAGGTAGGAAGGTAGTAGGCAGTATGATTATCCTCATTTTTTATGGATGGGGAACTGAAGCTCTGAAAAGTTACATTACTTGTCATAGGTGACACAGTAAGTGCCTGGGACAGAATTTGAACTCAGTCTTCCTCAATTCAAATCCAGAACTTTTTTTCCTATATGCCTGAATTCCAAGTCTGGAAGGGACTTTAGAGATCCTCTAGTCCAACATCCACATGAAACATCACTATCTTTTACAACATACCTGCACAACTGTCATCTAGACTGCTTGTGCATTTCCAGTGACAACAGGCTCACTATTTTGAAGAGCTCTAATTGTTAGGAAGTTCTTTCTTACATAGAGCTAAAATCTGCCTCCTTGTCATTTTCATCTATTGATCCTATTCTGACCCCTTAGACCAGACAAAACTAGTCTGATTACTCTTGCAAAAGACAGCCTTCCAAATATTGAAAGACGGAAATCATATTCAACTCAAGTCTTCACTTCAGGTCAGACGTCCTCAATTCCTTCAATTGAGTCTCATACAGAATGTTTTGTTGTTGGTGTTTTGTTTTTTTATTTTTTTACCATTCTTCTTACCTCACTCTGGATAATCTTCAATGTGTAGATGTCCAGTGTCCAAAACTGGGCAGAATACTCCAGGTGTGGTATGACCAGGGCAAAATACAGTAGAATCAACACCTCCCCCACTTTGAATGGCACATTTATATTAAGAAGTATAAAGCATTGTGGAGACATAGTCTAAGTCTCAGCTTTCAGTACAAAGAGAATGGAATACAACTGGTATTTAGGCATCAAACATTTGGGCTGACATATCTTTGGGAAGAGTCATTTTTTAAGACAAATGCATCCAAACAAAGACCTTTAGAATGCCACTCATCCTGTTGCCTAAACAACCCATTTTCTCCCTCTTTCAACACAAAGAAAGGAAAACCTTGATTCTAAAGAAGCTTCTGGAATCACTCTGAAGCTCAAACCAAGAGCAGGGGGAAGGGAACGAGAGGAGTGGGCTCAGTTCAGATGTGGTGCATTTCACATCTCCTAAATTCAGTTTCCGTATCTATAAAAAGGAGTTGAAAAGAAGGCCAAACTGAATAAATGGAAAACCAACAATGTTCCCAGGGAACAGATAATGAAACTTACCTCCCTCTCCTTAGCACACAGAAAGGAATGTTGTATACTCTCTTAAATACAGTCACTTTATTTGGTCTTTTGGCTTAAATTTTTTTTTGTAACAAGGGAAGGGTTCAGCCTAGGGCTGTGGTAAAGGATAAAACAACGATGTAAAAACAAAAATTATTTTAAATAAGAAGGTTGGACTGATTTCCTCAGTCCCTCCTATCTGTAAAGCCTGCAAAACCTACAAAACGGGTTCACCATAAGGGCAAACAAATAGTTTAAAAGGAACCCTATATACACCCAGAATATTCACAAGACCCTATTTTTTATGCAATAGATAACACTTGTGCCCCACTACCACAAAGATCTTACAACCGCAATAGCCAGCCCTCTCCACTCAGCACTCCAAAATGAAAATATACCCCTATTCAGAAAGCCTCTGTGCAGCTAAAAGCAAAGTCTTCAGACTCTAAGAGAGTATTCCTTCCTTACAACATGCTCCAATTCCCTAAGCAGGGAGTCCAAGGTGATTTCCAAAAGGTCCTTCCAAAACAAGCAAGAAGAGTCAAAGTCTACACTGAGTTACCATGATACTCAGGGGCAACAAAATTAATTCACTAGTTAAATATAATCATTTCTTTCGGCTTCTAGAAAGAATTTAGTAATAGGAAAAGTTCAGAAAAACAAAAAAATAAAGAATAATTATAGAAATTTAATGGCATCAGAATGGCATTCCAGGATATAGGATAAACATTCATCTATCAGGATAGCACAAGGTAGATTTTGTCCCTTTCTTTTAAAACAAAACCAAACCTAGGTTTGAAAGTTGCGGATTAAGAAAAAAATGGAAGGTGTGAAAAATTTCAGTGCATCTGAAGACTAAGAATCTGCCCTGGAGCATAATAATCCATCTTCTTCATTACCTGCCTCTCTTTCTCTCCCCTTCCCTCAGATACATAATGAATGACTTCCTCTGTATTATTTCATTACTCATTTTCTGGGGTTGCTTATTAAAATAATAGAACCTAGATCTAAAGCCTTTGTGGAATGCATCTCCATCCTTCCAACTGAAGAGGAAAATGTCAGAGAGAAATTTTAACCAAACCACTCAAAAAGATCCAAATCCCATCAACATCCTCAGGGCAGCTAGGTGGCACAGTGGATAGTGTGCTGAGCCTGGGGTTAGGAAAACTCACCTTCTTGAATTCAAATCTGGTCTCAAACACTTACTTACTAGTTGTATGACCCTAAGCAACTCACTTCACTCTGTTTGCCTCAGTCTCTTCATCTGTAAAATGAGATGGAAAAGGAAATGGCAAACCACTCCAGTATCTTTGCCAAGAAAACTCCAAATGAAATCCAGTTAGACATGACTGAAACAATACAACACCATCCTTCACCTTGAAAAAAATCAGCATCATCGGTTTGCAGAACCTTCTTTTCCTTCAAACCTCTCAATTATAGTTTTATAAATTGTATAAAATGAGATGCAATACAGTGACTATAAAGGGACAAAGGGATTTTATCTGGAAGTGCAACAGAATAGACTGAGCTGAAAGCTGGCGTAGATCATGGCGCCCCACAGACAATATCTAAAGCTCAGTTCTGCAAGTAGTCTGATACTCAGAAGTACCCATTGTTACACTAAATAAACCCATCAGTCCTTTTGGTCATGTCAGATTTGACTTCAGTTCTATAGAGTTCTATAATACATTAATTACAATCACCTGTGGCTCTCTGTTATTTTTGAGAGGGCAGTTTGGCCATCATCATCAAGCACTTATTAAGTGCTGACTGTGTGCCATGTACTGTGCTAAGCACTGGGGATAGAAAGAAAGGCAAAAGAAATCCAGGTTTTTGACCTCAACAAGTTCTTCTAAAAACAACTCTATGTGTGTATGTGATATTATATATATATATGTGTGTGTGTGTGTGTGTGTGTGTGTGTATACATATATATGTACATACATATATATAAATATATATATACATACATATATCTGCATATATATGTGTGTGTGTAGATAGAGAGATACACACACACACAAGTAAATGGAAAGTAATCTCAGATGGAATACACCAGCAGTGAGGGGAATCAAGAAAAGTTTATTGCAGAAGGGAAGATTTTAGCTGATTTTTGAAGAAAGCAGGAAAACCAAGAAGTAGAGTTGAAAAGATTTGCTCCAGGCTTGAGGGGTAGCCAGTGAAAAGGCACAGATTAATGGATCTCTGCTGTTTCTTACCTGTGTAACCTTGGTCAAGTCATTTAACATATCTGAGTCTCAGATTCTTTCCACACCTGTAAAATGAGGGGGTTGGACAAAATAATCTTTATGGTCACTTCCAGCTTTGATAATGTTAGCAAATACAAATAATTCACATTTGTATAGTTCTTTAAGGTTTGCAAAAATGCTTTTCTCACAACAATTCTGTGAGGTTAGGTTGTACAATTGTTATACACGTTTAACTGAGGCTCTCAGGTGATTTGCGTGCAGTTAAAATATTATAAAGTATCTGAGGTGGGAGTAAAACCAGGTTCTCCCTACTTCAAGCCTCAGGTTCTGTCCACTGCTGCAGACAGTGCTATAATCAACCAACAAAATTCAGTAAACAGCTACTATTTGCTAGGCTCTATACTAGGTGCTAGAGGTCGGAATGCAAAGAATGGGACAATCTTTAGTTACAATGAGTTCACATTCTAATGGAGGAGGCAACAAGTACATATGTAACAAATATATTTATTCCTTTTATAGCAATATAAAAAGAACAAATAAATTAGAGTGCTGCCTCAGGGTGATTGCTTTATCTTTCTTCTCAAAAGAAAATTATCTTGTGATCATTTCAACTTTTCTAGCTGCAGCAACATTTAATTCATCTTCTTTTGTACAAACTTTTCCATTGAAAAATATAGTCCTCTACAAAACCTATATTTAACTTTTGCCAAAATTATTTAATCTGTTATTTCCAATTTCACTTCTAAAGTGCCCTCCAGCTGTAACAGCCATGAATTTGTGAATTTTTTCCCCTGAAAGAAAAATAATCTTATATAGGAAGAACACATCATCAAGTAAAACGACTAGAGAATAATGGAACTCATCCACGGCTAGTTATCTCAGTTCTCCCAGCAGTGGGCTTGGAGCAACAAGGCTGTTCATTACAAGCAACAAACTCCTTGTTTGATGCATTGCCAGTAGTAGCAAGAACAAGAAGTAACATGTACAACCATGGGACTTTTATCACAAAATATTAAAAGACCCAAACCACATTGGATAGATCCTCCATGAAGATTATGAAGGGACAGGGACAAGAATCATCCAGAACAAGACAGTATGGATATACTCCAATTTATATTGGTGTCACCAGAACTCATATCCCATAGATTGAGACTTCACCAAAGGAATGGACTTGCCACTGACTCAAAAACTCAATGAGCCTTTTCTATGGCTAATTCTTGATACTCATCTTAACATTTAAAATTTCACTTATATTTGATTTTTAAGCTAATTATCAAATCAGCATTAGACAGCAGAAAAAAGTAGAACTCAGTAGTTTTATGTCAATGTTATCACTAATTATATTTTTAGCTCCTTCAACTTTTAACCACAATCATCTCACAACAACAACATTTTTTTAAAATTTAAAGTGTCCATTCCAACACACAAGGTAGGCCAAAGACAAGGCTAAGACATGACTATATTTGTCAAATACTTGTTAAAACATGAGGCAATCAAAAAATGCATTTGTCTTGCCCTCACTGACAGGCAATTCATTTAGAATTTTTACATTATCAGAAAGAGATGTGTCCTCGTGTGTCAGAATCACTGCAGATTTGGGGAGAAAGGCAGTGGCTGCAAAATAATCCTATTCCAGGTTTTCAGTTCAAAGATGGCATGAACTCATACACTAAAAGTCATGAATTAGGAAACCAGAAACCAACACACCAATTAGGACAGCAGAAATCAACCAAGATAAGCAAAGAGCATTTACCAAATTGGGAGAGTGAGGGAGGCAGGATTTTACTAAGGCCAATGAAAAAGTGTATTTGTATATAACGTACCTTTGAGTGCATATATTCCCCAACTTGTAAGCGAATAAAAGAGTGCATGCCGACAGATTTTTCTTGCAGGACCAACTAATGATTAAGGCAACCATTAACTAGTCCATAAGACAAAGATATTCATTGACACCTGAAGTGTCTCAGTATAGATTTTACCTCACTACACTAATGAGGTACCTTAAATTGAGATGAGTCTTAGTTTGTTTTGAGAATAGACTGAATTTCCTTTTTTTTTTGGCAGAACATGACATAATTTACCTTCCTGATGAATTTGAGATATAGGATGCTGATAACACTTGTTATATGTCAATACTCCCTGTCAAGGTCTATGCTACAGGAAATAGATTCCATCTTTGGGCAAGTGGTTCTCAAACTTGTGGAATTCAGGACCCTTCCCCTCTTAAAAAACTGTTGAGGACTCCCTAAAGAACTTTTGTTTTTTCGGTTTCTATCTATCATCATTTACCACATTAAAAATTTAAAGTTTTAGTATTAGTATAAAAATAATTTTGACCTCATGGACCTCCTGAAAGGGACCTCCAGACATCCTGGACAATACCTTGAGAACCACTAGTCTGGACTATTTCCCCAAGATGAAGGAGAGGCATAAAATTCGAATTTTCTGCCTTGCTACGGGAAGATAAAGCCAACTCCAAAAGATGCTGCTTAAATTAGGTTTCTAAATCAAACTATAAATAGCACACCTTTTTTTGCTTATTTCCTCTGTCCTAGGCATAACAGACAACAGTTATAAAGTCAAAAGGGCACAGTGATAGTAGGGGGTGGGGTAGAGACAGTGAATTGAGAACTTCCTGAGATGGAAACTCTCCCGTGACCTCATGGCATTAGAGAGGCACAAGATTGCTCCAGTGTTTCCCCACTGGTCATAATTGATCTGTGAATGATGAAAATAAAGAGAGAAGAGACAATCAGGGAATAGAAAGCTAAATCAAGCAGCAGGGGTACTTTTTCAATATGCCAGAATGACCAAAAGTCCAGGCAGCAGCCAGTTTAGAGATTCAATTTCTTAACCAGGTCATTGAGACATCTTTTCCCAAACCCTCCATACATCACCAAGGGTAACACCCTACCCCCCACACATGCTGAAATTAGATGGGCATGAGCTATTGATTTGTGAACATATGAAATAAACTCAGAGTAGGTAGAATCAAGAAACAGTGCTTACAGGGCAACAGGGCATCACAAAGCATTGCAGTTCTCTGCCTCACCAGCCACAGTCTGGGGAAGTGTTCATCGTAAAGTCCTCTGTGCCTAGGCTCCAACTATTCTAAAATTGGTGTTCAGAGTCTCGGGCTGGCTTTGGTTCAAGCCACATCTTGACCTTTCCTTATAAGAAGGCTGTGTTCATCTTTATGAACTCTGCCACTGAAGTCAGGAAGCATATACAGCTGTCCCTTTGCACCCGTCAAACAGCAATGCCACCAGATGCAATCGGTGATTGGCAAGGACCCATTTCAAATGTACTTGTACCTCATCTAATGCTCAGAATTACCACTCCCCAATCCCTATTCAATTTCAAACAGCACAAAAGAAGTTAGAGACTTTCCAAAGTGATTACAGAGTTGGGCTTTCTGTCATCTCTGCCTCTTTTACAACAACAATCATATTTAAGATTCAATCCCAGCCCAAATGTAATTAGTCCAGCTCCTGATATCTATCTAGGTGTGTTGCTTTCTTTCTTAAATGTGTGCCAAGTTTCCATTGTCATGAAATTAAATTACTATATAAAAGGGCCTTAATGATGGTTAATTAGACTCTATAATGAAAAAATTAATTGTGTTTTTATTTAGAGCATTTATATTTTACAGGACTTTCATCACAAGCACCCCTCCAAAAATGTTATTAGGCACTTGTAAAAATAAAACCCTCTGGGTTTGCTATGGTTGGTATTTTTTAAAAAAATAGCTAGTAAGTTTGGAACCAGAGAGTTAATTTTAATTCATTGAATTCCTGCTGAATGCTACTAAATATTGTAACCAGGTTCCCCTGCCATATAAATTCTGATTTCTTTCCTGGCATTCCATACTGAGAAGAAAGGACCCATTACAATCTCACAGGGAACCGGAACTGAGTCAGATCTCAAGCAAGGTGGAAAACTGGCGATGCCTTTTTTTCTTTAAGTCTTCAAATGGCTGCCCTCAGATCCTGTCTTGATCCACATGACTACTTTCAGGAGGAATTGGTCACTCTACGCGCATGCTTTAGGCAGATTCTGTGTGCTTTCTGGCTTTGTCAAATAGTCCTCTGTTGAATAGAGCTGCCTTCTCTGGCTCTGATGCCCAGGTCGTTTAGGGAACTCTGGAAAACTATGTCTCTGGGACCACAGGGAACTGAATCCATTCCGATGGCTATAGTCCACTCAACACCAAAACTCAGCACAACGTAGGTACAGTTGTGCATGAAGACCTGGAACGTGTTTAATTCCTTTCAGACATCATCCGCAAGCTCTGCTCTTCTCATCCCAAACCCCAGAGTTCCACCCACTTCTCAGTGAATGAGGCACAGCAGGAACGGCAGCCCCCCATGGTGAGCATTTGTTATGGCTGTTCAACCAAATGGGGACAACAGAAATTATAAGCGATCCCTTGTGCCTGTTAAAACTGGAGGAACTCGACAACGGGGGCCTCTGGGCTTTTCCGTTGTGTTCTTCCACTTCAACCCTCAATTTCAAGGGGAGCAACGCGCCCTTTGCTCTTCAAAGTTTCTAACAACTTTTATCCTATTCCAGAAGAGTGAAAAATGTTAGGCACAGGACAGAGCTCACTCACTCTTAAAGAGCCTGCAAGCTTTCTGTGCAAAACAAAAGATTTCCTTTCCTAGGTCTATGCCTTTCCTTTCTAAGGCTAAGACTCCAGCTGCTCCAGAACTACTATGAGACGGCAGTGGTTCTCAGGTTGAATTTCAGAAGCTTCCTGACTTTAAAAGAAAATTTGTCCTCTTTTTTGCTGAGGTCTTTCAAATTAATTTCTCTCAGGGCAGATGCTACTTTCGCTAATTCCTTCAATTAACCCAAGACTTTTTGTTGAGTCTATGCCCTGATGAGGGTGGAAGGGCCAAAAGAAGGGATGACTTGTCAGACCTAACAAATATTCTTAGCTTCATGTCTGAAATTCAATCACCAAGGAAGAGCTACAAATGTCAAGGACACTGGTGTATTTGCAGGAAAACTCACCCCATACAAGGCATTACACACAATTTCACACGAATGAGGTTAAGATGATTACTTCATGGGTGACATACCCCATAGGTGGGGTTTGGAGAGCAAATGCCACATAGTACATACTAGTTATTAAACTGTCAGAATGTCTTCCTTATCCTAGTTCTTTTCATACACCCGAGAGACCACCTCAGAAGGGTTTACAGTGATTCCAGTAGGATTTGGACTTGTAGCAATTCTTACTGCTTCCCTAGCTAATCTACCTGTAAGCTAAAGAGGCATAAAAGGATTTAGGATAAAGTAGGAAAATGTGAATGATCCAAATGACCACCTGATCAACATAAGTGCTGGCAAATAGGACATACACTAGAATAACTATTCATTGAACTGAATAATTTTGGGGATCATAGATATTTAGGAAGTCATTTCAAGCTTGTAAACCAAAATACTTCCTACTTAATCTGGGGCAGGGTGTAGGGGTGAAAATCAGAGCTGAAGAAAGACAGGCAAGTAATAAAACCCAGTTGAACTGAACCAAGAGACTATGGTACTAAAATCCCTTAGAGTCACTTAGCCAAAGGATTCTACAGATTAAGGAACAGAAAGGTTTCCTGCACTGTGGGCCCCCAAAGGGCTCTCCCCCAATATTGCTATCACTTTTTTGACTTGTTCCCTGGTCTTGGAAGACCTGGACCAGATACACATTCTCTCTATTCCTTGATTTATCCTTGGAATGGCAACTGGGGCAGCAGTTATGAGTAATTACAACAAAAGCCTATTTGTCCCTGGCCAAAATACAAATGTTGGTTGATAATGATCATTTTCCAAGCTCCCATTTAACATTTCTCCATTAACATTCCTGTGCCCATTTCTCAAGTTCCTAGGCAATGGGATGGAGTTTGGTGCCTGGCTATCCAAAAGGAGCTGTGGTTTTAGTAAAATCTAGAGCTAACATGTTGAAAGGGTAGCAGGTCCCTTCACTCCCAAAGAAGACACTCACTCCTGCATCTCATTTCATTTTGCATTCCAGGTAGGGCATGTTCTTTAAGACATAAATACACAAGGAATACCAAATTAAGGAATATACTCTTTCCTCATGCTTGGAGGATAAAATGTTCTCAATGCCATGACATGAAATAACCCTTCCCCAAATCCCCCACTAAATTGGCTGGCTGATTATACCCTGGATGTGACTGGCTTGGTTTATCATGCCATCACCTACCTACCATTACCCTCCAAGCCTTGGATATAATTAATTTGGGTCTACCTTTCTGGCTCCTTGATCCATAAATAACAAATATGATGGAAGCAGGGGCAGGAGGGATGTGTGTGTGTGTCTGTGTGTGTGTGTGTGTGTGTGTGTGTGTGTGTGAAGGGGATGGTGGATTAATATGGACTCAGAGTGAGATATTATTATTTGTTATAACTACCACCACCACAATAGCTCATATTTATATTATGGTTTGTGAGGCACTGTGCACAAACCATTTCACTTGATCTTTGAAATAATTATGAGAGAAACCACATGATGGACTTAGTGGCAAGAAAGTCAGACTTGCAGACAGAAAGACATGGATTCCAAACCTGCTTCTGCTATACAGAAGCTGTGTGACCATCCCTTAATCTCTTGGTGCCTCGGGCAACTTTCTAAAACCTTAAGTTAGAAATTAGCTGTGGATCAGCATCAGTGTGGGGTGTTTCCTCAACAAGAATTCTCCACATGGATAAATCACAGGGCTGGACCCATCCTCCCCCCAAAAATATTTACCTTGGCACCTTTCTATCCAAGGCAGGAGGTTGCAATGATCTTTAACCTGCCTTCTGTTCTAAAATTCATATTTAGTTAAGCTCTTCTAGCTGTTTTAGTGACTGATCTAGCTATTGAAAATCAGAGGAGGTAAGTGATCAACCTTGTCATTTTGAGTGGAATATTTAAAACATGGTCTTATGCAGGACTGAGATCATGTCTAAATACTCAAGCTTACAAGTGGGCAGAGAATCCAAGGTTCATTTATAAGTAGGCTGTTTGAAACAAGGGAGGAATTTTCCTGTATCAAGTGTTACATATGGGGTTAGATTCCCCAGGCCAGCCCACAAAAGCCCCTATAACCCACAAAGTGCCTTTAGTATAAGTGTCTACAACACTAAGGTAGTCCTAAGGATCAGCGGTAACAATGTTTCTAGGGAGATATGTATTCAAAATTCCTATTAGGAGGTATTCAGAGAGGGCGTTCCCCCACCCACCACTGCCACCTCCACTGCAATCTTTCACCGACTGAGCAGTGGGAACTGAATTTACCCAACTCCAAATCATTAATTGTGGCTTCTGAGCTGTGAGGCGCCAGAAATTCAGTCTACTAGGACAGCTCCCTGTCACCCCCTTTCCTTTTGAGTAACACAGTCAAAGTTAGGGTTCTTTTCCTTTCCACTGTCCAGACCTAGAACTTCAAATGAGGAAGCTCTTGTTCCCTGGCACATTACAGAACTCAAATGCACTCTCACAATTTCTATGACTTTTCTGAATGCAATCTATGAAGCAAGCATGCAGTACTTTTGAGGTTCTATGAGAGTTTTCACTGCAATAAACAAAGGGAAATGGTGTGAAAAGGCTATATTGTCACCCCCTCCCAAACGATAGATCTTTGGACACACTGGGAAGTCAATTATCTACCATTAAGATAATCTACCATTAAGAGGATCACCCAGACCCAACCCAGGTACAGGGGGGAGTCAGGGGTCAGGATGGAGAATGAGGACCAGAGATGTCAACAGTGCTGCCAACACTGTCCAGCCAAGATGTTAACCAGAGCTTGATAGGTCAGCAGCATTGAATGAGAAGGTGGTTGAGCCACGAAGATTCACCTTTTCCTCCTGTGTCCTATTCCCCTATGGTATACCAGACCTGCTGTAAAGACCTTATTCAGGGTAAGCACTGATCTAAGATGAGCATTGGTGACTGGGATTGGGGGAGAAAACACCAGAGACTGTGGTGGCACAGTAAAGGAAAGGAAGAGAGGCAAAAAAAATATAAACCAGGGAACAGCGCAGAAGGTAAATTCTAATGGTAAATTGGGCATATTCCTGTCTATCATCTAGGAGGAGGTCAGCTTATGATGTCACTGTGCATGTAATTTATACTACAAACTTGTTTACCAGTTGGTGTATAAAGTTTCTCTAGGCCTGGGAATAGATTAAAGCCATGCATCTCAAATGAGTTGTTCCTATGAAGCAAATACTAAAGAATCCCTGCATTTGCTCCCTAATTTCCTGAGAGGCAAGAGATAAGTATGATTTAACATCAGAGAATTAGACTTATCATCAAGAAGGACTAGGTTCCAATCTCATCTGCTCTGAACACTTACTGTGTCTGTAGGCAGGTCAATTAAAATTAATATCTCTATAGTTGTTGTTCAGTGATATCCAATTCTTCAAAACCCCATCTGGTGTTTCTTGACAAAGATACTGGAATGGTTTGCCATTTCCTTCTCCAGATGATTTTTACAGATGAGGAACCAAGGCACACAGGGTTAAATGACTTACGCAGGGTGGCACAGCTAGTAAGTATCTGAGGTGAGATTTGAACTCAAGATGATGAGTCTTTATGACCCCAGACCCATCATTCTATCCACTGTGCCACCTAACTGCAGCCAACATTTCTAGGGGTCAGTTTCTCATCTATAAAATGGAGATAGGGATACTGATGGAGCCTTCTTCATTGGGTTATTATGAGGCTAACTTGAGATAATAAAGTTAAAACACTACATAAATGCAACTTCGTTACTATTGATGATTCCAGCTGAAGAGATGTTTCAATAGAGTATAATATTCAATAGATTCCAATACAATAGAACACAATTAAATTGGATTTCATTCAATTAAAAAGTTCATTAATCACCCACTATGTATAAAGGCAGTGTGCTAGCTGGTGAAGATGTAAAGACATATAAAAAGCTTACAATTAAATGATGGGGGTCTGACAGGAGGGTTGGGATATGTATATGAACAACTGTGATATAAAATTAAATGTGATAACAAGGGAAAAGCCCAGGCACAGTATTCTGATGACGTCTCACGATCAAATAAGAAAACATGGAATACATGTGAAATGCTTTGCAAGTCTTTAAATGTTGGATAAGTATAAACTTCTATCGTACTTGTTTATATGAAATTTGAGGAAAATCAGTTGGAGTTGAGAGGATATTTCAGAAATCTTGAAAGGAGAGAAAATGTTTCATGGAGGAGGGGAAAATGCCTTAAGTAGGGAGGAGGACAGGAAGACAGCCCATTCCAAGCCTATGGAACTTGGTGAGAAAAAGCTAGGAGAGAGGATAGGATTAGAATGGAGAACAGTCCTAAATAGTAATATTTTTTCCTCCGACTGCTCTTCTATCAAAAAACAACCACTGGAAAAGTCAATATATTCCCTACATTTAACCATTATTTGACGTCACAAATTCCAATTTGCTTCATGGTTTCAATCACTTGTCAATCTTATAACTTTCAGGAGAGGCCAGTGAATACAGCATTCAAAACTGAAATCACTGAAATAACACCAACTTCAGTGTTCTACCACAATCCCAAACTCTACCAACCTCCAGAAGAGTGAATATGATAAAACAATATTCATGGAAAAAAAAAGTTTCTCCTTCATCTGTCCCTTCCCTGAAACCCAAGCTGAGAGAAGAAAAAATTCCCGTCAGAAAATGTCCGTGATCTGGTTTTCTTGAGTTTAACTTTATCAAGTTAAGACTTTCCTGTTTCAAACTCACTTTCAGGTTTGAGGGGAAGTTTTCTGGCAAACCTAAAACAATTAAAGTTTCTGAATTTCAAGATCTTTGAGCAAGGTAAAGGAGAACACATCTGCCACTGAAAGGAACCTTTTAAGGACAGTTTTAGAGAACATAAGAAATTTCTGTCCAGTGATTATTGACTGATGAAAATATTTTCATTTCTCAGTTTACTTGAATACCATCTCTTCTGCCTGAGGAGATGAGGCACCAGATTTTGACATTGGGGTTTATGGAGTCTAAACAATTAGACTGGTTTGATTGATTAAGGGGAGCTTCCTAATTGCTAAAGCTCTTTGGTTGCATTCCAACTGATACACTTATCATATGCATTGCTATGGGTTTTAAAAACTGCCACCAGAAAGAAATATGTTTACCTTATGTTTCATTATTTCAACTACCAACCTATACATGATGTGATGTTATAGTCATGCAATTTTTATTTGAACAAGCAGCTAAGGGTGTCCATCTGAGCTCCTTAGTCCGTTGCTTTCAACAAGAGTGTGAAATATCTTTATCTGCAAAATGCTCTAGCAAAACAAAATCATATTTTCAGCGTGTCTGTCAGTGCTTTATTGTGGCCTCTTTCAATCAAAGGGAGATTAGGCTCGTCCCATCTAAGATTTGTGATGCACATCCTAACTGCTAAAGCTACAAAAATGCTTTGAAAATGTGGTATTTGCAAAACTATTGAGCAGTCATTAGTTGGATTCCCATGATCTAATGCGGGAAAGGCTTTAACTGTAATTGTAAACCCACTGAGGGCTTAGGATCTGAAAGTGTGGACCACTGTAGTCAGTTGTTATAAATGTAATTCCCTTGGCAGACCCCAGTTTCCATCAGACAAATCTCTTTTAAGAGAAGTCACAACCCTCAACCAAGAACAACTTCATGTCCCAAAGGACTGAAACAATGGAATAAGGCAGTGACTGTGGACAATTGTAATCTACCCCACTAAGTTATTAAACTACTGAAAACACAGGATGGAGAGTTGGATACACTTAAAATGCACTGCAAACACTCCCAAAATGACACAGGAGTCATTTTATTTTCCCTGTGGGACATCCCAGATAAGTTTCAATAAGAGATGGAATTTCCTAGCCCTAAAAATTGATGATCAAAGTTTTCTGAGATTATTTGCCACTGTCATTTGGGGGGGTGGGGGGGAAGGGGTTAATAGTCCATGTGGGCTATTCTCTTCTATAATCTTGCCAGTTTGTTTGCTGATGAGCTACCTGAAACAATCCAATTCCATGGCCTTGGTAAACCAAAAACAGTTGTCTAACAAGTAAAAGAACAGGCAAAATTCCCGAAAATGTTTCTTGGTCCAATTGAGCCTGGGAGATCACGGATAGGTGTCGATTCTCTGAGCAACATTTGTCCTGGTACACATTGAGGTTCTTATTAAAACTTGCCCCCTCTATTTTTTTCCAAATGTGTTTGCATTGATACAACAAATACCTAATTGTATTCAAAACTGTTCCTAACATAAATCTTACCTGTTCAAAGAACTTAAGCAGGTTCCTCTTCTCAAGTTTTGCTCCAAATGATTATTCATCTACTTCTTTAATACAGAACTTCCCATTGTTTACAATTTAGGAAGAAATTAAGACATTTGAGTATATCTCCCATGCCTAATAAATGGAGCTCATCTACGGTGGTAGATATATGATTGATGCATTTTGGAGGACAACTGGAGAGCTATACAGAACGCTGCTTGTGGTCTTATTTTTATACACTGCAAGCTACTTATGATTCCAGTGATGGAGGACAGGCCCAGCACTCATTTTATGTATTAGTTGTGTGTAGTCATGTTATATCTGAAATCATGCAATAAATTGTTTTATGACAGGGCTCAATTCTATTTGTTAGATATTTCAGTGATTACCACACTGAGCTAGCAACTCTGATTTGACAGAAATACAAAGCCCCAAACAGGGGACACTAGGAGTTAAGTTTGGCCTGAAAAAGCAGTTGTCTTGTCAAACGCATTGAATAATTGTTTCATTCTTCACCTTGCCTGTGTAAATGATTTAATTTACAACGTATCACAATTTAACCTACACAAAGGAACAGGGATTTTTGCGGTCCTTTTCTAGAACGACGGACGTACAAACATCTCTTGCTGTATTAGCATGAGTTGCAATCATACCGAGGCATTTTGTGCCAAGACGATATTTTTTAGTAGAAAGTCAATTAAGGTTCTTGTTTCTTTAAAGATATTTGAAATTAAGCTACATAAATTTGCCTCTTTTCAATATAGACAGATATATGCGCGTGTATTTGTTCACCTTAAGTCTTTCTCTATTCTTGGGGAGAAAGGAAATCATATATGAATAAAAAAAAAAAAACCCAACATGTCCTAGGCGAAACAAATCGGATTCCGCACACGCAGAGTTTTCCACAATCAGCTAGCTAACTTAGTTAACTTCCCCACAGCAAAATCTTCCTGAAACTAGTTTGTTCGGCTGACTCCGGATTTAGTCGATCACGCAAGCACAAAGATTAATTTGACAGGTTCCTAGGGGTAAAAGCAAGAGGCTAGGCAAATTACATTAAAGTGAAAAGTAACAAGCTGAAATCAGTGTCTTGCGGCACAGAGACCAAGATTTTATGTCAGGAGCTGAATATACTTTGAGCAGCCCTCAGACCTTGAGTCTGAACCTCCACAGCGGGGATGAGGAAGTCATAATTCCCTTCTGCTTATTCTGGCGTCTCTAAAGAGACCTATTCCCAAGGAAGTAAAGCACTGGAATTATTTCCAACCAGCTTGATTAATGGGTTCATGTCCTGCTCTTTTCAAATCCCACTCTTAAAATTCACCAAGACAGGAGAGCTTGACCCCTTGCAGGGGAAGAGGAGAGACTCTCCTCGGATCCCTCTCTGTTCAACACTTCGAGAGAGAGCACATAATTGACAATAGAAAAGGTCCTAGGAGGTCTTACCAGTACAGGAATGCAGGGGTTTGGGTCGGACGATGAGTGAAGGACACACAGAATAGAGGGAAAGTTTCTCAAAGTAATCGCAGGTCTCCTTGGAGAGGATCTCGTCGATCATGAAAGTCTTGTAGCGCCGCCTGGCTGCTTTGAGCTGGCCGGGAGAGCTCAGCCTCAGCTCGGCGTGGCAATGCATGGTGAGCCCGGGTCGAGCGAGCGGCCAGTCGGCCGGAGCACCGCTCCCCAAAGCGCCGAGCCCGACAGCGAGTGTGGCAGGAGCGTCTTCCGGGCGCGAGGGGCGGGGGCTGTGGGGCCAGACCCCCACCTCCTCGCGGAGGCCCGAAGGGGACAGACAGTGCACCGCTGCGCTCGGGCTCCGCGCGCACTGCGGGGAACAGTGCAGCGCCCGCGCGCTATCCCTCTCGCCTATACACACCGGCCGATAAGCATCTTCTCGGGAGCCTTTTTGGGACAGCGCAGCTGTCAATCACGTCGTGCTTCCTGCACTGCCTAGCCCGGCTGCATTGTGTTGCTGCTCCGAGCAGCGGCGTGGGGAGGGCCAGCCAACTAACGCGAGCTAATTACCCCCCACCTATCTCTGGGACTCTCTGTGTCTCTCAGACACTGTCTCTCTCCGCCCTCCCTTTCTCTCCTCCCTTCTCTCTTCCCGTCTCAATCTCTCTCCCTCTCTCCGTGTCTCTCTATTTTAAGATACTCATACAGCTGGCATTTTTTTCCTCCTCCTCCTCCCCCGACCCTGGGAGAAACTCCAGGTGTGTGTGTGTGTGTGTGTGTGTGTGTGTGTGTGTGTGTGTGTGTGTGTGTGTGTGTGTATGTGTGTGTGTGTGTGTATGTGTGTGTGTATTTATGTCCGCGCGCTTCCCCCCCGTAGCCTTAAGTGTAATACCTTTAAGGAAAACTCCAGGAAACGAACCTTCGCCCTAATTCCCTTACTGCGCCTGTGACCATTTCTCCCTTTTCTGCGGAAGACCGTTTCTCCTATCTCCAGACAAGCAGCCCCAAAGGCGAGCGGCCAGGGTTGTCTTTCCTGTTACTAGTCTCTAGAAGGAATTCTCGTATCCCTCAGAGATTCCAGGAACTTTTGGGGGGAGAAGGTGAGAAAGGACAGTCAGTAGCCAAAAGTCGAACTTAGAGACCGAGAAGTTTGAAAGTTACGGTGTCACTGTTTAGAGCCCTCGAGGTGAATAGTTTGAAGAGTCAGCCCGCTCTTAACTGCCACTGGAGTTTTCAAAGAACTGCTCAACTTTTCTTCTTCTTCTCCCGTCTCCAACCCGAGCTGACCCCGCGAAATATCTGTGGAACATGTGGAAGCTTTTGTGGTTTTCTAGGGCAAGAACATTTTACAAAGATTTTCAAACTTTTCCCTTCCCTCTCCCAATTCCCCCTTACCCCAAAACGTTCTTCTTCTACTCTTTAACGTAAGTAGTGGAAAACAGAAAACACGAGGAATTTATTGTTTGATGTGTGTATGTTTTTAAAAGAAAAATATATGGAAATTACAGCATATTTTTCACTTCTTTCTCTCTTTCTCTTGGAAATTGATGGGAGATGAGCTATCCCAAGCTGGCTTCTGGGGATTTTCTCCAGGCTTCGGTGGCTGAAGATTGCACAGGGTATAATTCTTCCATTGCTTTATTTACCCCCACATTAAATTAGATTTGCTTTTGTTTTGTTACAGGTAAAGATTTCCAGAGCTTAAGAAAAAGTGTCTGCGTATTTTTCTTTTAAATTTTAAAAATTCATTACCAATTCAAACCCTTCTGTCTTATCTCTTTTGGGTTGTTTCGTGTGTGCGTGATAATTTTATTACACATACACACACACACACACACACACACACATCCTAAACCTCTAATGGCTCTTGCCTGGGGGCTACCGATTAGTTAAATTGTCTTCCAGGAATCGTTTGCGCAAAGCCGAGTTAGGAGCGCCTCTTCTCCCTCCTTTCTCACGGCGATCCCCCCTCAGGAGCCTGTAGGCAGGGTCGGAAACAGAAATTGCATTCTCGGTATCTGATTCATCCACCAGTTGAGAAAAGTTTACAATTACTTTTGGCTCCTCATCTTCGTGAAACAGCGATGCGCTACCGATCAGAGCAGACGCGACCGTAAAGATTAATAGCAAATTGACGACTAAATGAATAAACAAACACGAACGCAGGCTTACTAATATACTAATAGACAAGCACCAAAACGGGCTGACGAATAAACTAGAAGACTGCCATAATATAAGCTGATTAATGAATATACTAACATTGCATGGATAGAAAAAGAAGCAATTGGCATTTTTTTTTTAAATTATGGAATTAACAGACCAGGGAGGACAGGGAGAGGAAAACTGAGCGGACCGTTAAAATAAAAATTCTGATGTTTCTGTGGGATATTGGGGAGTGGCATGCTTCATTTTGTTCTTGTTTCCTATTTGCAATAATTATTTCCCATCTTCAGTTCCAATAGATGCTACCGAACGCAAACTACTAACAACAAAACTGGAGAGCCCCGCGGGTTCACCTGTACTCTTAAAAAATAAAACACTTCATATACTACTGCCTTCCCTAGGGAGGTTGTGACGCTTCTTGGACTGGGGCCCCAGACTCTTCCTTCCATTTTAAGCAAATCCAGTTCCTGGGTCAAGGGCACCTGCTATTTGGAACCTTGGACGTGACTCTTCCCTAGAGTTTCTCAACCGAGGGAACAGTGACTAACCCACCGCCAGGCTTGCCTGGAGCTTGCAGAAACGGTTCAAAACAACTGACCACGGCAGAGAACCGGCCTAGATAGTGCGCGGGTGTGCGCGTGTTTGGTTAGAGTTATAAGTGAATGACGGGATGCAGCAAAAAGTTAAAATTTCGCTCATCTCATTGTGTCTGTGTCCCACGAACAATTTATTCAGAGTTAAGTCCTTTTGCCTTCAGAATAAATCCAGATCGGAAGTTTCTCAGCTGTGCCTTTTCTTTGGTTTATTCCCCAGGACTGCTGCGGGCGGTGGACGTAACAGCAAATCTGAGTCCAAACTAGTACCTGAACTAAGTTTCCTGTTAAATTTAGAGCTCCAAACATATTGCCTCAGGCAGGACAAATCAAAACTTCAACTTTTTGTCCCGCTGAGGGTATCCACCCAGAAGTCCAGTATTATCACATCCATTTCCTACCTGGGCCCTAACCTCTAATATTTTTCCTTTACTCTAGTCTCTTCTTTCTTTCCCCTCCTCCTTCCTTTCTCTACTTTTTTCCTTCTCTTCCCTCTTCTCCTGATCCTTCCTCTTCGCTGCTTCTCTTCCTTTTTAAAATTTTTCTCTCATCCATTTTCTTTTTCCCTTCATTCTCATTCACTTCCTCTCATTAACGCTTGCATTCTTCATTCATTCTTCTTATTCCATTTCCCTTATTCCAGCTTCCCTTCCCTCCCTCTCCTGCCTCCTTTATTTTTCTATTTCCTTCTATTATTTCTCCTGCTTTTCTTGTCTTTTTCCTTATTTTCTTTCATTTCCTTTTCCTCCTCTTCTTTCATCTTCCTTCCTTCTTCCTCTTCCTTCCTCTCACTTGACTTCCTTCTTTTCCCCCCTTCCTCCTGTTTCTACCATATCCTCTACCTACCTCCTATCTCATCTCTTGACTCCCTCCTTCTCCCTTAACTTCTTTCCTTTTCTCTCTTTCTCCTCTTTCCTCTCCATTATCTTTCTTGTTTCTTTCTCCTGTCTCCTTTCTTCTTCTTTCTCTTCCTTCTCCTTTTGTCTTCTTCAGATCAGGAGCTGAAATTTTATTCTCCCCAGAGATTGCTGCCTGCGTTTGGACAGGGAGAAGGGTAGGAGAGAGTTGCAAGGAAAATGGTATACACATGGCAAAGAGGAAGTTACTCTCTAACCTTATTTAAAACTGTCTCCCATTTATTCTTTCCATTTTTTTCAAGAAAACAATGTTTACTAGTTTTTACCCAACCCTACACATTAGTTTATGTAAAATCTGGTAATTTTATTTTAAATTAGTCAAAGAAAGGAGGTTGGGCTTTGAGGCATTCTGATTTTTTTCCTGGACTTCTGATCAGGCACTAGGAAAATAGTTCATAAGGTGGGGCTCAAATTGCCATCTTTTCCCAAATAGAACTGAGTTGTTTTCATTATTAGATTTGCTTTAGTGTCTCTTTTTTCTAACAGTATCTTCTCAGCAGGAACAGCTTATTCTTACCTTTCTCCTCCCTTATATCTCCCTCCTGCCTTTTCAGCATCCCTTCTCCCCTTTTTCTTTTTAAGCAGTAACAAGGTTTCTGTCTCATGAAGCACACTCTAACTGTCAATCATGCAGGGAGAACTTTGGTCAAGTATAATCAGGAGTTTTGTTTCCAACATTAATGAAGTGACCGGGACAGCAAACATCTGCCAAGGGGACTCAAACCTTTTACAGCTGTTGGAACCACAGAGATACTTCCCAGCCTCCAGTGACTGTGCCCTGGTGGTGCCTTTGGAAAACATTCCCATAAACACACATAGTGAGAAAGTTTCTGTCTGGTCTAAGCAAGCTCTCACCAAAGAGATATCAGGGGACCTGATTCCCCACTTGACACCTGCTTTGGGTAGTGGTGTTGGTGCAGAACCCAAGCAAGGGGAAGTACAAGGGCACATTTACAAAATGCTAGGACCAGAAATTTTGGAGAGTGAAACTAAAGATTCCAAGTGCACCACCTTGCCAGCGCTCTCTTCTAAGGCTAATGACAGAATCCTGCATAGTTAGAGTAAATATTAAATCAAACAAATAGGATTATAGTAACAATAGTAGAAATAGAGTCAATCCAACCTTCCCAGAGAGTATTTGATGTGTAGACATTTTATTGAATCATCAGACTGGGTGTTCATCTGTAAACTCTCCTCCTTTCAGAAGTGTGTTTACAGAGGATGGTGACAGTATAAATGCGAAATAAATAAATAAAACAACCATCTCCTCCCCAGTGAAAGAAAACTGAAGTGCATGAAGTTCTAGAAAAACATTTTTTACTAGCTTTCATTCAAGTCATTGACTTTTGCTTCCACAACAGGCTAAAGAGGAAAGGCTAGTAAGGAATTATTCCTGAGAGAGGAGAGAGCATGCCAAATTTCTCTATCTTCTGAGCTTTTCTGTAGCAAGAACATATGACCAAAAGTTAGCCAAAGTGGCAAGGTGGTTGGTCTATTTTTAATGATGAACAACTCTTTATGATTTTGGGTGTTTTTGGAGAAGGGAGAAATACAATTTACATAACTAAGAGGCACTGAATATGTCATAGAGTTGAAGTACAAAGAATGCCTAATTTGGAAGCAAAGCACCAAGGCTTCAGCCCTGGCTTTGACTTTGATTTTAAGCAAGTCTCTCTACCTTTGTAAGGTTTTGTCTCATCTATAAAATGGGGACATTAAACTAGATGATTTCTAAATTCCTTCCCAGCTCTAATGGAGGACCCTATGTTCGGGTAGGTATTTATTCTATTCTCTCTCCATGCAGCTTCTAAGGGGATAAAGCATTAATTTGAAAAGATGGGAGAAAAAGATTATGTCTTCATAACACCTGTCCTTGGAATAAATAATGAAAATTCAGTCCATCACCCACATTTTCAAATAACTAGAAGTTCTGTGTCTGCCAGAGAAACAAACTTTTTAAACTTTTTATTTAACAAACTTATTTATTTAACTTTATTTATTTTATTTTATTTAACCCAGATGCTGTAGCATTCTTTTATAGTGATTTTACTAACAGCATGTCTGGCTCAAATCCCATGATTGCTCTGCACTTCATTTTCCCTACCTGCAAAATAGGGTCATAAAAACATGGCAGCTCACTACTTAGTCAGGCTGCTGTGGAAGTATGGGGTGGGGAGATGTGGGGGTAAGCCAGTTTCATTTTGTTGCAAAACAGAAGAGAGAACACTGTCCCTTCAGGATTGTGGATGCATTTAAAGTCCTTTGCTGTTTCTTCAACAATTTGAAAGATATGGAATTTCTTCAGTAAAAGTACCCCCACCACTGACACAGATGCCAACTTCCTCCATGCCTTCTTAAGTTCCACTGGCCAAAAAAAAAAGAAAAGAAAAAAAACCCGACAGATTGCCAGTCTTACAGTGCTGAGCCTCAGAAAACAATCATAAAACTCGAAATGCCTGATGCTTGAAAATTCTCCTGCTCTGTAGCATCTGCACGAGCTTCCTTCTGTGGGAACAGCTTTTTGTTTGTTTTTTGTTTTTGTTTTGTAAAAAAACCAGGGTCTCCTCCATGTCAGGAGGAAGCAGCTGTATGAAATTTTAGTGGGGGTCCTTTGCTTTAGGATTTGAATACATTTAGCTCTTGATTAGCAAGACCCTTTATAAAAGAAGACAGTAGCTCTAAAAAAAAAAAATCCTAAGAAGTCATGTGCCTCCTTTGGAGCAGAGTTTGTTGGTTGAAAGAGTGCTGGATTTGGAAGCAAAGGAACTGTGTTCAAATTTGCTTACATGGATGACCTTTGTTAAATTATCTCACCAATGTGGTTCAGTTCTTAACCTCTAAGATAAGGCAGCTTAACTAGATGACCTCTAATGTCCCTTCTTGCTATAAAAGTGTGATCCTATATATCCTGTATATCATCATTCCTTTCATCATTCAATATCTCAAATCAACCCCAAACTAAGGAGGTATAGAGCCCCAGTGGTCCTCAAAAAAAAGAGATTTTTAAAGGAATGTTAGGTACAGGTAAAAGCACTTCTAGACCTCTAACTCTTATAATTTGTCAGCTGGTGGTGTAGCGGATACAGCACTGGGTCTGGAGTCAGGAAGGCCCGGGTTTAAAATTATGCCCAAAACATTCAAGAAAGGCAATTAGTTAATTAACTATAAATCTCTCAAAAGGGTTACCTTTTAACCTGTTAATTAACTAGGTAAATCCCTTAACTTTCAAATCACTCACATGTAAAATAGATTTGAATGAAATAATCTCTAAGGTCCCACCTACTTTTAAAATGCTGTGATTTTATGATTCTATGAGATGACAGTGTCTGCAGATCATCCCTAATTGCCGGTTAACATCTGGCACCTAATGCTACAGACTCAGCACATCTGTACGTGTCTATCATCACATCTAAGTAAACTTGGAAGGATCTGCTTTGTTCATAATTCTTCCAATGTAAACAATGTATGCTGAAGAAAACACTGACATAGGATCATCTGCACTCTTTAGGTTATGTGTTGCCCAAAACTTCCCTTGCTTTTTAAAAAAGAAAGTAATTCCATCAGTGTTCTCCAATTCAGTATCAGAGTTTAGTTCAAAGCTTGGTTCAGGGTACTTTTCTTCAGAGTCCTCGTTAACATTAGGAGAGGTTAGTCGAAGTATAAGGCAGCTTTTTAAAGATAAGAAGAGATTATAAGCATTGCTACACTGTCAATGACAAGACCTTATTCTATCTTAGCTGGCAAATGGAAAGACTTGTGAAGCCACACTGCCTTTTGCGCACATGAAAAAAATGAGTTTTTTATATGCAAGGAGTTTTTTTTTGATTAAAGAAATTTCTTAGTTCTATTATTTCTATGCCGATAGAGCAGGATAATTATCAGGTGCACTAAGTCATGAAAGCACCCTTCATGATCTAATAATCTAACTGCACTGGCCTGTTTGTGGTCTTTCTAATAACTCTATACCTGTGAATCAGCTGTCCCTCATCTTGAAATGCTGTGTCCTCTCACCTCTGCGTCTGAATGTCCCTAGGTTCCTTCAAGACTCAGTTCTCACCATTTATAGCAATTCCTTCCCTTGCCTCCAGTTGCTGCTGCCTTCCTATCTCAGGTTACCTTCCAATTCTTTCTCTGTCTCTGTCTCTAACTCTGTTTCTATCTCTCATTGTCTCTTTGTACATACATACATATTCTGTACATACATACATACATACATATATGTATACATCCATACACACACATATAACATACTTTGTAATCTCCAGTATTTTACATACTGCCTGGCACATAGGACATACTTAATAAATGCTTATTGACTGACTGATGAATGATTGACTAAATCTATAATCCTTTGAAATTAATGGGTTCAACCTTAACCAGATAGGCATTCTGCAAAAGAGGGTATGACCCTTGTTGTTTGTTGTTGCTCCGTTGTTTTCAGTCATGTCTGACTCTTCGTGGCCCCATCTGAGATTTTCTTGGCAAAGATATTGGAATGGCTTGCCATTCCTTCTCCAGTTTATTTTACAGATGAAGAAACTGAAGCAAACAGGATTAAGTGACTTGCCCAGGATCACATAGCTAGTAAGTGTCTGAGGACAGATTCGAGCTCAGGAAAATGAGTCTTCCTGACTCCAGGCACTCTATCCAATGTGACACTTAGCTGCCCCAGACAAGGGGTAGGCATGGGCTAATACATACTTGGAAGATTTTTTTTTTCAATAATGATTAAAGAATCAAGAGAGAATGGGGGAAAGAAAGAGGGAAAAATGAAGATAAATTATGAGAACTTGTCCATAAAATGAACTCTAAAGAATGGATACTCCATCTCAAGAAATAGAAAAAGGAAGCTTAGCTGTCAGGCATCCTGCCTGAGCCTTCACAGGGCAATGTTAATTTTCATGAGTTTTCATCTCTCAGTCTTATGCATAGACAAATGTAATAATCCCTTCACATGGAAGTGGTCAACCTCACATCACCCTCAGTGCTTGACATTTTGATTTGCACATAGAAAGTGCTTCAGAAATGTTTCTTGAAAAGGAATAGGCTTGACTGAAGAACGTCTAAACAAATTGTGGTACATGGCTGTAATGGAATATAAGTGTGCTTAAGGAAACATGATGGATACAGAAAAACAGGGAAAGATTTATATGAACTGAAGCAAAGTTGAGCAAACAGAGCCAGGAGAACAACATTCAAATGACTGCAGCAATATAAATGGAGGGAACAACCACAAAACAATCAATCCTGAATGTTGTAACATTATGAAAACAAGTCTGACCCTAAAACGTATGCGAGGCACCTCTTCCCACTCCTTTGTAGTGCCTGGGGTCAGAAGGCTGTTGAACATTGTATAAAGCATCAAAGTTTTGTGATGCATTGATTGGCTTCGCTGATTTTTTTTTCTTCAAATTTGTTATAAGGCATAATTCTGTGAGAAGGAAAGAGGGAAGGATACAGGAGCAAATCTAGGTGGTATAAAAGCAAAAGATTTAAATAAAATCCATTTTTTTAAAAAGTAAAATTGGATCATACACACACACACACACACATATAGACAGAGAGCACAGGGTGAGTTGAATAAGAAGCGATGATACCTAAAAAAATGAAATTAAGGGGTGAGAGAGGAATATATTGGGAGGAGAAAGGAAGAAATGGAATGGGGCAAATTATCTCTCATAAAAGAGGCAAGAAAAAAGTTTTTCAATGGAGGAGAAAAGGGAGGAGGTGAGAGGGAAAAAGTGAAGCTTACTCTCATCACATTTGGTTGAAGGAGGAAATAACAGGCACACTCAATTTGTTATGAAAATCTATCTTACACTACAAAAAAGTAGGGGAGAAGGCGACAAGTGGGAAGAGGGGGATGATAGAAGGGAGGGCAAATGGGAGAAGGGAGTAATTAGAAGTAAACACTTTTGGGGAAGGACAAGGTCAAAAGAGAGAATAGAATAAATGGAGGACAGGATAGGATGGAGGGAAATATAGTTAGTCTTATACAACATGACTATTATGGAAGTCTTTTGCAAAACTACACAGATTCAACCTATATACAGCTTGCCTTCTCAGTGGGGATGGATGGGGAGGGAGAACCAGGGAGAAGTTGGAATTCAAAATTTACAAATGAATTTTGCATACAACTGGGAAATAAGAGATACAGGTAATGGGTTATAGAAATCTATCTTGCCCTACAAGAAAAGACAGAAGATGGGGATAAGGGAAAGGAGGGGTGTGATAGAAGGGAGGGCATATTGAGGGAAGGGGTAATCAGAATACAAGGCATTATGGGGTGGGGGGAGGGGAGAGATGGGGAGAAAATTTGGAACTCAAAATTTTGTGGAAACAAATGTTGAAAACTAAAAACAAATAAATCAACATTAAAAAAAGTAAAATTGGACATAGGCAATAGCACATCTAGACCTCAAATATGGAAATTGGTAGTGCAGTAGATAAAATGTTGGACCTGCAGTCAGGAAGATCTAAGTTCAACTCTGGCCTCAGATACTTATTATCTTTGTGACCCTGAGCACATCATTTAACCTCTGTCTGTCTCAATTTCTTCAACTGTAAAATGGAAATATTAATAACACCTATCTCACAGGGTTGTTATGAGAATCAAATGAGATAGGAAAAGCATTTAGTATGTTGCCTGGCACATAGCTGGTATGGCATAATTGCTTATTCTACTCCCTTCCTCCTATTATAAATTAATAGTCACCAAAACTGTGTAGTATTGGCCAAAAACAAATAGAAAAATAGATCAATAGAATAGATCAGGAAAAAAACAAAAAAAAACAAACTCAATAGTCCAGTATTCAATAAATCCTAAAATACAAATTTCTTAGGGATAAGCTCCTATATATCATCAAAAAAATGCAGGGAAAACTGAAAAGCAGCTGGCCGAAGCTAGGTTTAGACTAACACTTCACACCATATACCATAATAAATCCAAGATATGTATCCAATCTGGATAGAAAAGGTCAGGTTATTAAAAAAAGGAAAAAAATAATATTGGGTAATTCTGTAATTATAGGTAGGGTAAGAATCTTTACCTAAACAAGGAATAGAGGTCACAGAAGAGGAAATATATAATTTTGATTTTATACAAATGTGTATGTATATACACATGTGTGACTGTTACAGGGAAAATTAGTATAGTTAGTATAGGAAGGAAAACTATTGATTAGGAAAAATTTTTGCCTCAAATATCTGATAGGAGTCTGATATTCAAGGAATAAAACAATTAACATAGATAAGACCAACACATTCTCCAGTAGATAAGTGGTGAAAATACATGACAAATAGTTCTAAATGTAAAATGCCAAACTATTTACAACATAGGAACGATTGCTCCAAATTACTCATAACAAAAAAATGCAAATCAAAGTGACTCCAAGATTTTGCCTCTCAAATTGGCCAAGACAACAGAAGACGGAAATAGCAAATGCTGGAGAGGATGTGGAGATGAGCAAACCAGGCATTAGCAATCTAAGGTCCAGAGGTCAGATATAGTCTTCCACCTGTTTTTGTATGGCTAGCTTGGGCAATAGTTGGCCAACTCCTACATTATACTTTTAGTAATAGTATGAATCAGTGTAGCCCTTCTGAAAAGCAATTTGGAATTGCACTAATGTAGTAACGCTGGGGCTCCCTTTAACTCCCACTTGTACCAAGATGACATCTCAATATGAGATCTGATGACTACTCTTCTCAGAGTTTTAGGGGGTTATTATTTATAATATTATAGCTTTTGAACCCCCATCACTATGCTCTCTGTTTTCAATCAATTAAATTCATTATCTTTTAGAAAAGAGATTTACTGAGAAGTTACTAAAAAGAGTTGTTCTAAAACATGTCCCCCATATATAGAGCATACTTTCTTCTTATAAACACAAGGTTCCTAGGAACAGTGGGCTTACATTTGAAATACAATGATAGGAAAGCAAATAGAGAACATGTATAGCCAAGGGATACCTCTTAACTCATGGTTCTGGAAGTGTTTTTCTCCCTTTCTAGGTTCCTGGGTTAGATGAAGCTCTCTGCCATGTTGGTCAATCACTGCTGAACGAGGCTGCTCCTATGCTTCTGGGTCAGGCCTCTTCACTTGACCCAGCTTCTTCATTACCACTGGTACTTTCTCTCTCCCTTTTACTATGGTGCCAAGATAAGGGAAGACTCCCACTGTCACCAAGCTACTGTGCTGGCTCCTCTTTGGTCCAGACACTACTAGGAAAGACTGCTCAGCTACCACCCTGCAATCTCTCCAGACCTTGCAGTGCCTACCAGGTCACCTCCTGGAAACATTGATTTCAAGGCTGCTATTCAATCAACTCCCAATGCTTGTGGTTTCTGCCACTGCTTCCAGTTGGCTCTGCTACACATGCTAGTTGCTGATGGAACCCCTGAATGTCCTAAACTCACAAGGTTAATGCTCAGGGGAAAGCCAACTTGGGGCACCCATTGGTCTGAGATCAGGAAAGAATAATCACAAAGAAAGAGGGGCAGCACTTCTCACAGAAACAAAAAACTGGGAACAAAGCAGAGAAATAGAAAAAGTTGTGTCCCATGAAGGCGATCGAATATCACTACACCGTAAGACATGAAAAGCATAAAGAATTCAGACAAGCTTTGGAAGACATATGAATTGATGTAGAATGCTATAAGTAGAACCAGAAAACCAGTAAATACAATGAAAACAACAATGTAAATTAAAATAACGAAATCTGAATGTTGTGTGATTGTAATGACCAAGCAAGGTCCTAGAGAAGAGGTAGTATAATGCAACTTCCTCTCTTTTGTGCAGAGATGGGAGACCATGAGGGTAGAATGCTACAAATACTGTCAGATATAGTTGATTACATTGGTTAGTTTTGTTGAATTGCTTTTTCATCTTTATATTTTAATCTTTGTTACAATTGTAATGAAGCTGAAATGTGCTCTACATGTAAGCAAATGGAGAAGGTCAAGTGCCAAAGGTGGAGGAACTCAGGGGAAGCCGTGCATTGCAATCCCTCTCTTGCCTTTCTCTTTTTATTTTTGGGTTCATTTTTCATCTACGGTGAATGTAGATTGAATTATAACACTCTCTCTGGTCCTTATTTACCTCTACCATTTATCATCACGGACCAGTTTAGAATGTGGTAGATGCTGAAGCTGGATTGGAATAATTCATTGTTTTCCTGGCATCTTTAGCCCCAGATGCTGTGGCCCAAATTGTGCACTGAGTGAATCTATTATGTTTGTTTCAGATTGACTTTGCCTTCCACCACCACCACCTCTAACCTATATGATCACACAGTAAAGGTTAGCATAGTAAAAAAATAGTTGTATACATCAAAGAGGATGAAATACAACAACAAAAAAAAATGAAAGAGTTAACAGAAAACTCATTCGGAAGGTGTGTGTATGTGTGTGTATGTGTGTGTGTGTGTGTGTGTGTGTGTGTGTGTGTGTGTGTGTGTGTGTGTGTGTGTGTGTAAGAAAAGAGAGAGAGAGAGAGAGAGAGGTGGCACTGGAGTAGATCTTCACAGTGAAAGCACAACAGTCTGAGATTCAACTGACATCAGGGAAGCAGAAAAGGGTTTCCTGGCTGGAATGCTGGAGAGGGGCACTTAATCAGTACCTTCCTCTAAGTGAGCCCGTGGGTGGGAGGAGTGGGCAGAGAAGGAACAGCTTCTGGGAGAGTCTGTCTCACCCAATTGAATATAGTCCACTGATATTGAATTGACCCTGGCAGCTATATCTCTGTGGTCATCAGGTCTCAGTCCTTCTGGATGAAAGTGCTGGGGAGGAAACAAGTCATTCCACATGCTTTTCTTACTCAAGTTGGAGCATGTATCCATCCTTCTCAAATTCGGCACATCTTTCTTTTCTTTGTCCCAGAATTCTCTATTAGCAAATCCTAGAAGTGTGTACACACACACACACACACACACACACACACACACACACACACACACACACACCCTATAGAGTTTTAAAAGAAATATTGATTGTTGTGTAGCCTGATATTGCTGTACCTCAAAAGGCAAGTTACACAAGCAATAGCTTACTGGGTGGAGGATAAGGAAGGCTAGGTTTACAAATGAATGTGATTATAGCAAAAGGAGTCAAAAAAATAAGAATTTATTTAAAGAAAAAGGAATAGGCTATTTTTGCTTTTAAAGGAATAAACCATCAGCTGAAATAGGACATTTCCCTATGTAGTCTTAACCTTCCTGAGAATTGTGTCTCCTTTAAATCATTGGCAGAGGAAATAAATACTGGTATATGTGTTATTGCAGCACAAACGCAGATTATCACTGTTTCTATACATTCAAAGCCCCAGATAATCAAAGGAATTCTCTCAATAATTCAGGCCTTAAAAATGCTCCTTTAAAATAGATAAATAATTAAGTCAAAAGTGTCATTTGGCTTGAATTATTTTCAGACTTTAGACCTGGATTGTACTTTAGAGAGCCTCATTTTACAGAGGAGAAAATTGAAGCCTGAGACATTAAGGGGCTTATCGGAGCCTAGTGCAATGGAACGTACTAAATTTGGAATCAAAGAATGAGGGTTTGAGTTCCACCTCTGCCCCTCACTACTTGTGTGACCTTGGGGAAACCGTTTAATCTCTAGGTCTCATTGATCACACCTGTAAAATGAGGGGGCTAAGCCAGAAGACCCCTCCCAGCTCTAAGTTTAAGATGCTAAATAGCAGAACTGGGATTTGATTCCCAAGCTTCATGATTACGAATCTAGCATAGCTTCTGGTTCCCGATAAACTGTTCTGCTCTCCACATAATTTTTGCCTTTTCCCACTTCATTTAGAGTATCTACACAGAGCTTGAGGAATGCTTTTTACAGATCTCGAAGAATGCAGATTTTCCTTCCACATATTCATAAGATTACACAGATGCTAAGATCTACAAAGTGAAAGGCTGGTACCAAGTTCGTGGTATCTCACAACCCAGAGGGCTTACCTTTTCAGATGGCCTGTTAAAGCAGCACAAAGCAGAGGATCCTCAATTCTAGGGCCAATTCTATTCTGACACTGTATCTCAGGCCAATTATTTAGTCTCTTGGGTCAAATTTATATAAGCTGCCAAAACATCTGGTCATCTCAGTCAGCATAATAACAAATTCAGCCAACTTGAAGAAAAAAATAAAAGATTCATCAGACTCATTGTGTAGACAAAACAACTTGTTGATTCCATCTTTCACTTTTCAGCTGGCTGTGCTGGCACAATGAGAGTATGGACACCTCCTGGGGAGTTAGTTTACCCTCTTCTGAAACCAGAAACAGAACGGCGCTCCTAAGGAAGGTTGTATAATTTAACAATTTCACATTTGGAAAGTGCTCTGTTGCTTCTTAGATCTAAAATGTGAAGAGGGGCAGGGGGCAGTGATGATGGAATATTTGTGTCCCAAGAATAACCATGTGTTTGTTGGATGCAGATTTGGAAACACTAGGCAGTCAAGACCCTTGCCAGCCAACATCAAATCCAGCCCAGTGATAGTGCTCTATAAATGCTTAAAAACAATAGTAAATAGCAGTACCAGCAGTAACCAATTAACACTCTCCTGAGAGAATTCGTTGGCTTTTCTGTGCAACCAAGCCCCATTTATATGGGTCTTTTTAGGAACATAACCTTTGCACAAAGGGAGGCATACCAGTGGTCAAATCAGTACAGCTTTTCTTACTTCTAGAGGCTTGTGTTATTTTTTTTTAACTTAATACCTTCAATGGGCACAATATCATAACATAATTTTAGACTTAAAAGAGAGTTTAAAGGTTGCATGGCATACTCTTTCATTTACAGATTAAAAAAACAAAACAAAATGAGGTCCAAGTGACTTTTCCAAAGTGGCAGACCTGGGATTCAAACCCAAATCCTCTGTCTCCAAATCCAGCATTCTTTCCACAGCATTACAGTGAGAGTATCAGCTCATTACTTACTCAGATAACATGAGACTGAGAATGAGTATTGCCCAGGGAGAAATTAATGCCCAGGGAGGAGCTCTGAAACCCGAAAGATCCTAGCCCGATGGCCTTGTCCCATTACCCCGTTTTCATTACCTCATTACCATTCTCATGCATGAACTAAAAATTCCATTTAGAAAGTTTTTATTTTGAATCAGTTTTGTTTAGAGAGCTGGAAGCAGATACAGGCTTTTGCTTTTCTAAACCAAGAAACTGGAAGAAGAGAGAGTTTCCATTTCAATTCTGGGCAGTATTGACCACAATTGACCTCCTGGTGGTTACATTTTTTTTATGTCTTTGTCCTCTGAGCATAGGTTTAAAGCAAAACCAGCAGCCTGAAGTTTATAAATCATTATTGTTTCAGATGAATGATCCATGTTTTCTGTTACGCTTTGCAGTAATCACCCCCACCCCACTGCTATACATGCCTCAATGCCTGCTCTTTTATGGAATGATATTGAGATAATAATATTTATATAGCACTTTAAGGTTTTCAAAGAACTTTATGTATATTAGCTCCACTGATCCTCACAACAACACTGCCCAGGAGATGCTAGCATCTCCGTTTTACAGATAAGGTAACTGAGGCTTAGAGAAGTTAGATGATACCTCCAGGGTCACATAGCTAAGTGTCTGTAGTGGAATGTGAACTCACGTCTTCCTAACTACAGGCCCATTACTCTATCCACTAAATCACCTAGCTATTTTTTGTCTGCCTCTACTCATTACGTAAAGATAGCTTAATTGTCAAGGGCTAACTGTGAACTGATAAAAAAAAAAAAAAAGAGGTACATCTCTGTCTCCTCCAGGAAACAAAATTTTTCTAGGTCCCACCTAATAATTCATCAAAATCAAGTTTTCCAGGTAAGAAGAAGAACAGGAAAAGTGGGAAAGGGTTTGAGTTTTGTGGAAACTGAGCACCAGTTATAGACAGCCATAGGCTGTCCATGGATAGCTTGCCTAACACCTACATTAGAAGAGAGAATACTCATGCTGCCTAAGGAAAGGAGTTGAATCTTGATGGGGGTGAGGCTTTAGCCAGAAAAAAGCAATCAAGCTTCCCCAGGAGCCAGGCAAGGGGAGCCTAAACTGGAACTGAGATGGATTGGGGTTAAAGAAAATAATTGAATATTGGATAGAGGATGGGAAGAAAGAATTGTGGACATGACTTAATTGTTCCCATTCTGCCATTAATTTATATAAGGTGTCCTCTTCTTTATCATCACTACCAACCCCCCTCTAATAAAGTGACTTCTGTTGAAGTGTTTGGAAAGATCTACAAGAAAGTCTCAAGTCCTTGGCTGGCATCCTCTAAGTAAGAGAACAAAGTGTGTGGCCACAAGATTCTATCCTCCTTGATAAAGACCACTGGATGACTAATAATGCCTCAATTTTTAATTTTCTTAAAAACAAGAAATAGTTACAAAACCATGTCTGGCACTTTACTTACTATTTATTTGGTGTTGAGTAAATGCTTGTTGATAGTGTTGATGAGTTCAGCTTTAAGGATACAAGCACGGCCCTTCTAGAAACCTCGATTATCTATCTTAAATGGCATGTGTCATGGAGTTTTGGTTACTAGATCATCCTCTATATATAGACAATCTCTATACTCTGTTAAAAGTCAATAAGAGTATCATATGGAAGTCAATGGAGCTGATAATGTTGGAGAATATATGTTAAAGCTAACATAGTGAGGAAGAATTTTTCAGTTTTAAATATCTTCAGAAATATCAGGTTGCTCAGACTTTGCATCTCAGCCCATTTTGTGTTTGAGGCACCCAGGAAACAAGGACAGGATTCAAGATTCAGCTTCAGCTTGTCTGAGTTGTGGCAGATCAGTGTGGCTGTGACTGCCCTCCAGTGGACGGCATGGCTCTACTGTTCCAAAGCCATGGCATCATGTCACCCTCTACTGGCAAAATGACTACACAACCAGGAATATGCTGTGGGACAAGTTGATAATAGGAATGGTGCTATGTCAGGATCTCAGAATCAGAGAAACGTTAGAACTAGAAGAGACCGTAAAAATCATTGATTCTAATCTCTTCATTTTACAGGTGAGAAAACTGAGTCCCACCAAGGTTAAATTACTGGCCAAAGGTAACATAGGCAGTAAAAAGCAAAGGTGAAATTCAAACCCTGGTCTTCTGAATCCAAATCAAATACCATTTTCACTGACACACTCTCATGTGTGTTGTTAGTTCATGTCGTTAAGTGATAGTCTCTATATATTAGAATATTGCAGTTTTCAAACATATCAGATCTTACTTGAGCTGTTTTCAGCATGGATTTCCAGAGTAGTTTTGAAAATCAGTTAGTACTTTTTGAAATTGTTCAAATAAAAGCTAGAAGAAACATTAGAGATCATCTAGCCAAACATCCCCAGTTTCATAAAATGTTAGTTAGTGTCACAATAACTGTTGCTGAGTCCAGGAAAGCTAGGGACCCTTGTCCTCTCCCTACACTCCCTAACCCCCATTAAGAAGCTCATGTCAGTTCTGGAGGCAAGACTTCAGTCCCAGGGAAGCCTGGCTCCATAGAAGGGGTTCAGGCTCTTTTTTTTTAAATTCTTTGGTTCTGTACATTCCTACATTGGAGTCCAAGAGAGAATCACTTAAAACTTAGCTTTGTTTCATGCCTGGTATCCTCATATTACCAAGGGAGAAAATAGAAAAAAAAATACCCAATATATGATATAAATCAGACATAGGAAAACTATTGATCTCTTTCATGCAAAAATAAATGCTAAAAAACACAAAAGACTTAATTCATTTGCCAGAAATCCTTGATCAAAAAAACTTAAACAAGCAGCATACTTTGTGACTTTGTAACTACTGTTATAATCTTTGGAGAGGTTGATACTTAAAATATTGAAATTAAATAGTTTGTAAGATCACTGAATTGGCATTTCATCTTCATCTCAGCTCTACATTCTCCAAATAATTTCACACAAGTCCAATTCTTCTGATGAGCCAGTACAAGAGTTGAGCCTATCCTCCTACCAATGGTCATATTCTCTAAGAAATGCTGTAGTTCCTGTCAGGAACTTCCTCTGAAGTACAACCAGCAAAATGATGAGGACCCAGGAGCTTCCAGCATCCCAGACTCACAAGGTTGTCTCCAAGGTGGCAAATGTTCATCTTAGGATTGTGGTTCCATCACCTGTGCTCTAGAAGGAAACAAAAGTAGAAGAGGCATCTAGGACTTTGAGATCTGGTATTACGCTCACCTAGTCCAGAACATGAATTGACTGCAATATGTGGGCAATTTGCCATTTCTGTTGGGTTAGGGCGTTGTACTAGCCTTCCCTCATCCCTCCCGAGAGAGGCTTGAAGAATCCTTGTCTCATTGGGCAGACAAAAAGAGCTGGTAAGGGAAAAGCAGAGGTTATCAGGGGACCACTTGATAAATCATCCCAAAGCACCAAATCCTTTAATGTTGAACCTCATTTTCCCAGAAGTTAGCAATGGAGCTGAGTATTCTCCATGCTCCATGGGAAATATTCAGTGGTCTGCTGGAGCCAGTTCAAACTGCCTTGTGAAAGCTTAATTTTCATTGTGAGCATTTATAGATTGAAAACTGGCAAATGCTACAAAGAGGGCTTGGTTTATTGTTTTGTTGATTGTCTAGACTTTAAAATGTGATAGAGAACATTTTCATAAAGCAGATTAAACTTAAAAGTGTGTCATTTGTACTTTTTTTCCCCTGAAGAATCAATTGCTAAATATTGACCAGTGTACCCCTAGGTATAGTCCAGTAAACCCCGACAAAAATAAAAATTAGAACTGGAAGGAACCACAAACCATTTAGTTCAACACAAAATCCAATAATTCACATATAAATTACTAGAAAGAGGTCATCTATGCTGGTTTCAGTCCTTACTATCTGTGTGATTAGGGGAAAGTGGATTCACCTCTCAGAACTTTAGTCTCCTTACATATAAAATAGGGGTATTAATACTTGTGCTACTTACTTTATTGTTATGAGAAGTGTATTTTATAAACCTTAAAGCACTATATGTACTCATCATTATCATAATACAGTCTAATAACTATCTAGATTCAGGGTATGAGGGGGAGCCAAGATGTCAGAGTAAAGGCAGGGACTCACCGGAGCCCTCTCCCAAACCCCTCCAAATACTTTTTTAAAATTGCTCTAAACAAATGCTACAGCAGCAGAACCCATGAAAAGATAGTAAAACAAATTTCAAGCCCAAGACAACTTGGAAGGTCAACAGAAAAGATCTGTTGCAGCAGACTAAGAATGGAGCACAGTCTAGTGCAGACCAAGTCAGCACAGCCCCAGGCCCAGCAAACCAGGAGCATGCTTTGTGAGTGACTGAATCAGCTGAGGTAGCAGCAGGGCCAGCAGCAGCAGTGGCTGCTTCTGGAGCTCTCAGTCCACAACGAGGATATAACAACTAGTCAGGAGATTATAGCGGTCTCTTAGCTAGCACTGAGGCAGGACTCTCTTGTTTTGCTGATATTTGGATCTCGGTCACAGTCCTGGGTGGCAGTCCTGGGGCAAGGAAGAGCACTAGAATGACAGAGCTTATGGTAGCAGTGAAAAGGAGACCCTCCTCCCAGTTCCAGGGCAGAAAAGAGTGCTTGTGGTCACTCACAGACCACAGCACAGGCCAGGAGAGGAGGAAATAACCCTCCTCAAATCATACCACCTTGGAAAAACTGAAAACTTACAGGTGCCTTTCAGAGAAGTATCTCTGAAAACAGCTACACAAAAGCCCTCAAGTTTAGGGCAGTTCACCTTCCACACTAGAAGCAGAGCCCTACCTTAATGAAGAGTTAAAAGTAAAAAAAAAATACACTGGGAAAACGAGCAAACAATGGAAAGAAACTCTGACTACAGAAGCTTACTTTGGTGACAAGGAAGATCAAAACACACACTCAGAAGACAATAAAATCAAAGCTCCTATATCCAAGGTGTCCAAGAAAAATATGAATTGATCTTGGATCATGGAAGAACTCAAAAAGGATTTTGAAAATCAAATAAGAGAAGAAAAAGAAAATTTGGGAAGAGAAATGAGGGTGATGCTAGAAAATCATGAAAAATAAGTCAACAGCTTGATAAAGGAGATACACACACAAAAAAAAACTGAAGAAAATAAACACCTTACAAAACAGACTAGGTCAAATGGCAAAAGAGGTCCAAAAAAGTCAAAGAAGCAAAGAATGCCTTAAAAAGCAGAATTGAGCAAATGGAAAAGGAGGTCCAAAAGCTCACTGAAGAAAATAATTCCTTAAAAAATAAAATAGAGCAAATGGAAGCTGATGACTTTATAAGAAATCAAGAAACAATAAAAACAAAAGAATTGAAAAATAGAAGACAATGTGAAATGTTTCATTGGAAAAACCACTGATCTGCAAAATAGATCCAGGTGAGATAATTTTAAAATTCTTGGACTACTTGAAAGTCATGATCAAAAGAAGAGCCTAGACATCATCTTTCAAGAAATTATCAAGAAAAATTCCCTTGATGTTTTAGAACCAGAGGGTAAAACAAAAATTGAAAGAATCCATCGATCGCCTCCTAAAAGAGATCTCAAAATGAAAATTGCCAAGAATAATATAGCCAAATCCCAGAGTTCCCAGGTCAAGGAGAAAATATTGCAAACAGTGACAAAGAAGTAATTCAAGTATCATGGAGCAACAATCAGGATAACATAAGATTTAGCAGCTACTACATTAAAGGATCAAAGGGCTTAGAATATGATATTCTGGAGGGCAAAGGACCCTGGGTTTGTCCTTCATTTTCAAAGAGGACCATAATATCACAAAATGATGACATGACTTGCAGTTGACTTTGATTTGAGTGAGGGAGGGCTATGCAAGGTCACCAGCCTCACTTTCTTCTCCAGAGCCATCTGGGTCCAGTGGCCAGATATTCATCAGCACAACTGGAGATGGCCCAGGATGCAATGGGAGAGCCTGTGTCTTTTAGGCTAAGGTCTTTTCAAGTTCCCACTTGGAGTGAGGTACTGCCCATAAAATGAATAAGCCTCTTTAAGAAGTGAGTTAAGGGATGGTTCCTTTAATTAAAAAAAAAAAACTGGGAGGGGAAGACACTCAGGATTACAGGTCAAAAGAAAAACAGTTAGTGTTAATATTCACTCTGAGCCAGGAGGGCCCAAAATATAGGCCTTAAGTGGTGCTTGTGCAGAGATCTATGAACTCCAGAGGGCAAAGGAGCTAGGATTACAACCAAGAATCATCTACTCAACAAAACTGAGTATAATCCATAAGAAGAAAAAATTGGACATTCAATGAAATAGGAGAACTTTATGCAATTTTTGGGAAATGAGCAGAGCTAAATAGAAATTTTGACTTTCAAATACAAGACTCAAGAGAAACATAGAAAGAGCAACAGTAAAGGGAAATCATAACGGACTTATTAAGGTTAAACTACATTCCTACATGGAAAAATGATATTGTAACTCAAAAGAACTTTCTCATTATTAGGGTAGTTAGAAGGGGTATATGTAGACAGAGGGCATAGGTATGAGTTGAATGTGAAGGGTTGATATCTAAAAAATAAAATTAAAGAGTGAGACAGAGGAATGTACTGGAAGAAAGAGAAAAAGAGAGGGAGAAGAAGTAAATTATCTCACAAAAAAGAGGCAAGAAAAAGCTTTTATAGTGGAGTGGAAGATGGGGGTGGTAAGGGGAAGTGAGTGAACCTTACTGTCATCAGAATTGGCTCAAAGAGGGAACAATATATATACTCAATTGGTTATAGAAATCTATCCTACCCTATAGGACAGTAGGGAGGAAAGGGATAAAAGAAGGAGGTGGGGGTGATAGAAAGGAGAGCAGATTGGGGGAGGGGGCAGTCAGAAGCAAAACATTTTTGAAGAGGGACAAGGTGAAAGGAGAAAGAGAATAGAATAAAAAAGGGCGATAGGATGGAGGGAAATACAGTTAATCTTTTACAAAATGACCATTATGGAAGTGTTTTACATGACTACACATGTATAACCTTTATTGAATTGCTTGCCTTCTCAACAGGGGGTTGGAGTAGGGAGGAAGGAAGGGAGACAATTTGGAACTCAAAGTTTTTAAAATGAATATTAAAATTATTTTTACATGTAACTGGAGAAAAATAAAATATTAAATGGATTCATGGTATATATGAATGGGTTCAAGATAAAATAGATTACTTATGCAGTCTCTTCCAACTTTAAGATTCTGTGATTCTAAGCAATTGTATTCAGCGTGGTCCTTGGTGATATGCCTGATTAGTGGTCTTCCATTGTCTGATTCTCTCCAAGGCAGCTCATTCTATTTGTGGATAACTTTACTTATTAGGAAGTCCTCTTTATATTGAGATAATATCTTCTCTAAAAATTTCATTCCTTGGTTTGACTTCTGCCTTGTGGAACCTGATAAAATGACTAACCCCTCTGCCATATGATAACCCTTCACATATATGAAGACAGCAACCATGTTGCTTAAGACAACCATCTGTTTTTTTGGCTAAAGACAGCTAGTTCCCTAAAGCAATCCCAATGTGGCATAGTCTCAAATTTCGTCACTATCCTGGCACAACTTGATAATGTTTACCTTACAATGTGGCACCCAAACCTAGACAAAACATTCCAGATGTGGTCTGTCCAGGACAGGGTACTGCAGAAAGGAAAGGGAATAAGTATTTATAGATTGTGCTCTATAAATACTGTGTCCTGTAACTGTGCTAAGCCTTTTCCCAAATATCATCTCTTTTGATGCTCACAACAATCCTGCAAAGTATATGTTATCATCATCCTTATAGAACAGTTAACGAAACTGAGGTAAATAGAAATTAAGTGACTTCCTCAGGGTCGCAAAGCTAGTAAATGTCTAAAACTGGATACAAACTCAGGTCTTCCTGACTCCAGATCCAGTTATCCACTGAGTCACCTACCTGCCTTTCTACAGAACTATCACTTCTTTTTCTCTGGATGTCATACTTTTCCTTAAGTATCATAAGAGGCCAAACAGAAAGTCTCATGAAGGAAGAGATTTGGAATTGGAGAAGTGAAGGGGTCAGATAGAAAAAGACAGTAAAAATTTGGCAGTTCTCTTCAGAGTTCTGGTACCTCCTTTGTTTCCATGCAGAGAAGCAATCCTGTTCAAAACCTATGCAGAATTTCAGAGATCATTCCGTTTCTTTTCAGAGAATGTCAATATTCCCTAGAGCCGAGATGAGTTTTTTAGCAGCTTCCCATAAGTGACTAATGTAACCTCCTACACACAGAATTGGGGATACAGCATAGTTAATTGGGAACCTAGATAAAGATCCCTTGGGGAACCTATGAGGAGGAGGCAACTGTTTGTTGATGGGTTCAAGAGTGTCTTACTGGGCTTTTCCACTTCTTTATATGTCCTTGCTTTCAATTCATAGTCATATGGTTTGATCTGGTAAAAGTATGTATGTGGGTTTGTGAGTTACACATTAAAATAGATAATTACCCCCAAGCATCGACCTGGGTGTGTCTGAGCACAGGGTACTTTATGTCTATTTATATTCAATTTCATCTCATTAAAGTTAGACCATTATTCTAGCACTTTCGGATCCCCCTTCTATCATCCAGTGTATCAGGCATTCCTCCTAACTTCAGGTCATCTGCAAATTCAATAATCGTATTGTGTATACTCGTATCCAAGCAATGGTTTTTTAATTATGAACTTAACAAGCTTCAATCCACATTAACATTTCAACATAAAAGAAGGTTGCATGTAAAATTATTAACTTATTATAGTTATTAAAGTATATACTGCATTTAACACAACAGAAACAAAAATTGTGCTACTCATTTATATCCCCTTCCGAATTTACTTCTGCTTTCTTCTTCGTATTTTTTAATCTTTCATTGATGCTCTTTTCTTCTTCTTTTTTTTTTTTTGCATCACTCTCATTCCTGGTTAATTCTGTTATAAACATACACACACACATACACACACACACAGCAAACAGAAGCCCTCTTTTGTTGCCAATAAATATAATCAAGTAAACCACATAGTACACTGGCAATGTCTATAAATGCATGACTCTTTCTATACCTATATACCAACACGTCTCTGGCAAGAGGTAGAAAGTCATCCAAGTCACTAGTAAAAAACATTTTTTGAACCAGTAACACATCTGGATTAAATTCTTGGTCCTCTCTTCCCCAACATGTTTGACTAAGATTATATCAAGATGCTCCTGCAACACTTCCTCTCTAAAGCTGAGTCCCCCTACAACCTACTCAAAAAAGAACCATAGCCAAGAACTTTCCTACTTATTAATCTCTACTGAACATATCTGGGACTCCACCTGTGTCTTTTCTGCCACAGGTGTCAGATTTTATAGCAATAATGGCTTGACCTCTATGAGAATATATTTCATCGAAAAGAACATGGGGCTGGCAGTTGCCACCCAGGAGTTTCTCTTTTTTTATCTCTGGTCTCCCATGGCCTCAGAGAATCGTGACCCAGCTGCTGCCAGTGCCCACAGCTGCTCGTAACGGGTTCAAGCCTGGGGTAGGCATAGCCTGCAGGTCTCTGCAGGTCTGATGACCTTAATGATGTCTGGAGACAAAGGAATTTTTGCCTTCCCAGAGTCAAGCAATCTCTTCAATTGGGTTGGGACCATCCATGGAGCAGCTGGGACAGTATATGAAGACCTAAGGTACAAGTTCTCCTTGGAATTCCCCAGCAGCTTCCCATACAATGCCCCCACTGTGAATTTGTCACACCTTGTTACCATCCTAATGTGGACACCCAAGGTAATATCTGTTTGGACATCCTCAAGGACAAGTGGTCAGCTCTATTTGATGTCAGGACCATCCTGCTATCTATCCAGAGCCTACTGGGAGAACCCAACATTGACAGCCTACTGAACACATATGCTGCTGAGCTTTGGACAAACCCCACAGTTGGAAACCTACATGAAGTAGGTGACTAGCAAAGAGCCCTGACCCTGCCTGCCCAGTCCACCTTCCTTCATCTTGTGTGTATGTGTATGTATGTGCATCTATCTTTTTCCCTTCCTCATAATCGGTCTTCTTCCTCTTCTCTCTTCTGTACAGGTCACTGTATCATAAACTGTTTTCCTTTTCTTAAACTCTAGTCCAGTCCTCAACATTAATGTATAAATAAGATTTTGCTGGGTTTTTTTAAGAAAGGAAAAAAACATGGATTTCCCAGATGGAGAAAAGAGCAAAAATAACAATGTCCACTTGTTGTATGACAACTTGATAACTCTTTCAAATAAACCAAGTTCCTATGGATTAAGACTTTGACAAGGTATATTGCTGTCTCCAGGAGATGCTGCCAGATCTCCAGTACAGCCTTGATATCAAGCAGCTTCCAGATAACTAGAGGCAAGTAATGTCTTTCCACTGAAGTCAACTGGTGAGAGTTGTTTACAATTGGAAGGTGAATCAGCCTCTACTTCTGTTAAGTTTTGAGTCAAGAAGCCACTTGAGGCATCTGTCTCAAAAAAGAAAAGGCAATCTAGTTTTGTATGTTATGTTAGGAATGCTAAAATGAAAGTTCTTTTCAATGCTTGGAGGGCCCTCAACTGCTGAACACCCCAGCCTCTTCTCAGTAAATGTGTGAGCAGTACAATCAACTTTTGGGAATCCAATATGAATTATTGGTAAAAGTTCCTAGAACACATGAGCTGATAGTTCATGAAGTAAGCAGAGTGAAGTAAGCAGAACCAGTAGATCAGTAATGGTAATATTGTACAATGAACAATAATGAATGACTTAGCTATTCTCAGCAATATAATGATCCAACACAGTCCCAAGAGATTCATGATGAAAATTGCAATCCTCCTCCAGAGGAAGAACTGATGGTATCTAAATACAAATTGAAACACACTATTTTTCACTTTCTTCCCTTTTTGTTTAGTTTTCTTCCACAAATGACTAATTTAGAGATGCTTTACATGATTATACATGGGTTAACTATATGAGATTGTTTACTGTCTCAGGGAAGGCGAAGGGAGGGAGGAAGGGATAGAATTCAGAACTCAAAACTTTTTTTAAAAGAATGTTAAAAAATTGCTTTTACATGTAATTGGGGAAAAAATAAATATTTTTAAAAATTTGTTAGGTTGAAGAAGTGCTATAATACTGATGAAACCCAGGCCCATGTAGCTTCTATATACCATTGGGTTGATTTATAATCATCCTGTCCCTTGCCCAAGTTCTAGAAGGACTATCTCACTGGTGAAAAATAATCTGTAGACAGTGTAGCAGTCCATTGAGCACTTCAGAAATTCTTGAGATAAGCATGTGGTCACACCAGAAAAAATTAAAATGGTATCTAAGCAGGCCCTAGCATGTTAATTAAGAAGACCCATCAAACACTTTTAGAAATTAAATTCTAGAAGATATAACCACATTAACCAACTCAGAGTATATCTAAGCAATACTATTCAAGATGTTTTCCACTCATCCTCACTCCTGGTCCTAAGGAGGCTAGAAATTTCCCATAACTTCAGCTTGATGAATCAGTAGTACAAGAAGTGGCAGTTTCAAGAGATGATATCATTCAGACCTTAATAATTTGTGAAGATGGGCAGGTAAGTGATGAAGTGGATGTAGGGCCTGGAGTTACGAAAATCCAAGTTCAAATCGGGCCTCAGACACTTAGTGGTGTAATCCTGGGCAAGTCATTTAATCCTGTTACTCTCAGTCTCCTCATTTGCAAAATGAACTAGAGAAGGAAATGGCAAATTTCTTCAGTATCTTTGCCAAGAATACCCCAAATAGAGTCACAAAGAGTCAGACATGACTGAAACAACTGAACAACAACAAAGATTTGTGAACACAATTTGCCTCCCTTTGTAGAGTAAGAGAACGCCCCCTACTAGGCACCATAAAGATAAAATATACTCCCCTTTTAATATTTATTTGAATGTATTCCCATAAGACCTATATGTCCTCAATAGGCTATCAATGGGGCATCATAATTAAGATCTTAGAAGTAGCTGGTATACCCCGCAGGAGATTTCTAGCAAGTCCTGGTTCTCCTATGGTAATACCTGCCATCTTTCTCTTAAGCAGTGATCACAAATAAAAGGAAGTCTTGGGAATTTTCGTGATGCTTCCATAGCAGGTAGGTAGCACTATGATCAATGCCTGGCCCTATTCAGTAGTCAGCACCAGATGCTATCCAATGTTCATCCTATCTGCCACATACACCACCTAACTGGTGATGACTAATAAGCTCTCTGTAGCTCTCCAAGGCTGGCTGGTTCTCTTCCCTTTCTGGATGGTATTGGTCTTATGTCATTGGTCTGGGGTTATATTTGTGCATTATCCAGTCAAATGTAAGGGTGTTAGCCTCCATCTTACAAGCTCTTGACCTTTATTCCTTCACCAGCTATATGGATGCGTAACTCACTTACAAAACATAGCATATAAAAATTAATCCAAATAAACAAAATAGAAATCAACAAAATAGTATCAATACACCCAGCTCTGGCATTTCACCTGGTTCATGTAAGCCTCCTCAGACTAGGCAGCAACAACCCCAACATCAGGCCAAAACACAAAAATTCTGTTCTCTCCCCATTCCTTCCCATGGGGAATTGGCAAAGCATTCACCCTTGAATTTTTCCTTTCATGACATAATTTCTCAGTGAGTTAATGTCTAAATTGTTGGGGTTATTTGGAGAAATCAAAGGGATTTTAATGATTAAGATATTCCCCAGGTAAATTGTACCTAATACTAATCTCTCATAAAAGTGTCCATCACCGTGACTCCTCCTATGGAGCACTTTTCATGTACATTCATTTGATTTGCATTTTGACCTATTCTTACTCCAGTAAGTTTATGCATGAGATTTTGCCCTACAAAACATAAATGTTGCACTGCCAGCATTGCCCAGGCAGCAGGAGAAGATCACAAGGCTCCTCAAGCATAGTACCATTCCCCCAAACTTATTCCTTTCTGTTAACCTCACCTATCTCCCACCCCTTTCCAATCACCCATCTCCTTGGCTTTTTCTAGTATTTCCTGGAATTAAGGTTTTTCAAGAAAGACCAAAGAAGTTACAATCAGGACTCTGGGCTCTATTCCATCCTAGGGATCTAAGAACCTAGAGACATCTGCCCCTTAAAGCTAAGGTAGCCCCCTGGAGTACCTGAATTCAAATTCAATCACAGATATCTCCTAGTTGTGTGATCCTGGTCAAGTTATTTAAGCTCTGCCTGCTTCCGTTTCTTCATCTGTAAGATAAGAATAACAATAATTAATAATAGCACCTACCTCTTACAGTTGTTGTGAGGATGAAATGAGATACTTGTAAAGGGCTTTGAAAACCTTAAAATACTTGCTAGTTGTCCTTAAGTCATTTCAATTGTGCCCGACTCTTTGTGATCCTATTTGGGATTGTCTTGGCAAAGACACTGGAGCAGCATGCCCTTTCCTTCTCCAGCTCATTTTGCAGATGACGAAACTGACGCAAATACAGTGACCTTCCACCATAATTCTTTCAGCTGTGCCTTTCTCTTGAAGGGGCACTTATTACTTCCTGATCTGGCTCCAGGAAATAGTTACTTTAAGACCCTGAATCTAGCAACATTTACTCACTCTCCTTTCGCTCCCACATGTCCACTCAGTTTTTTCCTCCTTAACTCCTATCCTTCTCAGTGATCGATTCCCTTTTAAACTCCCCCTGGCTCTCTAGTGACCTCATTTCCTGAGGCTTTAGTAGGAAGCCCCTAGAAGGGAGGGGTCTGTTAGCACTATTATTTCTAGTGGTCCAGAATAACAGAAATGGAAACAAAGACCTTGATGACCTTGGTACTTTCACAACTGGGGAGAACATAAATCTCTATTTATTCCTGATTGTGTTGGTTTGAGAATCATATGAACTATCACCTCTTCCTTTCCTATATCTCAAATATAAGTGTATCCAAGAGGAATTGTGATAGAATAAATAGAGAGCATTATTGGTAATCAGAAGATTTGGATTCAGATCTTTCCTCTGACAGGAATTGCAAGACCCCCCTGTGAATCATTTAAACTCTCTATGCCTCAGTTTCTTCATCTGTAAAATGATGATGTGGCTGTAGTATCTTCCTCACAAGGCATTAATGAAGTTTATATGAGATGTAAAGTGCTTTGCAAATTTTAAAACACTACGTCAGTATCCCTTATAATTACTTAGTCAATCTCTCACCTGAATGCTCTAGCCAACACTATGAAAAATAAATCATCTGCCAATCCTACACTTTGGTCACTGCATTCTGCTTTCTTAGGGATACTCAAACACTACCCATCCTCAAAACATCCATAATCTTCCAACAAGAAGCAGCTCTCTTCCATTAAGAAACATCCCAATTATAAGGAGATTCTCCCAAATTTGCCATCACAAAGTCCCCCACAGCTGATTTATCATAAAGCTTGTGACTTGAATGTTAATTCATACTCACTAGCTTCAGAATGCCATTTATCTCCTCTCCTTGCATCCTGTAAGACAGGCTCAGGTAAGGAGCAGGGTCGGTAGTTACTTATAGTCCTGAGTGGACCACCATAGCAATGTGAATGGGCCAAGCCTGCTACCACACTACCCTAGCAGGCTCCCCTGGCAGCTCATGACTGGACTCTAGTGACATGAGAAGAAAGGGAGCAAAGTCTTTGGTGTCAGTCACACTCTCATATTAATGGGGTGTTGGGACAGAGTCTCAGACAGATAGTGTGTCAAAGATAATAAACCTTGGCTATTTCAGAAAAGCTTTATCATCATAAAGTAGCCTAATATCAGATTACTAACTCTCAGCCAACAAGAAAACGTAAGGTTTATATACAGCACCCAGGATTCCCAGGGAAAGGGGAAATACTGATCTATAAATGGTTCCCCTGACTGCCTTTCCAGGGGTCAGAGTCTTGCCAGAAACACATTAATGCATCCATAGCAAGGGATCTCTGCAGAATAGCTTTGCCCTCCCTACAGACTAGGATCTTAATCATTTTCCTAAATTACTTCAAACCTTAGACTAGAAGCTACTTTACAACTACTGGCAATGAAATCTTTTTCTTTTAAAAAATTTTATTCATTTAATTTTTAATTTATGAAATAAAACAAGCATTTCCATTACATAGTATAATTTTTAAAAATTATTGCACCTGAAACTGCAAATCTATTATGTACAACTTGCTATTCCTTTTAAGAATATAATAAAGTTATAAATATCTTTTTTTTCCCTTTTTTCTCACCACCTCCTTCCTAGAAAGGGCAATTAGACACATATATGTAATTAGAGAAATACAAATTAAAATAGCTCTGAGATACCACCTCATATCTGTCAGATTAGCTAATATGACAGAAAAGAAAAATTGTAAATATTGGAGAAGGTGTGGGAAAATTGGAACACTAATGCATTGTTAGTAGAGTTGTGAACTGATCCAGCCATTCTACAGTGTAGTTTGGAACTGTGCCCGAAGGGCTGTAAAACTGTGCATACCCTTTGATCCAATAATACCACTACTAGGTCTGTATCCCAGAGAGATTATTAAAAAGGGAAAAAGACCCACATGAACAAAAATATTTATAGCAGCTCTTTTTCTGGGGGCCAAGAATTGGAGAATGTGGGGATGCCCATTAATTGAGGAATGGCTGAACATGGTATGGTATTGGTTGGTTGGTTGGTTGTCCTTCATTTTCAAAGAGGTCCAAAATAACATCACCATGATAAAGTGAAGTTTCAGTGTGTCCAACTGTGGCTGATCAGATCAATACGAGCTCAGAATGCTCTACCACAGGTTGGGCACAGATAGTTCATATGATTATTTGGGTGGGTACTCCAAATTTGCGCATTCTATGTTTACTTTATGCTATCTCAATTCTGCTTTACTCATAGAGCACTACATCCTTTCCAATGTGGGCACACCATGCTGAGCAATCCTGTATCAGTGTCTCCTATGTTGCACAGTCAAATCAAAAGTTCTTGAGAGAGACCTTGAGAGTAGCTTGTATCTCTTCTTCTGACCACCATGTTATCACCTGTCCCATGTGAGCTCTCCATAAAATAGTCTTTTTGCAAGTGTATATTTTGCATTTGAACAATGCGGCCAGGTCATTGGAGTTACACTCTCTGAAGCATAGTTTGAATACTTGGAAGCTCAGCTCAGGCAAGAACTTCAGTATCTGGTAACTTATCCTGCCAGGTGATCTTCAGAATCTTCCTAAGACAGTCCAAATGGAAGCAATTCAATTTCCTGGCATGGTGCTGGTAGACTGTCCATGTTTCACAGGCATACAACAATGAGGTCAGGACAATGGCTCTGTAGACCTTCAGTCTGGTAGTCAGCCTAATACCTCTTCTCTCCCAAATTTTTCTTCAGAGCCTCCCAAACACTGAACTAGCTCTGGCAATGTATGCATCAACCTCATTGTCGATGTGTATATCCCTGGAAAGTACACTACCAAGGTAAGTGAACTTATCCCCAGCATTCAAAACTTCTCCATTTGTTGTAACCAATACTTCCATGTATGGATGATGTGGCGGTGGCTGATGGAGCACCTATGTTTTCTTAGTGTTAATTATTCTGCCAAAATTAGCACAGGCAGCAGAGAATTGATCCATACTTCGTTGCATCTCAACTTCAGAGGCTGCATTGAGTGCACAATCATCTGCAACCAATAATTGTCCACCAACACTCCTTTCACTTTGGTCTTGGCTTATAGCCTTTTCAGAAGAACTTACCCTCAGTATGGTAGTTGACCTTGATGCTGTGTTCATCCTCATTGAAAGCATTTGTCAACGTGGTTGAAAACATCATGCTAAAAAGCATGGGAACAAGCACACAGCCCTGTTTTACTCCATTGGTGACTGGAAGGCAAGAGCATTGTCCACTATCCAGAACCCAGGCAAACATGCTAATCATGAAATGGGCGTACAATATTAATGAACTCTGGGCAACCAAATTTTGACATAATTTTCCATAATCCCTCATGACTAACAGCGTCAAAGACCTTGGTCAGATCTACAAATATTGCGTACAAACAGACCTCTGTTCTGCTCCTGGCATTTCTCCTGGAGTTGTCAGGCAGCAAACATCATATTGATTGTTCCTCAGCCCTTTCTGAAGCCACTCTGGCTCTCAGGTATATGACCATCTTCCAGGTGAAGGATCAGCCTATTAAGGACTCTAGCAAGAATTTTGCCAGCAATGAGTGAGATAGACCCCTCTGTGATTGTCACAGGACAATCTATTCCCTTTACCTTTATAGAGATGGACAATGGAGGCATCCTTGAACTCCTGGGGGATAACTTCTTGCCATATAACCTGGAAAATTTCAGTCAGCTTTTGTATGCACAATGGTCCCCCTATCTTGTAAATCTCAGCTGGAATAGAATTAGCACCAGGTGCTCTGCCATATGAAAGGAGCCTAATACCCTCAAAACCTCTTCTTCAGTTGGAAGTTCAGCTAAGGAGGAATTGACTTCAACCTGAGGTAAATGGTCAATGGCCTCAGCATTGATTGATGATGGTCTGTTGAGAACACTGTGGAAGTGTTCAGTCCATCTCTTTAGGATCATGTTCTCATCACTAATCAAAGTGGCTTCATCAGCACTGAATAGTTGTGATGCACCATAGGCTTTTGGTCCATAAATAGCTTTCAGGGAATCATAAAAGCGCTTTGGATTGTTAATATCAGCATAAACTGTATTTCATCTGCCTTCTTACTGAGCCAGGAATCCTGCATCTCTCTAGGCTTTGCTTGTAATTTGCTTTTGATGGAATTAAATGCTGCCTTCTTAGAGGTGGATGAACTATCCTGATGGTAAATCCTGCGGAGTTCTCATTTTTTTGTTTAACAGTTTCTGAATTTCCTCATCATTTTCATCAAACCAGTCTTGATGTTTTTAAGTGTTCTGACCCAGGTGAGCAAATGCAGTGCTGTACACCAAATCTCTTGAAAACTGTCCACTCCTTTTCTGCTCCACTGTTGCCAACTACGTATTGGCTCAATTTCCCCTCCAAGTTAGCAACAAACTGTTCATGCTCAGAGAAGAACTCTAATTTGTTGACATTAATTCTTCTTGGTAGTCCCTTTGCCTTGGGGGAGGCACTTTTGATGAATGTGAATGTTTAACTTGGAAAAGATAAGTCTATGATCAGTACAGCACTCTGCACCACACATTGCCTTTGTCACTCACATCTTGGCTGTCTCTTCTCCTTACAATCATAGTCTATTAGATGCCAATGTTTGCTGCAAGGGTGCATCCATGAAGTTTTATTGCGTTTGGGTAACGGGAAAACAGTGCTGGTGATAAGAAGGTCATGTGATGCACAAGTCTTCAGCAGTAAATGACCATTGCTGTTGCTGTTTCCAACTCCATTCCTCCCTAGGACTCCTTGCCAAGCCTGGCAATCTGAGCCTACTCTAGCATTGAAGTCACCCAGAATTATAAGCTTGTCCTCTGTTGGCACATTGATGATAAGGGTCTCTAGGTCTTCATTAAATTTTTCTTTGAACTCATCAGGGTGGGAGGTGGGAGCATATTCACTGATGGTGGTGGCATGGCAATTTCCTGCAAGTGGCACATTGTCATAAGCCTGTCATTCACTCCTTTTGGCAGGCATACCCGTTTGCTGACTGGTTGGTCGTTGTCCTTCATTTTCAAAGAGGACCAAAATGACATCACCATAATAAAGTGAAATTTCAGTGTGTCTGACTGTGGTTGATCAGACCAAATACAAACTCAGAGTGCTCTATCACAGGTTAGGCACAGATAGTCCATGTAAATATTTGGGGTGAACATCCCAAATTTGCATTTACTTTGTGCTGTCTCAATTCTGCTTTGCTCAAAGAGCACAGCACCCTTTCTGATGTGGGCACACCATGCTGAGAGGTACTGTGACAGTGCCTCCCATGTTGCGCAGTCAAATCCAAAGTTCTTGAGAGAGACCTTGGTAGTGTCCTTGTATCTCTTCTTCTAACCATATGATAGCCTGCCCCATGCAAGCTCTCCCTAAAATAGCTTTTTGGGCAAGCGAACATTTTGCATTCGAACAACATGGCCAGCCCATTGGAGTCGCACTCTCTGAAGCATAGTTTAAATGTTTGGCAGTTCAGCTCAAGCAAGGACTTCAGTGTCTGGTACCTTATCCTGCCAGGCGATCCTTAGAATCTTCCTAAGACAGTTCAAATGGAAGCAATTCAGTTTCCTGGCATGGCGCTGGTAGCTTGCTGACTAGATTAGTTTTGATTGCAAAACCCATGCCAGCTTCATGGTGCTCCCCTTTACTGTAGCCACTCCAGAAAAATGTGTATCCAGCTCCAACTTAAGTAAGCTGGCTTTCATTTGACAACCTTGTTTCACTCAGGGCTGCTATTTGGATGTGATACCTGTTGAGTTCTCTAGCAACAAGAGCAATTCATCTTTCAGGTCTACTGGATTTTGTGTTGTCTATAAGTGTGAGCATATTCCATGTGTCAATGGTGAGTGGAATCATTTTTGCAGATGTTTTTGTACATTTTTTTGAGTGTTTCAACCACATAGTGGGATTCCCCGCCTGCCACGGTAATCAGACCAGGGTTGAGTAAGCAGACAATGTTTAGGGCACCTTTTCTAGCCCCCTTCCTCACACCAGGAGGTGAGCAGTGCAATCCTTAAAAGGCTGCTCAGACACCCAGGGGGGCTGCAGAGTTCCACTGTTGCTTCCAATGAGAAATGACCCTATGACCTGGGCCACCTGTGTGCAGGGTTGTGACTCCAGCTCCCAGTGCATCCACACCTGCTGCTTCATCACTTGCCTGTCACCACAGGACTTTGAGGCTTAATAGTAAAATGGTATGGGTGATATCTTTTGATTCATGGGTAAATTGGATTTAAGTGAGGCAGAGTTGCACAAGATCATCAGCCTCACTCTCTCCTCCAGAGTCATCATAGTCCAGTGGCAAGACAGAGTCAAGACAGCTGGCAACAGCTCAGGATGAAGTGGATGACCTTGGCATCTTCAATGTCTAACCAAGCACCAAGCACTTCACATTGCTTGCTTCAGCAGCCTTCATGGCCATTGGAACAAATTGTTTTCACACACCCATTCCACCAGAGGAAATCTTCACATGCTTGGGGTAGACACCCTCCCTAACTCACCAATGAGTTTGAGACCCCTTGGTTACTCTCAATCTGGTTTGGTCCGTCTGCCAACACAATTTGCCAGGTTGTGGTTGCTGCCCATGCTGCAGCTTCTTGGAGCCACAGGTGAGAGTAGGGTGGAACAGGTGAACACCAAAGGTGGAAAGAGCCCTGAAAAGGGCTCAACAGCCATCACACCAAAGTTACTGGTGCTCCCTGAACACACCCTACACCCCTAGTTGTGGTATATGAGTGTAATGGAATAGTATTGTTTTATAACAAATGAGGATTAGGTAGATTTCAAAAAAACCTTAAAAGACTTATATGAACTGATGCTGAGTGAAGTGAGCAGAGCCAGGAGAACATTGTACACAGTAACAGCAACATTGTGTGATGATCAACTGTGATAGACTTAACTCTTCTCAGAAGTAGAATGATTCAAAACAATTCCAAAAGACTAAAGATGGAAAATGCTATCCATGTCTAGAGAAATAACTATGGAATGTGAATGTAAATTGAAGTACACTCTTTTCACCTTTTTTTGTTCTTTTTTTGTTTTTCCTTCTCATGGTTTTTTCCCTTTTGTTCTGATTCTTCTTTCATGACATGAGTAATGTGGAAATATATTCAACATGATTATGTATAACCCATATTAGATTGCTTGCTGTCCTGAGGAGAGGGGAGGGAAGGGAAGAAGGGAGAAAAATTTGGAACTCAAATCTTACAAATGTGTGTGTGTGTGTGTGTGTGTGTGTGTGTGTGTAAAATGATTTTTACTTTAATTTATCAGTTCTTTCTCTGGATGCAGATAGTGTCTTTCTTTACATGACCTCTCTAGTTAATTTAGGTATTTATAATAATTAAAATTACTTATTTGGTCAAAGTTGTTCTTAAGACAATATTTTGTTATTGTATACAATGTTCTTTTGGTTCAGTTCATTTTGCTTTTTATTATTTTGTACTAGTCTATTCATGCTTTTCTAAGACCACTGAGCTCATCATTTCTTACAGCACAGTAGTATTCCATCACAATCATATACCACAAATTGTTCAGCCATTCCCCGGTTGATGGGCATCCTGTAATTTCCAGTTCTTTGCCACCACGAAGAGATGGGCTATAAATATTTTAGAACATATAGGGTTTTTTTCCCTTTTTATTTAATCATCTTTGGAAATAGACCTAGTAGTGGCATAGATCAACTCAGTTACAAGTGGCTCTCCACTGGTCCTTACAAAATATTGGCTTGGTCCAAAGGTCTTAGCTTATCCATCACCCCTAGACAGGGTTCTGATACCTATTGTTGAACACAGAAACATTTCTTTTTATAGAATAATGAGTCAACTATGAGTACTTCAATACTGAGTTACTGTGAGTACTTGATGAATAAATTAGAATATTATGAATAACATGCTAAATTTCCCTAAGGGTTCACAACACTTTTTTTGTAGAAAGAAGTTCACAGAACTTGGATGTGGATGGCATTTTGCCTTGAGAGTCCTTTGGGAATGTTTTAGGTCCTTGCATTGCTGTGAAGGGCTAAATCTATCAGAAACAGTTCTAGCACACGGTGGCTATTCCTGTGTACAATGTTCTCCTGGTTCTGCTCATTGCACTTAGCATCAGTTCATATGTGTCCTTCCAGACCTCTCTGAAGTCCTCCTGTTCATCATTTTTTATAGCACAATAATATTCCATGATATTCACATGCCACAACTTGTTCAGCCATTCCCCAATTGATGGGCACCCCCTCGATTTCCAAGAATCGATAATTTTTAAAAATGTCTTGATGAGGCAATATGCATGGCACATAGACAATATGCAAATGAATAAGCAACTATAATATTCCAATAAAACTATATTTTAAAATGTAAAAACCATTCTTAGCTTGCTGGCTGAACAAAAACAGGTGGCAGGTTAAATTCATCCTATGGGCTATTGTTTACTGAGCTCTGTTCTAACAAAATCAGTACCCTTTGAAAAAGGACTCCGGTCTTTTTCTATATGTGTGTACAGTAGTAGGAGTGACCTGGGGATTTTGTTTGAGCTGGTTAGATTACTAGGAGTGGCTTTCACCGATGAAACTTGGCTCCATAGTAGGCCCAGTTGGCTCTTACTTGACAGAGTAATTATGTGTTATCCCTTATTGTTTCATTTAACATATGACAATAACTAAGTAGATTTACACATTTGGCCATAAGGTAATTCCACTCCTACAAAGAAGACAGAGATAAGATCCATTTCTCCCGAAACTGTGTCCACATTGACAACTCAGAAGGGCTATTGTATTATTCCATGCAAGTATGAACTCCCTCTTAAGATCTCACTAAAAGACAGAAAATTCTGGAAATTACTCTCTGTTATGGCTGGTTGGGGTGGGGTATGGGGGTGGGGAGGGTACCAAGTTCAATTGCCAGCATGGAAAAGCTTCCTAGGCTGAGTTTTATAGCCCTTACAGTATATAACTTCTTCCCTATAACAGAGGCAATTCCTTTGTGATATGGCTATAGTTATGGGTCATTGGCAAATATTCACAAATTTTTTGCCTACTCTCTGGGTACAGCTCCTTTATCAACCCTGACCTTGATGGTTTACACCCATCACAAGTTTTGTTTCCTTTCTAAGGATAAGCCTTTAATGATGTCACATAGTGGGCAGGTCTAGAGTCTTCTATTTGGTACTCTGGACCCCACATTTAGTTATAGGACTAGAACTGAAGCAAAGGCCAACATTTCCTAGATCATTATTTCCTCCTCTCTCACTGACCAAGTAGGATTTTTAGGTGAAGTATTCATATTCCTTAGAGGTGCTTATGTTTATACAGATTTTTAAGGTTTACAGTGTGCTTTCCTTGGTAAGTGGTGCAAGTATTATTATCCCCATTTCTCAGATGAGGAAACAGGTCAGAAAGTTGAACTGACTTGTCCAGGGTCACACAGTTTTGGATAGAATCCATGTCATTCCCGATTCCAAGTCCAGTGCTCTTTCTTGCTAAGCAATGCTGTGTTTTGTTCCTTTGAGGATCCCTTAGTGGTGGGCTATTGTGATTTCTAGACAGAGTTTTGCCCAGAATACTTTTGTATCAATAAAAGAACTATTATAGAAAGACCAGCTAGTCGTTGTCTGTTTATTGAAACGGAGTACAATAATTTTGAAGGCTTTTTGGTCTTTAAGAGTGCTTTATTAAAAACCAACCAACTGAAAGGGGTAACACTTTAAAATGGCATTTCAGAGGCATTAGTGGGAATGAGATGCACAAGAGAGATATCTAGTAAAAAGGGAGATGAGGTAGAGAAGAAGATGGTTGAAAGAGGAGTTAGTAAAGTGCCAGAAACAAACTTCACCTACTTCACAATTTTGCAGAAATCTAGTCTTGTCTGCCTTCCTCTCCTGGATATTTGGACAGACGTCAGAAAAATCAGCAGGAAATGTAGAATGAGCATATGTTACAGCTCAGAGAGCCAGACTTGGAAAACTGATCAACAGACCCTGCTCCACCAGATGGCAGTATGTCAATGGGGAGTCAAGTAGAACTGTTTTCAAGAGGCCCCAATTATATGACCTTGTACTCTTGCCAAAGCTGAATGAACTACTCAATTGGATCTCACTGCATTATTTGTTGGTCCTGTTATTGAATGAAGTTTTGTTTTCAAGATTCTAATCCCATTTTGCCTCAGAGAGACAGATCTCTTTGCCAGTTTTCTATGACTCAATTAATTAACAAATATTTATTGAATACTTAAAATGTATAAGACACTATGCTAGATATTGTGTTGGGGATGGGAGCAGCCTCTGCTTCATTTTAAGTTTTTCTTATTCTATAATTAAGATAACAATTGATATACACATAACTTTTTAAGGTTTACTAAGTACTTTAAGTACATAATCTCAATTTATAATAATCTATGAGATAGGTATTTCAGGTATTATTATCCCAGTTTTACAAATGAGGAAACTGAGGTTCAGAGAAATGATGACTACACAACTAGTGGGTGTCAGGACTGGGATTTGAACTCAGATCTTCCTGAAGCCAAATCCAGTGTTCCAACACTTCTGTTATGATTACTTTTCTCCTGGGACAAAGTGAGGTGAGAAAGATGCCAATGCTGGAGTAGGACAGAAGATAAATAAAAGCCAGAAGGAGCCCAACCTGGTGGAAGGAAATATGACCCCTCCATACTGGGTATAATACCAATAGTTTATAATGTTACCATGTCATGCCATGCCTCAGCAGATGCCTCAGCATAATTATTTTAAAAGGAAGGGAAGAAGGAAGGAAGAAAGGAAGACATGGTGATGATAATGATCATGATGGTTATAGGCTGAATAAACCTACTCTTTGCCATGGATGATAGATCTCCACCTTAGATCATGTACAGATATATGGTGACTATGTCTTGTATGCTTGTTGTATGGCAAAGAAAAGCCTATGACTGGCTGCTGAGTCAGAACTAGTGGGCATACAAAAGTCGCTAAAAAAGGCACTTGATTTTTCTCTTTCCTCATGTCTACTGAGGGAGATGATATGCTGTAACTCTCTGACTGGGGAGGGAGACCTTATGCCCTCCCACCTAGGCCAGTATGGAGATGATGATTGTATGGTCTGGATGTTTTTCTGTCTCTATTATATCTCCTCTTTCTTACTCTTAGGTGGAGTACTGAAGATAGCTGAAACTTTGTGAGTAGCCAAGACACAGTCATACAGGCAAATGATAGACTTCTTCAATCAGCTCTGCTGTGTTTGAAAGTGAACTTGGCAAGGTGAATATTTTATAGTAACTATTTTAACTTTAACCCTGTTTACTCCCTAGGGACCAAGAGGGTATAGGGGATCGTATACCCCTAGTGTTGAGGGAAATGCTTTCTAATTTTTGTTCTTGCTGTGTCCTCTCAGTAAATATCCATTTGTTAAAGCTAATTGATGTCAAATGGTTAAATGATAGTGAGCACTGATCATTGGGTCAATCAATGATATGGGGAAGATATTAACTGTAACTGATGGTTAACATTGGGGAGAATACACTGAAATGGAGACTCAAAGGTGATAGTATTAGAAAAATACTCCCAAATACTCCTTGGGGTGCCCCTAGAACACTGAAGAGAGGATATCTATAAGGGCTACAACAGAATAGTGGAATCATAAATTTAGAACTGAAATAGAACTTGGAGGTTGTGTAAATCCAATGCCTTCATTTTACTAATAAGGAGACTGAAATCCCAGATAGGTTGTGACATACTCAAGGTCAGTCATGAACAAAGTGCCAGAGCCAACTTTTGAAACAAAACCCTCAAACTCCAACCCTCTCCTTTGGCAGATTAGGGAGCAAAGGCTCAGAAAGATTATGATTAGGAAAAATATAGCTCTCTTAAAGTGTTATACATTTTTTTTAAAATAACATGTTCCTTTAATATATTCTTAGCTCAGAAATATTTAAAAAACACCTGTTTAGGGTGAGAGAAGGGTGGTGAGGGAAGGGAAATCAATGGCCTTGGGTTGAAGCAGAACAGATATCCATCTACATGGTATAATTTGAGGAACACTGTGTCTGTAAAGTTGAACCTGCCCCCAGAATGTACCCCACCAGCAAAACTCTCCTTTCCTGCTTAACATGAAATTCCCATCATAAATAACTCCTCCAGATTAGGCAACAATAATAATAGCTCATATGTATACCTTACTTTAAGGTTTACAAAGAAGAGTTGGAAAAGAGGCCTCTTAGTGTGATGGAAGATGAATGGGCCTCGGGCAACATGGAGTACAGGAGAAGGGAAAGTTCTGTTCTCTCTCTTCCTCTCTCTTACCCACCCGCCCATTATTGTCTTTCTCCTGGGAATAAATTAGAATTTTAAAAGAGGATTTCTTAAGAGAGCAAACCAGAGAAGCCATGAAACAACCACAAAAAAGACAGCCCCATGCAAAGGCTCTATCATGTCTCCCCACTCCTCACCCCCCACTCCACCCTCACCAAAGAGATATGTTCTAAGAGTGCAGTTTTTAAATCAAAGAAACAAATACTCAGCATGAGGGCCCCTTCTGCAGCAAATGGAAAATAAGACAACAGCTGCTTTGTGCCCTGTGTATGCTCTCTCTCTGCCTTCATTTTTCTTTCATTTCCTCACCAGTCTCAGAAGAGAAAAAGGGTGGGTGGGCCGGATAGGGCCAAAAAAAAAAAAAAAGAAAGAAAAAAAAAAGGTGGGAGTATAAAGAAAGGTAAAGGGACGGAGGAGTCAAGGAGAAGCAGAAAGGAGAGAGAAGGAAGGATCCAAGTTAGGAACATTGAACTGAACTTGGTATTATATCTTATGATCTGGACCTGTGCTTTCACTAGAAGAGAGAATTTCCTTTGAAGAAATTGATTTGCCATTATCATCATCATCATCATCATCATCATCATCATAGTTCACTGCCCATGTGGGCTTTAAGATTTGCAAGGAGCAGCTAGGTGGTACAGTGGATAGAGCACCAGTGCAGGAGTCAGGAGGACCTGAGTTCAAATCTCACCTCAGACACTTGACCCTCATTAGCTCTGTGACCTTGGGCAAGTCACTTAACACCAATTGCCTCATCCTGGGTCATCTCCAGTCATCCTGATCAATATCTGGTCACTGGATTCAGATGGCTCTGGAGGAGAAGTGAGGCTGGTGACCTGAACAGCCCTCACTCACGCAGAACAAAGTCAAGTGCAAGTCATGTCATCGTTTCTCTGATGGCATGGTGTTCTTCAGCAACGAAGGACAAACACACACAAGATTTGCAAAGTCCTTTACGTGCTATATGTTATTTGATCCTTACAACAACCCTCTAAGATAGGTGTGATCATTATTCTCATTTTACAGATGAGGAAACTGAGGCTTAGAGACATTAAGAGTCTCTAAGGCCCAGAGTCATGTAAGTAGTAAGTGTCTGAGATGGAATCTGTACTTAGATCTTCATGGCTCCAAGCCCTGAGTTCAAATCCCACTTCTGACGCTGTATGACCTTGGGTAATTTATTTAAGTAATTTAAGTCTCAGTTTCCTCATCTGTAAAGTGAGGGGGTTCTTTTTTAAAATTCCTTTGTAGCACTAGATCATTGAGTTTAAATCTGATATGAACTTTAAAGGCTACATTGTCTCAGAAATGCAATAGAATATTGAATGTGGAGTCATGCATGAAATGTGCCTGTTTGGGTTTTGGGATTTGGGGGAGGGGAAGAGGGAGGATGGTTGGTTTTTTGCTCCATAAAAAAGAATGAGGAGCAGGTGGAGTGGTTAGGGAAAAGCCAAAGGCAAAGTTGCCTACTGTATCATTTTGATTTAAGATTTAGGCTGTCCAGTAAGTGCTGCCAAAGTCTTCAAGTTCATGCAGATTTCACACATTGGTCATTTGGGTAAAGATTTTTGCCTATTTGAGGGAAAGATCCTGCTTAGGAAAGTTGGAATTTGCTTATTCAAATGCTGGCATTTAAAAAAGCTGATATCAGAATAAGATTTGCAAAAGGTCATGTTTAAATAATTTATCATTTATTATCCTGAATTTAATCAGTCATACATTTTGCATCAACTCAAATGTAAAAAAGAACATTTTAATGCAAAATTAATAAAAAAATAAAATGAAGCACTTTTAAAATGTGATTGAAACAGAATCATTTTTCTTTTCAGTTTGACAGCTAAATTCCACAAGTTTGGTGCCAGCTTCAGTCAGAGACTATTTCATAGAACAGATCTTAGAAAGAAGAACACAAAGCAAAACTGTGAAATATGCACATTTTGATTTCTGCCCTCCTCATCCTCTTCTCTGTTTCTCATCCTTCTTCTCCACCTCCTCCCCTTCTTCTACCAAACTTTACCTGTCCTGTTTCCCATTTCCTAAGGGGCTCGGCTATTCTGGTAAATTAATCAGTGCTAATTTGTTTGGTAGGGGATAATTGGTTAATAGATTGCTCTTCCCTGGTGTAATGAATCCACTGTTTCTCATTATACTTCTAGAGGAAAGTAAGAATACTTGCTCCTTTCTAAAGCAGGCACACTCCAGAATATTATACTACAGTACTTCATATACTTTATAAACTTATAGTAGAAAATACTACAGAGAGAATCAAGTCAAAGCCATGGCAAACTGGGGCAATTGCCCAGGGCCCATGATTTGGGAGGGTCAGGTCAATGACTATACTGACTCTCCCTGCTACAAGGACCTGGTCAACTTTCTTCCAATCCCCAACATTGTATCTCGATGAAAGGAGGCTAAACTGAACACCAAGAAGAGAAAAGAAGTCACTAAAAGACAGTTTATACCCTGAGGGATGTGTGGAAGAAAGAAGGAGTGCTAATATCTTGGTCTCTTGGTGATTAAGAGTCAGGACTTTATGAGTTGATGATGTATGCTTATGATCCTCAGGTGTAGTGTGTGTGTGTGTGTGTGTGTGTGTGTGTGTGTGTGTGTGTGTTTCGCATCAGCCAGTAAAGTCACTTCCATGAGTGTAGTAAAGAAAACATAAGACTAAGGAATCTGATCACATATGCCCTAGTCCTGATTCTGCCATTAATTAGCTGTATAATGTTGACCTCAATGGTACTCAGTTCCTTCATTTGTAAGGTAGACTTGACGGTCCATGATGTGACTCCCTCCCAGGGTTACCTTAAATAACAAAAGAAAAGTTTGAAAAAGTGCCATTCCAATAGAAATGGATTCGATCCAACCCCACACACATTTATCAAGCACCCACTCTGTGCAAAGCAAGTGTGAGTGATAAGAATAAAAAAAGGTAAAAAAGTGAAATATAGTCTCTGTCCTCAAGGAACTCACAATAGAATAAGAGAGGTGTGACTTGTACCCACATAAATACAATATGGTGCTATACAAATCTTATGGGTATGAAGTATAAATACCATACAAAACTAGTTTTAGAATAACCAAAAATAGCCAGGGTTCAGAAAATGAGGGCTAGCAGGCACAACAGCTATGCCAATAATTCCTGCTACTGTGGAGGGTTAAAGACCCAGCCAGGTCAGAAAGGAAGCAAGTCAAAACTTCACTTCCAGCATGAGTAAAATAGGGAGAACCCATCTAAAAAGGACAGAGAAACAAAGAGAGAACAAAAAGAAGGAAGGAAGATAGATAAGAGAGGAAGGAAGGAAGTAAAGAAAAGAATATAAGTAGAACAAGGAATGGAATAAGCTGAGGAATGGGGGACTAAAAATGATGCACAAGTTTGGTGGAAAAAACCCTGGTTGAAGTAAAAGTTCAAAAGAGATGAAGTTTGATTTTGTGCCTTCCCAATACTTGGGAGTTTTTAGTCTATAAAGTAGAATTAACTCAGCTAAATCTCTGAACCCCTCCTCACAGCCAAATTGGGGGGTTGTTCTCGGACACAACTCAGATATGTGCCTGAAAGATGAAGTTTCTCCTTTATTGGCTTTATTCTCCAACCCTATCTGTATCCTCTGGGCCAGGACCCTCACCAAGGATGGATGGGAGCAGTTCAGCAGGGATGACCCTGAAGCCCATTCAATCATCGTGAAGTTGAAACTTTATTTTAGTGTTTGCCATGCAAACAGGATGCAGCATAACCTGAGCACAACAGAATAACAACAAAAACAAAACAAAAAACCACAGAAATGCCATGTGAGGAAGGACCGTGTAGTTCCAACAAAAAACAAAGATTCCCCCCCCCCCCCCCCAAAAAAAAACCACCTAAGGAAGTCACAGAGAGATTAAAGAAATACGCTATGAACTAAAAGTGAATTCCGGAGAAGGAACCTTGAAAGAAAGTTTGTATTGCAATGTAACATCCAGATGGTCACTTCTTTTTTCAGGGAAACCCTCTTGGGGAAGGAAGTGAGTAGGAGGGAGGATTGAGAGATGCAACATTTCCAACAAGCACAGAGAGGGAAATGTGGATGTTATGCTATCCTCCTGGGCTCTGTGCTGCTTGAATCAGCAGGAGAGCAGAGACAAGGAGAATAGTAGCATTGTGTGGCTTCCACATGTGTGCATTTTCTCTCCAGCACTGTTGATAAAGCAACCACAAAGAGTTAATGTGTAACTGGAGTTGCCCCTTTTCTCATGCCTTTAATTGGATCTATCACTTATTCCTCTTCTTCTTTTCAATCATCTCTAGAGTTCATCTTTTCAGTTTTCACTTAGAATCACAAATTCTTGGGATTTGGAAGTGAATTTCTTCAAGCCCAATCCCTATCCAGTGAAGACTCCTATCTACAACATCCTTGATAAGCCTACTGAAAGCACTGGATTTGGTTCAAATTCTGGCTCTACTATTTACTACTTGTGTGGCCTTGGGCAAGACACTCAATTTCTCTGTGCCTCAGTTTCCTCATCTGTAAAAAGAGGGAGTCAGACTATCTCTGTGGTCCCTTCCAATTCCAAATCAATGCTCCTGAAAGTCCTCCAGTGTAAAGGAACTCAATGTCCTCTGAGGCTGCTGATTCAAGTTTACAGACTGGTCTATTTACTGAGATAAAATCTGTGTTCTTGTAAGTGGTTCTAGTTCTTTCCTCAGAAGCCAAATAGGAGAGTCCCTAGGACTGTCCCTCAAATAGTAGAAGATGACTATAGTGTTCCTCTCAAATCTTCTTCAATCCAATCCAACAAGTGTTAATTAGGTGCTGAAGATGATGACAATAGCTAACATTTATATAACATAATGTGCCAGCACTATACAAAATGCTTTACAAGTTTTTATTTCATTTAATTCTCACAACAGTCATAGGAGACAGGTGTTCTTATTATTCCCATTTTACAGATGATGAAACTGAGGTAAAATTAAATGACCTGCCCAGGGTCACACAGCTAGTAAGTGTTTGAGGGCAGATTCGAACTCAGATCTTCCTGACTCTATCCCCAGTGCCCTACCCACTATACCACCTAGCTGCCCATGCAGAGATAAGATACTCAAATGAACATTCTAAATTCTTTCAATCAAAGATGGATGGAACAGATGCTGAATTTGGATGTAAATATTTGTTCCACATAAGTTGTGTATACACATACACACATATTCATTAGATATACTTATATGTTTCCCCAGTAAAAGGTACACTTGTTGTGGTCAGATACTATGTCATTTTGTCTTTGCATCCCCTGTACCTAGCATAGCCTGGCATGTTGTTGGTATCATGCTCAATAAGTGCTTGTTGATTGGACTACATTGAGAGTCATTGCTTTCAGGAATACAGAGGTAATAGTTCCCCCAAGTACCCTGCCCTCATCAGACCTCATCTGGAATATCATGTTCAGTTCTGAGAACACTGACTAGCTGAAGAGTCTCCAGAGAAGGATAGCAAAGTTGGTGAAGGATTTATCATATCCAACTGAAGGAAATGGGCATGTTTATCCTGGAAAAGACAAGACTTAGGGAGCATTGTGAAAGCCATCTTTATTTGAAGAGTCATCGTGTGGAAGAAAAATTTGACTTTTTTCTTTTTGGCCACAGAAGCTACAACTAAGAACAATAGGTAGAATTTGCAAAGAAGCAAGTTTAGGCTTGATGTCAAGAAAAACTTCCTAACAATTTGAGCTGTCCAAAAGTGGATTGAGCTGCCTCAAGGGATAGTGGATTCCTTCTTCTTGGAGATCTTTAGGCAGGAGCTAGATTGTCACTTACTGGGTATATTAGAGTGGGAATTTCCTTCTTTTAGGAATTGGACTAAATGTCTGCTTAACTCCCAGCTTTAAAATCTATCCTCTGATAATCTATAACTTGAATTCTTCTTCCTATGCTGTTCGTCCTCTTTTGGATATACTCAAACTGGTCAATTTCCTTCCTAAAATATGGTCCCCAGAACTGAACACAATACTCCAAGTATGATATGATTATAGCAGAGAGCAGAAGGAATATCACCTGCCTTTGCTTTGGACACTATCCTATTAATTTACCCTTGCATCATATTTCCCAAATACAGTCAAGCTCTCTACTCTCTGGCCTCAGCTCATTGCTCATCTCTGGCATCTGCTCAAGATAGATATACCTATACAGTAACTAATTGAAATGATTGTCTAACTGCATTTCCCAGCTCCAGCAATAGTTTTCATTCAATTATTTTTTTCCCTGTGTGGATAGTTAGGATAGTGTGTTTTGAGTAGGATAGATTTTCCTGAGGAAGCCATTAATTGATTCCATCAGCACAATGTCATCTCCCAAAAGGAGTATCTCCAGAACCTCATCATCTAAAATGAATCTCTCTTCTAGTTTGATACCTCTTGTTTCCCCCAATCAAACATAAGTTTCTTGAGGGCAGAGATCACTTTATTTTTATCTTTTTATCACCAATGCCTAATACTGTGGCAATCATCCTCCTCAGGTCACCTTCTATGATCCCAGCATTTTCAACAATCTTGGGCTTTTTTATTGTTATAGAAACCCTTCTTTTCAATACCAACATCCTCTGGAAAATGCTGTAAAACTGTGAATCATAAAACACTATAATCTATGAAGAATCAAAATCACAAATGTTCCAAAGGTCAATGAAAAGACAGACTATAGTTATAAATAGGTTATGAAGTATTTTTATTGATAATTTGTGTTCAAGAAGCAGTTGTAAAATACATCATCAGGGATATATGTATATATGATGAAAAAGGAGGTAAGCAAGGGATAATAGATGGATAAGCCCAACATAGGTATCCATACAATATTAAAATACACGGAGGAAGGCATTGAGACCCCTAAACCTCTAATCAACCCTCTCATAGAAAGGTTTGCATGCATTGTGATCAGCATTAGTGAAAGGAATAACCACATTAGTGAATTACTTTTTTAAAAGATTATATTAACGCTATTTATTGCCCCCATCACATGTAGAACTTTTAGTCCACTTAAATTTCTGGAGTTTATTTTTCACATGAGCTGAATTCTAGACACATCTGCTCCAACTACTACATCTGCAGTAGGTTTAGCTTTGGGGGGGTTTTTTTAAGTTTTATTGGTGTTCTGTTTTGTTTGTTTTTTTACTTCATCTAGTTTCTCTCAGGAATCACACGCATATCCCTTCTTCCTCCCATAACAAACAAACATTTTTGAGGATAAAAGAGAAGAAAAAGAGAATCAGCAGCAGCACACTGGAAAAAGTCTGAAGACATATAATGAGCAATACTTGTAGATCTACTATAAACACTGGGAGTGTCATCACATATTTTGTTTTGTGCTATGCATGAAATTTTGCAGCATTCACTTTTTATTTGTGTGTGTATATGCATGTGCGTGTATGTACTCTTTCCAAGAATGTTGTCATAATCATTGTGTATATTGTTTGTCTGGGGTGTAGGGTATATTCAGGGAAGATTAGCACCTCTGGTGTGAGGACTGATGAGTCTTTTTCAGGACTTCTGAATCCTTTTTAGGACTGATTTCCACCTTTGGTGTCCACTTGATCCACCTAATTCTCACCTATGGCTCCAAGAATCTGGAGCATGCAGAGGGACTGCACTCCAGTAAGCTGTTGCAGTAGACAGGCTAACCCAGGTTGAAGGTAACCAAGGAGTCTCAAAAGTGTCAGTGAGTTAAGGGGGGATGTCTATCCCAAGCATGTGAAGACTTTCCCTGGTGGAACGGGCTGATGAGAACAATTTCTTCCAATGGCCATGAAAGCAGCTGAAGCAGGCTCTGTGGGGTGCTTAGAGCTTGGTTAATCATTGAAGAAACCAAGGACATGCACTGCATCTGCGGTCATCAAAGTCATCTTGACTCTGTCCTGCCATTGGACTATGATGACTCTGGAAAAGTGAGACCAACAACTTCATGCAACTCACTTAAACTGCCTCACTGAAATCCAGTTTATGCTCAAATCTAAAGACATTACTCATACCATTTTACCATTTTTACCTATCTCAAAGTCCTGTGCTGACAAACAAATGACAAAGTAGCAGGTGTACATACACTGGGAGCTGCAGTCACAACCCTGCACACAGGTGGCCCAGGGCATAGGATTAGTCTTCTCACTGGAAGTAGCAGTAGGATTCAGCAGCCCCTGGGGTGTCTGAACAGCATTTTAAGGACTGCACCACTCACCTCCTGGTGTGAGAAAGGGACTAGAAAAGGGGCCCTAAAAATTGTCTGCTTACCCAACCTTGGCCTGATTACTGTAGCAGGTGGGGATCCCACCACGCAGTTGAAAAACAAATAAATGTACAAAAACTTCTGCAAAAATGATTTCACTCATCATTGGTACATAGAATATGCCCATAATTATAAACAACACAAAATCCGGTAGACTTGAAAGACAAACAGCTCTTATTGTGAGAGAACTCAGCATGTGTCACATCCAAATAACAGTCCTAAGTGAAACAAGGCTGGTAAATGAAGGCCAGCTTACTGAAGTTGGAGCTGGATACACATTTTTCTGGAGTGGCTGCAGTAAAGGGGAGCACCATGAAGCTGGGGTAAGTTTGCAATCACAACTAATCTAGTCAACAAGCTTGTACACCTATCAAAAGGAGTGAATGACAGTCTCATAACAATGCTATTGCCACTTGCAGGAAAACACCATGCCACCATCATCAGTGCCCATACTCCCACCATGATGAAACCTGATGAGGTCAAATAAAAATTTTATGAAGACCTGGAGGCCCTCATCATCAATGTGCCAAAAGAGGATAAGCTTATAATTCAGGGTGACTTTAATGCTAGGGTAGGCTCAGACTACCAGACATGGCAGGGTGTCCTTGGGAGGAATGGACTTGAAAACAGCAATGGTCATTTACTACTGAAGACTTGTGCGTCTCATGACCTTCTCATCACCAACGCTGTCTTCCATTTACCTAAACATAATAAAACTTCATGAACGCATCTTCACAGCAAACATTTAAAAGACTATGTGATTGTAAGGAGAAGAGACAGACAGGATGTGATAGTGACCAAGGCAATGTGTGGTACAGAGTGCTAGACTGGTCATAGACTTAACCTCTCCAAGCTAAATATTCACATTCAACAAAAGTACAGGCTCCAAGGCAAAGTGACTACCAGAAGAATTGATGTCAACTGATTAGAGCACTTCTCTGAGCAGGAATGGTATGTTGCTAACTTGGAGGGAAAGTTGAGCCAACACATGAAGAAAAGGAGTGGACAGCTTTCAGAGATTTGGTGTACAGTACTGCATTTGTTAATTTGGGTCAGAAAACTCACAAACATCATGACGAGTTTGACAAAAATGATGGTGAAATTCAGAAACTGTCAAATGAAAAACAAGAACTCCACAGGGTTACCAGCAGGATAGTTCATCCATCTCTAAGAAGACAGTTTTAGTTACATCAAAAATAAAGTACAAATGAAGCTGAGAGAGATGCAGGATTTTTGACTTAGTAAGAAGGTAAATGGGATTCAGTTTTATGTTGATAATAACTATCCAAAGTGCTTTTATAAAGCCCTGAAGGCTATTCATGGGTCAAAGACCTATGGTACATCTCAACTACTCAGTGTTGATAGAGTCACATTGATTAATGATGAGAACATGATTCTAGAGAGATGGGCTGAACACTTCAATAGCGTTATCAGTATACCATCATCAATCAATCCTGAAGCCATTGACTATTTACCTCACGTTGAAGTCAATCCCTCCTTAGCTGGACTTCCAACTGAAGAAGAGATTTTTAGGGCCATTAGGTTCCTTTCATGTGGCAAAGCACCTGGTGCTGATTCTTTTTCCAGCCAAGATTTACAAGGTGGGGAGTCCATTGTTCATATAAAAGCTGACTAAAATTTTCTGGGTTATATGGCAAGAGGAAGAGGCAAGAGGAGTTCAAGGATGCTGCAATTGTCCACTTTTATAAAGGTAAAGAAAATAGGTTGTCCTGTGACAATCACAGGGAGATCTCTCTCTCTTAGTCATTGCTGGCAAGATTCTTGCTAGAATCCTCCTTAACAAGCTGATCTTTAACTGGAAGATAGTCATCTACCTGAGAGTCAGTGTGCCTTTCGAAAGGGCTGAGGAATGGTCAACGTGATGTCTGCTGCCCAAGTACAGAAGAAATGTTCAGGAGCAGAACAGAGTTCTGTAAATAAAGTTTGTAGATCTGACAAAGCCTTTAATACTTTCAGTCATGAGGTCTTATGGAATATTATGTCAAAATGTGATTACCCAGAGAAATTCATTAGTATTGTATATCAATTTCACAACAGTAGTATGCTTGCCTGGGTTCTCAGTAATGCACAATGCTCCCACATTTTCTCAGTCACCAATGGAGTGAAACAAGGCTGTGTGCTTGCCCCTGTGCTTTTTAGCATGATGTTTTCAGCCATGTTGTCAAACACCTTTCAAGAAGACGAACATGGCATCAACGTCAGCTACTACACTGATGGCCAGATCTTCAACATGAAAAGGCTACCAGCCAACACTAAAGTGGAGGGAGTGTTGGTGCATGATTTTTGACTGCAGATGATTGTGCACTATCAGTGCCACACCATCTATATGTGGAACCATTAGTTATAGCAAACAGAGAAGTTTTGAATACTATGGATAAGTTCACTTACCTTGGCAGTATACTTTCCAGGGAGGTAGACATTGATAACAAGGTTGACATACTCATTGCCAGAGCTAACTCAGTGTTTGGGAGGCTCCAGAGGAAAGTATGGAAGAAAAAAGGTATTAGATTTTAGTTTAGATTAGATTAGATTAGTTTAGAGGTATTAGGATACAAAGATTTTTTCCCTATGCCCTTCTTGTCCTGGTGCATTAATTTTATCTGTACAGAAGCTTTTCAGTTTCATGTAATCAGTTAACTATTTTATCTTTTGTAATTGCCTTTATTTTTTTATAATTCCCTTGTTTGAGTAAGGATATATCTCCTACTTATAACTGAGAGAAGTATATGATCTGCTCCTCTTCTAATTTTATAGTAAGATCTTTACTATTAATGTCATGTATCCATTTAAAATATATTGTGGAATATGATGTTGGTCTAAGTCTAATTTCTGCCAGAATACTTTCCAGTTTTTCCAAAAGTGGTTGGGTTTTTTTTTTATCAGATAAGGGGTTTTTTTCTAGGCAAATTATGTTTTCCACTTTATCAAGCCCTAGGTCATTGAGTTCCACTGTTTCTGATTCCCCTGTTTCTACTCTGTTCTGTTGATCTACTTCTCTATTTGTTAGCCAATACTAGATGCTTCTGATCACCTGACATGAATTTTTCAGTGCAAACACAGGAACTTACATTTATTCCTATTAAATTTCATCTTTGTTAGCTATAGTTTGCCATTCCAGATTGTCAAAATCTTTTAATATCTCCATTTTATCATATAATGTATTAGGCATCCCTTTTAGATTTGTACCATTAGCATATTTAATAAGCATGCCAATTCTGCCTTCATCCAAGCCTTTAATAAAAATGTCAAACAGAACTGGGCCAAGGACATAGTCCTGGAGGGCTCCACTAAAGATCTGCCTCCAAGTTGACACTCATCCAATCCACTAATTACCATTTGTTCAGTGCAGTCACTTGGTTGCAAACCCAAATGAATACACTATTCTGTCTAAAATATCTCTACCTTATCCAAAAGAATATTTTGAGAAAATGTCAAAGATCTTCCTGAAATCCAGATATAATATATTCACAGCATCCACCTGATTTCCTATTCCAATAATGTGATAAGAAAAGATATAAGGTTACTGTGCCACGACTTGCTTTTAATGAACTCAGGCTAACTTTTAGTCATCATTTCTTCTTTTCCTAAGTGATTGAAAGTCCTTTAATTCTCTATTATGGAAATTTGCTTGGAATTCAAAATCAAATGTAAAAATCTCTCTAATTTATGTATAAAACTAGATTATTATCTGAATAATTGTTATTCTTCCTTTTCTTGTTGTTGTTTTCTAGATGGATAGTTAATTCAAAATTTTTAGTTGTGGACCTTATTCAGGAGGCTCTATAATGTTACTGGGGGTAAATGAAAAATTGAGTACAAGACACAAAGCAAACTGAATTTTATTTAGGAAACTGTAAGATGTTTTTCATGTCCCCAGGCTTTTCCCTAGAATAAAACTTCATCTTATTTTTTTTAAACATTATTCTTCTTAAGGTGCTAAATGACTGCAAATCAGGTCATACCATGCTCACTACAGATTCAAAATTGTGGGTCACTCTCCAATTTGCATCTGCTGCCTTGATTTGCTTTCAACTCTACAGAACAAGCTGTCTCTCCCAGGACAAATATACTATTTCTAAACTCAATCCCAATATGCTAACTCATGATTAATGACACCTCCCTCAGACTCCTCCCTCTCTGATTGGCGGGTGAGACAGTAAAGTACCAAACTCCTCCTAATACCTTCTATAGAGGGCAGAAACTAGACTTTTCAGCTCATTCCACTCTGCATCTACTGCCGTGCCTGGTTTCAATTCAACAGAACAAGATGTCCCCACACCACTGGGTATCCCCTAGCATCCCATTCCCCTATACTTTCCTGCTTCTTTTTGTGTGTTCTCTCCCCTTTTAGATTATAGGTTCTTTGAGGTCAAGAACTATGTTTCTTTTTCTTAATGGTATCCTCAGTGATTAGCCAAGTGTTAGTGGCTTAACAAATGTTGATTGGATTGGATTGGAATTGACCCAAAGTGCAATGGAGAACTTCACAATGGGTGTAAATAGGCTGCAAGATATTATAAATAATAGATTTGTGTGTAAAAAGCAAAGTAAAAGATATCCAAGAGAAGTATTACTGGAAAAAAGAGATGGGCCAGTCATTTAAATGAAACAAGGGATGACTATATGATGCTTTGATACCTTCATAATGTTAACAACTAGAGTAAGGCTCCTGATGCACTAGGTCCATTCCTCTTGAGTAGGATTCATGGTGAGACACAGAAGAGTCCCACAAGAAGAGAAGGCATGGATAGGTTGTCATTTGTAGCAATGCAGAGAGTACCTATGTATTTGCTCTCACAGATCCATTGAATCCCTGAAATATTAGTTACTTACCTCGTCCACACCTCCCAGCTTTTTTTGTTGTAATAATAGATAGGCCCTGAGCCTCTTGTGTTGTCTACAAGTCCTTATTTGGTTCTTGATCCTGAGTCATATTTTCCCATATATTTTTCACTATGTTCCCTCCCCTATGCCTACCTTTGCATTGAAGTAATGAAATATTAACTACATATTTTCCTACTTTGAAAGTTCTTACTCTATTTCTCACAGAATTTTTCCATCTCCTTATTGTTTACAGCAGATGTTGGCACATAAGCTACAACCATCTTTGTAGTGGTCTCTTTGCTCATACTCTTTGTGAGTGTTGTGAGATGACCAAGTGTTCTATGAAATTATACTTCTTGTTATCACTGGGCATACACTAAGAATGACCCTGTCAGTTCTTTCATTTGTTCTCTAAAGAGAGCCTGTGAGCTATCTTGCCATTGGGCCATGACTTCCTTGTAAATTCTGGCTTTATTTATAACAAGAATGTCAATATTGATACAATTTAGCTCCTATAGCAATATATTGGTTCATTATTTGTTGGATAACAATCTCACAATCATAGTAGTGACAGAAAAATTAATCTCAATAGGCAAAATAAAACTACGATTTTTGCACCCTCAAATTCCTCCCCCTGCTTTTTTTTACCTCTCAGTCACATCACTACAAAGGAGAAAGTCCATATAACATTGAAGACCATTTCGCTTCATGGACTGCCATAGTCAAAGAATTAAATCTCTTAGAAGGAAGGCTACTGGTAATAAGCTTGTCTTTAGCCTCATTCTCATACAGTAGATATAATATGCCCCCAATTTACTCAAGGATTTTGCAACATGGTAGAACCTACCAGAGTTCCATAAGCCTAGCTTTTGAGAACCTAGGGTCACCTCTCTTCTATAATGAGGTATCAGAGTAGAAACTTTTGTGAAGGCAAATTCTTTAAGTGTCTTTTAAACATATGAAAGGAAACTTTCAGGTACCATCTCACTCCCAGCTTAAATTAGCAAAAATAATTAAAGCAAGGGTTTATAATCTGGGGTCAAAATATATTTGAATTGGATAGGGGAAAAAAACATATGTTTCAATATAATTGTTTTCCTTCGTAATCCTACGTGTTTTATTTTTATGCATTTAACAGCATTATTCTGACAAATTCCCTACATTCACCAGATGGCCAACATATCCATGATAAAAAAGTTAAGAACCCCAGAATTAGTAAAAGCAAGAAATAGTGAGACTATAAAAAAATGGATATATTCATTCATTAGTAGTGAAATATCATATTTATAGAAATTTTTTGTAGATTAATCAGGTAGTACACAGTACAAGTTGTAAAAGTTATCATACCTCTGATTCAATAATTTTGTTGTGAGGAATATGCCATGAAATGCTATTGAAAATAAAACAAGCGCTATTTTTTAAAAAGATATCAGTGGCAGAATTATGTATAGCCATGATAAACTCAAAACAACCAAAATAGCCAGCCATAGGGATTGGTCAAATAAATTATGGTATATTCATGTAATTGAATATTATAATGCAATTAAAACCAAGTATGAGAAAAACAAAGAAATTTGGAAAATTCTTTAAGAAATAATGCAAAGTAAAAACAAAGTAGAACTGGAAGAATGGAATACATACTAACAACCATTTGATAAAAAAAGTGAATGAGAAGGAACAAATCATCCTGATGAAGGTTTAGGGGAATGACTGAAAATTGCTAAGATAATTTCTGATGAAATTATTTAAATTACATATAAATAGTTACTAAGTGAGCTTAGCTGATTATATTGATGTTCAAAGAGGGAATTGAAAAGGAAATTCCTGATTAAATTAGCTTGTCCCCAACCCAGTCAATGAACTCACATAAGAAATCAAGTAACAGAGAAAACAAAATTTCAAGGTACTGATTGAAGTGTGATAGAATAGGCAAGCTTGATGGAATTAAAAAGTGGCAAGTCATTATATGGCTAAAGACACAACTCTGATCCTAGAGGTACTTTAAAAATTGAGACGCATTCTCCTTGAAATACAATGTTCCAAAATCTATGGTCTTTTAGAGTAGAAGCTACTAGGTCTTATGAAATCCTGACTGTATTTCCACAGTATTTAAATTGTTTTTTTTTTCCTTGTTGCTTGCAATATTTTTCTCCTTAACCTAGGAGTTTTGAAACTTGGCTATGACATTCCTGTAATTTCTTTCCTGACACAGAAAAGAGGACCTGAGTCCTAGGGCAACACTACCCACAACTCAGGATTGAAATCTGATTATAATAATAAGCTACTAAAAATAAAATAAAATAAAAATGAGTGAGCAAAGGAAAAAGAATCTGACTATAGATAACTACTTTGGTGTAAAAGAAGACCTGGGATCATATTCAGATGAAAATAGTGAGGTAAAAAAAAAGCCACTTCTACCCCTAAAGAGTAATATCAGATAATCACAAGTCCAAAATGAATTATTAGAAAAACTTTAAAAGGAGTTCAAAAATCAAATAAGACATTGAGGAAAAATTAGGGAAGAAAAATAAAAGCATTTCCAACAAAATTATGAAAAGAACATTAACTAAATAGAAAAAAGAGATCCAAAATCTTAAAGAAAAAAAACTCCTTGAAAACTAGAATTAAAGATACCAAGAAATTGTAAAACTAGAAAAAATAGAAAAGAATCTAAAACATCTCATTAGAAAAACAACTGATCTGAAATCTGAAGAATGTATTGAGGGGAAACAATATAAGAATTGTTGGACTAACTGAAAGTTATGATAAAAAAAGAATTTAGATACAATATTACAAGAAATAATTAAGGAAAAATGCCCTGGAGTTCTAAAACAAGAGGATAAAACAGAAACAGAAAAAAATCTACTATTCACCATTCACTGGTTAGTCAGTAGAGTCAGGAGAGAGTGTTGAGAAGAACTTTTGAAGGAAGAAAAGGGGATACGTAGGGAGGAAGAACATGACCCTTAAGAGATGTTTTCTTTGCATCTTCTTTTCCCCAATAACCATTATATGTTTCAGTAGTGCTTCTAACTCAGTAGAAGACACCAGACCCAGCAGGAAGCAGACCCAGAAAATGGAGGGAAGAAGTGACTTTGAGGAATACAACCTCTGGAAACACAGAAAAGAGCCATCCTTGTCTGGGAATTAAGATGAAAAAGTACAGGGATCCAACCTGAGTGATTTTCTCATAAGAGATACATTACCTAGGAAACACATCACAAGTACACTATAAGAAGAGAAAGGACACTGAGGGCCTTAAGTGCCAGCAGGATGAGTTGCCTTTGTCATAATAAGCTTCTTAAGAGTATGGGTCTCAACTATTACATTAAAAATATGTGTCTACTTTTCCCACTGATACTGCGTGTGATTATGGGGGAATGAGGTTCAAGTTTATGGAGGGGATATTTTGTTACTATTGTTTGTGCAATGGCATCTCAGTAAATGCCTTTGCTTTGAGTTCATTGTGTCTACTGACTGACTATTAAAGTTAAGTTCACTGGTGGGGGCTCATTAGTTATATTTTTAGGATTTCAGACCTAGTGAGCACCTTGAACTTAAATGTAGTTAGTCCCCTGGGGACTCAATCTGCAAATGCAATTTGGGAGGGAGGACAGATAATAAAGGAGTATTGCATAAAAATAAATACCTGAGTTCATATATAAGCCTCCTATTCAACCACAGTAATCTATTTCCTCATCATTTGAATCAATTTTTATTGCTTTATGGGAATTTTATTCTAAAGGGCTTTCTAGCCCTCTTAAGCTGATATGTCTTTTCAAATCTTGGGTCATAAGATTGGCCTATCCTCTTTCTGAGTTCTCTGAAGTTCACTCTCAGGATGCATACATAATTATGCTCCATTTTCCCTTGCTGTCTACCAAAACTAAATGGCATGGCCATTGTTTTCTAAAGTTATTTCTACTTCTTTAATTGACTCATCCTTATTGATCAGAATCTTGCCTAGAGGAGCAATTCTCCCCATCCTTTCTTTACCTTCTGAAAAATGAAGCTATCAGTAAGGCAAATCAATAATTTACCAGCTACTCTGCTTTTAGCACAGAGAAATCTTCCTTATCCTTCAACTTATTTAACTCTTACCTATACTTCAAGGTCTAACTCAAATTTTACCTTCTCCAAGAAATCTTCTGCATCTATACTAGCCCACAATGATGGCTGCTTTTAGTACTTCTATTATACTTGAGTCAGAACTAAATGGTTTAGCCATTTATTTTTCTTTTTATTTCACTTCTGCTAATTTTACCTCCTTGGATAGACTGTAAGTTCTTGAGCAAGGATCATATCTTGCATATCTTTATATCTTCAGTGTATAGCATAAAGCCCAATGTTAGGCTTAAATGATATTTGTTAACTGATTGATATATATATAAATATACACACATACACACATACATACACACATGTATGTATATATGTATATGCATATGGACATATCATATATATACATATCCTCATAGACATATACATATGTACACATATACATACACATACGTATGCATATCCCTAACTAGATTACAGACTCCTTGAAGGAAAATGACCTGGAAATCATTTAGGCCGAGAAGATACTGGAGATAATCTAGTTTAGCACCTTGATTTTTTTTTGAGGCAATTGGGGTTAAGTGACTTGCTCCACACCACATAGCTGGGTAAGTATATGGAGCTGGATTTGAAATCAGGTCCTCCTGATTCCAGCTCTGGTGCTCTATCCACTGCACCACCTAGCTACTCTAGCACCTTGACGAGGAAGATGAAGTTCAGAGAGGCCTTCAATCCACATCTTCTGATTCCAAAGGACTCTGTCCTTTCCACTTCCCCAGGATGCCTTCTTTCTATCTCTTTTTTTTTATTCTATCCACATAATGTTTTCAGATCAAGATTGGTAGTTAATAAAATACTCTCTGAATGACTGTTACTTAAATAAAGGAGAAAAGACCAAATCTGGAAACAATACCTGTAATGTTAAGGAAGAATGAGGAATCAGGTAATCACTGTTTACGTAAAGACAGCAATTATTATTTATATTACTGGCAAAGCTGTATGTCAGCTTAGGGCTTAACCTCCACACTCATGTTAGACCTGTCACTTCCAAACCATAGCAAAGAATCATCTCTCAAAAAACATCTGTTTTATTCAAGGTTGACCTTGATTATACATAGAGGACGCATGTGTGTGCCACGGTGAGGCCTGAAACCTCAGGAAGATTACTCTGCTCAAAAGTTCTCTCTCAATGATGCCCAAATTCTACCTCTTGGGAACTGAGTTCCGAAGGGGTTAAATCCTATTCTGCTATTTGACTAACTGCATAACTCTTGGTAATTTTCCTAGCTTCTTTAGGTTTCTGTTTCAGTGGACAATAACTCTACAAGGTTACAGTCAGGAAAGAACACTTAACCTTCAAGTGTCCTAGCTGTATCATTCTAGACAGCAAAGTATCATTTCACCAGAGGGTGGAAGAGGCCCTTCTCTACTCTAGTATAATGGTGATCGTGGCCTCCACTCAAGCAAGGACTCATAGCCAGGCCTATCCTGGGGCCCCTGGCTGCCTTTGCTTCTCTTATATATTTCCTTACTTTAGTATACACCTATGAGCATCAAAAGGTCCAAGTGGTCTACACCAGAACCCAAGTCTCTTGGCTTAGGTCAGAACCCTTTCTAATATGTTACAGTAAAATTTCTGCGTATTCAGAATTATCCCCTCTCTAGAGTTCAATGAATATAGCAGGAGAAGAAGCAACATATTTAGTCCTTATAACTTCAGTGTGAATTAGTTTTTTGGAGGGTTTTCTGTGAGGCAACAGGAAAGAAGGCAGCAGGGGAGCATTAGCTATAGTCTGGGCTGATAGTTTCAACCTCAGCATCCTTCTTTCCACAATAGCAGAATGAAAAGAACATTTCCTTTTTTTTCTCTCAGTCCCTGGAAATTTGCTTTCCCTTCAGGGAAATCTTCCTTGCACCTGCTAAACAACTTCTGAACTATTTTCTCATCTCCTTTCCCTCTCCTCAAGTAGTCAGGTGTTTCTTCTGTTTATCCAAGTAGTGGAAGGGATCTCATCAAGTCCAGCCCTTCAGTTCAGGTGAGTAAGTTATAAGTGTCTCCGTAGTACACAGCCCACTTCCTGACAGACGGGATGATTAACGATGCTGAAAGAAGCTTCTTTGAGACACGGCTCTGGTGCAGATTTGTTTCGCTGGATTATGCATGTTTGTCCCAGGAGTTTTGGGTTTCTTTCTTTCCTGTTGTTCAGTTGGGAGAACAGGAGGGAGAAGTAATAAAGAATCATTAACTATAAAAATTTTAAAATAACAATTTTACAGAATTATCTTACAGAAAGGTAATTGAAGCCCAGAAACTTAACGATTACAGAACTTTTAAGAAACCTTAGAGGACAAACAACCTCATTTTACAGCTACGAAAACAAGCATCCAAAGAGTAATTTTTCCAAGGTCACTAAGTGAGTAAGGATCACTTGACCCTATTACCTACTTAGAGTTAAGAGAGGTATTATTTTTGTTCACTTGATGTAATGTAGACTGATCTAACACAGATTGGAACAGAAGGGTTTTTAGATAGGCATTTCAGATAGAATTCTCCCCATGCACCAGAGAAAGCCCACAGGAAATAGGATCTAGCTCTTTGGGAGGCTGAGGCTCCTGCAGAACTGAGCTGTCAAAACATAAAGAATGTGGAAAACAGACGGTTTTAGGTATGTTAGTCCTCAAAGCTTTTCCTACAGTAGGATAATAGTTGGAAAAAGTAAGATTCTAACCAGTCAATTGATACAATACATATTTATTAAGTTCCTACTACATACCAGGCACTCTGTTAGGAGCTGTGACTATAGAGGCAAAAATGAAATGCTTCTTGCTTTCAGAGAGTTTATATTCTATCAGGGAGATAACACACACATATGTATATAAAATATACACATACCCAAGGATACCACACACACACACACGGACCCCAAGAATAGCTACCACAGATTAAAGATACAGTATGGGTCTATATCCATTCAAAACAATAGTCCATGAGTCCCCATCAATATGTTTATTATTTTTCCAGTCAAAGAACACAATTAGCTCACATCAAAGGCTTTGAATGAACTAGCATGATACAAAGATTTGCAGTAGGGCATTTCTTCCATAAATACAGAGCACAATCTCCAAAAAATATACATACTATCATTGGAAAAAATGAGCACATACAGAGTTCACACAAGAGAGGGAATATATGTAAAAGAGACACCTACACTGCTGATTCTACATGACCACTGGTGTCTTCTGGTGATGCACTGGTTGCAGCATCTCCTTTAGGGGAGATACCAGGTTAACTCTCACCAGGTTTGATATACTCAAGTTGTTCTACTGGATTCTGCTTCTCTTACCACATAGTCTTAGCTGATGAGTTGCATGAGTTGCATTCTACTGAATATTATTCCTTGCCACTATCTTCTGGGCTCATCTCTTAGGGGTTAACCAATTTATCAGCTTCAGTTTGCTAGCACATGGTGGCTAGAAATTCTCCTTGATACGAGTATACTGGACACTCTTTAATAATATCTAGAGTCCAGCTACAAGAATCACAGTGTAAGGCACACTGTAGGATGAGTAGATCTTGGCTTAGTACATAAAACACCAAGGTCCCCACTGCCACTTTCTCTCTTCTTTCTGGGATGGCTCACTCATTCAACCTGTTCTCACACTGGCAGGTGAAAGATTCCTAAAGCAAGGCATCATATAGCTACAACTCAGTTGCAAGGTCCTAGGAGCATTCCTGGTGAGAGCTATACATTTATTACTTACAACTGTAGCTCCCTACTAGTGTGCCTCTCATTTAAATAAATCAGCTAAGATATATACAAAAAATGTTAATGGCCCCTTGAAAGAGTAGCCATGAAGTGTGGAAAAGGATGAAGACCAGAAATCTTGGACATTTTCACCTCACTTTTGAAGGACCAAGGCTCAGATTTCAACAATCTGTTCTATGTGGGGGACAATGCCAAATGTTTGCAGTTCACAGTGGCTCTCCTAAAATAAAGTGGTGACAATGAGCAGGAACAAGCCAAGAACATCAAGATCACCACACAAAAGATAAGATCTCCAGGACAGTCATGGATTCTTTATCATGCAACAGGACAATCTTCAGTAAAGTGATTAAGAAATTATAAGCCTCTTGCAGCAACTTGCTCTGAAATCTAAATTGATACTGAGGCTTGTCCAATATTTCCACCCACTCAATATTCCCTGGCTTGCCCACAAAAGCCTCCTTCTCCCTGGGAGCCTTATCAGGAAGATGATACCAAGTCCTTGCTCCCTTAAAGGCCTCAATACAGAGACTTTCCCCTTCTTCCAGAGGCATAAATACTCTACTTCACCTTTACCTAAGGACTGAATAGTCAAACTTTTGATGTCAAACTCAAAAAGAAATGGGAGCCTCTAAGCCACACATAAGGATCCCTGAAAGCTGCATATTAACTTAGTTTCTAAAATGTAATGTCCTCCATGCATTATTATATTTTTTTATTTTGTTAATATTTTCCAATTACATTTTCATCTGGTTCAGAGTGCTGAAGGCCACATGTTTGACATTTCTGATCTAGAATATCCCCTTTCTTCCAAGTAAATATACATTTACCATAGTTATATAACAATAATTTCATCTTCCCCATGACATTAGAAAGCAAAGTATTTCCCAACAATACCACCCTTTTGTCCTCTAAGTCTTTTTGTGGGAAGGAGTCGTCCAGACCACCCCAGAGGAAAGGAAACGTGTCAGTTGAGCTATTTCTTCTGGGTCCAGGGTACCACCGGTGGCACAGTGGACAGAATATTGTGTCTGTTGTCAAGCAGACCTGAGTTAAAATACAGTCTCATACACTTACTGTGTGACCCTGGGTAAGTCACTTAACCTCTCTTTGTTTCAGTTTCCACAGCTGTAAAATGAGGATAATATTAACACCTATCTCAATGGCGTGTTGTGAGGATCAAATGAGACAATAGTTGTAAAAAGCTCTTAGCACAATGCTTAACACATGGTAGGTACTAATTAAATGCTTATTCACTTTCCCCTTCTCCCTTCTGAGGGTCAAAGATCTCAAGGCCCAGGTGACTCTGGAAAAAAGGAACTGGAAATTGATCATCTAGAACTATTTCCAAAAGCACTCCACTCTTAACAAGTCAAGTCTTCCTCAAGATCAGAGATTGGGTCCTAGAAACCATTAGAGGAGAGATCTTTTGCCCTTCCCAGGACAGCATTGATTTGTCACAGGTATGACTTCTTGGGAGTTTTGACAACTGACCTGGGTAGGCAGGTAAATGATGAAGTAGCTGTTGACTAGCAGGGACAAATCTCTTATCTTATAATAGTCTTTTTTTTTTCCAGTTGGGGAAAGATTGAGGGTCACTTAGGTTAGGTGGGTGCTCCAACTGACACAAGAATCCCAGCTGTATGTGAATAGTTCTTTAGGGAAACTAAATGGTTTCATGCCCAGTACAACAGGGCATCATCACTTCCAGCATCTAGACTGGCAATAAACCTACTCCTTGGAACCTGCTCTTATAACTACAACAACCTGGTATTTAATTCAGCCAAGAGCATATGATGTATCTGATAGTGCTGAATGCCCTATAAACTATTGTATACAGGAGAAGGCATCAGCAATATTCCTGCATTGGTCCTAATCCCAAAATGATTTTCCATTCTTGTTCTCTCCAGGCCCTAGACCACTCCTTGTCAGCCCCCAAGGCCACCACCCAGGAATCTGCTCCATTCTTCAAGGTGCAGTCACCTGCCACCCATACAACCTGAAGCTTAGCCCACTGGGAGGAGGAGCCATGATCCTCATTCCCTAGGGCATTTCCTGTTACCAAATTAGTGGCCATTGAAGTCCAGTTGCATATTTTTCTCTCATTGAGGATGAAGCTAAAACTAAATCAGACACAACAGCATTCCTCAGGAACTAGGTCTTTATAGGTGGGGGGGGGGGGGGGATTGGGATAGTGAAGCATACAGGGTTTTAGTACCTGGATTGGAGGGCTTAATCTCTGGCATAGTTACAACCTTTTTGTGAAAGGTACTAACACAGGAAGAATGTGATTTTTCCATTTACCATTTACATTTCACAACAGAAGCTTCTTATGTCCCACTCATGTTGTTAGAGGGGCTATCTTTCGCCATCAAATTCATAGTTGGCATCTATTGGCTGCCCACTATTTGTACAGACAAAGGGTGATTGTATGATTCTAGGAATCTGTACTAGGATCCTGTAATAGGTGAGGTGAGCAACTGCTTCTCAAAAGTGACATAATGAATGACTACTATGAGGAACTTGAAGTGCCTGAAGTTTAATAGTCACTTATTCTGGCTACCTATTGGTACATACCAAGAGTTCAACTCAGACTGGTCTTTATGGACAGAGACCTCCATGAGTCTTGCAAGGTCATAAGAGCCCAAAGACTACTGAATAGCCTTTTTAGGTCTTCTAGAGTGGTAGCCTATTCTGAGTCTCACTTGAAGGTAGGTCAGTAAATGGGGGCCATCTGGACACTTAAGTGAGAAATATGTGTTCTCTAAGACCAGAAGGGTCTTCTAAATCTCTGGGTTTCTTTATTATACACAGGAGAAGTAAGCATCAGTAGTTTATTCAAAACTGTGCCCAGGATTCTCTGAGTTTTCCTCAGCCACTATATTCCTCGACACTTGACTAATGAAGAAAGACTTTGGATTTCTTAGGATTGATTTCTTAACGCTTGTCTGTCATTTAAGCCACCATCAGATGCAGGTCCTCAAGCACTAGGGCCTCATCTAGTCTGGTCAATATTATGCCATCAATGCAATAATGGACATCAGCAGCCTCAGGCAGACAGAATCTCCTTTCAGAATGTGTTGATATGAGGGAAAATTCAGGTAGCCTTGGGGAAGGACAGTGAAAGTATACTGTAACCCTTCCCAGGTAAAAGCAAACTGTTCCTGACTTTTTTCAATCACAGAAATAGAAGAGCATTGATGAGGTCACTAATCCCACACCTCTCACCTTGGCCCTAGACTACCTGGTCTATAACACTGACACGTATACCACCTGTAGTGATAGGCATACTGACTTTTTTCAGCTCCCTGTCATCCACCATAAACTACCAAGCACCATTCAAGCTCCTAATCATCCTTATCATGTTGTTTTAAGCAGAACTTGTGTAACAGAGTACTGCAATTTCCTCATCTCTATCATTAGAGAAGAAATATATTTTGCTCTTTCCACACAGGAACACCACCTCCAACCCCTGGAACCCAATACTGTTTAGTGTTAACTACATAGGATGGTTCAGGTAACTGCAAGCTTTCTTTTTGGTCCCACCCATAATACTATAACTTGTATCAAGCAGCTAGGTGGCACAATGGATAAAGCATTGAAGTCAGGAAGACCTGAGCTGAAATCTGTCAGGAGACACTTCCCAGCTGTTTGCTTCAGTTTCTTTGTTTGCTTCAATTTCCTCACCTGTCAGATGAAGGTAATAACAGCATCTATCTCACAGTCTCGTTGTGAGATCAAATGAGACAATATTTGAACAGCATTTACCACAGACACTGGCATACAACAGGCACTATATAAATGCTCTTTCTCCACCCACCCCCAACCCCATATACTGTAGTGGTTGTTATTGTTCAGTCATTTCAGTCCTGTCTGAGTCTTTGGGACCACATTTGGGGTTTTCTTGGCAAAGATACTAGAATGATTTGCCATTTCCTTCTCCAGTTCATTTTTAAAGATGAGGTTCTGAGGCAAACAGGGTTAAATGACTTGCCCAGGGTCACAGGGCTAGTAAGTGTCTAAGGTCAGATCTGAAATCAGGAAGATGAGCCTTCATTCCTGGCTTTCTATCCACCAAGCTTTCTAGCTATCCAACTTCTGCCAAAATAGAAGTTGACAAAAGGGCTCACATGATTACTGACTCCTGAGACCTTATGATACCTTTTCTTTCTGTGGTCTGCCCTCTGTAAACCCAGTGGATGATCTAAATGGGTCATAGGCTCTAGGGAATATCTTAGTCTTGAATAAGACTGAAGGACCCTTAGTACCCTGCTGCTATTTTTCATGGTCCAATTTTACTAGCATCCTCAAAGGCTGGTCATCAATTACTTTCTTATCAATCTTGTGTTTCAAGATCCACAACCAATGCTCATTCCAGGAAAGAGTGTCACCACCCTCTGTCCACCTAGCATTGCATCAGGCTCTGTGCTCTTTCTCCTCATTCCCAAAGTGACAGTAGTATTTGCCCAACCCATAACTACCCACATCTCCTACACAAAATTTGAGTTGATCACTAGTTGATCAGTCCATACCTATATAGTTAATCAAGTTGGGGGAGAGAGAGGACAATGATCATAAATCAAGTCAGAAGCCATTTGGATGGGAGTCCATTCTGAAGGTAAGATCTAATTGCCATTGAGGCAAGCTGATTATAGTGTGTAGCAATCTATCAAACCTATTTCCTTTAAAATTTCATCCCCTCACTCCAAGACCTCCATAAAGGAGCAGGCTGAATGAAAAGTTCATATTTATTGGGTGGGTATGTGTGAGATAACTTATCTGCCTAATAAGGGCCAAATGATATTCTCCATGTGCACTGTAACTATTTCACAGAGATGGTGAGTTGAAGAATAGGTAAATAAATTGATTTAATTATCATGCCCCGAGCACTGAATGGAAAGTAGGGATAGGGGTGGGGAACACAGTCAAAGAGTTACGCATGTGTTGGCAGGCAATGGTAACTCTGGTTGATGGTTAAATGGCTGGTGGGGAAGTGAGGGTGAAACACTAGCCTTGTACCAATTTCTTTTTAGGTTCAACTTGATCTACTCTATCAGTTTGCTTTTCTTTTCTTATCTGGCTTTGTTGTGCCAGCAACTTTCCTCTTTTCATTCTTGAGGCTCTTCAAATTCTCCTCCTTAAATATCCTTGCTCCTACTCTTCTCTCAACTGGAAATAGAACCTGAACTGGAATCTGAGCCTAAAGATCCTTCTCCTTCAAATTGTCCTCAATTTCTCCCAAATTCTATCTCTGACCCACTTCACCAGTTTAAAATTCTCCAAATCATGTCCATAATTACCTTATTATTATTAGGCCCAAATCCTTCTCCTGCACCTGCTACTTCTCCCATGGAAGTTAGAAGTAGATTTGCCAGGCTGGTAGAACATCCTAAGGCTAAAAGTAGGGCTTTCTATTTCTATATCTAGGTCAGAGATCAAAGTCCTCTGATTTGGATAACCATCCTTAGGTAGTTATTATAAATGGTTAGGTAGTGTTATTATAGCTTTAATACATGCTAAGCTGGCTGACTAGTTAACCACTTCTACATTAACCCAAGATCCTCTCTGGCTTAGAAGCAAAAAATATGATCCAGGACAAAAGGTAACCTGAGAAGGCAATATCCTCCAAGACCTTAATCTGAGTTCCTTTCTTTATAATGCATCTGTCAGAAACAAAGGCTGATCAACTTATTTTTGGCCAGTGAAAAATCTCAGTCTCACTAAACAAGGTACTTTTTGGTGAAGAGATACTACTAGTAACTTGAAGGAATTTAAAAAGGCTTCATGTAGAAGATACAGCACTTAAGTTAAATGTGAAAGAAACTAGAGATTCTAAGACATAGAAATGAGGAAGGAATGTATTCCAGATATTTGGAACAGACTGCGAAAAGCACAGAGATAGGAGAGATGGAATGTCATGGGTAAGAAAACACAAGAATGAATGGGGATACCATATAATAAGGCTGGAAAGGTAGGTTATGGCTAAGTTATAGGTGGGACTTTCTTTTTTAAATTTTATATATATATATACATATATATATGTATGTATATATACATATACATATATTTTTTAAATTAACAAACATTTACTTTCTCTCCTTACCACTACCACTCCCACTGAAAAAAGAAAAAAAAAACAATACTTGTGACAAATATGCAGAGAGAAACAAAACAAATTCTGTCCATTTCTTTGTGACCCCATTTGGGGTTTTCTTGGCAGAAATACTGGAGTGGATTTTCATTTCCTTCTCCAGCTCATTTTATAAATGAGGAAACTGAGGCTAACAGGGCTAAGTGACTTACCCAGGGTCACACAGCTAGTAAATATCTGAGGTCAGCTTTGAACTCAGGAAGATGAGTCTTCCTAACTCCTGGCCCAGGGCTCTATCCACTATACCACCGAGCTCAAGAAGCTTCCATTCTGCATGTATAGAGATCAAGTAAATACAAAGTACATACAGTATATTTTCCATAGGCAGAGAGCACTACCAACTGGATCTCAGGAAAGGACTGATGTAAGAGATAACACCTGAGTTTTGTTTTGAAAGAAACTAGGAATTCTAATACACAGAGCTAAAGGAAGTCATAATAGCAATAATAAGCACTTTTGTAGAGCTTTAAGATGTGCACAGCACCTTACAAATATTATGTCATTATAGCTACAGATATAGGGAACCACCTATGTAGAAGAGAGACTGTCATATATGGGAAATTACTAACAGGCCTGTTTGATTACAACAGAGTATGAAAGGGAATAATAGGAAATGAGAGGAGGTAAGTGGGAGACATATTGTGTATGGCTTTGAATGCCAGGCTAAGGATCGGTATTTTATACTAGAAGCAACAGTCACTAAATATTTTTAATAGAAAAGTGACATGTTCAGATTTGTGACCTAGAAATATCAATATGACATCTGTGTAAAGAATGAATTGGAGAGGAGAGAGATTGGAAATTAGGAGTCTATTGTAACAGGATAGGCCAGAAGTGATGAGAGCTTAAACCTAAGGTAGGGTCTATGTTTCTGAAGAGATGGATATGGATGTGAAAAATATCATGGAAGTAGAATTGATAAGACATGATAACATAAGATGGATGGGGGACAGGCAGAGGAAGGGAAAAGGAAATGTCAAGGGGGTCCCTAATACAGTAAACCTGGATGAGAAGGAGGGTGATATGCTCAACAGAAATAGGCAAGTTTGGAGGGAGGGAATACAATGAGTTCCATTTTTGGACACATTAGTTGAAGAGGCCTATGGAACATAAAGATGGAGAGATCCAGCAGACAGCTGCTAATGGAACACTGGGATTCAGAGAAAAGATAAGAATTACTATTCTGTAGATTTAGGAATTATCTGAGAATAGAGATAATGGAACCCATGAGAGCTGATAAGAACATCAACAGAGAAAGTGTAATGAAAAATGAGAGAAGGGTCTAGGACAGAGTTTGGGGGAATGGCCACATTTACTGGACAGGAAAAGGAAGAGTGTTTAGCAAAGGAGACAGGGGCATTGGTCAGGCATTGGAGAAGAACTGAGAGCAATAGAAATGAAGAAAGGAGAAAATGTACAGGAAGAGGGATAGCGGACAGGGTCAAAAGTTTCAGAGCAGGCAAGTAGAATGAAAACCAAGAGAAACCACATAACAGTTAAGGAATCATTGATAGCAACCTTGGAGAAAACTATTTCAGCTAAGTGGGTTCAGAAGCCAGAACTGTAAGGAACTGGGGAGGGAGGAAATGGAGGAAAGGAGTGGAAATAAATAGCCTGGGAGTTTTGCTGTGAAAGGAGATATTAAAGGATAGCTCGAGGGCTAAATGAAGGAGGTGGGAGGGGGAAATCTGGATATTTGTAGATGATAAGAAATAAGATTATGGACAAGAAAAGACTAAAATGAGAGGGGGGAAAAGGAAATGAATAAGATAAACTTCTAGTAGATAGAGGGAATAGGATGATGAACACAAATAGATCTAGATGTGGCAAAAAGGACCATTAGACACTGGAGCAAAGATGGAGAGGATTTAACCAGCAGTTTTGAAGTGTGAAGTAGGGGAGGAGTGGCATCTTTTACCCTTTGTTTTCTCAGGAAAGTAGGAGGCAAGGTCCTCTGCTGAGCACTCTGTGGAGCAGATGACACAGGAAGTTGAGGAGAGAGGAGATGCGTAGCCACTATGGAGACCTTGATGGAGAAGGATAATCAGAAAAGAATAAAAGGATTACTGGGCAGTGGTGAGGGCCCAACTAAGATTAGGTGGCATAAATTTGTAGTGAACCTAGTCAATATGGTTGCTTGATTTTCTCTAGCTTATTTATTTCTTCCCTAATTTTTAATATTTCTTTTATGGTTATTTTAGATTTGTTTATTTGTTGGCTTTCTATTTTTTAAAAATGAATATTCAGCTCCTTCATCCTCTCCTTTTTGATTTTGTTAATATGTTTTTAGGGATATAATTTTTCTACTGAGGACTGCTTTAGGTGCATCTCAGAAATGGTACCTTTCATCATTACCATTTTCTTTCAAAGGAAGTGCATTCCAGGCATGGGGGATGGCAAGGGCAAAGACAAAGAGATGAAAGGGAGAGTGTAGCATGTAAGGAAAACCAAATTGGTTGAATCACAGAGTGTGGGACTGGAAAGATAGGTTAGGGCCAGGTTGTGAAAGGCTTTAAAAGCTAAACAGAGGAGTTCATGTTTTATCTGAGAGGTAACAGAAACCAATGGAATCACATGAGTAGGGCAGTAACATGGTCAGATCTTCATTTTAGAAAAATTACTTTGGTAGCTGAATGTAAGATGGAATGGAGTAAGGAAAGACTTGAGTTTAGTATCCTAGGAAGTCAGGATACTTGATAGGACATTGTGCTGTATTATCTGTATATTACAGGATGCTGCTGTGCATGCCCAAATCACCCAAGACAGAGGGACCTATGTGGGAGACAGCAAGGATTCGCTTTTGGAAGAAGATATCCTGCATTCCCTAAGCTCTCAAAGAGCTTATATTTGACCAGGGCCCCCAAAGCAATGTTACCAGTACCTTCAACTCAGGATCTGTTATGGCTTAGCAGTCTACTTCCCCCTATGCCTTGAGGCTGAGGCCTTAAATAGATGTGAGACATCTTCTAAGCATGCCCTCTCCTGGTTCTAAAGACCTCTTATAATTCAGAGACCTTGACTAGAGAGATAAGAGAATTTGTCATTATAGCTCTGCCTGTGCAAATCAAGTCAAGGGTCAAGGCACCTGAGAAGTTATTAAGCATCTACCATATGTCTAATGCTATGCTAGGTGCTATAAATATTTATTAACGAATCTGCAATTATCTTTCCACCTCTACTTCAGGGATCATTTCCTTCATTTTATATTTAGGAAGAAAAAAGAAGAGAAATTGAAGGATCTAGGCAAAGGCCTTAGGATAAGCTTATTGCTAGCTGCATCCTATAACTTGGAGACCTAGTTTCTCTGGATTATCCCAAATTGCATTAAAAGTGTATTTCATGGTATTCTTTTAATATCTCAGTTAGCCAAAATAGGATCCCATGTGACATATGGAACCCTTCCAACCAACCCAGTCTCTGATCTATACAAATCTGAAACTCTGCTGTAAATAGATAAATTGCTTCTCAGGAAGCCAGCTTTCTTATTGTCCTGAAGCCATCCTCATTGCTTAGGGTGAGTTCCCAGCCTATCTATTCTCTAAAAGGGAGAAGTTACAAAGAACAAGCGGCTGGAGCTGAGATTTAGGGAGTACTTTGAATGGAAATTGTTTCCAGTGCCCCCCTTTCAGTAATTCTCTCCTCATGCTTATTTTCTGTTAGTCTTTTTTGCTTACATGAATCAAATGCCCAGAGCTAGTATATTCAAAGACTCATTGCCTACTGTACACACTCTATTATCAGGCCTCAACAATCATTTCATTCATCCATTTGTTTGTTCATTCATTATTCATTCATTTCCTGCAAATTTGTTCCTAAGGAACTATAACCTGCCATTCAGGCCCACCCTCTATTATACTGGACAAGAATTAAGAGAGGATTTGATTTAATAAGTCCTGCTACATAAAACAACAACAGAAACACTACCAAACTGGGGCACTTTTCTAAGCCCCCTCCACACCCTAATCCCTGAATAAGAGCAAATGACATTCAATTTGGTAAGGGTTAATAGGAACTTGATCCCCCAATACTATCTCCTTACATTATTTATAAAAAGGGACAGCCTATCTAAAGGCACTTCTGTTCCACTTCTTTTGTTAAATTTCTTTTCAGTTCAAGCATAGGTTGTAGAGTCTATGGATAGGAGTAGGACAGACCTGATATCGCTCAGAACTACAGGCAGGTAAGCATATTTGTTACAAGAAAAATGATCCAAGAGACCCTTTGTTTAGAAGGAAGTTATATTCTTACTGGACATGCTTCAAATTCTTACATTCGAATTATTGAATGTAAAGGAAAATAGTATTTTAAAAGTATAGGTTAGTATTAAAAAAGAAAGTGGATAGATAAAGAAGTCTAAATTCAATGGTCATTTACCACACTATTAGGTAGGCAAGTCAAACAATTCATTTTAACTCAATAAATATTTATTAATTAACTATTATGTGCAACTCAAACATTTATTCAATATCTACCATGTAAAGAATACTGTGGTAAGTACAAGGGAAGGGGAGGAAGACACCTTCTAATCTAGTAGAGGGACAGCTATAGTTAAACACTTCAAAGAATCCTGCTAATCCATTCTGTGCCATACTAGTCCATACTAGTGCCAATCATAACTCAACCAAACCCCTCTTGCCTGTGCAGTTCTTATCCAGGTATCTGTAAATCTTCCATAAAGGATCCATATAATGTACTGAAGCTATCCCTACCCCTGATAGTTCTTTCAATATTTTGTGGCTACCTCGGCAGCACAAGATCTATCCATTTATTATCTCTAACTGTCTTTATAAACAACCCACTTCCTTTTCTGGTCACATATGTTCTGTAATAATGGTTTTAAAGACACTTTTCATTCACAAATCATCATTGGTGATATGCTAGGGCTGACATATCCACTATTCAATTTTCAATTTTCCTTTGGGTCACCTGCAATTGTAAGTTGGTTATCAATGTTAAAAGCTACAGAGAGGGCAAAAAGGAGGGCTAAAAAGAGTATTGGATTAATCAATTAAGAGAAGCTTGTTAACCCTAGAGAGAGTGGTCTGGGGTGAGTAATAAAATCAAAGCCAGACTACAGTGGCTCTAGAAGTGAATAAGAAAAGAGGAAACTGATATAACAAAATAGATTTTTTTTCCCTTAGGAGTTTGGTTGAGAAAAGGAAAGAAACAAAATTTAACTTCCTATTTTAAATAATTATTCTTGCTAACTAGGTGTTAGGCTACAAATCACCAGGCTTGATCTAGGGGGCCTTTATGGGAGGGGAAAGATACAACACCCTTCTCAACAAATTGGTTCAGTTGGTTGTTGTCCTTCGTTTTCGAAGAGGATCAAAATGACATCACCATTGTAAAGTGAAATTTCAGTGTGTCCGACTGTGGCTGATCAAACCAATATGAGCTCAGAAGGCTCTACCACAGGCTGGGCATAGACAGTCCATTTGAATATTTGGGGTGGATATCCCAAATTTGCGCATCCTGCGTTTACTTTGTTACATCCTTCTTTGCTCAAAGAGCACAGCACCTTTTCTCAACAAGTAAGCATATGTTAAGGGCTTTCTATGTGCCAGGTACTAAGTTAAGTACAAGGGTTACAAAAAGAAAAGTGAAATAGTTCCTGCTTTCAAAGTGCTTGCATTCTAATATAGGCTACTAGATAGATAGATAGATAGATAGATAGATAGATAGATAGATAGATAGATAGATAGAAAGAAAAATAGACAGACAGATAAATAGATGATTTATAGACATAAATACATAATTATATACAGAATATAGGACAAAAAAATGTTAATTTTGGGAGAGAGGAAACTAGCTGTTAGACGGAAAGTAAACTTGAGCTAAATCATGAAGGAAACCACAGATTCTAAAAGGTAGAGATGAGGAGGGGGAACTTTCCAGACATGGGGAACAGCCAGTGTAAAGTCACAGAATTGGGAGTCGTAACATCTTGTGTGAGTATGGTCTGTGTACCCTCATGCTAAGGGACTTTAATATCCACATAGATGGACTCCCTAACCTCCTAACACCTCAGCCTTCTTACATCCTATGACCTACTTCTTTATTCCACCTTAGACACACATAGGCAGGGTCAAACATTGTATCTTATCACTACCCATAAATGTTTTACTTCTCTAATTAGAAATTCTGACATTTCCCTATCTGGCTACAACCTCCAAACATTCTACCTCTCCCTATGCTTCACCTCCCCTACACTTCTACACCTCTTCTTTGTCCTCACTAAGACCTCTGTACTTTCTCAGATCACTGCCCCTACTATGATTTCACTTTCATCCCTCTTTAATTTTGCCTCAGTGGTTAACTCATTTCAACTCTATACCATTCTCTGCTCTGTTCTCAAATACTTTGAACCCCTGTTCTACTGTTTCATCTTTTGCCAAACCTCAACCCTAGATTATTCCCACCAGCCACCTCCTTCATGCCTACTCATGAGCTGAATACAGCTTAAAGAGGTCTCACAACTGTGCTGACCAAATACATTACAAATCTCTGTTATGAAACCTCAATTGGGACTACATTGCAGCAAAATAGTCCTTTTATTCCTTTCTAATTGATTCCCCATCTCACTCCTCACAGAAGCTGTTCCAAAATTCCTCTTCCTTCCTCAAGATTCCTATGCCTCTCCCTCACTCTCATCTACCTAGCACTTTAATGAGAACATTAAAGACATTTCATTGTAGCCATTTCTTTCCCTTCTTTTCATCTAAAAATATCTTGACAGTATCTCCTACTCCTTGTTCTTTTTCCCCAGGCACTGAAAATGAGGTAGCTCTTCTGCTTACCAGGGCTAATCCCTCCCCTTCCCTTTTCTCTAGCAGATAGCATCCTCAAATATCCCCTCTCTTTCTCAGATCTTCAACTTCTCCCTATCTCCTGCTTCCTTCCTGACTGCCTTCAAACACACCCCAATCTCCCTCATCCTTAAAAAAAGAAAAATATACTATGTCCTACTACCCATTCAAGCTACCATATTATATCTTTCTTTCTTTCTTCTGCCAAATCCTTTGAAAAAGTTGACTGCATTTGCTACTTCCACTTTCTTTATTCTAGCTTCTCAGTCCTTTGCAAATTTCACTCAACTGAACCTGTTCTCAGTAGAATTACCAATGAGCTCTTAAATGTCTCATTTGACAGACTTTTCTCAGTCCTTATCCTTCTTGAACTAAATGCTGCATTTGATACTGTTGGCACTCTCCTCCTGGATCCTGTTTCCTCTCTAGGTTTTTGAGACACTGTTCTCTTCTGGTCCTCCTCCTACCTGCCTGACCCTTACTTTTTCAGTCTCTTTTCCAGGCTTATCATTCATATCAAGTATTTCTTCAAGTTCTGTACCAGCCCTTCTCTTCTCCCTCCATACTTTCTCTCTTGGTAACCTCATCATTATGGAATTAACCATAACCTATATGCAGATGACTCACAAATGTGTGTGTGTGTGTGTGTGTGGCTTAAAAGTATACTAAGACTTTTGAAACACCTATACATACACACCTGTGTGTATTGTATATACGTATATAATATACAAATATAATACATATATTATATGCATATATAATATACAAATATATATAAATATAATATACATGCCTACATATGTTTCTGTAATATGTGTAAATGTGCCTCTGTGTGAATAGATAGGTTTAGATACAGATATCTCATATACACCCATCCTCAGTCTCTTCCCTCAGCTTCAGTTTTATATTTAAAACTGGATGTCCTAGAGACATCTCAAACTCAACACACCCCAAACTAAACTCTATACTAATCTATTCCCTCTATACTCTCCCTTCTTCCAAGTTTCCCAATGTCTATCCAAAGTACATCATTTTTCCAGTCTCCTAGGTTCCTAATCTCAGCATTGTACTTGACTCTTCACTCTCCCTCCCTCCACATAGCTAATCATTTGCCAAATCTTTCTCTTTCTAACTTAATACCATCTCTTGCATCCAACCCCTTCTGTCCACTCACATGGCTAACCGTTTAGTTCAGGCTTTCATTACCTCTCATCTAGATTATTGCAACAGTTTCCTAACTGGTCTCCATGCCTCAAGTCTTTTCCCACCACAATCCATCAATCCTATGCACTGCTGCCAAAGTAATTTTCCTTAAGTGCAGATCTGGCTATCTGACTCTCCTACTCAATCAACTCCAGTGGTTTCCTATTACCTCTATGGTAAAATAAAAACTCCTCTGTTTGATTTTTAAGACCTTTTACAACCTAGCTCCAACCTATTTTTTCAGTCTCACTGGACATTATATTGTATATGAGTTCCAGCCAAACTGATTTTCTCTCTTTCTTCACACACTGAACTCTATTCATTCTCTCTATGCCTTTGCACTGGTGGTCTCACATACCATGTACTCTCCTTACTTCTGTCCCATGGAACCCTAAAAATGACCCAAGCATATTTTGCATGGCACCTTTCCTAACCCCTCCAACTGCTAGTATCCTCCCTCCCAAACTACCTCATATATATTTATATTTATTCATTTTATATTTATGTTGCACACATTTTTATATGTACTTGTCTCTCGCATTAGAATTTTAGTTCTTGGAGAGCAAGGATTGTTCATTCTTTTAGTAGTTTTATACCTTATGCCTATGTGGGCTTGGCACTTATGTGCCTTGCATGTAACAGGCACTTGATAAAATGTTTGTTGAATAAAACTTGGTATGGTGTTAATAGAACTGAAGTTTAGGAGAGTTACATAGACTTGCCCTTTGTGTCATTATCAACTCACTGCATCCTGGGCCACGTCCAGTCGTCCTGATGAATATCAGGCCACTGGACCCAGATGGCTATGGAGAAGAAAGTGAGGTTGGTGACCTTGCACAGCCCTCCCTCACTCAAACCAAAGTCAACTGCAAGTCATGTCATCATCTTGATGTCATGGTCATCTTGGAGAATGAAGAACAAGCAAAACAACACAATACAATATTATCAGCTAATTTAAATAATCAGCTATCAGCTAATGATCCCTTAGGACAGAGAGGAGCCTGAAAGGCGTCAGAGTACCAAAATCCTAAAAATACATTAACCAACCAGACTTTTGTCACTTAATTCAACTGCATATGCAAGTCAATAAGCTTTACTAAATGCTTACTATATACCATGCTAAAAACAATACGTATACAAATATAAACAGAGAAATAATCCCTACCTCAAAGAGCTTACCTAATAAGGGAAGACAATACATAAAGTGAAGTTAGAAGTTAGTGGTGGTATGGATTTGTGAGGGAGAGGGGCTGTAACAAAAATCAAGGAGGAGTGCTGGAGAGGCCTAGGTGACCTGGGCATCCTCCTTAAAATGGAGATTCTGGGAGGAACCAGACAATCAGAGAAACCACAGGGGCAGAGGGCACTTCCAGTGATGGAAGTCCAGGGTTAGAGTGAGCCTCCAGCAGGCACAGGATTCTGGGGTATTAAAGATAAAGTCCAGGAGGAGAATCAGGAGTGCAGCATTTTAGGCTATGTTTTTCTAACTTCTTTTCCCATCTAACCTGCCCTTTATGTTCCAATAAGATTAGAGTAAGTCAAGTTCCAAGTCCAAGGCCTCCCTCAGCTTGCACCCTTTGCTCCTCAGGGCTTCCATGATGGGCCTGAAGCAACATTTCACTTAATATGCTGGCTCCAAGGTCACTGTAGCTTAAAGTCCTTGTTAGTTCAAATCTGATTAATAAGCTTCTATAAAGTGAAACAAAACAAACAAGAATTTTGAGTTTGAGATCACTGCCCCAGGCAACAGCCCTGGTCTTCTGGAACAGTTGACCAAAGGTGTTGTAAAGGCAACCACACTAGCATACCCAGGATGGCTGCTAACACAGGTTGTTAGATCTGCTTTACTAGGAAAGATTGCTGTTGAAGGGGTCAACAATCTTTTTTTTTAATTACATTCAACAAAGAGAGAAAAATAAGCAAAGAAATAAAGGCCCACAGACAGGGCTCTACTGCCTTGAATGAAAGCAATATTGCTCTATACTTTACATACACCCCTGGATGGAAAGAGCCTTTATATCTGAGCAGTGGCGGGGTGGGGGGGGGAGCGATGGAGGGGCCTGAGCCACTCAGAGTCTCCACCAGGGAATCACAGGATCCTTCTCATAAGTGAACTCCCAAAATAAAATGCCAACCTCCCAGTATATATAACAAAGACTCGACTCCTGATTGGCTCAGAGTCATAGGCACAAAACCTATATAAACTCAGCACAGCTTTGAACTGTCAAGATTCAAAGGAGATTGAGCTTTCAGATGCTCACAATTTAGCCTGAGCCTGGGAAACTGAACTCCAAAAAGAAAACAACAAAAAATCTCACTTTGCTTGCTGTCATAGGTGTCCTGAGGTAGGAAGGCCTGCTTTTGGTCTAGAAACCCTAAGGAGCAATGAGTGTGTTGAGAGAGGTGGAGGAGAGGAACATGTGCCCAAACATACACTGCAGGGAGGATCAGGAAACACAAATTACTTTCGCAGAATTCTTCCAGATAAATACAACCTGTGATGCATAAGATTTCCCTTAGAAAGTGAAAGATCCTGGGCCACTGAATCTATCCTTACTGCTTCCAGTCTCCCATTTACAGGTCCACCAAGGGAAAACTGGGTCAATAATCCTTTTTAAAACCAAACAAATAAATAGAGAGGAAAGGATTGATAGAGGGCCTGAAGATATTCAGTTATAATAACACTGAATGAATATGACTCATCTGCCTTGTTTATGCCATGTTTCATTTCAAAAAGAACTCCATCTTTGGGATTATAAGAGTCACACACATTATGATTAAATAAGGATATGAGTTATTTTGGGTAGGGGGAGGGAAAAGACTGACAAAAGGAAAAAATGTTACATTTCTCAAGTAACCGAAGACAACTGGTAAAATTCCATATTATTCTTTTTGGCTTATCTGCAACTAAATAAGAATGATTAACTCTGTAATCCCAGAGTATTTTTTTGGGGGGAAGGGAAGACATCATTCATCACAAAGTATTAATACACATCCAGGCAGCCTCCTTCCAATGTTTGTAAGCTCCTCAAAACCAGTAACTTTGTCTTTCATAACCCCACCATTCCTAACCAGTGACTGGAAGCAGTTAAATACTTTTTGAACTAACTTGAAGAATTTTCATGGATCCCCAGACTCTTTTATGTTCCACAGCTGTCTCTCTGTTTGGCACATTTAGGAGATGAAGTGTTGTATATGATGAACAGCACAGTTTGGTTGGACGCTAGAGTGCAGGAAAGGGATTAAGGGAGAAAAGGTAGATTGAGGCCAGGTTGTGAAAAAGGCTTTAAAAACCAAACAGGAGTTTATATTTGATCCTGGAAGCATTAGGGAGCTGCTAGAGTTATTAAGTATAGGGGGTGAGGTGACACGGTCAGATTCACAATTTAGGACAATCACTCTGGAGGCTGTGTGGAGGATGGATCTGGAGTAAGGCTAGATGAGACACTAATTAGGAGGTTAATAAAATAAATCAACTGAAAGGCAATAAGGCCCTGAAGTAGGATGTCAGCCATTTTCATAGAAGGAAGGGGACATGCAGGAGATGCTATAAAGTTAGGAATGAAAAGATTTGACAATTAATTGGCTATGTGGGCTAGCTGAGGGAGACTGAGGTGTTAGTGACACAAGTTTTGAACCTAGGTGACTAGAAAGATGGTGCTGCCTTCAACACAAAAATAGAAAAGTACATATGAAGGGTGGGTTGGGGAGAAAAGATAATGAGTTCTATTTTAGACATGTTAAATTTGGGATGCCTACAGAATATCCAGTTTGAAATGTCCACTAGGCAGATGGAGATCTGTAATGGGAACTCAGCATAGAGGGTAGGGCTGTATATAGATTTGAGAATCATCTACATGGAGATAACAATTAAAACCATGGGAGCTGATGAGGCTACTAAGTGAAAAAATGCAGAAAGAAGAAAAGTGGGGGCCCAGAACAGAGTCTTGGGGTATACCTACAATTACAGGTCAAAGGGTATTATTGATTCTGATGGCAGCTAGGTGGTACAGTAAATAGAGTTTGGGATCTCGAGTCAAAGACCTTAGATCAAATCTAACCTCAGACACTTCCTAGCTATGTGACCCTGGGCAAGTTACTTATCCTCTGTTTGTCTCAGTATCTTCATCTGTAAAATGGAGATAATTATAGCGTCTATTTCCCTGAGTTTTTGTAAGGATCAAATGGGATAATAATTGTAAAGCGCCTGGCACATAGTAAATGCTATAAAAAATGTTAGCTGTTATTATTTCATACTGTGTACTGCCAGGTTATCTTACATACTTCTATTTTAGAACTTTGACGCAGTAGTAATAACTCCTGGAAGCGATTTCTTTAAATGGATCCCCTCCAAGCCTTAAACTCTTCATTTCTGTATGATCTATTCAAATCCAAATTGTATTCTAAAGTTTATTATGAAAATCAAAGGACCCATTTAAATAGAAGCTTTACAAAGTGAGTCTGTGCATAGTGAATGGAACTCTAGTTTTGTTTCCTTTGAAGACTCAGCTCAAGTTTCACTTTCAACAAAAAGCATTTCTTCATCATCCCAGTTGCTAATGCTAAAAAACAAAAAATTACTTTGTATTTATTTTCTATATCTTTGGTATATGTATATTTAACAATATAATATAACCTCTGCTGTAGTCCAAGACACTGAAGCGGGACACACTTTCCCACAAGAACCAGGTGCAATCCTAGGGGAGCCTGGTCTTTATTGAGAATGGCTCAGCTACTTTTTTTGCACTTTCACTCTTTATATCTCTATCCTGGAACACTAGGGAAAATTATTTAAAGCTTAGGTTTGTCTCATGTCTAAAGTCTCCCCAAAATTTTAGCAGCAGTGGAAAGGTACTCAAGGTATAATATCAATCAAGTATGAGAGTCATTTATTTCTTCTACACAAAAGAAATACCTGACATAGACAAGTTCAAATTGAGACTAAAAAGAGGATTCTGTAACTTATAACTACTGTCTTCTTTCCCTAGAGGTTGAAACTTAAAACCATCAAGACAAAAAGCAGTTTGTGGTACCTTTACATCAAAATTTGACATTTTTTCATGGGCTCTACACTGTCCTGATGCAATGGAGAGAGCACTAGGCTTGGAATCAGGAAGACTCAGTCTCATGAGTTCAAATGCAGACTCAGACACCTACTAGCTGTGTGACCCTGGGCAAGTCACTTAAGCCTATTTGCCTGGAGAAGGAAAAGGAAATGGCAAACTACTCTAGTATCTTTTCTAAGAAAACCCTAAATGGGGTCATGAAGAGTCAAACCCAGCTGAAAGTATTCAACAACACTGTCCAAACAATTTCCTCCAAGTCTATGACTTCTCATAAGCCAGGTCAGAGGGTTGAGTTCTTCCTTCTCCCCAACCCTTGGTTCTCATTCCCTCTAATGCAAAAATTCCTCTTGCTGACAGTCAACTTCAACCTAGGACCCAGGATCTCCAACCTCTCAAACTCACACATCCCTTTAGAGACCACTCTTCAGTCCCCTATGCTCAGGAAGAACAAAAAACAAAGCAGAAAAGGCAGCCAGGGGCCTTGAGGCCCAGGATCCCCTTGCCTAGTTTAGCCCCTGCTTTAGTTGCTCTGTTTTGGCAGATTCTATGTTGCTGAGGGTGCCACCCTTTCTCTGTCCCCCTCAAAGTCTAGTGAGACAGAACTCTGCTACACAGAACAGGCAAAGAAAGAAAGGCAGAAAGAAGAGTAACTCCCTCTACAAAGTTCACTGAGAGTGTTGCTTCTCCCAGCTTAGTGGCCTCTTCTACCTGATGAAGCTTTGTTACAGACCCCCACCCCACTTCAGCTATCACAAAATGGGAAATCAAGGGCCCACCCAGAGTTTGGTGCATCATCCCAAAGCAACAAGTCTTTGATAGGAATGCTTCCCAGTAGTGGCCAAGGTAACTGCACTGAATGCTCCATGGGATGAATGCTTTTCCCATCCCCACTTTAATCCATATATAAAGTTTCCCCGGACAGATGACAGAAATTGGTCACTTTTGTCTTTGTATCTCCACTTAGCACATAGTAGATGCTTAGTAAATGCTTATAGATGGATTGGACTGGACTTAGGCCAGAGTTCCAATTTTCCCCCTGCTAATTGTTGGCTATTTGTGTTCCTGATCCTAACTCATTTCCCCTTCAACCCTCCCTCCCCTCCATCCTCCCTTTTACTGTGGAGAGCAACATTATCCTCCTAGTCTCTCAGGCTCATTATCTAGAAGTCATCCTGAATTCCTATCCCTCCCTCAACCCCCTCAACTCCCATTATCCAAACTGCTATCAAAGCCTATTGATTTAACCCCTGTAACATCTCTCAAATACACTCCCTTCTCTCCTCTGACACTGCCACCAGTGAGGTGGCAGGTACCCATCACCTCATGCCTGGAATACTGGCAAAGCCTCCTGGTGGGTCTACCTACCTCAACCCTCTCTGAACTCCAATCCAGCCTCCTCCATTCAGTCACTAACATGATTTTCCTAAAGCTTAGGTCCTATCGTGTCATCTCTCTACTCAATAAACTCAAGTGGTTCCTTATCACCTCTAGGAATAAATACAAAATCCTCTTTTGGGCATTCATAACACAGCCCCCTTCTTCCTTTTGAGTCTTTTTATACCTTATTCCCCACTATGTTATATAGTCTTCAATCCAGTTCATTTGTTCTACAAAAACTGGTCTCCTGTTTGTTCTACAAAAACAAAACACTCCAACTCTCAGTTCCAGGAATTTTCTCTGGCTTTAACCCATGCTTGGAATGCTCTCCCTCATCATCTCCACCTACTGCCTTCCCTGGCTCCCTTTAAGTTGAAACTAATATCCCATCTACTACAGGAAGCCTATCCCAACCTATCTTAATTCTAGTGTCTTCCTCTCTGTTAATTATTTCCTATTTCTCCTGTATATAGCTTTTTGTACATATTTGTTTGTTGTTTCTCCCCAGAAGGCAACTAGGTGGCACAGGGGATAGAGTACCAGGCCTGCAGTCAGGAAGACCTGAGTTCAAAGCCAGCTTCAGATACTTACTAGCTGTGTGACCCTGGGTAAGTCATTCAACCCCGTTGCTCTCAGTTTCCTCATCTGTGAAATGAGTTGGAGAAGGAAATGGCAAACCACTCCAGAATCTCTGCCAAGAAAACCCTAAATGAAATCAGGAAGGGTAGGCCATGACTGAACAACAAAGTCTCCTGATAGACTATAAATTCTTTAAGGCCAGGGACTACCTTCTGCTTCTTTAGCACTCCAGCACTTCACACAGTACCTGGCACATAGGAGGCACTTCATAAATGCTTACTGGCTGATGACTGATTCTCAGGTTCCTCATCTGTAAAATGGGGGTAATGCTGCCTGTAGTACCTACTCCCTAGAGTTGTTATGAAGATTAAATCAGCCTATGTACACAAAATACTCTGCAAACTTTAGATTGCAACAACATAAATCCCACTAAATCATATAATTTCAGAATTAATAGGGTATGTTATTATTAAATATAATTCATGCCTCTCCCCTGAAAAAACATTTTCATGTTATTAAATTATTCTGATTTAAGGGGAGAAACTCTTCATTTTCAAGTTTCTTAAGAAAAAAAGTGGTGATTTAAAAAGAGAATGACTTTCTCATAGAATAAAAATGTGCATTTTGAGATGACAAAACCATGTTTTTAGTCACCAATCAATCAATGAGCATTTATCAAGCACCTGTCGTGCACTGGACACTGGGAATGAAAAGGTCCTGCTCTCACAAGTTTAACAAAACAGGATAACTAAACTTGCTGTTTCCCTGCCTTTTGTCCTTAAAGCAGTGGTGTATAAAGAACACAGGATGGACTAGAGACCTGAATTCCAGCCTCAACTTTGCCCCTGAACTTATGTGACATCAGTCAAGTCACATAATGTTCCTTATTTGTAAAATGATGTCTCAGATTTGGCCCAGTTCTAATCTCCTATAATTCTCAGAAAAGTGTTTTATGAGTCCAGTGTACTTCCTCAGGCACTTTTTTATTACCTGAAAAACCAGCATGCCAAAAATAGATGAGCACTGGCTTTGGAATGTCTGCACTACTCTCTACTCCACCCAGGATACCTGGGTTAGAACTGGGTGTTTCCACACAAAGCAAATCTCTCCTTACTGCAGGATCAAGCTTTAGTTCTAACAAAGACAACGGAAGTATTGTTTTAAAAAGAAGCAATGTATCCTTTCAGTTGTAACTTCTGCCTAATCCTGACCCAATCCTCCTTTGCTTACTTAAGACTATATATGGTACCCGAATCATTGCTTATACACTACAATTCCACAATTCATTATGTCCCACACATATTCCACTGACTAACATCCAGGATTTGATCTTTAACCAGGGTAGGGAGGCCTTTCCTACTCCCTCGAAATACTCATAATTGTTTATTTTTCAAGTTGTTAATTTCTTTATAAGAATATCATAAGGTTTTCTTTGTTCTTCCAAAATTGAACAGTAGCCCATGATCTGGGCCTCAACAATGATAAATATACATCATTTTACAGAGGTGAAAACTATTTAGAAAAATTACTAATTCCTGTCTCCAATTATGCAAAATTGTGACTGGATTATTACAATTTTGTATATACTTACAATTCTTAGAATTAGGCAAAGAAATGCCTGTATTATTATCCTCATTTTACAGATGAGGAAAAAAGAGGCTCAGAAAGGTTGTTAGTAGTTCAGGATCATACAATGATTAAATGTCAGAGATAGGTCTGGGAATCAAGATACAGTTCTTTTAATTATACTACTTTGTTTAAACATACTTAGAATAAATTATGGCTGTGATTTGCCAATTTAAATATTTCTTCATCCATAGAAGGTTTTTCTGGTCCAAATTTCTTTCCAGGTATTTACATACAAATGTGTCCTCTCTCTGAAAAGTACCTTGTATGTACACTTTGGCTTTCCCATCAACTACTCAGTTCTTAGAGAGCAAGGACTATTTAATTGTTGATTTTGTATCACCAAAGGCGAACACAGATGCTTGAAATATAGATGCTTCATAAATGTTTGTGGATTGACTGCTTCATTAGAATTCTTTAAGTTGTAGATATGAATGATACCAGCAAGTTCAACCTATGAATGCTCTGCATTCGCAGCTTTCTTTCCATTATGTAATTTGACACGTTTCCTAAATATCCTATTCAAGCAAAGCATTGTGCCAGGCAAAATACAAAGTTCAGATTTCTCTATCCTAATGGAACTTACAATCCAATGAGGATATTATGACTACTAGGGGGCACACTGGAAATCAGAAAGCCTCATCTTCACAAATACCAATGTGGCCTCAGACATTTACCAACTGGATGACCCTGGGCAAGTCACTTGGCCCTGTTGGCCTCAGTTTTTGCATGTATAAAGGGAGCTGGAGAGGGAAATGAGAAATGACTGGGATCTCTGCTCCAAAAAGCCCAATGGGGTCATGAAGCCTCCTGCGGGACTGCACCATAACAAAATGGTGTTAGAGAAACCCATGCAAATATAATATAATATAAAACAAGGCATGAGAAGCCAGAAGAGGTTCAAGCACAGTAGGGTGGTGGGAGGGGAGAGGCGGGGTTCACTGCCAATGGGGCAAAGGGAAAGATGTCCTAGGGGAAGTGGTATTTCACTGCTGAACAGAATGCAGCTTTAACTGGCAGGATTCCCTTTGTATTACTGATTAAAATAGTGCTGGGAAGGCACATCGTAAGTCAGCTCCATCAGAAATGAGGACATGGCATTTCATGTCTGGACAGATGAACCATTAGGTTTTAGAGCCACAAAGGAGAGCGGAATGAACCCCACCAGACCTGGATTTCAATCTTCCTCCGAGGCTGACCGGCGGCATGACCTTGAGCCAGTCTCGCCCCCTCTCTGGGCCTCAGTTTCCTCCTCTGTACATGCAGAGGTCCCTTCCAGCTCCATGTTTGTGATGCCAGGCAGTCTCCCCAAAAGGCCTCTCTCCGATTCTTCACTCTTCTCACCTGGAGGGGTTCGGTTTGGTTTGGTTTTCCCTTTAGGAAGCCCGGACCCGCTTGGCTCACGCGCCACCCCTGTCCTAGAAGGATAAGAGCCGATCGTTCATCGAAGACGCGACGAGCGGGTGCCAGGGGAGATGCCAGCTGCCCCCTCCGCCCCTTACGGCTGGAAGGCGCTAAAATGCCCACCCCGTCCGATGCTCCCATCATACGGAGGAGGCTCGGGGCCCCGAGTAGGGGGACTGGCAAACGGTTACAACGCCAGTGCTAGCCCTTTATAAGACTTTCTGATGTGCCTACTACGCGGCAGAGAGATCGGGGAGGGAAATGACTGTAATAGAAAAAAAAGTCAAAATGCGCATGCTCAGCTTTGGGGTCAAGCTCCTGGGCGTGCGAAGCTTGGTCTCCCCGATTTCGCCGAGAGGGAGCTAGCTGCCCATATCCAAGATGGCCGCCAACGAGCTTCGCCTCATTGCGGCTTTGTACCTTTCCTTTCCCGAGCGTTTACTCAAACTTGGTTTTCATTTTTTTGTGCCTATGTTCCTACGCCCACTCTTTAGATGGTAAAAGATCCAGGGCTTCTCAAACAGGTCTAATCCCAGTTTCCAAGTACACTCAAATTCTTTACTGCCCTTAAGTAGGATGGCGGCCAGCCCCGTTCAATTTGGCACGAGGGCCTAGCCTTCAACTAACGAGCTGGCAACGAGGACGACCTCTGTTTGCCCATAACCAATATGGCTGCACCTGCGTCGGTCACGTGTATCCCCGAGTACGGCTCGGGAGAATGTGCTGCCGTAGAGCCAGTAAATTTCTGTCTTGCGGCGGGTAGGGGAGGGAAGGCTGCGCTTGGGCGGAAGTGTCTGCCCTGAAGCCTCCTCCGGGGTGTGAAGAGTCCGACCATCGCCGCGGTGCCTGACGGGAACTTGTTTTAAGTTGTTGTTGATCGCCCGTCGGAAAGTGTGCCTTTGGCGCAGGCGCAGTGTGAGCCCGCAGAGGTTGTGGGCTGCCCTCTGACGACCCAGCGACGCCCTCCGCCCCCCCCCAGGACGTCACTCCCCGTAGCCCCACCCGCGGTGGGATTCCTCCACCTGGAGACCCAGGCCCACCCGACCGTCTTTCCCTGGTGGCTCCCCGGAGCCCGAGGCCCCGCCCGAGCCTCCTGCTCGTGCACGTGTGCCCCTGTAGGGGATGCGCTACCCAGGCTCCTCACCTGCCGGGCTCACCAGGGATTGTGCTGCCCCTCCCGCAGAACCTCCCCCCCTTCCACTTGTTTGGGGGAAGGGCGTCTTTCCCTGCCCCCCCCATACGTGTTACTGCCCGAGGAATCAAAGAAATCCCCCAGGAGACCAAGATACAGGGTGTGATGGGGTGCACCCCAGCGTCTCCCCAAAAAGTGGCTTGGCACGTTCCCCGAGTGGGGCGCTCTCCCTCTCCTAAGATCGTGCATCTGCCCTGAAGGCACGGCGGTGCCCTTCTGGGGGAATCCACTCACTTTACAGACGAGAAAACTCCTGAGAGGGGCTGACTTGCCCAGGACTGCACAGATATCCAGTCTGCACTTCTCTATACATAGATCTGTCCATGTGGATGGATGCCTACATACATGAGATATGGAGTGGTGGGGTCCCCTGAGCTTGTCTTGTTGAGTTTCCATATTTTCCAGAAACATCGGACCCAGAGCATGCCCTGAAGGTGTCGGAGAGGAAGCCCCCCTGAGCTGACAGAATTTGTCGTTGCCCCCCAGGATGGATTCCCTGTGTGTCCTTGGAAGAAAGGAGTTAGGTCATGGAAACTGAATAGACTGAGAAAATGGGAAATTAGGGTAGTCAATGGAGCGTAAATATGGGCAGGAAGACTGTGAAGCAGGTACTGAACTAATTAAGGAAGGAGAATGTCTTGGGAGTCAATAAGTAATGGCCACCATAATCAATTGGGTGATAATTTTAGATAGTGTGAACGTCAAAGAAGGAACAACTTTCTCTGTCAGAGGGAGATGGAGCAAATGACAATGAATAGCAAACAGTATTGTGACTCTCCCACCCAAACCATTAGTGGGAAGGAGTTTGGGGGAGGAAGGAATATGCATGAAAGTGCAACTAGTAGTGGAAAAGGTGCCCAGGAATGTAGCCAGGTCTCAGTGAGTGCCAAGAGATAAAAGAAGTAGGAAAAGAAAAGTTTTAAAATGAAAGCAAGTTTGTTCATTATGGAACAACCGTTCTAGAGAGAACAGGCCTTAGCAGAGGCTGGACGGAAGATGGCCCTTAGTTATGCTTCATAGAGGTATGTTTTCAAGGATGCTAGGAAGGCTTTTTCTCCTTCTCCAGGACTTCCAGTCTACTACCACCACCACCCAAAAAGCCTGAAGCACATGTTTGCTTCATAAAGACTATAAATGACTGATGCCAAGACTCTCTACGAAGTCATTTTCAAACAGGACCGCTAAAATAAGGTCACTGAAGTGTTCTGTACTCAGGGCATATGAATGAGGTGCCATAACAGGGGAAGAGGAGGCAGCAGATATTGAAGGCATGTCTGTGAAGCCTCCAAATAAATCTGATGCTTACTGTTTCTGTTTTCCATGTGAAGCCTATAAAAATGTCACTCCTTTAGTTAATTTGTTAATTCATCCTTAGTTAATTCATCCTTCAATATTATTTTTTTCTGTTACTTTACTGCATTTCAGGGTGTCCCCTGTATAGTAAAGACTGAGTGCCTGTCCTTTTTGGTGAGGAACTATTTATTCATTTTCTCAAACCCTTAAGATCTCAGGATAAAGTTCCCAATGGAATGGGGGAAAGAGCCCTGCTGACTACTTTGGAAAACTTCCAAGGATGAGAAAATAGGGGATAAAACCAGCATCTGACTTGGGAATCCTTGAGGGAAAGCTGTTACATCCTGATCTGCTGGCTGCCTCAAAGATAAACTCTCTGGAAGAATCAGTAAAAGCTGGGAAGCAACTAGAATAGGAAGGACATTAGGGGGCAAATAGAAAGTGGCGTTTAATGTCCAAGCAGAGCTTTGGGAAAGTTTTTACTGCCAGAAGCAGGTCTTGTCTTTAGGATATGTTCAGCCAATGAGATGTTGTTCTGATGATGTAATGATACAAAGATTGATTTTCATTGGTGGAGTGTCTATCCTGCTGGAAACTTTTTTCGGGTTGGACCTGGGGGAGTGGGAACCTTGGAGCTTCCTTGGCAGCTCGGAAAATCCTCTGCAGTTTCATTTAAGTTGCTGCTGAATTCTGCATTTTTTTTTTCTCCAACAAAGCTGAGCTGAGCTTATGCATGGCATAATTTAACATGTATTTGACTGGTGAGCAAGTATGAGAAGGCTTCCCTCCCATCTTTAATTCAGAAAGCTGCTTAGTTCCTAGGTGCCCCATATTTTGCTGCTATCAGCTACACACAGCTGTATGTCTCTGTAGCCAGAAGTCTTACCAAGTGCACTAGCATAACACCAACACGGAAGAGTGGGAGTTGAAAAGGTACAATGATGGCCAGACAGGGAATGAAGCTTTATTTAAGTATCATTTACTGGATGGGAAAGGAGGCCAGGGCACATCGGAGGACAGTGAAGGTAGTTCCTCTATGAATACATTTGCATCTGATATATTCACCAACATGCACATGCCATAAGCCAACTCTTCACAAAGATTCAGCACTAAAAATAACACAGAACTTGTTTCTTTCATCGTATAAATCTTCTATAGTTCCAGTGCTTTTCCTCCCCCAGACAGAGCCCCTGCTGTCTGCCAGTCTGGGATGGAATTAGCACATTGGTGTCTGCACAATTCAGGCTTTGGTGACGCAGGGTATCGGCAGTCCGCCTCTGCATTTCTGTTCCATGGTTACCTGTCTCTAGGAGTCTTACAGAGTCCACCCAAAGCTTAGCCTAACCTTGCCACATGCATATAGCAAAAGGGGGCTACCAGCTGTCTCTTTATTATTAGTGTATTCTACCCTACTGCCCCCTCTTCTGCTTACCAAACCTTGACCCTTCCCTTCTCTGAAGCTCAGTTCCACAACCATTTCATTGTATAGGATGTTCTTTCAGACTTCACTATCCAGCAACAGGCAAGATCATTTCTTCATTAAATTCCTTCTTCATTTTTTTTCCTCTTACTAAATGTAGAGGCTGTTTCCAGGAGGAGCCTGCTAAGACCCTTTTGTATTCATCTTGAGTCTTGAGTGTTTGACTAGATGAGCTCTAAAATAAAAGAGGAAGAGAAGATTGGATTATTATTGAAATGGAGGAAAATCACAGTGGTTTAGTAGAAGAGAAATCTAAAATATCTGCTTTAGCCCCTACAGGGCCTCAGTTTTCTTTCCTTTTTCCTTTTCTTTGTCCTTTAACTTTTCTTTTTTAATATGAAAAATAGGATATAAATCCTTTCTACTATCTTCTGGAAAGTGACTCCTGTTTTATTGGGAGTTTATTGGGGCATGGCGTGGACTTTTTTTACCAGAGTAATAGTCTGATTTTGGAGGAATAAAGGAATGAACAAAAAAGTCATGGGGTAGTGAAAAGAACACAATATTTGGAGTCAGAAGACCTGCATTTGAAACCTTGGACAAGTCTCTAAATTTCTCTGAGACTTAGTTTCCTGATCTGTAAAAAAAGGGGGCTGGACTCAGCAAGCTCTAAGATTCCTTCTATGATGTCTTGATCCTTATTGAGGTGTTAAATTTCCTTCACAAAGATAAAATATAAAATCCTCTATCTGTGCTTAATATTCTTTTCCTTTTAACAAAACATCAAAGAGGATTTACTCACCACAAGTTTGTATTTCTGGTTTAAACCCTTGGACTTGGGCTTTAAAAGACACTGGAAGAACAGCAAGACAGAGGGAAAACAAAGCTGGCCACAAACAAAAGGAAAGAAGAAGGCTCAGTTTTGGTATCTTGAATGGGGAAGACTGACATAGTGGCAGATGTCAAGGAATTACTGAGCTGAGCCTCCTGGACTCAAGAAGGAGTTCCTGAACAAAGCAGAAGGAAGAGCTTAGGAACAGCAAAGGAGAGAGCTATGATGCGGAAAAAAAAACCCCAAACTTTGTCCTTTTCAGGTACTGTGAGCTATGTGGACTGTGTAGATTGGGACAAGGGAGCTGTTCTTTGGCTTTTGACTTTCGAGTGCTTTACCCTAGTATGAGTCATCTCAACTGCAGAGTAGTACATTAACTCTCCTGTACAGAACAGACAAGCCTCAGAAGTCTACCTCCAAAGCACTCTGGCTTTCATCTTTATTTCACTATTGATAGTTTTTATGGAAAGCACTCAAGAACACTAATAGTTGTGGTAGGGAAAGAGTTGTCTGTTCCCAAGGGAGACAGGTCTGCACCAGTGCAAAATATCTGACATCCCCAAATATCCTGTAACCTCCTAGGTCTGATGGATGGGAATGTCCATGGTGGAGGGTGAGACTCATTGGGAAAGAAAGAAAAATTGTCAATTATTTTTTACTTGGGTGCAAATCTTTGTGGGGGTTTTATTGGGTTAAGTAAAGCTTTTCTGTATTCAGTAAATTGCTAATGTGAGTGTTTACACAAGATCTAAAGACTTCCCCTTCCCCCCACCTGCCTTTTTTTTTTCATCGCTAAAAATAATCCAGACTTTTATGTTTCCACTGTAAACCCTCATTGGGGGCATGATTCAAAAGAATATGATTACTGAGAAGCACTCCCAGGAATGAACCTGGTCCATGAAAACCCAGAGCCATAGTTCTGGACCATGAGTTACATAACTATTTGGCACTTATATAAATATATTACTACATATTTAGTGGTTTATGATTATCTTCATTCAACAGATATTTCTGTGTCTGTTTTATGCAGAGTACCATGCACATGCTTATTGTATATTTTTGTTATTCATGCACAGTCCAGACATCTAAACTGGTATTTATGGTATGTGGAGTAGTTGGGATTTCCTTTCAGATTAATAGCTTTAAAATCCAACATGTTTGTCTCTTTATACCAGACCAAGTCAGATGACACATGAATTCTAAGCAAGAACATTTAATGAAAGAGCATATCAAGGTAATAATGTGGTTGAATCAGGAATTAGGCAACCTTGGCTCCCATTAAAAGATGACTGCCATTCCCATGTCTCTCCCACCTCATGTCTCTGTCTCCCCAACATAATGAGACAAAGGGACACAATTCACCTACAGGATAGGCAAACTTGCAACAGCAGCAGTCTTGAAAGCACCAGCTTGGCAACTAGAGAGCATAGTAGAGATCAGAATTGACCTCTCTTATTGAAAAAAACTGCACTGATCTCTTAAAGCCCTGCAGATTAGGGTGCACTGATCTCTCTTAGTGTTTAAGTCTGCAGTATTTAAGTTCATTGACCTCATTTCATGCTACCTTCACTTCTGCTCAAAGGGTCTAGATGTGACTGCCATTTTCCATCACATCTCCCATGTCAGTTACCATCTTGCCCCAAAAGATTCTCTAGGCTTTCATTTTTTCTTAAAAAATATTTTTTCAGTTTTTCTTTCCTTCCCACCTCTTTCTGCTCTGTCCCCTTTTAAAACAAAAAAGAAAAACAACACACTTATAACAAATATGCATGATCAAGCAAAATTAATTCCCCCATTGGCCATATCTAAAAATGTGTTTTATTCTGCAACTTGATTCTATCAGCTCACTGTCGGAAGATGGCTAGTATGATCATCCCATCCTCTGGAATTGTGGTTGGTGATTTCACTTGATCAGAATTCTTAAGTCTGTCAAAGTTGTTTGTTTTTTACCATGTGTTATTATATAAATTGTGCTCCTGGTTCTCCTCACTTGACTCTGCATCATTCATTCAAGTCTATCTAGATTTCTCTTAAACTTCCTTCTGTCATTTCTTACAACACAATAGTATGCCATTACTTTCATATACCTTAATTTGCTCAATCATTCACCAAGTGATGGGAACCTTCTTAATTGCCAGTTCTTTGCCACTATTCAAACAGGCTGCAATAAATATTTTTGTACATAAGGATTTCTTTCCTCTCTCTTTAATTTCCTTGGGGTGTAGACATAGTAGAGGTCGAAAGATATCCACTATTCAGTAACTTTGGGGGCATAATTCCAAATAGCTTTTCAAAATGGTTATACTTATTCACACAACCCCTCCAAAATTTGTAATTTTCCTTTTTGGGGGGGGCCAACTTTGTCAATATGATGGATTTGAAGTGAAACCTTGAAGCTGCTTTAATTTGCTTTTCTCAAATAATAAATGATTTGGAGTATCTTTTCATATGCCTATAACTCAGACTTTTTTTTTTAACATTTATTTTCACAAAATTTTGGGTTACAAATTTTCTCCCCGTTTATCCCCTCCCCCCCCCAAACCCAAGCATTCTAATTGCCCCTGTGACCAGTCTACTCTCTCTTCTATCCTCCCTCTCTGCCCTTGTCTCCGTCTTCTCTTTTGTCCTGTAGGGCCAGATAGCTTTCTTTACCCCTTAACCTGTATTTCTTATTTCCTAGTGGTAAGAACATTACAGTTGATCCTAACACTTTAAGTTCCAACTTCTTTAGCTCCCTCCCTCTCCACCCCTTCCCTTTGGAAGACAAGCAATTCAATATAGGCCAAATCTGTGTAGTTTTGCAAATGATTTCCATACTAGTTGTGTTGTATAGGACTAACTATATTTCCCTCCATCCTATCCTGTCCCCCATTACTTCTATTCTCTTATGATCCTTTCCCTCCCCATGAGTGTCAACCTCGGATTGCATTCTCCTCCCCATGCCCTCCCCTCTGTCCTCCCCCCCACCCTGCTTGTGCCCTTGTCCCCCACTCTCCTGTATTGTGAGATAGGTTTTCCTATCAAAATGAGTGTGCATTTTATTCTTTCCTTTAGTGGAATGTGATGAGAGTAGACCTCATGTTTTTCTCTCGCCTCCCCACTAATAAGTCTTTTGCTTGCCTCTTTTATGAGAGATAATTTGCCCCATTCAATTTCTCCCTTTCTCCTCCCAATATTTCTCTCTCACTGCTTGATTTCATTTTTTTTTTAAGATATGATCCCATCCTCTTCAATTCACTCTGTGCACTCTGTCTCTATGTATGTGTGCGTGTGTGCATGTGTGTGTGTGTACTCCCACCCAGTACCCAGATACTGAAATGTTTCAAGAGTTACAAATATTGTCTTTCCATGTAGGAATGTAAACAGTTCAACTTTAGTAAGTCCCTTATGACTTCTCTTTGCTGTTCACCTTTTCATGGTTCTCTTCATTCTTGTGTTAGAAAGTCAAATTTTCTTTTCAGCTCTGGTCTTTTCATCAAGAAAATTTGAAAATCCTCTATTTCATTGAAAGACCATTTTTTCTCCTGAAGTATTATACTCAGTTTTGCTGGGTAGGTGATTCTTGGTTTTAGTCCTAGTTCCTTTGACTTCTGGAATATCCTATTCCATTCCCTTCGATCCCTTAATGTAGAGGCTGCTAGATCTTGTGTTATCCTGATTGTATTTCCACAATACTTGAATTGTTTCTTTCTAGCTGCTTGCAATATTTTCTCTTTCACCTGGGAATTCTGGAATTTGGCCACAATGTTCCTAGGAGTTTCTCTTTTTGGATCTCTTTCAGGCGGTGTTCTGTGGATTCCTTGAATATTTATTTTGCCCTCTGGTTCTAGAATCTCAGGGCAGTTTTCCTTGATAATTTCATGAAAGATGATGTCTAGGCTCTTCTTTTGATCATGGTTTTCAGGTAGTCCCAGAATTTTTACATTGTCTCTCCTGAATCTATTTTCCAGGTCAGTTGTTTTTCCAATAAGATATTTCACATTATCTTCCATTTTTCCAATCTTCTTGCTATGTTCTGTGATATCTGTCTTTCTCACAAAGTCCTTAGCGTCCATCTGTGCCATTCTAGTTTTGAAAGAACTATTTTCTTCAGTGAGCTTTTGAATCTCCTTTTCCATTTGGCTAATTCTGCTTTTGAAAGCATTCTTCTCCTCATTGGCTTCTTGAACCTCTTTTGCCAATTGAGTTAGGCTAGTTTTCAAGGTGTTAATTTTTTCAACATTTTTTTGGTTCTCCTTTAGCAGGGAGCTGATCTGCTTTTCATGCTTTTCTTTCATCCCTCTCATTTCTCTTCCCAGTTTTTCCTCCACCTCTCTAACTTGATTTTCAAAATTCTTTTTGAGCTCTTCCATGGCCTGAGCCCATTGGGTGGGCTGGGACACAGAATCCTTGATTTCTGTGTCTTTGCCTGATGGTAAGCATTGTTCTTCCTCATCAGAAAGGAAGGGAGGAAATGTCTGGTCTCCAAGAAAGTAGCTTTCAATAGTTTTATTTCTTTTCCCTTTTCTGGGCATTCTCCCCAGCCAGTGACTTGACCTCTGAATATTCTCCTCACACCCACCTCGCCTCCTGGTCCTCCCAGCCAGCGTTTGGGGTCTGAGATTCAAATGCTGCTTCCAGCCTTAGGGCTTTTGGCAGGGGCAGGGCTGCTATTCAGTGTGAGAATTAAGTTCAGGTGGTCAGGTTGGGGCAGGGCCACCTCTCAGGCTCAGTTCCCTCAGGGGGTTTATGTACAGACCTTCCTCAGTGGATCCAGGCTCCCGCCCGCTTGGGGAGCCCCTGTCTGCAGCCGCCTCTCAGCTTCTATCTCCCGGGGGGGCCCGAGCCATGGGGGCACCCCACTCCCCTCTTGACCCACCAAAGAGACTCTCTCACCGACCCCCGTCACCTGTGGGTGGAGGGGCTTGTGCCGCCGCTGGAGATCCCATCCCCGTAGCCCGCTCGGATCTTTTCCTCACGGTGTTGCGGCCGCTGCAGGGCTGCCCTCTGCTCCCAGTCCCGGCGCCCAGTCCGCAGCGCGAAGGACCCCCCGCGAGAGGTTTGCAGGTCTCTCTGGAACATAAATCTCCCTCACTCCAATATTCCGTGGCCTCTGGGTGCAGAATTCACCGTGAGTTGGTCCCCTCTAGCCATTCTGTGGGTTTTGGGTTCGGAGCTATGTGTATGTGCGTCTTTCTACTCCGCCATCTTGGCTCCCTATAACTCAGACTTTTTAAAGTTGCTTGTACTGAATGAAAACATCTACTTATTTAGGATATGTGGTAGGTAATGTCATCATACTACTAAATCTGTGAGTGGTATTGTGGGAAGTATAGTTCAATGATAATTTTCTTCATGGAGCTATGTTCTCTGGACTCAAAGTATTTGTGGGACTATGGAGTCTATGCATAGGTGTAAAGCCCTCCATACGTTTCTCTGCGTGTCTTAACTTTTTCTGTTTCTTATGCAAGGTCAGTGCTGCCCACATCAAATGTCTAAATATAGAGACAGGTAGCTCAAGGGGAGGTGTGGCATCTCTGGAATCTGGTCCACCGCATTCCAAAGGAGACTGAAAATAGGAGAGTATTCATAAGACTGGCCTTTAAGAAAGATAGATATTGGACTAAAATTATATCTGAATGTCATCTTAAACATTGTTGGTCATGGGGCATGAGTTTTAGGTTCCAAAGTCACTAATGTCTCTGATCACTATCCCTTAAAGGGGGAGAATTCACCAACCTTTCATCCACCTTTTAGTCCCTTCCCACCAAATGCTTGTTATACAAATGCTGACAAAAATAGTGAATAGCAATTTATTTATTTGAGCAACAACTAAGTAGAAATGGGAGAAGTTATATAGGTTAGACTATATCAGAAAATACATAATAGTGAACTCTTTAGATGGGAATAAGATGAAATTTTACTTAACTGAGGGAGAGGCCCTGATCTCACCTAAGGAGAAATTTCCCTAAGTCTCTAGGGAAGTAATTTGGAAATTAGTGACATGCCCAGGAGTCAGCTTGGCTTGCATTTAAATGGGGGTTCTTTGAGTGAAAGGACTACACTTTCTCCTGTATCTCCCAATTACCTACTAAAGCAGTCTGTAATACAGTGAAGGCCATCTTCCTTGCACTTATTGACTCCCTCTTGAGTTTCACACTGTGATAATTCTAAAACCTTTTTCTCTTTTTCCAAGCTCCTAAAATCTTCACCCCTTCACAGAGCAAACAGAATTAACTTCCAGTTTCACCAAGTTGATTATGGCTGCCCAAGGGAGTGAATTACCACCAATTCTCTCCTTCCCTTCCAAACTGAGAGGAATCAGGTACTCTGATTCCTCCCTAAGGCTCATCCCTTTATCTACATTCCCTTAATCCTCTCCTTTCCACCATCTTTCAGAACCTTGTTGTAGCAGCCATTCCCTTTCCCTTATATATAAGATAATATATTTTGTAGCTGGAACAAGCTTAATCTGACCATCTAATTTTATAGATGCAGAAAATGAGGTGCAGAAAGTTTCAATGACATGTCGAAGATCACACAAAAAGTGGCTGGCAATCAAACACAGATTTTTATTCCAGATGCAGCATTCTTTCCAATGGACCACTGATGCTGCTTTATCTTCAATCTCTCTCTTTCTCTCCATGGATTTTTTCCAGTTCATCTACAAATATTTTCAGGACTCCCTATAGATCTTTTAAAGCCTTTACTTGATCTTTCTGCCTCATACAACCATACAAGGGCACAATAGAATTATAGAGCTGGAATAAGAGAGCTTGGTTTGAATACTAACTCTGCCACCTGTGCGACACTGGGCAAGTTGTCTTACCTCTGTGGGTTTTAGTTTCCTACAAAATGATGGGGTTAGATTAAGCTTCTTCCAGTTTTATGTTTAAGGGAGAGTGGATTAAAATAAACAGAACAAGTACAAGGATAGAGCACTGAAGGACTCCATTATAGACTTTCCTTCATTTTGACATGTATTAATTAATTAAATGATGTTTGGGATGTTCAAGAAGGAGGGCTTACTGAGCCCTTTTCAAGGCTACTCATTCACCTGTGGTGTCTACCTGGCACTCAATTCTCACTTGTGACTCTACGAAGTTGTACATTGTATAGCAGCCCGGCCTGGCAAACCCTCTGGGAAGACAGGCTAAACCATATTGAGGGTAACTGACAGACCTCTAACCCATTGGTAAGTTAAGGGAACATCTACCCCAAACATGCGAACACTTCCCCCTGGAATGGGTGGATGAAGATAATGTGTTCCAACGGTTATGAAGATAGCTGAAGCAGGTGTTATGGAGCTTAGAGCTTCATCAGACATCAAGGATGCCACAATCATCCTCTATATCTCCAGCCATTACCAGTCATCTTGACTTTTATCTTGCCACTGGACTCCAATGACTCTGGAAGGGAAAGTGAGGCTGCCGACTTTGTGCAACTCTGCCTCCCTCAAATCTAATTCACACATGAGTTAAGATAGTACCTTGTGGTGGCATTGGTCCTCTTTGAAAACAAAGGACAAACAACAAGAATTAAGTAGCACTCTTTGGGTCTAGTTGTTCAGCTTGTTCTGAAACCAACTAAATACCCTTATATCCTGACATCTTTCCATCTAGTCCATAAGGCTATCATGAAAGACTTTATTGAGTATTTTGCTTGAGCATATGAACAGGAAAGTATAATGGTGACAAGTGGTAAATATTTTAAAGCGGTAGACTATCTACTGAAGATTGTCTACGGAAGACATGACTGAAATTGTAAAGCAAGGTGGCTAGGACATGCTGCCTAGTGAGAAAAAGCCCAATCTATTATCCCTGCTGTGTATCTGACCCTTTTGTAGCAATTACTTCCTCTTTCAGGGGTCAGTAATTAGGAGAAGGGAAGATCTCACCACAGCAACAGTTGAGAGAATAACTTTCAGTTAACTCCCTCTGTCCCTATTCCTTGCTCTTTACCCTTACCCTTAACCCCCACCCCCACCTCTTGAAGTCTTGAGATTGATTGAATCTGAGAAATCTTATTCCACTTCTAAAGGATTGCCCTCCTTTTCTGTGTATAATTTTATTTTTTTGTGATAGTGATAATAGCTAGCATTTATTTATCACTTGTTTGCAAGATAATCATTTTTACCTTACAACTACTCTGTGGGGTAATTGTAATTATCATCCCTCTGTTAGAGATGGGAAAAGAAGTTAAGTGCTTTTCCTAGGATCACACAGCTAAGCATCTGATGTTAAAGAAGAAATTAGATGTACTGATGACAATTCCAGTGCCCTTCCCACTAAACCAAGCTACTTCTGACCTCTAAAATGAACTTTTAGTTCTTATATAGTTAAAAGAAAGACATGACATTTTCAATAAAGTGAACCAATTACAGGGGTGATATGGAGATGGGGTGCATAGTGGAGGAGACACCAAATACCATGAAGTTTCCTTTAGAAAGGTTGGAGGCAGTGGAGGAAGGTAAGGTTGGATTTGACAAGAACTCAGCTTGGATATAGACAGGCTTTGGGATGCCACAACTCCAGCACTCAAGCTATTAAATTGTGAACAGGGACTAAATTTTGCCCTTTTTTTTTTGATCCTCTGTGTTTGACATGGTGCCTATCATATAGTAGGCACTTAATACATATTAATTAACTCACTGACTGACTGTGTCAAGCCTTCATTTTTATTGCACCACAGGGGACACTCAAGGCAAGTTATAATCATACAAATAGTACCTACTCCAGAGATTCTGGCCTCCTCGTGTAGCTGAAGCACAGAACTGAAAACCCAGATCCTACCACCCCCAACTCTCAGGAGGATGGAGGGAGTATAATAGGAAAAGGGTTATGTGATAATAAGGAAAGGTTTGGCAGTGGTCATTCATTTTCAGTCTTGGGTGACACAGCAGGGGGCCACTGGGACTTGGAAGATAGGGATGCCACCATCATGGGTGACCCTCCAGTTTAAGGTGATGGAATAGATGTGAATTTGGGGATCCATGAAGGGAGATGACAAAGGACTTTAAAAAGGAGCAATGATAGGCCAGAGAATTGTAGGGAAAGAACTACACCAACCCAATTTTTGATACTTTTGGACAAAACTCTGATTGTAATGCCTTTATTTTAATTTTGCATTCTTATCCCCAAGGCACCCAAAGAATCTTTTTTACTAACTTTGTAAACAATATTACCAGTTCACATTTTTCCCAAATCAATTTTCCCTGTGCCAGTCACTAAAAATAAATTGTTAGTATTATTTTGTACTCTTTCAATTAAAAAAAGCCCTTTTTGCTCTAGATTAGGAGAGAGGGAGGAGATAGGCATATGACTATTTCTAAAGCTATGTGAAAAAAAAGCATGCTCCAGATTGTATGTAGAGCACTTTATCAGATTCTTGTCTCTGCCTCTGCAGTTTCAATGGCACTTACTTTGGATGGGTCCATTTTAAGCCAGGGGTTCTTAGTGTCCAATCTTTCATCTGCTAATTTTTACCTGTGTAACTTTGAGCAAGTCTCTTTATTAGGAGGCAGTGTGGTACAATGAGAAGAGCAGCAAATAGGGAATGAAAGGACCTGAGTTCAGATCTAGCTCTGTCACTCTATGACCCATGTGACCTTGGCCAAGTCACTTGTCCCTATGATCGAATTTCCTCATCTGTAAAATGAAGAGGCTGGGCTAGATGACCCTTAAAGTATGTTGCAGATCTAAATCTATGATGGCAAAAATTGTTTCAGTAACATTTCTGCCTCTTTTCTATCCAACAGGAGAAAAAAAAATGATTGTTTTAAATCTAAATTATGCCAACTATCCATTATCTACACTAATAGAAGAGGGTAGTGATGCAGATAATTCAAAGTGAAATAATATAAAATAATTTGCATTTGACTGTGTAATACATAATGCAGTTTCCAGGGGAGGGAGAAGATTTATCTTCCTAATTATGTTTTACTCTGGCAAATATTTGCATTAGTTTGCATTCCCAAAGCAACACCAAATGATTTATGGTATGAGATGACCCCAGTGCCTCTGAGGTGTGTGTGTGTGTGTGTTAGGGGGATAGGAGGAGGGTATCAAACAAGCCTAGGATTAAAAATTTGTTATGGATAATCCCCAGAGAGGATAATCCATTTACAGATAGTTGAGAGTTGAATATACATATGAAGTAATCTGTGCTCCGAGCAGAGAAAGATTGCTGTACAATCACTGGTCCTTTCTTTATTACTCAATAAAAATAAAGGAATAAAGGTCTGTGTCACCCACAAGTAAAATGCAATCAAACTCAAGGAACAGATGGGCTGAGTAAATACATATTCAGTGCCCTGAATCCTTCAGGCTTTAAGGAATCAGTCAACTACGCACCAATGGGAGTCTTTGAATGCACCCATGCTAAAGCAGAGTACAAAGTCCAACCGCTAGAGCATTTTAATTAGCATATGGCTTCATGTATTCATCAGAACTGAGTAACAGACTACATCTAGATTCTGTTCCTTCAGGGCCCAGAAAGAGCTGGGCCAGCAGGCCCTATGCAGTGTTTATGTCACTGGGCAAGGCAAATTAAGTTCTGTCCACGTTCATATCCTGCAATAATAATGTCAAGTCCTGTAAGAATACTGTCAGCAGAGCTAAAACCCAGGGTGAGGCTTGACATGAATGCTAAGGACAACAAAAAAGATGGCATTTTTAAAGCTACTTTGAGGTCAAGAGGAAGAACAAAGAAAGGTTAGAACCTCGCTGCTTTTCGTTCATGAAATGATGATAAATAAAGAGATGGGCAGACCATTCTGCTTTTGCTTGTTTTTTTCTAACACTGGCCAGGGTGGAGGCTTTGAGGAAGGGCAGGGTTGTGTATGTGAACACTTAACAAATGGGTAAACAGGAATTGTAACCCAAGATAAATGAAAGAGTAAGAAAACACCTAGCCTTCCTCCATGAGTCTGTCACCAAGCCTGAATAAATTACATTCCAGAGTGCTAAGAGAATGTGTAGACACAATTGCTAATCTGCTATTGGTGATCCTTAAAGAATCTAGGAGAATGGGAGAGCTGACAGAGGAATGGGAATAGGCAAAGGTTGCCCTTATTTTCAAAAAGGACAAAAAGATATATTCTTCAGACAATCAGTCAATTAGTATGACTGAGTACTCAAAAAAAATTCCATATGTGTTATTAAAGGAATAGTTTGTGAGTACTTGAAAAGGGCAGCAGTGATAATTAAGTATTCATGATTTCATGACTAACAAGTCATACCAGAATAACCTCATTTTTTTGGACGGGATCATTAGATCTTTAGATCATGGAAATAACACCCTTTCCCACTCACCCTCATAAGGGTTGCCCTCTTGGAGCCAGCTTTCTCTCACTGCTGCCTGGAGCTAAACCAGCCCAAGGCTCTGCCATGATGTATGGGAATAATGCTGGGACCAGTAGGAATAGTTTTACACTGGTCTTTGAGTGTTTCAAGGTCCCTAGATGCCATACCTGTATGTCAGCAAGGTATTTTAGAAGATAACTCATGATATCCTTGTCAAACAAGAAGAAGAGGTATTAGCATAATTGGGTAGATTCAGAAATGGTTAAAAAATGAGGTCTAATGAGTCATGAATGATAGATCAATGTGAAACTAGTGAAAAATGAACTTGAGCAAGTTTCTTTGGGCCTCAGTTTTCTTATTTATAAAATGAAGGGATTAGACTAAATGATCTCTAAGATCCCTTTTAGCTCTAAAGCCTATGTTCTGCAATCTGTAGTATAGTACCATTCCTTTATCCTTGACCTTGTTGTAATATAAATATTTGCATACACACATATAGCTAATATAATAGCTAGCACAGTCCTTTCTCATTTAAATCCAGTTCACTTGAGAGTCATGGCATCTCCTTCCTCAAGACATGGTCCTCTTCAAGAACACAGGACAAACAACAGCAAAGGCCAGCATTTATATAGCATTTTAAGGCTTGTAAAGCACTTTATGAATATGTATCTCATTTCATCCCCACAGGGAAGCAGGTGCTATTTTTATCCCCATTTTATAATTAAGGAAATGAGGTAAACTGGTTAAATGACTTGCCTAGGGTCACACAGTAAATGTCTGGAATCAGATTTGTACTCAGGTTTTCCTGACTCTAGGTCCAGTTTTCCATCCATTGTGCTATCCATATCTTGCATGAAGATATAGATCAAACTTGCTGATGACCTATAGATGGTAGGGATAGCTAATGCAATGGATAACAAGATAAGGCACCAACAAAATAAGGCCAGTGTATGATGAACAAAATTAGGTATGATGAAATTTAATAGGGCACATGAAAAAAAGGCTGTTTTGACTTTAAAAAAAATTCAACTGCTGAAATGTAGGTTGTATTTTCCAGGCAGCACTGCATTCATCTCTCCAGGACTTTCTCTACTATGTCATAGAAATCTCTTCACTCTGTAGTTCTCTCTGCTTCTCTCTGCACCTGAGGTTTCACTTTCTGAGTGTCGAGTTCCTCTCAGAACCTTCATTTTAAGGAGGAAGCCCATGCCAAAGATGCTTGCATCCCTCTCCAGGTTGTACTACTGATTCATTTCCATAAGATTTTCTCTGCCATACCTACACACTGGATTCATCCTTCTTCTCCTTTCCCCCTTCCAGTTTTCTTTTGTGTATTGTCTTCCCCCAATAGAATAGAAGTTCCTTGAAGACAGGAACTATCTTTCTTTATGCTTATGTTTATATTCTCAGGGCTTTGAATAATACCTGGCACATAAGAAGTCCTTAATTACTACTTGTTGACTGATTAAATAGGATGGGAGAGATATGGCTAGTCTATAGTCATGTGAAAAGAACCTGGTTATATTAGTGGACTGCAAGCTCAATATGTCAATAATATGACATGGAAAACAAAAAAGACAAAGTGGTCTTGGGTTACATTAATAGAAATATAGTAGTCATATCATAATTGGAAATGGTGTGCAGGAAGTGGCATAAAAACATGGTTAAGGTCATGTATGACTGGAAAGGGAGATGGACCGGTTATATGTTAAGAGTGAGGGATAAAAAAAATTGGATAGTAATGGTGTTGCCCTGGTATTTCTTTTAATATTCAGAGGAATTTTTTGTGAGTATAGGATAGAGTCCAGGGGTGGAGAACCTGTGGTCTTGAGGCCACATGTAGCCCTCTAGGTCCTCGAGTGTGGCCCTTTGTCTGGATACAAACTTCACGGAACAAATCTTTTAAAGGGCCTCATGGCCACAGGTTCCCCACCCCTGGAAGACCCTCTACATAGGATTGATGGGAGGACATGGATAAGAATCATACATGATGAAGAGACATAGATGAATTATGCTCTGCTTGACTCACTGGTAGAGGAAGTAACCACACATATAAGGTGGTAGAATCATCCTAGTATCAAAGAAGCTTCCAAAATGCTGCCTCATTGTACTTTGTCCTGGTCAGGCTGCATCCGGAGTGTTGTCTTCAAGGTCATCACATCACTGGAACAAATCTAGAGGCATGTAAACAAAATGGTGAAAGCATTCAAAACTATGCCATACAAGAATCAAATGAAAGAACGAGGGATGTTTAGCCTGAAGAAGAGAAGACATTCTATAGTATGATAACTGTCTTCAGTATTTTAAAGGTCTGTCATATGGGATTCAACAAATATTTATATATTATAACACACATGCAAAACACTTACACTTGGTGCCAAGGATGCAAAGACAAGAAGTTTACATTCTCCAGGAGATATAGGGAATGAACACAGATAAATATGATAAGGGTTAAGGAAGGCAAGTGGCAAAGAGAGAGATCAGACAAAGTTTGAAGAGAAAGAACGCTAATAACTGAGGGAATCAGGAAAAGTTTCACATAGGAAGGAACATCAGAGCTAAATTTTGAAGGAAGATAAGGACTCTGAAAGGCAGACATGCAGAGGGAATAGTTCACATGATTGGAAACTAGAATGTCTTGTACCATCTAGTCCAACTCATACCAGAAAATTAATTCCAACTAGTGGTCATCTAACAATTTTAAAATCTTCAGTTCCCTTTGTGATGTAATGGAAAGAATGTTGGATCTGGGGTCAAATCAAGGTTCAAATCCTAGCTTTGCCATTTACTACTTGTGTGATGGGCAAATCATTTCTATCCCTACTTTTCAGTTTACTCATCTATAAAGTAGTTGTTCAGTCATTTCAGTCATGGCCAACTCTTCATGATCCCATTTGGGATTTTCTTGGCAAAGATACTGGAATGGTTTTCCATTTCTTTCTTCAGTTCATTTTACAGATGAGGAAACTGAGGCAAACAAGGTGAAGTGACTTTGCCTATCGTAACATAGCTAGTAAGTATCTGAGGCCAGATCTGAAATCAGAAAGATGAATCTTCTTGACTCTAGGCCCAGTACTCTATCCATTCTGCCACCTGGGAGTTTAGCAGTAAAAGGTTAGAGAGATATAGAAAAATAGCGTGAGGGCAATAACAGGGTCAGATGTTTTTTGGTTTGGTTTTTTTTTTTTTATGGATGGATCTGAGTATGTTGTAGGTTTCGGGGAAGGAACAGTGATGTATTCATAAATGTTTAACAATTAAGTCTCTGAAAAGGCATGATACACTTTAAAGCTTAATATCCATTATTAACATTTTCTCTATTACCTTCTTAAGTCTAAACATTCAGCAAAACAATAAATCAAGTCCTGATTTGTGGTATTTATTAATTTCCAAAGTGAAAATGCTCACACTGAAAATTTAACAATCAGCTCTCCCATACTACTTTAACATTCAGCAAGAAAGGCAGGACTGAAGATGAGAGTGGCAATAATTGTTGAGACAAGCTTTTGAAGGACCCTGGAGAGGAATGGGACCATGGATAGAGAGAAGTGTGGTTTATTAAGGAAAGGGCCACTTCCAGAGACTGGGGCAAAGAGGCAGCAAGGTGGCATCATCAATAGAGCATTGGCCCTGGAGTCAGGAGAACCTAGGGTCAAATCCTGCCTCAGACACTTACAACTATATGACTCTGGGCAAGTAACCTCGATTACTTGGGGGGAAGTGAGCAAATGAGGAGAATCTAGGTGATAATATAGAAAAGTTTTGAAAATGAGGTAGTGAGGGAATTTATCATGTATGGCGTAGATCTCAGAAAAGTAGGAAGTAAAGTCCTTAAGGATAGAGGAATGGTAGTATTGGAGTTGGAAACTGGAGAAAAGAGGAGAAAGAGTTCATACAACCACTTTGGGAACTGTGATAGAATCATCAAATAAAAAATCAGTTAGAGGATTTCTATGTAGCAATGAGACTCCAGTTGAGATTAAAATAACATGAATTTGTAATGGACTCAGTTGGCATGGTTGCATGACTTTCTTCACAGCATTCAGAAACATGGGAGCAGGTACTGAGAAGATTGTTGGTGTGGAAAAATTCCTTAAGGATTGGCAGGAGGATGGAAAGGGTCAAGGATGAAGGACAATGCCTAGTTGAAATTGTTAATGACAGGGTCAAGACCAAGAAGGGTAAAAATGATGTCAGAACGGGAATGATGTACTAAGATTGATTGAGAGACTGGAGGATCATGATGAGAACCAAAAATAGGCTTAAGGAGAGTGAGATAGAAGGAGAGATAGAAGGACAAGAGATTTTGGTCATAAAGTGATGTTTCAGACTTCAGGTTTATGGAGATGGAAAATTTGAGGCAATAATAAGGCTTCACACCCATTGTTAGCATGAGCAGAATTAAGATGGGAGCTGAAATTGAAGAATGACAGTAGCTAGCATTTCTATTGTTTAAGGTTTGCAACATCTTAAATATCATCTGATTTTACCCTCACAACAACTCTATAAGATTGGTACTATTATTATCCCCATTTTACAGGAGAGGAGGCAGAGGTAGACCAAGGTTAAAAGAATTCCCCGGAGTCATACAGCTAGTAAGTGTCTTAGGAACAGATTTGAACTCAGATCTTCTTAATTCCAGGTCCAGCATTCTATCCACTTCACCCTCTAACTGCCTACCAAAATGAGAAACCAAGCATGAAAACTGAAGTACTCAGAATGAGAACAGGGTTTGGAATGAAAATTATAAACATGAGGTAAGTCCTGAACTCCTCAGGAAACAGGAGGGTGTGGCATTTAGGGAAGGAGCTTGATAAACTGGAGAGCATCAGTAGGAATGCACACAGAGTGGTGAAGAGCTTGGAGTCATGTAATATAAAGTCTGGTTGAAGGAACTGGATATGATTATTATATTATTGATAGCTATCTTCACTTGGAAGGCTATCATGTGGAAGAACAATTATCCTTGCTCTGTTTTGCCCAACAGGAAAGAATAAGGAGAAATTAGATAGATGTCACAGAGGCAAATTTAGATTTTATGTGAGGAAAAATTGCCTAATAATTATTGCTGATCATAGATTTACATCTAGAAGGCACCTTAATGGTCATGTATTATAACCACCTTATTTTATATAAGTAGGTGGTGAAATGGATAGAGTGCTGGGCCTAAAATCAGGAAGGTTCATTTTCTTGAGTTCAAATCTGGCCTCAGATACTTATTAGGTATGTTACCATAGGCAAAGTTACTTCACCTTGTTTGCCTCAGTTTCCTCATCTGTAAAATGAGCTGGAGAAAGAAATGGCAAACCACTCCAGTGCCTTCACCAAGAAAATCCCAAATGAGGTTATGGAAAGTTGGGCATGACTGAAACGACTGAACAACTACTTTATAGATGAGTAAACTGAAACGTAGGGATAAAAATGACTTGCCCATCACACAAGTAGTAAATGGCAAAGCTGGGATTTGAACCTTGATTTGACCCCAGATCCAATATTCTTTCCATTACATCACAGAGGGAACTGAAGATTTTAAAACTGTTGTATGATCACTAATGGGAATTAATTTTTGTGGTATGGGTTGGACTAGATGGCTGTTAAGACGCAAATACAAAAGTAAGATAGCCCCTGCTTTCAATAAATTGACATCCTACGGGAGGGATGCACTATGGTCACAAATAAGTAAATGTAGCAGCCCCTACAGGGATGCTTCCCCAACTCCCACTCACATTAGTAGGCCAAGTCCCCAAAGAGCAATTACAACTCCTAGTCAGGGTTCTAGGGCTAATCCTGAAGGACTGGGTTTCTATATTGTCGCTCATGAGCCACCATTTGTGTGCTTCTCACTGTAATAATCAGTAAGACAATTTCTATAGCAGAGATATTTACTAAGATGGCATTAAATGAAACCATAGTTACAGAAACAATTCCTACAAAAGTCTAGGACACACTCTCCACCAAGTGTGCATAGAGATTGTAGGGAGAGTGGACACAAGCATGAAGTAAAGAGTATTCCAGTACATTGTCGCAAAGAGATAATTGACAGTTCTTAGTTACTAGAAGTCTTTTTCTCCCCTCATAGAATTCTCATGGAATTGCCCTTAGATGTGGCTCTTTGAAGGGCTTCTAGAGATGATACCTTTCTAGATTCCATAGTTTACACTTTTCCCAGGCACAAGTAACCTGAAGCTATCCTCTCTATTGCTCCAGGCTGGATGTATTGTCTTCTCCTGGTCCAGTCTCTCTGACTCACTGTCTGCAATTGGTATAGTCTCTTCAATGACATGGTCAGTGGAAGGATGGAGAGGAGAAAGAAAGAAACTCTCTCCTCCTCTCTACACAAAGAAAAATTCAATTCCCTTTCAGGGGCTTGGCTCCACTATCAGTCTAGAAACCCTGAACTGGAAACTTCCACTACCACACTGGTTCAATACTTTAATGATGACTCTTTTGTAATAGATCAAGGGATATATCTTATTTTTTCAGCAAATCACAAAGTGGTGCATCATCTGTTCTCATCCAATGGTCAAAGCACTATAATCCTAATAAATAGATTGAGGATTTATTCACATCTAGTTTATGCTTTTGACAGACTGATTGATTCAATTGATGTTTGGGCTTTCTGTTATTACATTAATTGAAGTAAGAGTTGGAACCCCACGCTTATACTATTTCAAGATATAGTGGAAGTGTTTTTGTGGGGGTCATTAAACTGTGGAAATCAGAAAAAGTTAAAGGTATGGCGCATTCTTGGAGCTCTGAAGTGCTGTGAAGGTTTCAGGAGGTAGAAGTTAGGAGAGAACATCCCCAGCATTGTGAACATGAAGATGGAAGACAAAAATGTCATGTATAGGGCATAGCAAATGGCGGATTTGGCTACAGTTTACAGTAGATGATAGAAACTTATTTGTAATCAGTCTAGAAGGCAAGCTGGAGCATAATTGAGAGAGGTTTTAAATGCCTCATAGAGTTTGTTTTTATCCTATAAGCACTAAGAAGCACTGAAACTTCTTGAAGAGGGAACAACAAAGTCCGACTTGTTTGTTCTTTAGGAATATCATTTTGGCAGCTTTAGGAAGGATGGTTTGATGAGAAGAGGGTTTTGAACCAGGGAGATCAATGACGAAACCAGTATAAGATGAGGCCCTGAACTTTGGGGGTTATAGTATGAATGGAGTGAAGGGGACAGATGTGAGAAATGATTTTGTGGAGGTAGAATCACTGACACATAGCAACTGGATATGGGAGTGAGTGAAAAGGACTCATTGTGAACCTAAGTAAATAGAAAAATGGTAGTAGTGCCCTGGAAAAAAATAGGGAAATTAGGAGGAATGGGTAAACTTTTAAAGAAGTTAGTGAATGGTTATGGTAGGGAGAGTTTCTAGAAATGACAGTGTGTTCCAGAGAAGAAATATGGAGACACCATGGAGCCAAGTCATTGCCTACTGAGGGTCCATTCATCATTGTACCCCATTTCTGGGGTGAGCCTTCCTCCACTTTTGGCTGAAATGGAACCAGATCAGGGCAGATTGCCACAACTTGCTGAATGCCTAGAATTAGAGGCCATGGCCCCAAACTGATCTCTGAATATCTCAGGGTTCCAGAGGCTAGAATTCCCAGTTATGACTCTGCTTCCAAGCATGTGATGGCAAAGGGTGGAGAAGATGAACCTTTGGTGGATCATTATGGCTGCCAGGAGGACTATGTGGTGAGAAAACCTCTAATTCCAGTGTCTGAGAAAGTGGAGACAGAGGTAGGGGTGATGGCAGCAGCAGGAGCACTTTATCTCTCCAGAGGTTCTGCAGATGTTTGGTCTCTTGAGAGGTTCATGCCTGACAAGATCTACCTCAGATCTCACAGAGTCTCCTTTGACACAAGCCCTTTCAATCCTTTTTCTTGATGGTCAAGTCCCTGGATAGGTGACATCCGCTCCATTTATAGGCATCTGATCCTCAGGGAGGACAGGAAGCAAAGGCGTCAGGGAGAACAAGGAGGCCACAGAGAGTCCTGGCAGCGCCAAGTTTGGGTTTGGCTCTGAGAGAGGTCACCTTTCATTTTCTCTTTGAAACACAGAGTGGAGGTTGGGAGGGGCAGTCAAGATTCAGGTTAAGGAGTCTGAATTTAAACACCTGGTGATCAAGGTAGAACTGATATCTCTTGTAGTACCAGTTCTATGTCCTCTTTTCTAATGGAAAAGGATGAAACTACCAGAATTTAGCCAAATTCAAGAAATGCCTGGAGTATGCAAGAGACTGGACATGAGACTGGAAGTAACAGAAGAGTTAAACTTGTTTTACTTGGGCAAATCAGTAGAAGTTAGAATGACTAAGATTTCAGTTTCGTATGAGGAAAAAAAAAACTAATTAAAGCTGTCCAAAAGTGGAAGGAAATTCCTCAGGTAGTAGAGACTTCTCTGGAGGTCTTCAGATAGAGGCTAGATTCAATTAAGTTCAAAGAATATTTATTAAGATGTACCACATGTTGTGTGCTCAGTGGGGCTACAAAGACAAAAATAAAATAGCCCCTGTCCTCCAGAACCTGTCCCCTCTGGAGGAGGGGATACAAAATAAGATGAAAGAAAGTAAGTTGAATTTTGGGAAGATCAGGGAGGCTGAAAGAAAACAAAGGCTCTGAGAGAATTTTTCTTTGAGTTATGTTTCAGGCATAAATTATGAAGCAGCTAGGTAATGAAATGGATAGAACTGTGGACCTGAAGTCGGTAAGACCCAAGTTCAAATCCAGTCCCAGTCACTTGCATTGTGTGTCATCCTGGGCAAGTCACTTTAACCTAGGCTTGACTAGCTTTCCTCAACTGAAATGGGGACATTTACCTCCCAGGGTTGTTATAAAGATCAAATGAGATAATATCTGTGAAGTGCTTATATCTTAAAACTGTATATAAAAGCTAGCTATTATTGTTATTATGGAGACATAAGTGTCTTCTTTGATTCCAGGCACCTTGAGAGAGCTAATTCTGGAAAGAGAGATTGAGGCCAACCCTAGCCTCCAGGAACTTCAAATGGCCAATTCCAGGTCATTCAAGCTGTTTCTGTTTTTAAAGGCTCAAACAAAAGGACATTCCTCCACCTGAAAGGAATAAAGGCTAATGAGCCTGAAGATTCAGTGATTCCCTTAACAATGGATTATGCAAAGTGTCAGTTAGAAGATTTTAAAAGTTTCTATTGTAAGGGGAAAAAAAGGTAATACTATACTTTTACCCAGGTTTTCTTGCAGATAGGAAAATTAAGACTGTATCAAAGGAAATCTCAGTCCCTTTTCACTTTTACTGCCCTAAGGGATACTGTAATATGCCTCTGACTGTGTCCTTAGCTGCTTTATATACTTGTAATAGGGACAGAACATTCTGTTATGCCTCACAAACCCCTATTCTTTGGAGATTTGGCTGCAAATAATGCATTCCCCTAACAGATCGTTTGCTCTAAAGCCTCGTTTAAGACACTACCAGAGCTTCTTTAGCCAAAGAACTGGGGGTGCTAACCCCAGGCCATTTGACCAAATGCCAGTTCAGTTCCCACAATTTGACGGGTTGCCAGTTCAGGTCATTACACTTTGGCTTGTCTTCTTATCCCCTGCAGAGTTAGTTAGGCATTTTAGCTTCTACTACTACTCTCAAGCTGCCTGATAATCACTGGGTTGGCAGGACTGCCTGGATGTGTAGTGGCCATAAAAGGGCACTGAACTTAGCTCATATTAAGGGTGTGGGGCAGTAATGGTGGCAGTACTTGGGAGCGTCCTGAAGCTCAAACCTCACTCTGAACATTCCCAGTATTGTTTGCTCTGTATTTCCAAGAGAATTTGTGCTTGACTAAAAGTACACCATTCTTATTTTCTTTCATGTTTTCTTCTAGTCAGAAAGCAAGAAGGGTATAAATACAAACCTATCCAAAGATTTCGTGATTAATTCAGTAAAAACTGGATGCTACACTGAAAGCTTCTATAGGATAATTCACAAAAATGAGAACAGTAAAGTGGACACACAATGTCAGATGTACATCTAGGCTCTGAACATCCGCATCCCAATTTCCAATAATAGGTTCCCCAAAGCCAGGGTAGCTACATATCCTCTTTAAGATCCTAGGGGTACCAGTCTCCACAGCATTCTCCTCTGAAATTGCCTTCCATCTGTCCTCTATATATCTTGTATGGACCTGGTTATTTTCATGTATATCTCCCTCAATAGAATGTGAATTCTTATAGGGAAGGGCCTGGTTTTGTCTTTCTTTGTATACCCAGTGCTTAGTGCTTAGTACTGGCACATATGAGCTTCATAACTGTTTGTGGAAAACAAAGCCAATGCAACCAAAATTAGAAGAGAAGAAGAAAGCTGGGAAACAATTTTTACAGCCAATGTCTCTGATAAAGACTTCATTTCTAAAAATAGAGAACTGAGTCAAATATATAAGAATACAAGTTATTCCCCAAGTCAAAGGATATGAACAATCAGTTTTCAGATGAAAAAATTAAAGCTCTCTATAGTAATATGAAAAATGCTCTAGATCACTATTAATTAAAGAAATACAAATTAAAACAACTCTGAGGTACCACCTCACACCTATCCCATTGACTAATATGACAAAAAAGAGAAGTGCTAAATGTTGTAGAAGATGTGGGAAAATTGGAACACTAATGCATTGTTGGTAGAATTGTAAACTGATCTAACTATTCTGGAGAGCCATTTGCAACTATGCCCGAAGGGCAGTCAAACTCTGCATATCCTTTGATCCAGCAATACCACTTTTAGATCTGTATTCCAAAGAGATAATAAAAAAGGGAAAAGAATCCACATGTACAAAAAAATTTTTAGAGCAGCTCTTTTTGTGGTAGCAAAGAATTGGAAATTGAGGGGATATCCATCAATTGGGGAAGAGCTGAGCACAAGTTGTGGTATATGAATGTAATGGAATACTATTGCTTCATTAAAATAATGATGAACAGGCAGACTTCAGAAGAACCTGGAAAGACTTTCATGAACTGATGCTGAGTGAAATGAACAGAACCAGGGGAACCGTGTACACAGTAACAGTAACATTGTGCCATGATCAACTTTGATAGACTTAGTTCCTCTCAGCAATGCAATTATCTAAGACAATTCCAAAAGATTAAAGATGGAAAATGCTGTCCACATCCAGAAAAAGAACTATGGAGTCTGAATGCAGACTGAAACATACTATTTTCTCTCTCTCTTTTTTTCTTTCTCATGGTTATTCCCTTTGGTTCCGAGACTCCTTTATAACACAACTAATGTGGAAATATGTTTAATATTATTGTACATGTATAGCATACATGTATAGCATGTTGTCTTGGGGAGTGGGGAGGGGGAAAATTTAGAACTCAGAATCTTATAAAAGTGAATGTTGAAAACTAAGAGTAAATAAATAATTTTAGAAACAAATAAATAAATACAAATAAATGTGGAACTGTTCACTGACAAAAAAGATTCTAGAGGTACTCCTGAGAAGTTTGGGGTGTCTTCTCTAGTACTATAGCTTATGAGCTCCCGCCCACCCTCCTCTTCATATGTTTGCCACCATAATAATCAGTTGATTATGAATTAATCAGTCAGATTTAATTAGGTTTAGAAAGTGGCATTTACCATGATGGTATCATAAGAACAGCTTATACAAAATATCTCTCCCATCTTCCAAAAGTCTATATAGACCCTCCTTCACAAGTACACAGAGTCAGGAAGAAAATGGGCTCAAACTTAGAATTCACTTGTAGCACAGATCCAGGAAGTCTTTTTGTTGGAGCCTTCAGGATGTTTCCCTTAGGCACAGTAGTCTATGATTCTTGATACCAATTGCAGAGACTACACATGCAGATTAGGGAAGCCAGTGGATAGATAGAGTGCAAGACCTGGAGTCAGGAAGGCTCATCTCTGGCCTCCTACACTTACTGGCTGTTCCATCCTGGACAAGTCACTTCATCCTGTCTGTCTCAGTTTCTGCATCTATAACATGAGGTAGAGAAGGAAGGGGCAAACCAATCCAGTATCTTTGCCAAGAAAACTCCAAATGGGGTCATGAGGAGTTGAACATAACTGAAGAGACTACTGAACAACAACCGAAAACAACACATATCCAGATTATCCATATTGAAGCTAGGGTGAGTATGGAGGCAACATGTAACACACAGTCATAAACAAAGAAGTCAGGGATATTTTACAATTCATAAAGTGTGCTCCATTTGTTATGCCTAGATTCAGAGGGGAATGCTCCTTGGGCTGGCCTATAAATTCCAATTGAGTAGCCATCTGAGTGTCCCCAGAATGCTTTTCCTAATTAGGGAGCATCCCTGACCATGACTCTGTACTGAAAGTTGGGCTCAAGGGGGCACCTTACTGAGTGACTGAATCACAGTAGAAGACCTGTGAATTGAAAAGCTCAAGATAAAGACTCTTGGGAGGTTTTTTCCAGTTTATTTGTTAATTGTACTTTTCATCATAGTAGAGTCTATAAGGCTATTATGGACATTTCCAAATAGCACAGGTAGGATTAGCTTGATGTGTAGGTATGCTAAAGTACCAAATTTTCCTTTCCAAAATTAATTCACTGGCCTCTGTCTCTCTCCTTTCACATTCCCCCAATCATTGCACAGCTTTTAGAAGGAAGACAAGAAAGACAGGCCAGAACAGGAATTGGATTTGTCATTTCATGGGTTAGGGAATTCCAGGAGGAAGAAACTCTCTCTACCAATACAAATGGGTACCTTCTCTTCAACTTCTAGTTCTAAGTAAAGTGACTTGCCTAGGGTCCTACAGAAAGTATGTATGAGAGGCAAGGATGTGAACTCCTTGGGTTCTTGAATCAGTTCTCTATCCACTATACTCTATCTCCTTAGCCAGAATATATTCTACAAAATAAGGAATTTTAAAATAATTTGTTTTTTCCCCAAATGCCAATTGAACATCTATGTATAAAAAACATTATACTAGATACTAAGGGAGATATATACTGATTTCCTCCCTTTCTATGAGCTCCAGAGTGAATTGGGTTTAAGGCTTGATCTTTGAGCAAAATATGTAACCAGTAAACCCAAAGGAGAAAAGGCAGCTGGAGTTTACCCTTTCCCGCCTGGGCAGAACACCAGAGGAAAAGAGAGGAGAGGGGAGGGGAGGGGAGGAGAGGGAAGGAGGGGAGCCGCTACTCACTCACAGGTTGTGTTTGTCCTTTGTTCTTGAAGAGGTCCAGGACAACTCTGATAAGACCTTAGCCTGAAAGGTCCAGGGTCTCCCATTGTATCCTGGGCCATCTCCTGACCCACGTCCTGATGAATATCAGGCCACTGGACTCAGATGGCTCAGGAGAAGAAAGTGAAGTTGGTGACCTTGAACAGCCCTCCCTTACTCAAATCAAAGTCAACTGCAAGTCATGCCACCATCTTGATGTCATGGTCCTCTTGGAGAACAAAGGACAAACACAACAACAACAACACAACAATCCCTCACTTTCACTCATATGTGCATAACTACCATGCATTGTATAGAACTGGCAACATCAGGGTATGGAATCTATACTTTTTTGTTCTTAATCTGTGATTTCATTAATGTAAGAAGCTCCCATTGTAGAAATTCGCTGCACTGATGCAGATTACCAGTTTTAAACTATGGTATCTGTCCATTAATTTGCAGACATTCTTATTATTTTAAATTCTAGGTTTTTAATAGTTCATCATATTTACTATATTAAAAATGGATTTTATTTTTTGTACTAAGGCAAGCTTTTACTGTAATTTTGAATAAAAAAGACAAGAGAAAGCTCTACTGTTAGAGAAATCAGTCTTGATTATATGATTTACAAGCATTAGCCAACTATACACAGAGCCATGCTTATTCTCCATCTCCCATTCTCTCATTAAAAATGTATGAAAACAATTCACAGGTTTTTATGGACAATAAGCAGCTCTTAAGCACTACTTAGAATATGGGTGAACTTTTTTTTTCAATTCTGTGCTATAAATTCACAAAAGCACGAGCTTCTGGCTTTTGCTACTCATTAGTGTAGTACTGGGCAGACTGCATAAATGGTCCAAATTCAGCTTATTGGTACAGTGCGTGCCTAAAATAAATCTTGGTACTTGCATTTGTAAGCTTTCTTTATTCAATTCAATGAGAGTTTATTAAGTGCCAAATATGTACTGGGCTCTGGAGATACAAAGACAAAAGTCACAAATAGTCCCTAGTTTTAAGGAACTTATGCTTTACTAGGGAAATGCAATAATGTACACAGATAAGTAAAGAGACAGCAATCTGAGGAGTGAGAAAATTTCTAAATTGGGAGGATCATAAAAGGCTCTCTATAGAACAAACTTATTTGGCTTAATGCCCCCTTTTCAAAAAATTTATTCAGCACCCCCTGAAAATCTACTTTTTTTAATCCATTTAATGTTTTTTTTAATGTCATCATCTCAAAAAATATATAATTTTTTAAAAAAATGATGCATCTTAAATTTAATAATTTATTGTAAATTTGTGAATTTTTTCCTGCATTGAAATTTTGATGTCACAATATGTAACCTTGTGGTACCATATTGTTAACAAGTCATTACACATACTTATTACTGCCAATACATACTGGACCTCTCCACAATTTATGACAGTGCTCACCTGCAAACACTTGCTTATTAAGACCAGTCAGTGGACTTGATGGATTATTACTTGCATTTTGTAGATTTATTTGTAAAATAATGTAATCACTATGACTTTAACTCTTTTACAAAAGACAAAACATGTATGAATGGTTTTTCAAAACTTTCTTCTCTTTTCTTCTTTCCTTATGCTTCCACTGCCCCCTTATTTTTATTCAATTACCCCTCAAAGCAGCTGAGGGTACTACTGCCCCCTGCATTGTTTCAGTGTCCCCAGGGGGCAGTATCAGCCATTTTGGGAACCTGTGCATAGAAGGTAGAAGTTAAACTAAGCTAAAAAGCAAAGAGTTCTAAGAAGAGGATGGGGGCGGGACGGGGGAAGTGAGGAGGGGGTTAGACTGCATGAAAGACTATTCCAAGCATAATGGACAGCCTGAGCAAAGAAATGGAAGTAGAATATGGAATACCAAATTCTAGAACAAAAAATAGGCCTGTTTGGCCAGAAATTGGATTTTATCAAAATAAGTCTAGAAAGGTGGTCTGGAACCAGCAGAGCTTTAATTGTCATGCAAAACAGTTTGAATTTTATTCCAGAAGCAACAGGGAACCACTGAGGATTCTTGAACAGGGGAAATGTGTGTTTTAAGACCAAAGCATCATGGCATAAGCTCTGGATTCTAGAGTCAAAAGATTTATGTTCAAATTCCAGCTCTGCCATTTACTATGTGTATCATTTTAGGCAACTTGTTTAAAGACTCTGGGCTTCAGTTTCCTCTTCTATAAAATGGGATGATTACACAAGTTCACTGCAAGGTATTTTCCAGATCTAAATTATGATCCTATAGTACTACGATTATTTTGACAGTTATGTGTAGAATGGATTAGAGATGGAAAAGACTGGAAACTGGAAGACTGATTAGGAGGCTGTTTTAATAGTTCAAGGAAGAAGTAATGAAGGCAGGGGTAGCTGTTTTAATTGAGAGACAGGGACAGATGTAAGCAATGTTGGGGATGTAGAATCAACAAATCATGATATCTGACTAGATAGGAATGAAAGGATTCTCCAAGAATCTTGGAGGCAGATCAGTACCTGTGCTGCAACTTAAGTCTTGGAGAAGCAGCCTCACAGTCAGAAAACCTGGATTCACATCCTATCTCAGAGATTTAACGACTGTAATCCATAACAAGTCACTTATTCTCTCTCAGCCTCAGCTGCCTCATCTACAAAATGGGGATAATAATAGTGCTAGAGTTGTTATATGTCAAGCACTTTGCAAACCATATAGCGGTATATAAATGTTAAAGATTATTAGAGTTGCAAGCATATTGAAGAATTAAATGACTTGCCTAGGGTCAAACAGCTCATGTCAGAAGAGGGACTTTAAGGTAGGCCCTCTTGACTCTGAGGCTGGCTCTCCCTGCACTACACCTCTCTGCCCCTCATGATGCTTGCTTGTTAAATGTTTAAGTAGCACAGAGATACATAGATGTATATGTATATGAACATCCACATGGTAATACTCTTCTTATTGCATTCCTGAACTTTGCAAAAGCACTCACTATGCCAGGTCTCCCATACCTCAAAAAGTTAAGTTTAACTGACCCGCTGTAAAGCTACATAAATCTACTGCTTAAAGCTAACTGCAAGCTGTCACACCCCATTTTTCTCCCTCTCAAGCAAACCTTCAGAGGCATAGCTCTCAAAGGCAGGAGGGTGGAGGTGGAATTTAGATAATATCATAGAAGAGGAAATCCACTCAACCATTTGTGGGACACAAAGGTCTTGAGGTATAGACCTTGAAGAGAGGAATAAAAGAAGCATGACTTTTTTTTTAAATCACAAAGAATGAGCCACTTTGTGTTTCTTTGCCCATGAATACCTTATGCTTTGCTTTGGTATATATGGCACAGGGTTTGTATCCATCTAATGAACTTATTGTCTGTAATGTAGCTCTATGACTTTAGGTATCTTGTCTTATACTATTGAGTCTCATTTTTTTCTATGGTTTTGTCTAACATATAAGTTCCACAAGTATAGGACCTTTGTATCTCCCTCAGGACTCCCTTAGCAAATATAAAATAATTTTACATTTTAAAATATTTATTGAATTGATTTCCCTATTTCTATTAATGATACCACCTTTCTCCAAGATCAGAACTTTGGTGTCATCATGGATTCTTCCTGCTATTTTATTCCCTGCATCCAGTCAACAGCCAATACTGTTGATTTATACTTGTTTCTCCAGTCTATCCCCTTTCCTTCATTTTTGTTGTCACTCTCCTCTTTCAGGCCCTCATTTCCTTAGGAGTAGACTATTTTTATAGCTTCCTAATTAGTTTGTTTATCTCTACTCTTTCTTCTATCTAGTTAACCTTAGATATTGTTACTAAATTGACCTCCTTAAAGTACAGCTTCTTCTCAAGCTCAACCTTCTCCCCAAATTTCTTTGTCCTTCATACCTCTCAATAATAAAATCCAGGAGAAATTTCGTTGGAGAGCTGCCTTGATTACTATTGTTACATTAGCTTTTCTACAATTTCCACTATGTAGTTATGATATAAATCCCTAAATTCCTTTGGCATCTCAAATTCAATCATAATCTCTCAGCATTTTCCAACCTTTTTCTGGGTTATCTCTTTGAGAGACAGAAGGAGGACAATTTGTGAATTGAAGAAGCTGATCTTTAAGATCAAAGAACTAAGAAGAGGATGTAAAATGTCAGGCTTCCCATCTCCAAGAGGCCCTTGATCAGATGAACTGAGGGAACCAAATAAACATAGCTCCTATTCTTGCCAAATGGATTTGGTCACAGCTTTGGCTCGGCTAAAGGACTGGGTTCCCATCTTAGGTGCTGTAGAGCTGAATGCTGAATACATAGCACTTTTCTATGTTTCCTCCTTGTGGAGCAAGTTTGTCTGTCCCAGATCGCACTTGAATAGATGAAAAGAATCCTATTTTGGCTTGCATTGCCTGTAGTAGAGACCACAAAGGGGATACAGACAAATAGGGGTAGAAGGGCAAAGAAGGAAGGGGAGAGGAGACTTGAGAACTTTAGAAAAATAGGGACAAATCCTTGAGACCGTTTCTGGCTGAGTCAGATTAAGAGGTGTTCATGTGCCCGCTTTGCTTTCATATGAATGACCTAGGCTTGGAATAGAAGTAGTTACTGTCTGTCACCGATTTAACTGGTGTTCTCTCTTCCATCATTTCTATAGAGCCTGTGTGAAAGAGAGGACAGATTTTATTTTTATTTATTTGTTTGTTTTTTAACATTCATTTCTTTTTCAGTTTTAGGTTCCATATTCCCTATCTTGCACTTCTCTTCTGCTCACTGAGAAGGTAACGATATGATATCAGTTATACATGTGAAATCATGCAAAAATTCCTGTATTAGCCATATTGCCAAAAAAGGGAAAAAAATAACATGAAAATTTCAATTTACACTCAGAGGTCATCAATTCTCTCTCCAGAGATGGATAGCCTTTTTTCATCATGAGTTTTTTGGAATTGTCTTGGATCACAATATGGATCAGAGCAGTCAAGTCTTTCACAGTTGATCATCCTTATAACACTGCTGCTACTGTGCACAATGATCTGATTCTTTTTGCTTTACTTTGCATCAGTTCATATAGGTCTTGCCATGTTTTTTTCTGAAACAACTACTTCGTCATTTCCTATAGCAAATAGTACTCCTTCACAATCATATGCTACCACTTTTCCAGCCATTTCCCAATTGATGAAATCCCTTCAATTTCCAATTCTTTTTTTGAAAAGTTTATTTATTTATTTTTTTAGTTTTCACCATTCATTTCCACAAAATTTTGAGTTCCAAATTTTCTCCCCATCTCTCCCCTTCCCCCACCCCAAAACACTGTGCATTCCGATTACCCCTTCCCACAATCTGCCCTCCCTTCTCTCTTTTCTTGTAGGGCAAGATAGATTTCTATACCCTGTTACCTGTACTTCTTATTTCCCAGCTGCATGCAAAAACAATTCTCAACATTTGTTCCTAAAACTTTGAGTTCCAACTTCTCTCCCTTCCTACCTCCCCACATATCCCCACTGAGAAGGTAAGCAATTCAATATAGACCATATATGTGTAGTTTTGCAAACGACTTCTATAACAGTCATGTTGTAAAAGACTAACTATATTTCCCTCCATCCTATCCTGTCCCCTATTTATTCTGTTCTGTCTTTAGACATTGTCCCTCCCCTAAAGTGTTTACTTCTAATTATTCCCTCTTCCCATTTGTCCTCCTTTCTATCATCCCTCCACCCCACTTCTCCCCTTCTCCCCCAATTTCCTGTAGTGTAAGATAGATTTCCATACCAAACTGAGTATGCATGTTATTCCCTCCTTAAGCCAAATGTGATGAGAGTAAGCTTCACTTTTCCCCCTCTCACCTCCCCCCTTTCCCCCTTCATTGAAAAAGCTTTTTCTTGCCTGTTTTATGAGAGATAATTTGCCTCATTCCATTTCTCCTTTCCTTCTCCCAATATATTCCTCTCTCATCCCTTAATTTTGTTTTTTTAAGTATCATCCCTTCCTATTCAACTCACCCTGTGCCCTCTGTGTGTGTGTGTGTGTGTGTGTGTGTGTGTATGTATGTATGTATAATTCCTCCAACTACTCAAATACTGAGAAAAGTCTCAAGAGTTACAAATATTATCTTTCCATGTAGGAATGTAAACAGGTCAGCTTTAGTGAGTCCCTTATGATTTCTCTTTCCTGTTTACCTTTTCATGCTTCTCTTGATTCTTGTGTTTGAAAGTCAAATTTTCTATTCAGTGCTGGTCTTTTCATCAAGAATGCTTGAAAGTCCTCTATTTCATTGAGTGACCATTTTTTTCCCCTGAAGTATTACACTCAGTTGTGCTGGGTAGATGATTCTTGGTTTTGTCCTAGTTGCTTCGATTTCTGGAATATCATATTCCAAGCCCTTCGATCCCTTAATGTAGAAGCTGCTAAATCTTGTGTTATCCTGATTGTATTTCCACAATACTTGAATTGTTTCTTTTTAGCTGCTTGCAATATTTTCTCCTTGACCTGGGAACTCTGAAATTTGGCTACAATATTCCTAGAAGTTTCTCTTTTTGGGTCTTTTTCAGGAGGTGATCAATGGATTTTTTTCAATATTTATTTTGCCCTCTGGTTCTAAAATATCAGGGGAGCTTTCCTTCATAATTTCATGAAAGATGATGTCTAGGCTCTTTTTTTGATCATGGCTTTCAGGTAGTCCCATAATTTTTAAATTGTCTCTCCTGGATCTATTTTCCAGGTCAGTTGTTTTTCCAATAAGATATTTCACATTATCTTGTATTTTTTCATACTTTTGGTTTTGTTTTATAATTTCTTGGTTTCTCATAAAATCATTAGTTTCCATGTGCTCCATTTTAATTTTTAAGGAACTATTTTCTTCAGTGAGCTTTTGAATTTCCTTTTCCATTTGGCTAATTCTGCCTTTTAAAGCATTCCTCTCTTCATTGGCTTTTTTGGTCTCTTTTGCCATTTGAGTTAGTCTATTTTTAAAGGTGTTATTTTCTTCAGCATTTTTGGGGGTCTCCTTTATCAAGCTGTTGACTCATTTTTCATTATTTCCTTGCTTCACTCTCATTTTTCTTCCCAATTTTTTTCCACCTCTTGTTTTTCAAAATCTCTTTTGAGTTCTTCCACAGCCTGAGTTCATTGTATATTTATTTTGGAGGTTTTGAATGCAGAAGCTTTAGCTTTGATGCCTTCATCTGATGGTATATATTGTTCTTTGCCATCTGAAAGGATGGAAGAAAATACCTGTTCACCAAGAAAGTAACCTTATATAGTCTTATTCCCCCCCCCCCTTTTTTTTTTGACATTTTCCCAGCCAGTTACTTGACTTTTGACTTCTTTGTCAAGAGAAGGGTATACTCTGGAAACCTTCAAGTTCTCAGTTCCTCCAAGGTGACACAATCAAGGGAGAGGAGTTTTCTCCTCTGCTGGCCTGCACTCTGGTCTGGGAGCAACCACAAACTTTCCTGCCTAGGATCTGTGAGTAGGATTCCTTCTCCAGAACCTCCACCAGCTCCACCAGCCAGTGCTCCTTCTCTCCCCAGGGCTTCTATTCAGGGCTGAGATCCAGATCAGCAGCTCAATTTCCCCAGACTCTTTAGCCTGAGGGCTCCAAAAGTGGACACTGTGGCTGCTGCTGCCACCTGGAGCCAGGGCTAGGGAAGGACCCTGTTCCCTTCTCACCCAGGTGAAAGAGTTTTCTCACTGACCTTTGAAGCTGTCTTTGGTGTTTGTGAGTTGAGGAATCTGGAAACTGCAGCTTCTGCCCATGATATCCTGAAGCCTGCTCTAGTCCTGTCTGTGCTACACTCCACAGCCAAGGCTGGACTATGCTCCGCTCCAAGACAGGTGCAATAGGCCTTTCCTGTCAGCCTTCCAGGTTGCCTTGGGCTGAAAATCTCTTTCACTCTGTCGTTTTGTGGCTTCTGCTACTCTAGAATTTATTTAGAGTAATTTTTTACAGTATTTCATAGGCTGTTGGGGGACATCTTCTACAGGGCCATCCTTCTACTCCTCCATCTTGGTTCTACCTCAGTTTCCAATTCTTTGGCTCTACAAAAGGAGGTGATATAAATATTTTTGTACATGTGTGTCCTTTTCCTTTTCCTTTGAAATTTTGGGTACAGATTTAGTAGTGATATTAGTGGATTAAAGGGTACACACAGTTTCATAGCCTTTGGGCATAATTCCAGATTATTCTCCAGATGACTGGATCTGTTCACTATTCTATCAGTTGTTTATTTATGTGCCTTTCCTTCATCCCCTACAGCATTTGTCATTTCTGATAGGTGTGAGGTGGTACCTCTGTTGTTTTAACTTACCTTTCTATAATCAATAGTGATTTAACAGCTACTTTTTAAACTGTGCATCATGACCCCATGTGGGGTCATGAAAAGTTTGGCAACAATAAAAGATTTCTGAATGATAAATGACCAAAAATTAATTAAACATCAAACTCATAAGAGATGGAGCCAAGATGGTGGAACAGAAGCATGGACCTGCTCAAACTCTTCCCACAAAGCCCTTAAAATGCCTGCAAAAAATGACTCTAAACATATTCTAGAGCAGCAGAAGTCACAAAATGACAGAGTGAAACATATTTCCAGCCCAAGACAACCTGGAAGACTGATAGGAAAGGTCTATTGCACTAGGCTCAGAGGGGAGCACTGCCCAGAATAGGTCACTTGCACAGACCTGACTGGAGCAGGCCTCAGGGCACTGGCATTTGCTGGGGTTTCCAGAATTTTCATCTACAAACTCCAAAGACAGCTTCAAAGGTCAGTAAGAAAGCTCTTTCACCTGGGTGAGAAGGGAGTATGCCACAAGGCAGCCACTGCAGAAGCTGCCACTTTTGGAGCTCTCAGCCTACAGACAGTGGGGGAATTGAGTGGCTGATCTGAGTCTAAGTCCTGAGTGGCAGTTCTGGGGTGAGGAGGAACACTGGCTTGGCTGAGCTGGTGATGGATGTGGAGAGGGAATCCTATTCCAAGTTTTAGGGCAGAAAAGAGTTCTTGTGGTTGCTCACAGACAACAGCACAGGCCAGGAGAGGAGTAAACACTTCTCCCTTGATTATACCACTTTGGAGGAACTGAGAACTTACAGGTCCCTAGTGATATTTCAGAAAACAGCTGCATAGAACCTCTGAAACCTGGGATAGTGTACTTTCCACTTAACAAAAACCTCAAAAGTCAAGTAATTGGTGGGGGAAGTGTCCAAAAAAAGGAAAAAATAATATTATAGAAAGTTATTTTATTGGTGAAAAGGCATTCTCTTCCATCTTTTTGGATGAGGAAGATCAAAGCATGCAACCAGAGGAAGACCAAAGAATGCAACCAGAGGAAGGCAGCAAGGTCAAGACTCTTACATCCAAAGCCTCCAAAAAATATGAAATGGTCTCAGACCATGGAAGAGCTCAAAAAGGATTTTGAAAATCAAGTAAGAGAAGTAGAGGAAAAATTGGGAAGAGAGTGATACAAGAAAATCATGAAAAACAAGTCAATGGAGTGCTAAAAGAGATCCAAAAAATGCTGCAGAAAATAACACCTTTAAAAATAGCCTAACCCAAATGACAAAAGAGATCCAAAAAGCCAATGAGGGGAAGAATGTCTTAAAAAGCAGAACTGGCCAAATAGAAAAGGAGGTCCAAAAGCTCACTAAAGGATATAGTTCTTTAAAAATTAGAATGGAGCAGATGGAAGGTAATGACTGTGAGAAATCAAGAAATTATAAAACAAAAGAATGAAAAAATAGAAAAAAAATGTGAATATCTTATTGGAAAAACAACTGACCTGGAAAATAGATCCAGAAGAGATAATTTAAAAATTATTGGTCTACCTGAAAACCATGACAAAAAAGCCTAGACATCATCTTCCAAGAAACTGTCAAGGAAAACTGCCCTGATATTCTAGAACCAGAGGGTAAAATAGAAATGGAAAGATTTCACAGATCACCTCCTGAAAGAGACCCCAAAAGGAAAGCTCCTAGGAATATTGTGGCCAAATTCCAGAGTTCCCAGGTCAAGGAGAAAATATTGCAAGCAACCAGAAAGAAACAATTCAAGTATTGTGGAAATACAATCAGGATAACACAGGACTTAGCACTTTCTACACTAAGAAATAAATAGGGCTTGGAAAATGATATTCCAGAGGTCAAAAGAGATAGGATTAAAACCAAGAATCACCTACTCAGCAAAGCTACGTATAATACTTCAGGAGAAAAATGGAATTTCAATGAAATAGAGGACTTCTAAGCATTCTTGTTGAAAAGACCAGAGCTGAATTAAGAAATTGACTTTCAAATATAAGAATCAAGAGAAACATGAAAAGGTAAACAGAAAAGAGAAACCATAAGGAACTCAATGAAGTTGAACTGTTTACATTCCTACATGGAAAGATGATATTTGTAACTCATGAGACCTTTTTCAGTATTAGGATAGTTAGAGGGAATGTGTGTGTATATATATATATATATATATATAGTATGTGTATGTGTGTGTGTGTGTATGTAAGTATGTATGTGTATGTATATGTATATAATGTATGTGTATGTATATGTGTGCATATATGTATATATAAATACATACACACACATGTATATGTATATAGATAGAGGGCACAGCATGAGCTGAATATGAACAGAGAATATCTAAAAAATAAAATTTACCGTTGAGAGGAATGTACTAGCAGAAAGAGAAAGGGAGAGGTAGAATGTAGCAAATCATTTCACCTAAAAGATGCAAGAAAGAGCTTTTACAATGAAGGTAAAAAGGGGGGAGATGAAAGGGAGTAAGTGAACCTTACTCTCATGGGATTTGGCTTAAGGAGGGAATAACACACACTCAATTGGGTGTGGAAATCTATTTTACCCTGCAGGAAGGCAGGGAGGAAGGAGATAGGAGAGGGAAGATAATAGAAGGGACAGCAAATTGAGGAGAGGGATAATCAGAAGCAAACATTATTGTGAAGGGACAGGTCAAGGGAGAGAATGGAATAAATAAAGGGTAGGACAGGACAGAGTGAAATGTGGTTATTCTTTTGCAACATGACTATTATGTAAGTGTTTTGCATGACTACACTTGTATGACCTGTATTGAATTGCTTGCTCTCTCAGGGCTGATGAGAAGAGAATATGGAACTCAAAGCTTTAAAAATCAATTTTAAAAATTGTTTTTTGCATGCACCTGGGAAATAAGATGTACAGGCAATTGGGTATAGAAATCTATTTTGTCATACAGGAAAATAGAGGGGAGGGGGATCAAAGATGGCGAAGTGATAGAAGGGAGAACAGGCTTGGGGAAGAAGTAAATGGAGTGCATGTTGTCCTGGGGTGGGAGTGGGGAGAGATAGGGAGAAAATCTGGAATTTAAATTCTTGTGGAAGTGAATGTTGAAAACTGAAAAATAAATAAATTATGTATTAAAAAAAAATCAAATGCATAATGAATCTGAGGTGTTTCTGGCAGCACTTCCTATATTGCATAATTCAGTTTAGCTGCAGCTTTGATTCTGAACACAAAGCATGCTCACTTTGCACTGTTCATGCCTCAAGACATTCAGTGTGTACTAACACTGCTCAAACTAACTTGGAAAGGGGTTAAGAGTGGAAAAAGAAGTCATTTTTTCATATGAATGTAGACAGTTTTTATATCTTCTGAAAACTGCTTGTTCATATCCTTTGACCATTTATCAATTGTGGAATGGCTATTATTTTTATAAATTTGACTCACTTCCCTATATATTTTAAAAATAAGGACTTTATAAAAAAAACTTGCTATAAAATTCTCATATTACTTTATTGTGCATGGTACCTTTAAGCAAAATGTAGTTTCCCTGATGATCTCTTTCAATTGGGTCTATTCTTCCTTTTTATGTTGTCTGAACTAATGATTGCTACCACTGTCCTCTTCACTGCAGCTAAAGCATAATAGACTCTGCTCCAGACCTTCATTTCAACTCTGTGTATGTCTTTCTGTCCCATAAGTGTGTCTTGTACATGACATATTGTTGGGTTCTCGTTTCCAATCCATTCTGCTATCTGCTTCTGTTTTATGAGTTAGCTCATCCCACTTGCCTTCATTTTTATGATTGCTATCTGTTTCCCTCTATTCCATTTTTCTTTATTTATCTTTCCTTTCACTTTTTATCCTCTCCCTCTTCAAAAATCTGCCTTGCTTCCTACAATTGCCTCCTCAAATCTGCCCTCCTACTTGTCACCTCCCCCCATCTCTTATTCCCTTCCCCTCCTAGCTCCCTGTTGAATAAGACAAATTTCTATACTCAACTGAGTGTGTGTGTGTTTCCCCTTTGTGAACCAATTCTAATGAAAGTGAAGCTCAAGCATTGCCATCACTCACCTATTTTCACCTCCACGATAAAAGCTCTTCCTTGCATGGCTTCTTTATGTGAGAAAATTTCCCCTATTCTACTTCTCTCTTCCCCTTTCAATTGCATCTCTCTTTCTCACCCCTATGTTTTTTGGGAGGTAATCATCCCAAGATAACTTAACACCCATGCTCTCTCTCTATTCAGGCTCCTTCTAACTGCCCTAATAATGATAAAGTTGTTAGGGGTTACATGTATCAACTTCCTGTATAGGAATGTAGATATTGAGTCCCTTATGATTACTGTTTCATGTTTACCTTTTTATTCTTCTCTTGAGTCTTTTGTTTAAATGTCAGAATTTCTATTCAGCTCTGCTGTTTTCATCGGAAATGTTTGCCAGTTTTCTGTTTCATTGAATTTCCAGTTTTTCCACTGAAGAATTATACTTAAGTTTTGGGGAAGGTTATTCTTGGTAGTTATCCTAGTTTCTTTGCCCTCTGGAATATCACATTCCAAGCCCTTGATTTCTTTACTATCAAAGCTATTAAATCTTGTGTGATCCTGACTGTGTTTCAATGATATTTGAATTGTTTCTTTCTGGCTATTTGCAATGTTTTCTCCTTGACCTGAGAGTTCTGGAATTTGGCTATAATATTTCTGGGAGTTTTCATTTTGGAATCTCTTTCAGAAAGTGATCAGTAGATTCTTTCAATTTCTATTTTGCCCTCTGAGTCTAGAATATCAGATGAATTTTCCTTTATGATTTCTTGAAGTATGATATCCATGTCCTTTTTTTTATCATGGCTTTCAGGTAGTCTATTAATTCCTAAGTTATCTCTCCTTGAGTTATTTCCCAGGGCAGTTGTTTTTCCAATAAGTTAGTTCACATTTTCTTCATTCTTTTGACTTTGTTTTATTGTTTCTTGAAGTCTTGTGGAGTCATTAGCTCCTTCTTGCCCAATTCTACTTTTTAAGAAGTTATTTTTTTTTAGGGAGCTTTTGTACCTCCTTTTCCATTTGGCCAGTTTTACTTTTTTAAGGAGTTCTTTTCTTCAGTGACATTTTGTACCTTTTTCTGCTTTCTTTTTCTAATCATTAGGCCAATTTTTTTAATGATTTGTTTTCTTCAGTATTTTTTTAATGGTTTGTTTTCTTCAGTATTTTTTGTGCCTCTTTTACCAAGCAGTTAGTTCTCTTTCATAATTTTCTTGCATCACTCTCATTTCTTTTCCAATTTTTCCTCTACCACTTATATCTCTTTAACTTTTTTTAGTAATTCTTGCTGGTCTTAGGTCCAATTAGCATTTTTCTTTCAGGCTTTGTTTGTTGCTATTTTCACATTACTGTCTCCTAAGTTTATATTTTGGTCTTCCTGGCCACTGTAGGAGCTTTTCATGGTCAAGTTCTTTTTTGTTGTTTTCTCATTTTCCCAAGCTGTTTCTTCACTTTGAACTTTATGTTAAAGTTTGGCTCTGCTCCTTTCAGGGTGGGAAGGCACTGTGATAAACTTCAGGCTTTTTTTTGCTCTGCTGTTTTCAGAGCTAGTTCTGGTAGTCTGCAAATTTTTGGTGTTTCCAATGTGGTGTTATCCTTGGAGAAGTGTGGTCACTGTTCTTTTGGTTTGCATTTTGGTCTTTAACCAGGAAGACCCTTTCCTCCCTTGTAGCCACAGGTACTAATGCTCCTCTTGGCTCTGGAACTGTCACTAGGACTCCTACTATCCTGCAACTGGAAGTGATAGCACTCTTAGTGGCCCTAGAACTGTGACCAGGGCCCCTGCTTCCTTGTGACTGATTGCAAGCATTTCTCTTCATTCTGGAAATGTGACCCAAAATGGTTTATGGGCAATAGAGTTCCCAGTAAGCACTAGCTGCACATAGTGCCAGCAAATGGTCCCTGTAATCTTTTTCTAACCAGGTGTCCAACCCCCTTACTGTTCTTGGACTAAGAGGTTCTAAAGCTGCTGCTTCTGCTATCATAACTGTCTCCAAAGCCCATCCCTGGTGCTCCTGCCACAATCCTGGTCTATGCCCACTCTGGTGTTACTGGTCTCTCCTGTGAGCCTCTTAGGTTGTGTCAGGCTAGAAAAATGCTTCCCTCTGACATTTTGTTGGCTCTGCTGCTCCAAAGTTTGATTTGAGGAATTATTTTAAAGTTGTTTAAAGGGGAATGTTGGAAGAGTTCAGCTGGGTCCTGGCCTGTATGCCACCATCTTCGCTATGCCAATCCTTCCTTCTGAAGTCTTCAACTATTGGGCACCATGAGATGGGAAAAAAAATTTCTCAGCAAGGTTAATTGCTTCCTTTAGTGCTTGCCAAAATATTCAAGGGCTTCTCTGGGGTTCTAACTATGAATAGTCTTCTTGCCAAAACTGGAGACAGACCCAAATGACATTTCAAATATATTATGTAAAAACTTAGTAAGATGGGGAGTAGCTAAGTAGTCATTTTGATTAAATGTGTTTTGTTTGGGGTAATTGTGATAATTATCCCATTTACTTTGAGATATTATCTTTGTTGGGGGAAGAATTTAGAAGTGGAGGTGAGAATCCATATTCTTTATGACATTTGGTTAGGGAAATTCAGAAAGATAGTCTTTCTGGGATCAGCACATCTGAATAAAGAGAGATGCCATGACTTCTTAGTTTCCATGTTCAGAGGGCTTGTGGAATTCCTGGGATCTTTACAGAAGATAAATCTACTTTAATCTTCAGATCCAATGTTAATCAAGAGAGTAGAGTATAATTATGGGCTAGTCAAGAAGGTTATGTCTTAAACTGGTGTGAGAACTTAACATATGAAGATTAAGTTCAATGATTTAGAGACAGTGTGGTATGGTAGAGAGATTGTTGGCCTAGAAGTCAGAGGAACTGGGTTTGACTGTGGCTATTAAGCAATGTGATTTTAGGTAAATCATTTAATCTCCCTGAGTCTGTTCTGTTCTCTGTAAAATAGAGATAATAATAAGTATCCTACCTACCTTGCAGGGCTGTTCCAATAAGATAATGGATGTTAAAGTGCTCTGTAGCCATTAAAAACTCCACAAATGTAAGCTATTATTCTGGCTACTTTTGGCTATCTCTCTATGACAGTAAAAAAATGTTTTGGGGAAGAAATAGAATGAATGCCAGTGTATAGCATTAATGCCCAAACTTTTTGTTTCATTTCTGCTCCCAAACTCATTTCCCAAACAAATTTCTACCCATTTGTGCCATCTTGAAGGAAGATGCCCAGGTAAAAACCAAAGAATTAGTTAGGTTTATACCCTGCCTTATCTTCAGTTTTGTGTAGACAGGAAAGTAGATATAGGGAGGGAGAGAATAAAAAGGTAACTCATTTGGAGATGCTTCCATTATTTTGGCCTTTTAAAAATGGTAAAGTGGGTTGGTGCTGGGCCTTTTCAGAAAGGACAAAGTTCTCAGTCTGCTATACCAGTACAATTAAAATAACACCGTGAGCCATACTGCTGACAGCTTCCAAAACAAGCAGTTGGTTATTAACAGTTTATAGCTTGAAATATCAGATGTGTGAGTGGGTGGCTAAGATCTCCCTATCTCTCTCACACACACATCTTTCTAAAACTGGCTTTAGCTTCAGCACTTATGTTATCCCCTCAGGAGAAAAGGAGCATCTCTAGCACAGCTGTATTTCTTAATGACTGGATGCAAAGGTGAGATATTCAGCCAAGGAGTGTTAGCATAGTGGGAAAACGTAAGATTTGGAATCAGAAGACCTTAGTTCAACTTCCAGTCCTACTTGCTACACTTTTGGTGTTGAACAAATCCCTTAACTTCTTTGGGCCTCAGTTTCCTCACCTATAAAATGAAGTGATTAGATCCAGGCATATGAGCCTATGAATATTGCCTCCAAGTTCAGGATTCTTTCTACTATGCCTGATCAACTTAATTAGTTTTTCAGTTAAAATAATGAGATTATAAAGGGTGGTCATTGAAGAAATATGAAGGGGACCTCTTCATGGAATAGAGCTATGCCAACTGGTACCTAGCTGGTAGGATACAGGGGACTCAATATACCTAGTGGATTGAGGCTTTGGAAAATTGACACTTGTCAGAGGAGTTGTCCCTACCTCTAGCCACTTGTGGTTGAAAAAAATCAAGCTAACAAATCAGCTCTCTGAAGTTCACAGCAGAATAGAATTGCATTGCTGAAGGATGGCAGCAGCGATAGAGGTGAAATTGTACCCTTCTGTAGTTTGCCATTTGCCCAGGGAAAATCAGATAGTCATGAATTTACATATATCCTTAGAGGAAAGATCTTGGGAATGGGCTTTTCCAGTTCAACAGATGGTAGAAACCAGGGCACTGGTAGACTTGCTGTATAGATACATGGTGGAGACAGATGTGTGCCTGTCCACTTGGCCCAAGTGAGTAATTCATGGGCAAGGCTCATGGGTAAAAGACAAGGGTTTTTAATCTCCTCAGACTCATGGTCCCTGGAGTCTTCTAGTCAGATAAGAGAGATTTTCAGGATAACATCTTATGAGTATTCTCTAGTTTGATACTTCATGAGTCCAAGACTTCAGGAATTTGAACTTTTTTTTTTGAGATAAGAGGATTCCCTTTCTTCCTTCAAGACATGGCTAAAGTACTGTCTTCTACATGAAAACCTTTCCTGATCCTTATATATACTGACTACATTTTACATATATTTGTTGTCTCCATAAGTGGAATGTAAGTTCCTTGAGAAAAGGAATTGTTTCATTCTTTGTACTAATATCCCCAGTGTCTGGCACAGAGCCTGGCACATTGTAGATGCTTAATAAAAACTGAAGTGATCAGAACCAGGAGAACATTGTACACAGTAACAGCAGTATTATATGATTATTAACTGCGAATGACTTAGCTATTGTTAGCAATACAAAGACTGAAGACAATTCCAAAGGACTTATGATAAAAAATGTTATCCACCTCCAGAAAAAGAACTGACGGATTCTGAATGTAGATCAAAGCGTACTTTATTGAACTTTCTCTTTTTCTTTCTTTTGCAACATGGCTAATATGGAAATATGTTTTACATGACTATACATGTATAGTCCATATCAAATTGCTTGCTTTCTCAAGAAGGGAGGGAGAGAATTTGGAATTCAGCATTTTTAATAATGAATTTTAAAAATTGCAATTATGTGTAATTAGAAAAAAAAATGTAAAACTTACAAAAAAATAAACACTTGCTTATTGATTAATTCCTAAGGTAGCATGCTCCTTGGAAAAAGAAGATCATCCATGCAATTCCTGTGTCACATCCTACTTAGAGAGCAAAGTCAATGAGTTTCCTGGATTGTGCATAGTAGGGAATTGCTTATTCAGCAACTCCCATAGTATATTCATCTTTCTGTGAGAGTTAAGCCACAGGATGGTATTGTGAGTCTTAGGAGGACTGTGTAGTCCTCTTGGGGAAAGAGGGACTCACTGAAATGTCAAAGGGTTGCCTCAATAGGACCAAGCTCAGTTCTCTTTTGGGAAGGAGTTGATGGGTTGAATGTTCTATATATTGCTTGTATGTGTATGGACTCCTCTGAGTCCTGTGCAATTTATGCTATTTTTTCCTGAGGCAAAATAAAGCCTGTCTAATATCCGATAATCATATTATATACCTTGAGTTATTTGGAACTTAGGGACCCCATTTACTCACATTTGGTGAAACTTAGATGCATGCTATGTCATGAATACATGAAGAGATATTCCAGTTCCAGATGGAACACTGGGCCAACAAGATAGAGTGGTTCTCTTCAGATTAGCCCCCATTATCAGTGGTCTTGGACCACAGGTTACATTAAGGAAAGAAAACATGATTGTTTTTGTAGTAGAGTTGAGGAAAAGGATGACTAGAACTTTCTAATAATTTGCTGAAGGCTACAATCTGAGTCTAGTGGAGGCAGACCTTTAATAATTATAGCAATTAATGTTTGGAGTGCTGGACTTGGAATCAGGAAGAGATATGTTCAGATCCAACTTCAGGGACTTACTAATAACAACTCTGGGCCAATCACTTAACCTCTTAGTCTCAGTTTCTTCATCTATAAAATGGAGATGAAAATAACGCACTTCATAGGGTTGTAGGAGCCAAATGAGACAGGACACAGACAGAACATTGCAAACTTTAAAGTTCTAGATGTTTTACCTTTTGTCATTATAATTTTTCTTTATTACTTCTCTCCCCTGGACCCCTCACTGATAATGGTTTAGAAATCTAATTAGAAGTAACTTATTTCTCCTTTTCCCTTATATACATATATTGTGTCATAGTCAAAAGATGTTTCACTACCTGTTAGGTTAGAGATTTTGCAGAATATGCAATATCCTTTGATTATGCAACTCAGTCATCACAATTCATGTGACTAGGGAGACTTAGGTAGCTTTAACTATGTGAGTCACCTTCTAAGGAAAATTTTACATTCCTCTCTGTCCTCATTTATGGAGATGATAGTGCCCAGACTTGAATTCCAGGGCCCTTGCCATCACAGTCATATGCTCAGAGAAAGAAAGCAGGCTAGAACAAAATATTGCCAAGCAGAAGGAAGAAAAAAATCAGGCCTCTTAATATTTAAAGCAGATTTTAGTCACTATGCAGTTGGGAGGGTAGAGATCTTAGGCAAACTGTCTTATTAAGTACACAGAGAGAAGTTGACAGAAGACCAAACAATTATAAGAACAAAGAATGTGAAATTTGGGGAGAAAATGAGAGGATATTTGGGTCAGGTAACTAGGGAAGGAGAATGAGAACTGAATGAGCATCCAGCAAGAGACCAAACTTGAGTGAAATACTGGCATTTGACAAAAATTAGCTGAGCTTTGGTCCTTTCAGAGTTTTTAATTATTTCTAAAAAGGTGACTTGATTGCATGGATAAACTTTCTATGGAGAATGGACGAAGTCTTAATGATTAAGGTCTGAACCTGCTAGATTTGGAGTCATAGTACCTGAGTTGGAATACAGGTACTGTCATCCCCTCTGTGACCTTGAGAAAGTCAACTAATCCCTAGGAATGAGTTTACACGTGTTTAAAGTGATGGATGGGTAGCTAGGTGACGCAGTGGTTAGAGTGCTGGACCTGGAGTCAGTAAGACTCATCTTCCTGAGTTCAAATATGACCTCAGATGCATATTAATTGTGTGACCCTGGGCAAATCATTTATCCCTGTTTGCCTCAGTTTCCTCAACTGTAAAATAAGTTGGAGAAGAAGATGGCAAATCACTCTAGTATCTCTCCCAAGAAAACCCCAAATGAGGTCACAAAGATACAACTGAAAAAAGACTGAACAAAAATAAGCACAAAAAATGAAGGATTCAGAATGGATGATCTCTAAGATCCTTTCCAATCAGTGATATGCTAGCAAGTATTTAATAACCTGTTCTCTAGGGGAAGAGGGTGGGGAAATATATACATGACCCACTTTTAAGTTTAATCTGCATTATGAAGATTTTCTCCATCACTTTCTTAAGTCTAGACAAGAAAACATTAACCAAGACCTGATTTCTAGCATTTGCCAATTTCTGAGGTGAAAATACATGCACTGGAAATTAAAAGCTAGTTCTCAAGAGCTGGCTGGTACAAGTAAGTTCCACCACATTCCTGTTTACAACTCTATTTATCTGTGACTCTGTGGTCCTTCATACCTTCATGTACATTAGGATCTAGCCCTAAGTAAAAACTGTGAAGTAAGGTATATTTCAGAACTTCTATGAATCTATGATCTTGCTGATGTATATAATTCTTTTAATAGGGCATATTGCAAATCATCCACACCTTCTCATCTTGTTTGATTCCTGTCCAAGTCTTCCTATAAATTCTCCATAGGGCGGCCCTTGTTTGTCTTCCCCTACATCTCTTAACATTGCTTGGATACCAGTAAAGCATGTAGACTGTCAATAGCTTATCCCTCATTCTGTTTATGTGACCAGCCAACCTCCTCAGATCTTACACGTTTCTGATGACTTTCTTTATACTGCTTACGTTGAACAATTCTTTTTGGGTGATGTTGAGAGACAACATGGTGCTATCGAAAGGGCACTGACTGTAAATGTAAGATTTCTGGGTTCAACCACTTCCTGATACTTACTGTGTAACCTTGGACAGGTTACTTAACCTTCTTGATCTACTGTTCTTGAAAACTCTGAATCAGATTCTACTAATGAAGCCTAATTAATTTTGTAATTTTGCTATTAAATTATATAAGTTAGTTAAGTTATTTCAATTATGGGGAAATAGAAGTATGTAATTACCCTGTGCAGGTCAGCAGGGTATTGACTAATTGCTAAAATTCCCTATAACCTGAGTGATAAGTCCAAGAAATGGGATTGAAAAAGTGACCCCAGAATATTTTCCAAGACTGAGACTACCTGTCTTTGCAGCAAGGATTTCCCAACTATGTTACACCCCCTTGTAAATTCCTTAACAAGGATCTATTAGTCATTGGGTTAGGACAGCTGTGTGATGCAATGGATTGAGCACTGGGCTTTGAGTCAGAAAGATCCGAGTTCAAATGTGATCTCAGAAAGTTACTAGCTCTACAACCTTGGGCAAGTCTCAACCCTGTTTACCTCAGTTTCCTCATCTGTAAAATGAGCTGGAGAAGGAAATGGCAAACCACTCCAGTATCTCTGCCACAAAAACCCCAGTAGGGTCAACAAAAAATCAAACACGATTGAAATGAATAATAACAATAGTCATTGGTTTATTATAAATCACAAGGGGTCAGCAATAGCCCCAAGGCAAATTTACAACCTCTTTCCTTAGTCCTGGCATACTTCCCTATTCCTGTAAATTCTGGCATTAATAATATGAATATATATATATATTAATCTCATGAGTGTATTTCCTCTATTGACTATAAAAATGCTCACTGTAAACTCTTTAGTTTGCCTTTGGCTACTGAGGAAACACTGATCCAATTTATTGTAGTTGTGCCTTGCTAATAAACTGATCATACTTGAAACTTTGTGCCTTAGTTTACCTTTATTTCTCACAGAACATTTCCAAATGTATAAAACAAGAAGATTGAAGTAGCTGACCCAGAGGATCCTTTTATCCAACAGTATGCTAGAGCCACTGGCTTGTATCCACCTGCAAAAACCAACTGTTAAGTGGTCAGGAATTTTGTGATTTGATTGTTAAACACATTCAGGTTATGTAATGTTATTTGATTATTTATTTATTCATCAATTTACTTATTTAAAACATTCATTTTCTTAAAACTTGAGCTTCAAATTCTCTTCATTCTGTAAGCCTCCTCCCTACCCACTGAGAAGGCAAGCAATATGATACCCAATATATGTGTGAAATCATACAAAGGATATTTCCATATTAGCCATGTTACAAAAAAAGCAAGAAAAATAAGCAAAGTGAAAAACAATATGTTTCAATCTGCACTCAGAATTCATCAGTTTTCTCTCTAGAGGTATGTCATTGGATTCTTTTAAAAAACTGGTGTCAAACACAGCAGAGTATATTTTCAATGTATTGTTGTCAACTTTAAATGATTTTGGCTTCAATCATGCATATTTGAAAGTGAACTTAATTATCTTTTGTTCTAATAGTGCTAATGCAATGCTGGGGAGAAAGTCTGAACTTTACAAAATTGTTAGAAAATTTTATTAAAATCATTATTTAACATGTTTAAATCATTGATTGCAACCATTACTTAATGATTCAGTATCTGAAATAGAACAACTTAATCAATCAAATATTTCTTCTATTTATCACTAACCTAAAAACAACAACAAACTGAGCTAAAAGCTAGAGAATTTGAAATTGAAATGATTAAAATTGGTTGAGTCCTGATGCTGAGATGGGTGACAGTATAGTTTATGTCGTCTACTGACTGATGTGTGTTATACCTAACTTGCTTGCATCAAATATGCATTTTTCTTATTTTTGTTGCTATTATAACTTGGCAAAGAGTTTAGTGAATATTAACTTATTGTATTACTTTGCTTTAATGATTGACATATTGGAAGAATTTTTATTACTTTCAACTACAATGCAGTCAAGATCATTTAACATTCGGAGAGTACAAAAATTAATCAAACACAACCTGAGAGCTTTAGAGAATTTGAAGATTGATATTGGAAAGCCTAAATCCCAAATCAAAAATTTGAATAAGTCAGAGAAGTTTAAAGACATCCAGTTCAATTAAAAAATAAATTTAATTCTCTTCCAAGGAGTGTGTTACTAGAAAACATAATTTTATACCTAACCACACTTTTATTGGACAGAAACAACAATGAAATCATTAAAATTATTTTTGTTTATTAGAACCATATCCTTGGCCTTATGAAAAATGAACATCAAGACCAGCTGATGAAAAAAATTGTGTCATTTACGTGAAATTTTAAAACATGAAATTGATTTTAACATAGAATGAAGCAATGTTATAATCTCTGAAAAATATAAAAAGCTATTGCAACACTATTGCAGTCAGTAGGTTTGAGGCTGAAAGAGGTTTCAGTTTAATGAATATAATATGTTTAAGAGTGGGAAATAGTTTAACAGTAGATCACATATTGGATTTAATGACAATAGGGAAAAGGGTTAGCAAATTGGGATGCAACTGCATTTTGTCCAAGCATGATTGAATGGCTACCACAGGTTGACTACAGATACAAGAGTTCAGCAAAAATCAACAAAAGCATTCTGTGAGAATCAATTGACTATATGGAATTTATAATACAATATTGTATTTTATTATTTGTTATAAATCGTGTGCTACAAATCCTTTATATCAGTAAAACTTATAATAAATTTATCTGCACATATATGTGTGTGTACATGCACATATATACACATCCATATGTGCATTCTTTTCAGTTGTTAAACATTTACCATACTCTACTGCTTCTAGCTCAGATCATAGATCCCATATGTCAGCCTACTTGTGTGCCCCTCCATTGTTCTCTGGGTGATGTGCAACTTTAAATCTCTGGAGGCTGTCATGTAATGTTACTTGCAGCCATTTGTCATCTCTGGAAGAATATTGATCCCCAAAAGATTGACCTTTGTTTTAGAGAGAAGGTTGGGATCATTGAGGGCACTGTGTAATTTCCCAAAGATAACCAAGACTGTTTTCTACTTTCTGTTCAGTTCTGGAGGAAGTTCACATGAAGTATCTGGCTAAGTATTGATGGACCATTTCTATAGGTTGTCCATCCAACTGCATATCAAAGTCTGTACAATAGAACTTCTTTATTCACTTGGTTTTTGCTGTGTGGTTAGCTACACTCTGTTACGTGCTTATAGATCTCATTTAAGAGATTCTTTAGTATTGCAGGGCTTAATGCTATCAATATAATATCATAATATAGCAGGAGTATCTGGAGGACCTTACCATCCATAGGGAATCCTTTGTCCATTTGAATTCTTCATTAGATACCCTCTGCTAAAGAAGCAAAATTTGCTAAAGGAGCAAATACCTTTGTTTTGTTGCTTGTTTTATATTAATAAACAGAAGATCATCGAACAAAATTATCTTGATTAAATTTTTCAAGGTACAGTGGAAAAAATGCTGAACCTGGAGTCAGGTGCTCAATCCACTGCATCACCTAGTTGTCCTAAACCAATGACTAATTCAAATTCAGTCTCATATACATACTAGCTGTATGACCTTGGGCAAGTCACTTACTCTCTGTTTGCCTCAGTTTCCTCAGCTGTAAAATGGGAATAATAACAGCATCTATTTTACAGAATTGTTGTGAGGATCAAAAGATCCTATAAAGCATATATGTACAGATATTTCTAAAGCACTTAGCAGAATGCCTGACACACAACAGGCTCTACATAAATGCTTATTCCCTTCCCCTTTGCCTTATTTTGCCTTATTATTATTACTTGTTTTGAGACTGTGTCTCCCTATCTTCCCCAGTCTGGAAGTGTGGTGGCCACTCACAGACTCAATTCCATTCCTGATTGTCATGAATTTTAACCTCCTTTGTTTGCCCTCAGCTCTGAGGGGTTTACTAAATTGGCACCAGTCTTAACGATCATTAAAAGAACTTCATAATTTCCTAGAGGCAATCTAATATTCTCTTCTACTCCTATTCAACTTTGGGCTTCATTGTCTACTTGCATTTTCTGTAATACATACTAAGATGGACAAGCTTTATATGCTGTTCATTCGATTGCATTTCATAATTTGGGCAATAGAAATTCTTAATCTACTTGATTTTTTACCACGTAGATAGGCAGGCCAAATTCTGAAGAACAATTGTTATATTTAGGAATCTGAGTAGTGTTTAGTTAGTATGTCATGTGCAAGCATTTGGAGATTCTTACTATTAATTCCTCTTCAACTTGGTGTTGTATCTGGAGCAGTTAGGTGGCACAATGGATAGTATACTAAGCTTAGAGTCAGGAAGACCTGAGTTCAAATTAAGCTTCAGATACTTACTAGTTATGTGATCCTGGGCAAGTCACTTAGCCTTTGCTTCCGTTTCTTCAACTGTAAAATAGGGATAATATTAGCACTTACTTCCAAGGGTTATTGTGAAGATCAAATGAGATACTATTTGTAAAGCTATTATTAGTACAGTATATGGCTCTTAGTAGTCACGGAGTAAATGTAAGTTCTCTTGTTCTTTTGTATCTCCTTTCTCCATGATGGTGATGAATACTTTTTTGTGAACATGTGTCTTAATATTTTATTCCTTGCTTTTTCAAATATTCATCAAGGATATCCTCAAGGTCTATGCTGATTGTTCTCATAGGCTTTCATAGCAACAGGAAAGTGGCATATACATCAGTAGTTACTGTTATTTTGAAGTAAATAAAAAGATCTATGATTTTTTCTAAACTTCTTGTTTCCTTACCTCTTGTAGATATCTTGAAAATGTATCCCTTAGTGCCCTCAAAATCAACATCTCCAAGGTAGATCCTTTCTTTCTTATATTTGATTTTGCTTGTTAACTTTTTCCAGCATTCCTTTTTTTAAAAATAATTTTTGTGTAAGTATTCATTTTCGCTTCTTCCCATTTTCCCTCCAATTTAACAACTATAAAAAAGGGGAAAGAAACTCTTACAACAATGACAACAACAATAAAAAGCTTTGTTTTCTTTCCTACCCTTTCTATGTTTTCATGTAACATTTCAGAAACTGTGATGCTAAAGTCCAAATGTGGGAGTGCCACTGGCATTGATGGAAAAAAGAATATATAAATATTGACATTTTCCATTTTTCTATCTATTCATTGTTTTCTAGTTTCATTCTTAAGTGCTCTTGGGATGATTTTGCTTAGTAGAGTTCTTCATCAGGATTTCTATAAACTTGCTTCCCCCCCTCCACTTCTCATTGTTTTATGAGGCCATACTATTAATAATCTTTCACCATTTTTTATGTAAGATTTTTTAAATGAATTTGCATTTTAAACTAGTGTTGCTTGTGACTACTATATCTCTCTGGCTCATAAGGTCAAAAGTTTGTTATCTAAGGAAGTTTCTAGATTTGTTTGGTCTCCTCATTGTGACAATTGATTTATGTCAGTTACATTCCTTTCAGAAACAGTGATAGTCTTTAATTGGCTGTTCTTTGATCTATTTACCACTTGGGGGACATCAATAACTCCTTTAACTTGTAGTTGCCTCAATTGTGAGCCACATTTTCTCATTTTTTTCTTCTTTCTTATATTTGGTAGGGGTTTTTATTTTATTCTAAAAATTTGGTAATCTCTTCACAGATAACTGTTTAGTAAATGAGTCACCCAGAAGCAGCAGCAGTATAGCTAATATTTATATATCACTTTAAGGTTTGCAAAGTCCTTACACATTTTCTCTCATTACCCCATTTTGTAGATGATCAAACAATAAATACTAATTAAGTGCCTATTATGTGTTGGGCGGTGTGCTAAGTGCTGGGGATACAATAAGAAGCAACAGATAGTACTTGTCCTCAAGGAGTTTACTATCTAGATGATGAAACTGAGGCTTAGGGAAGTTGTGATTTGTTCACAGTTAGTGAGTATCTGAGATGGGATTTGAATTTAGGTTTTCCTGACTACAAATCCATCACCCTATACACATAAGTAATCAATAATTTCATGTAAGTTAAAAAGGAAATCAATTCTATTTTTAGGAGGATGAACTTATCTGATACTTGCCATGTCTAGAGCCTCTTGCTTTGCTTTTTAATGAAAGTATCCATTTGAATTGCCTTAGGAAGTTCTGAAGATCACCCAGCAGAATAAGGACGCTGAGGTCCTTACTCAAACTAAACTGCCAAGCATTAAAAATCTGCTTCAGAGAATGCAATTCTGATTAATTGGCCACATTGTTGAAATGCAAAACATACACTTACCAAAAAGACTATTTTGTGGAGAACTCAAACAGGGCAAGCATTCACATGATGGTCAGGAGAAACAATATAGGGACACTCTCAAGGTTTCTCTTAAGAACTTTGTTATTGATTGTGTGACATGGGAGACACTGGCACAGGACCATTCAGCATGTGAGCCCCACATCAGAGAAGGTGGTGTGCTCTATGCAAAGCAGAATTGAGACAGCTCAAAGGAAACACAGGCTGTTCAAATTTGGAGTATTCACTCCAAATGTTCACATGGACTATTTATGCCCCACCTGTGGTAGAACATTCTGAGCTTGTATTGGTCTGATCAGCCACAACTGGATGCATTGAAACTTAATTCTAGTGTAATTATGCCATTTTGGTACTCTCTGAGAATGAAGTACAACCAACCAATCACCAACTATGGCATACAGATGTAAGGCTTATCTGCTAGCCTTGATCTTTTTTGTTTTTTACTGCTAAAATGTTTTCCCCCAAATTTTAGCCCTTTTTATTAATGATCACCTCTGCATTCAAATCTTTGAATATTTAAATACATATACTTATTGAATTTGGAGGGTTACTAACTCAATAAAATTCCTCTACTTCCTCATTCTTTGCATCAGACATAGGAATAAAAACCTATAATTATTTTCATGGTTGTCTTTTTGCAAATTCTCCTCATGAGGCAAGATGACCAAGTTTCCCATAATATAATGTTTCTTATTGCCTTTGGAAAGATGATGAAACCAGCTCTGCCAACTCCTTTACTGAATTTCCAAGGAGAATTTAGCTTTTGTCATTTGACTTTGCTGATCATGAGAATGTGAATATTTACATGATTCTCTTGCTCCAAGAAGTATGCCCTCTTATTGGTAACTGAACAAGGATCTTGAATTTTGAGCCCCAAGAATTATATTAATGTTTGTAGACTGTCTAAAGACTTTAAGATTCTTACTTTGTGCTTTGCATGCCTTTCCTGCTACTCTCTCATAATTTCAGAATGATTTATTGAGTTACCCTTCCTGGGGTTATTCATATTTCCATAAGAATAAAAGCTTTAAGTTAAATGGATACAGCTCTAAGGAGAGAATTTTAAGGACCAATCAATAGGTATTTGGGGCATCACAGTCTCCAAAATTATATCTCATATAAATTTTATATTAAAAATTCTTATTTTCTATTTCTATTTCTATATTAAAATATCTTATGTAAATTATATCGAGTGTTCTCCTCCATTAATTTAAGTCAACCCTACATGCATCCTCTTGACACTGACCTAGTGATTACCCATGGAAACCTGGGGAATCCATGGATGGGATGTAATCAGCATGACTTGAGGGAACATTTGAATATTTGAGATTTCTGGTCCACTTAAATTATTTAACTATTAAAACTTTAAACTGCTCTAAGACTTTTGGAAAATCCCATGTATATGCGTATCTATCTATAGATATAAAATTTGCAGAGCCTCTTCCTGGAATTTACAATCCTACTCTATATGTCTGTCATCTCCAGACTTTCCTAGATAAGTTCATAAAGGTTTATCACCAGAGGGTGGGTCACCAGAGGATTCATATTTTGGGTCATAGTAAAACTGTCTACCAAGACACACAGTGTAGTAGCAACCTTGTTAATTAATTCACAGATTCTTGAACTTAAATGAATTTCAAGGTTTATTGAAAAAATGAAAATATAAAAGAATAAAAATTGTTCTTATACAATACATGAGCATATAATGCATGAGCAGGACATATGCCTGAATTATGGCTCAAAGAATTCAATTTTGGAGGTCTTTTCCTACTCCAAGTCCTATGATCCAGTGAACTGTGTATATTTCCACGTCCTCAAGCAAGCAAGCCAAAGAAATTCCCATGGTGCCAGGCCACCAGGCAATGTTCCCAGCAGCAGCAGGCTACTACCCCTCTCTCTCCTTCATTCTGGAAAAGGGTAAAAAGTGAAACCTACTCCATAGGCAAATAAATGCCTATGTGCTTTGAGGAAGAAACAAAACAAAACAAAACAAAAACCTCTGTTGCTTCTGCTTTCAGGTCAACTTGTTTGGTTTCTATCTTTGCAGGCTGCTGAGGCTCTTTCAGTTATTTTCTAGTTACTGACAAAGACTTCTAAGAGAACTCTCTGGCATATGAAGCTTATTAGTAAGAATAAAGCCACTTCATGCCAAAAGTCCAAGTTTAGATATCGTGCACCAGCCGACAGCTGGTTATATAAGGCTTTGCCTTTGTTCCCCTAGTCATGTGTGACCTTTTCACTTCCTCCTGACACCATCCACAGTAGAAAAATACAATCTGTTCAACTTGATGTAACATTTTCCTTTTCCTTTTATCTTGTGGGGAGGATAGCAGAAGAAACAGTGTTACTTTCACATTATATAAAAATGTATGTTTAATTTGTGGATCTGTAATACTGTTTATGCACTTACATTTTGGTGGATTGGCATTATCCATTTTAGACTGTAAGAATTTGGAAGGCAAGGAGTCCCTGTGTTCTCTGTAGAATTTCCAACAGCATTATCACCACAGTCAAGAGAGCTTAATAAATGTAGATCTTGACAGTCTTGAGCAGTGGGAGAAATCTAATAAGATTAAATTTAATAGGAACAAATGTAAAGTCATACACTTAGGCATAAAAATCAACTTCACAAGGATAACACAAGGGAAGCACAATTGGCGAGCTGACAGTTTGCTACAAGCTCAATGAGTCAGATATTTCAGTCAAAGAAGCTAATGCCATCTTGGGCTGCATTAAGAAAGGAATAGCTGGCACGGATAAGGAGGTCACTCCCACCTGCACTTCACTTTTATCAGACCTCATCTAGAGTATTATGTTTAATTCTGATTCACAGTTTAAGAAAGACACTGATAAGCTAAAGAGTATCTAGAGAAAGGCAGCTAATATGGCAAAGGGCCTTTTTGTCCATGTCTCATGAGGATCGATTTGAAGACACAGGTTGTTGTTTAGCCCGGAGAAGAGACAACTCAGGAAGGCACATGATAACTATCTTTAAGTATCTGAGCGATTGCCACATGGAAGAGGATTGCGAATTGTTCTATATGGCCCCAGAGGGAGGAACAAGGAAAAAGTGGTGGAACTTGCAAAAAGACAAATTTAGGCTTGATGTCAGGAAAAGCTTTTAAAAGAGCTCCTAGAAATGTGATGCAGTCCCTTTCTTTAGAGATCTTCAAGAAGAGGAAGGATGACTACTTGTTGTATACATTATAGTAGAGATTCCTTTTAAATATGTATTGGTTTAAATGTCTCATGAGGTCCATTCCAATTCATATCTTCTTTCACCCTGCGATGATCGCAACATAGTTAATGACAATAAACTGTGCCTCTATCAGATGCTAAGTTAACTTTCAGAAGAGTCTTTCTCCTTCGGAAAAAAGAAGAGAGAGGGTTTTATTTTATTTCATCTGCTAATGAAAAAGATCAGTGGGATTTGCTTTGTTTATTAATGAGAGGGGGCAATGCCCTTCAAAGATATGGTGAAGGATTGGTGTAGGTGCAGAGTAGGTGCAGAGTACGGGAATCAGTTGGGTTACTTTGTAAGAGAAGAGTGACTGTGAGATAAAACTGGATTGGCAGCTAATCAAAATGCTGAGTAAGGGAGGAACACGTGAAATGCCAGTGGTACTTCAACCCAGTCTTGGACACTTTAACTTCTTGGGACAGAGGGCTTCTTTGGACATCAATTTTTTTTTGGTGCTGTATTCTTTTGTAGATAACAACACAACAACATCCACCCATTTATTAAGCATCTACAATGTTCCAGCATTGTGCTAAGTATTGGGGATACCAAGAAAGGTAAAAGACAGTCCCACCTCTCAAAGAGTACACAGTCCAATAGGGGAGACAACATGCAAATAGCTACTTATAGACTAGATATATACAGGATACGTTGGAGATAATCAACAGAGTGCACTAGCATCAAGGGTGATAAGGAAAGGCATCTTTAGTAGAATTTTAGATGATATTTGAAGGAAGCCAGGAGGTTGAGATGAAGAAAGAGAATGCCAAGCTTGGGAAACAGACATTGAAAATGTCCAGTCTGGAGTGTGAAGAACAATAAGGAGACTAGTGTTAACTCAATGACAGTGTAGGTGAGAGTGAGTAAAGTGTAAGATGACTGGAAAAGGGGGAGGGAAGTTTGTCTAACTGGATGATGAAACATTTTTATGATTAAGATAGAGTTTTGTAGCATCTGAAGCCAAGAGTGTTAAGTTTAAATTCTGAGACCCAAAGTTTAAATTCTGAGATCCAAAGATAACATTTCAGAAAAGATCTCCTGTCCTAGGTTAATTGTAGAATTAAAAAGTCTCTAGTAATGGAAAGCAAGAAAGACTTCCTTTCTTAAGTTTTTTGCAACATAAAGTCACTTAATAAGCATTTATTAGGCACTGCTTCTGCATGTTTGATGTGCTCAGGGCACAGTTGTCCTGTACACTTTGGTTTGAGTTAGCCTTTGATCTGTATCAGAAACATGAGAGGATGTTAGAGAAACGAGGAGACTTTAGAGGATGGAGTTTAATTTCATTCAGAGTTTTATCACTCTGTGTGTCAGTTTCCCTAAGTGAAGGATGTTGTACTGGAATAGTAAATCCAGAGACTTTATTTAACTTCTAACTCTAAGGATTCGTGGATTGCTGGAATATTGTCCAGTGCTTTGATATAGTTTTCTCATTTGTAAAGTCAAGAAGTTGAACTAGATTAGCAAGTCTCAACTTTTTTTGGCTCCAGGACTACTTTATATTCTTAAAATTGTTGAGGATTCCTGTTACAATCTTTAAAATTATTGAGGACCCCAAAGAGCTTTTGTTTAACATGGGTTATATCAATTAATACTAACATATTGGAAATGAAAATTACTACATTTTAAAAATCCATTTATTAATGAATTCAAAATTGCATGTTAATATAAACAACTTTTTATATGGAAAGTATATTTTCCAAAACAAAAAAATTAGTGAGAAGATTGGCATTGTTTTACATATTTTTGGCAGCCTCTTTAATGTCTGGTTTCATGGAAGACAACTGGAGTCTCATATCTGTTTCAGCATTCAATCTATGCAGTATGTTATTTTTTAGTTAAAGTACATAAAGAAAATCTGGCCTCACACAGATATGTAGTTGGAAAAGGAAGGAGTATTTTAATAGGCAAATAATATCTTAGTATTATTATGAAAATAATTTTGACCTCTTGAACCCTCAGGAAGGGTCTCAGTGACCCTCATTTGGACAACATTTTGAGAACTGTTGGTCTACATGAACTCTAGAGTCCCTTTGAGACCTAAGCATGCCTGGCTTATATGAAATAGTGCCTGTTATTTGTTTATAAATTCTTAGGAGACCCCCCTGCTGAAATGTGCTTTTCATATACAGAGCAAAGTGAACTCTGGCTTATCTGAATTGCAAATTTTTCAAATTATTATTGACACTGTCACTTCTGTTTAATTAAGTGCTTTGTTGATGTAAGGAGAAAGAAGATGTTTTAAGCCAATACATTTGCAATATGCTGTGCCCTAGGGAAAAGAGAACCAAAAGCTTCCCTTGGGATTCCCACTCTGTTTGAAGCCACTCTCCCTATTACTAAAGGGTGATGCGGTTCATTTCCAGTATGAATTGTAAAACTGGAGAAATTGAATAAATGAACAAGGTGAAGAAATTGAGCAGACTTTTACAATCTAGCCTCATTATTTTGCTTTAAGTATTATCTTTTTCTAATATAGCAGAGATATAGCCAAAGGTGTGCACAAAAATCACTTTCAAAGAATATTACAATTTTAAAATTCTATGTTATTTGGTATTATGTGCAATCCATTTCCCTTCTATTAATACAGATAATTTAGAATTGAATTTTTTAATCTTAGCATCAGAAACAAATTATCTGCACAAATGTATTTTGAATACAGCAGAGAAACACAGATGTTTCAAGTCTTTTGTGATACATTAAGAACTAAAAACTGGAAGCCATAAAACATAAACTCATGGGAGGGGAAGTGAAGTGAGCACCCTGGGGAAGAAGCAGCCCTTCAGTTACATGACCTTCCTTTGATCTTTTGCTTTTTCTAGCCACTTTCCCATGCACTTATTACACTGGCCTCAGTTGTTTAGAACTACAAAGCTGTAGGGTTGGAAGCCATCACCCCATGTCTGATTATAGTACTGATTCTGAGGAGCTTTGGGGGAATGAATCATACAGATTGCCTCCAAAAGAACATGTTTCTTTTGCATCAGTAGAAATGAGACGAGCCCAAATTCTTTCTGAATTCCACCAAATTTTTGCTTGTCTAGGATGCAGAAATGAAGTTTAATATAAATATTCCTTATAATTCAGTCTTTGGAGGCACCATCATTTCCTGGTTCATAGTCTGTATTTAAATGTAAATAGGTCGAAGTGTCAGAAAACAACAGTCAAAAGCTCAGAAAATAAATAGTATATTTGGGTGACTATAGGTTGCTTTTTCCTGTGCCCTGATACATTCCATGTCCCTCTCCCCTCAATTTTCTTTTAACCTTTTTAGAAACAGAGTCCCCCACCCCCACTTCTTTTCCCTAAGTTCATCATTTCAAAATAATAGCCAAAGAAGTTTTGGATTCATAGAGGCTGACAAAAGGAAATGTGACTAATCATTGGAATTTTCCCATTTCCTTTCTCCTAAAGTACTTTAATGTGAATTATCTTGTTTTAGTATGTTTTCTTTCTCACTAATTCAACAACATTTGGCCTGCTGTGTGCCAAGCACTGTGCTAGATGCTGTGTTCCAAAGACAACAAAAAACCATTCCTTACCCTCATGGAGTTTACATCCTACTGAGTATTTCCAATCCTATCCAATAAACATTTGTTAAGTGTCTACTATATGCCAAGCATTGATTTTTACATCTTTCTAAGGTGGGGAGACAGACAGGATTATTTACATATCTTTATTGAAGGAATAATCAAAGCCCCAATAGGTTGTGACTCTTTCTAGTGAGTAAGTTCTGAGAATCATGATGTCCTTATGGCAGCTACAATTCTTCTACCCTGTGCTCTCCTGATTTTAGCTGGAATGAAAAAACCTGGCATTTATTTCCTTTGATTTCTTCAAACAACAGCTGCCTTTAATTCTTCTGTGCCTAAAATCAGCATATGAGCATTATTTCATTGATAGGTTAGATAGTGAACTCACACTACAGGCAACAAATATCTAATCACCATGTATCTTTGCTTATCTGGTACTTTTATCAGCATTGAGTGCATCAGATAAAACTATGCTTTGCATTGTTGTCAAGGGATCTTTGTATCATAGATTTAAGAGGTAAAAGTGACTTTGAATGTCATCTAGTTTAACTTCCCTTAATTGACAGATGAGAAAACTGATGCCCAGATGAGCTAAGCCACTTGTCCAAGGCCTCATAGGTATGAAGAAACAGAACAAGAATTCAAATCCAGGTTTTCTGTCTTCAAAGCTTCATTGTTTCCACTGCACCATATCTAAATTTACCATTGATACTTGGATGGATCTTTGATTTCAGCAGCATGGGTGTTCACTCCATCAGTGCAGATTGAAATACCTCTACCTAATCTCATCTTGGGCAGTTCCATATATGTCCATAAAGTCTTCATAGGGGATTGACCTGATGTATTACAGAGTTTTCTATGGTTCCTCTAATATTCTAGAGGGGTACCAATGTGCCTTCTAATATCTATCATACTACATAATCAGCAACCTTCATTTTCTAGTCATACAAATCTTCAGTATATACATGAAAACATTGTAAAGACAACTCCATATCAGCAATCAATGGCAGATAAGTGAGAAAATACTCATAGATGAATTGGGAATCTAAGGTTTATATTTTGATATTTTCATTGCCTTGTCCCAAGGGAATAGGGTTATAGTAAATACAGAAATAAATACCTAGGTTCAATTTAAATATTTTAAAAAGTCTATGAGAGTCACATAGAATCACATTATCTCATAATTGGAATTCACCTCAAAGATCATCTAGTCCAAATTCAATCTGAAGAGTAATACCTTCCATGGCATCCCCCACAAGTGGTCATCCAGGGTCCAGCTGGAAACTAGCAGTGATTAGGCACTCATTTTCTCCTGAGTCAGCACATTTTACTTTATTATGTTATATAGCTTTAATTGTTGAGAAGTTTTTCCTTATATCAAGCTGGAATTCACCTTTGCTTTGGCTTTCCCTCATTATTCCTAGGTTTGGAGGCCAGTCAGAACAAACCTAATGTCTCTTTTACGCTATATTCTTAAAATACTTGAAGACAGATATCACATGTGCTTAAGTCTTCTTTTCCTCAGGCCATATATCTCCAGTTCCTTGAACTTATCCTCATATAGCAAGATTTCTAGTCCCTTCACCCTTCCCAGTTGCCTTTCCATGCAAATATTCCATTTTATCAATATCATTCATTTGTTCATTTATCATTTATTAAATGCCTACCTCATGCAGTGTTGCGTTGAGCACGGTATCTTTATGGAACTATTTCACTGTTTTGTTTTTAACCATAGTTAGCTTACATTTTCTCCATTTTTTAAAAATGCAAGTGGATCAGTAAGTTTCTGGCAAATACATGTTAATGTCTTTGCACAATTTCTCCTTTTCTTCTTATAGAAATCCTTTGTCTTCAGAAAAAGATGCAAATCTCTTTCTTCATAGGAGAGATACTCAGTTCATGTTAGCCATATACCAACATGGTCATACTGTTGACCTTGCCATCCTATACCATTGCATTACCACTAAATCCAGAATTTTGAAATTTTATTTCCTGAGCTTAATCTCTTCTTTAATATTAAACCTATTCTTCTTCATCCTTATTATAATCAACAGTTTCTTGTTCATCCCTATTCTCCAAGACCAATTTCCAATGTTGACCAACCATAATTGGTTATAATCTTAATCAACATGTTGTAAATGAAAATGTTTTAAAGGGACTAAAATGTAGAAATATTTTAATTAAGAAAACGTTAAACAACATTCCCTTTTAGCTATTTTATGGGCACAATGCTGAGTTGTACCTTTGGCCAAGATTTCAGTTGTCTCCATATTGAGTTTTGAACGCTTGTTCTTTTCCTTTTAATATTTCACCAACTACTTGCCTAGAATCTCTTCCTTTTAACCACCTACTATTCCCCCTGAGCTCAGTAACTGCTGCTTTCTAATTTATCTGTTCCATTCTAGAATTGCTGAGCATTGCCAAAGATACAAACATTCCACGCACAATACATTCATAGTGCACAACTCAACTCAGATCTTGCTGATGCTTAAAAGTCTTATTTTATTCTCATTAAGAGGCAGCTAAGTGGTACAGTGGATATAGAGCTGGGCTTAGAAGCAGGAGAGACCTGAGTTCAAATTCATTCTCAGACACTTACTAGCTGTGTGACCCTGGGCAAGTCACTTAACTCTGTTTGCCTCAGTTTCCTATCTGTAAAATGAACTGGAGAAGGAAATGGCAAACTACTCCAGTATCTTTGCAAGGAAAACTCCAAATGGGGGCACAACTGAAATGACTGAATAACAAGAACAAAACCCTCACCAAATCCTTATCTATTTCCCTAAGGAATTAGATAAGAGCCAGACACAAACCTTTTCTTTTATCTTACTTCTGTAACTACTCTTTTTCTTTGCTATTTCTTCATCCTCTACCTCAGTGGTATCAAACTCAGATAGAAATAGGGGCCACTAAACCATAATGAAGATCCCTGTGGATTACATGTTGATTTAGAAAATATATTATCTTATCTGTGTTCTGTTGTATTTATTTTATTACATACTTATTAATTACATTTTTTCACTTTATTAAAAATTTTAAACTTATTTTCAGTTCTGAATTCTCTTCCTTCCTTCTCCCCCTCTCCCACCTACTGAGAAGGCAAGAAAAATAGAACCAATTACAAATATGTCTAGTCATAAAAACAAATTCCCACATTTGGCATGTTGGAAAAAAAAAAGAAAAAGGAAAAAAGGAAATATGCTTCCATTTGTCCTCTAAATCCATCAGTTCTTCACCTAGAAGTAGATATCACATTTTATCATGAATTTTTTGGATTTGTGATTGCTCATTACTGTCTTTCTGTTACTGTCTTTCAAAATTCTTTATCTTTACAATATTGTTGTTATTTACAAATTGTTCTTTTGGTTTGATTTTTCATTTTGCATCAGTTCATAGGAGTATTTTCGGGTTTTTCTGAAACCATCCTCCATCATTTTTTGCAGCACACTATCACATTCATATGCCATAAATTATTCAGATATTCTTCAGTTATTGGTCATTCCCTCAGTTTCCAATTCTTTGCCACCAAAAAAAGAGATGTTATTAAGTATTTTTTTAAACATGTGGACCCTTTTGCTTTTTTATTGATCACTTTGGGTTATAAACTTAGTAGTTTTGTAGTATTGCAGAGGCAAAGGGCACACACAGTTTAATAGCTTTTTGGGTATAGTTCCAAATTGCTTTCTAGAATGGTGGAACTAGTTCATAGTTCTATGAGCGATGCATTAGTGTACCTGTTTTTCCACAGCCCTCCAGCATTTGTCATCTTTTTTTTTTTGGTCATCTTGCCATTCTGATGGGTGACAACTGGTACATCAGGGTTTTTTAAATTTGAATTTCTCTGATAATTATTATTTAGAACATGTTTTTCATGCTATTGCTGTTGATAGCTTGGATATCTCCCTTTAAAGCTTCCCTATTCATGTCCCTTGTATCAGTTACAAAAACACTCTTGCTCCTGTAACTTTGATTGTTCTCTGTATATCTAAAAAAATGAGACATTTATCAGAAATAAAAAAAAATTTTCCCCCAAATATTCCTCCCCCTTTTTTCTTTTCTATTTTTTTCTAATTTTAGTTGCATTGGTTTTGTTTGGGCAAAACCCTTTTAATTTTATGTAATCAAAATGACTCATTTTGTTTCCTATGAGTCTTTCTTTCTTTTATTTGGTCATGAACTCTTCTTCTGTCCACAGATCTGGCAGGTAATTTTTTTTATGTTCTCTAATTTGATTATGATACGTCTAGATCATATACCTATTTTGAGTGTATCTTGATATATGGTATGAGATGTTGGTCTATACCTAGATTCTCCAAGGGAATAGGGCTATAGTAAACAAAGAAATAAATAGCTAGGTTCATTTAAAAAGTTTTTTAAAGTCTGTAAGAGTCATATAGAATGTCTCAAAATTGAAATTCACCTCAAAGATCATCTAGTCCAAATTCAATCTGAAAAGTAATATCTTCTATGGCATTCCCACAAGTGGTCATCTACTTTCCCTCTTATTTCTCATTTTCCCCTTTTTTCATTTCCCATTTCCTTATTGGATAAGATGTATTTTGTACCCAACCATATGTGTATATGTGTTCTTCCCTCCTTTAATCAGTTCAGATGAGAGTGAGGTTCAAGTGCTGTTTAGTTCCTCCAATGGCCACCTCCTTATTGTATAAACTCCTCTTTTTACGTTCCGTTTATGTGAAATAATTTCCCCCATTCTTCTTCTTCCTCACCTTTCTCCTAGTGAATTCTTTCCCCATACCCATTCCATTTTTCTTTTGAGTTCATCCAAATACAACAGAATCTCACCCAAGCACTCTATGACCCCTGATAATGATAAAGTTCAGAGGGGTTACATGTATCATTTCCATATATAAGAATATGAACAATTTAACTTTGTTTAGTTCCTTATGATTTCTCACTCATGTTTACCTTTTTATACCTCTCGACCCCAGTATTTGTATGTCAAATTTTCTAGTCACCTGTTTGTTTGTTTTTTTTAATTAGGAATGCTTAGAAGTAGTCTATTTCATTACAAATCCATTTTTTCCTCTGTAGGATTATACTGTTTTCCTGGCAAGATAATTCTTGGTTGTAACCTAGATCCTTTGCCTTCTAGAATATCATATTCCAGGTCTCTTCTTCATTTACAGGGGTGAATCTTAAATTGTGTCTGACCCTGATTTTGGATCTTTGGTATTTGAACTATTTGTTTTTGGTTGATTGCAATATTTTTCTCTTGAGTTAGGAGCTTTGGACTATGGCTACAATTTTCCTAGGAGTTTATATTTTGGAGGTTCTTTCTTGAAGTGATTGGTAGAGTATTTTAATTTCTTCTTTGCCTTCTGGTTATATGAGATCTGGATAGCTTTTTTTTATGACTTCTTGAACTATGATTGTTAGGTTCTTTTTTGTTGTTGTTCATGGACTCTCTCTCTTTTCTTGTCCAATCTGTTTTCCATGTCAGTTCTTTTTCCTGTGAACATATTTTTCCATTTTTCACATATTTTTCCATTTTTTCAGTCTTCTGGCTTTGTTTTATTATTTCTTGATGTCTCATAATGATATCATAGACATCATATAGTCAATTCTAATTTTCGTTCATTCATTCAATTTCTTCAGTAAAATATTTTATCTCTTTTTCTAATCTGTTATTCTCTTTTCATATCTTTCTTCCTTAGCTCTTGACTCTTTCCTAATCTTTCCTCTACTGCTCTCAACTGTTTTTTTAACATCATTTTTGGCTCCTTTTTTAATTCCTAATTTAACTGTTCTAGGAATTCTTGTTGGACTTCTTTCCTAGCTACAACTTTCTTAGAGGCTTTGCTTGTAGATGTTTTGGAGTCATCCTTTTCTTCTGTGTTTGTGTCTTGAGCTTCTCTGTCACTATTATAGCTCTTTATTGTCAGGTTCTTTTTTGGTTTGTTCATTCTTCTAGTGTACTTCTCAAATTTAGATTTTACGTTAATGCTGGACTGGGAATGGGGCACCGCAGTATTTCAGCGTTTTCAAAGTGGTGTGATACAAAGCAATGTCTTGCTCTCTCAGACCTCTTCTGATCTGAGTTCTGAAAATTCCTGGCCCAAGTTTGAGTCTGTCACCTTGTTTCTATTGGGAGTTTCAGCAGATTGTTGCTTGACTTGGCTCCTATTGGCTTCTAAAAAGCTCTCTGGGTTCAGAGTGTCTGAACCACCAGCTCCTCATTAATCTAGGAGATTGTATTCTGCTCCGCGATTAGAGCCACACATCTATTAGTTGTTTCCTGCAAGTTTTTCCTCGGGCCTAGGCTTGTGACTGTTCCTCTTTGCCCTGATCTATGATCAAGCACTGGGTGATGAGCAATAGTGATGTCAGATGGCTCCTGTTCCTGCACCCAGTACTTTCTTAGGGATCCCCTGGAATCTTTCTGGTTCCCTGTCTTAGTTCCCTTTCAGTACCTGGTGCTGTGTTTCTCGCCAGAATCTTCCATTGACCTCTCTGTCTCCCTAAGCAGCCCTGGGATTGGAAATATGATTTACTGTGACTTCCTTTTGGCTTTCCTGATCAGATCCTACTACTTCTATTGGAGCATTCTGTAGATTTTTGTTGAGAAGGTTTATGTGTGTGTTTTTGAGAATCTAGATTCTATTGCCTCATTCTACCATCTTGGCTCTACCTTGATTACATTTTAATCTAGTTTTGGCAGAACTATGGAGGGTTTCTTACCACATGTGTTTTTATATCTCTGCTCTCCCTGATGGAATTGGCATTTTCTGAACATTTGCTCTTGACTTCCTTTTCTTCTCTCTCTACACTCTTTTCCTTAGCAATCTCATTCATTCCTATGACTCCAGCTACCATTTCTATATAATTGACTCCCCAAAATGTATCTTCAGCTCATACCTCTCTTCTGAGCTGCAGACCTACTTCTCTAGCCAACTACAAAACATTTCCATCTACATGACCTATTGGTACTTTAAGCTTAACAAAACTAAAACTAAACTCATTAACTTTTTGCCTATATTTGCCCTTCCTTCTGACTTTAGTATTTCTTTCTGTGGCATCACCATTTATTTAGTCTCCCATGCTTCTATCCTAGGGGTTATCTTTGATTCTTTCTTCTCTATCATATACATTAAATTCAGAAGCCTAAAGGATTCTGCTTATGCAATGTTTCTTGCATCCATTTCATCTCTTCCATTTCTATTGCTTCTACTCTTTTACAGGGCTTTATCCCCATGCTCTTAAACTATTAGACTCCTACTAGATCTTCCTGCCTTTCTTCTTCTTTCTCTCTCTCTCCATCAATCATTCTTTCAGACCTCTGTCAGGATTATCTTTCTTACATACCTTATGGAACAGTGGAAATAACACTAGACCTGGTGTTAGTAAGAGCTTCATTCAAATTCTGTTTCTGAGATTTACAGTTGCATGTCTATGGCCAAATAACTTAACTCCTCTGAGCCTATTTCCTCATCTGCAAAATGGGGATAATAGTAGCTGGAGTACTAACAAGTCTCATTAGGTCTTTGTGAAGATCAAATGAGATCATGTGTGTAGAGCTCTTTATAAGCCTTAAGTTTTATAAAAATCCATTTATTACTATTCTGATACAGACTAATAAACTTGGTGGTGTGAGGAAATGAAATGAAATTTACTATTACAACCACTGCATGATGGATTTGTAATATACTTTCTGAGAAATCTATTTTAAAAGTTACTAATCCTACTTTTTGTGCTGTGAATGGATCAGTTTTTAAAAGGACCACAATATCGATATCTTTAGGGTGTTCCAAAAGTCTTAGTCCAGTTGTAAGCTATTGGAAATAGTGTATTTTCACCAGAAGAATGTTATACAGAATTTCCTTTTATCCATTCTATAGTCCTTGGTCAGGGAGACACAATGCTGAGTTGCATCTTTGAGCAAGAACAAGGGAAGTCAATGTCAAATCCTTCTTTGGGAATGCTCTCTTTTGAGCCTATGGGCTTTTAGCAGGGGAAACATTTCTCAAGCCAGCTGCTTAGCATTCATTCTTGAAATGCAAATAAGTTTCTTTCTTCTCCTTCACTGGATCCCCAAGCTCTCTCTAAGGCTGGAGGTTAGATGTGAGTACTGCAGTCATTTTGGTGGACTGCCCCTTTCACCGGTTTACTTATCTGCACCATGACTCTGCTTCAGTGCCTGGAGGGGACTGCAATGCAACAGATTTGAGGATGAAGCAGCAAGTGAACACAGATGCTACAGTTCAGAACTCAACAGAGCCAGGACTAGGAGATGAGGTTGTGCCAGAGAGCCCTCCGAATGTTTTAATGAAGGCAGGAATTTGCCTTTTCTTTCTCCTGTGCCTCACCCCAGGGGTATGAATTCAGCCATAAACAGATTTATCAAAGACAGTAATTTAGCATTATGTTTTATAGTTTGGAAGCTTAATTTTTAGGGAATGCTGAGATTCTAGGGTTTATCTTGCTCCATCCCTGAGAGCTGGTATTAAGGTGTATTTTTATGTTGACTGATAATTTGCCACTAACAGTTGAAACATGAATGCATCATTGCTTCAGTTTAAATGCAGAGAGTGGCAATAATAACTTATGTTTAGTTTAATTATACATTTCAAACCAAGGATAGTACATGTTGACTGAACAGGAGTGCAAGGAAATTAAAAATTCTTGAGCTGGAATCCTCTTTTGGTTGTTTATTCTTATTTTTTGGAAACCAATTCAGCAAAAAAATATGTTAAGCACCTACTGTGTGCCAGACTTTGTGCTAGGCCTTGAGGAAAATGTAAAGATAAGACTGGGCTAGAACTCAAAGACATTATGATCTAGTAGTACACATGCAAAATAGGATATGGTGGATGCCTAAGGAACAGTACTATGAGATACAGTGCTCTGAGAGTTCACTTCTGGCTGAAAGGATTAGGGAATATTTCATGGGCGGTTTGGTAACACTTGAACTAAAGGAGAGATACTATTTCAACCAGCAGAGTGGGAATGATAGAATCCAGGTATAAGCACAGAGGAAGAAAAGTGCAAGATACATTCAGTAGATACAGGGTACTCCAATTTAATTAGTGTGTAGAGGGGAATAGGAAGAAGTAAACCTATAAAAGCAGGTTGGAGTCAGATCGTGGTAGACCTTGAATTCCAAAACCAAAAGATTTGGCTTTATTTGGTAGGCACTGGGGAAGTCTTGAAGGTTTTTTAATGCAGTAATGTGATCATATATTAAAGAACTTCCCACCTCCTTTAGTTTTCTTTATTCTGGTTACAAATGGCTGAACTATGAATGTCTAATGGCAAGTGTCATTGTATAAAAATCATAACCTTCATTCTAAATGTAAATTTTGTGTCAGTAACTTATTCTTAGCTGTATATGATTATAAGTGTATATAATGGTAATACACTTAGAAAAAGGACCAAACTATTTTGAGACCTCAGCCCACTCTACTCTACCTCTCCATAGCATTCTCTGGTGCACATCTTTTATGGTTAACAAACTGCCATTCATATTAGCCCTGTGTCTTCCTCCTTGAAATGATTTAGTATATATTCTGTATTTATTTACATATGTTTACACACTCTGACACAAATTAGCTTTGTGATGCTGATCCAGTCAAGTTCAGTGCTCCAGGCTCTTCTACAAGATGCTGACTTGCATTGGTAGAGGGATTCCTCATCCTGTAGTTCCTTATACTAACAGAATGAAAGAACAAGGGTGGGGAACCTGTGACCTTGAGGCCACATGTGACCCTCTGAGTCCTCAAATGTGGCCCTTTGACTGAATCCAATTTTATAGAACAAATCCTTTTATTTTGGATTCCAAGGGCAGCACTTGAGGAGCTAGTGGGCCACATGTAGCCTCAAGGCTACTTCCCCACCCCTGTTCTAATCTCTGTCCCTAATCCTGAATTTATACATAATATATATACATATATACAAATATGTACATATATATGTGTATATGTCTATCTCTATGAACTTTCTTGAAGGCAGGGAATGTTTTGTTTTGTTTTGTTTTTGTATCCTCAAAACAAAGTACAGTGCCAGGCCCATAAGTGCTTAATAAATGCTTGTTGAATAGACAGATATAGATACACATTTTACATATATATGTATATAGATACATATATCACATTCATATATGCACATGGGACACATATAAAACTCATTTCTTTTGAGTTTTAGTCATTTGATCTTCAGTCATTATAAATGTACAGCAGTTAGATGGCACAGTGGATAAACTGCCTGGCCTGAAGTTAGGAAGAGTCATCATCTTCCTGAGTTCAAATCTGGTCTCAGATGCTTACCAGCTGTGTGACCCTGGGCAAGTCACTTAATCCTGTTTGCTCCAGTTTCTTCATCGGTAAAATGAGGTGGAGAAGGAAATGGCAACCCACTTCAATATCTTTCCCAAGAAAAGCCCAAATGGGTCATGAAGAATTGTTTACAGCTGAAAAACACCAACACCACAAATGTAATGGGAGATGCCAACTTGACAAGTTATTTCTTCTAGAACTGAAAAGAGCCAGATGTCATATCCAGAGTTGAAAGTGGTCAAGATACTGGGGATAATTTGTCTAACCAGGACTTCATCTTAGCAATATGGTAGATATGAGTTCAATACTAACTTGGTCCTACCAATGGAAGTACAAATTCCACAGCTTCCATAGACAATGCTTTGAAACAAAAATGTGTAGTACCTCATAGCACATATGCTGCTGCAAATTTTGGAAGTTTTGGCTTCTATTAGCCTTTTTCCCACTGTCTTAATAAAAGCCTGTAGACTGAAGAACAATTTTTAAACTGTTTTCATGGTTTACCTTGCTACTTATTTCTCAAGGGCTTCCAAGCAGGGCTCCTAGAGATAGTGGAGTGCATCTAATGGATACCAGTAGAGGGCAGTGATGCATACATTTGAGATGGACTCCATTCATCATTTCCCTCCACTAAACAATCTCTTCTTCCCTGGCTCTTCCATGGTGGAAAATTTCAAGAATCCTAATCTCAAAAAATCTGACTCCACTGCAGCTCTCAACTAGGTAGAATTCTTGTAAATTTCCCCCATTCGATTTCTGTCCAGGGACAGAACTGATCTGCTGTCTCCTTGACACCTAGGAAACAGTTAAGTGATGTTAAAGTCATGGGCTAGGCTACATTTTATATTTATAGAATTGTTATTGTTTGCAGTGAAATGATCAATTAATAATCTAAGCTGTAAAGCAGACTGGTAAGATGAAAAATTGGTCATGTTTTTAGCAACTCCCAAACCACCGCAGTATGCAGTAATTTTGGCATTAGTTAGCCTGAAGGTTAAAGGCAAATATGAAAGCTAAGACTAATATGTTTTTGGGGGGGTTACAATATTTATGTAACTTGTTAAGATACATACATAAATGAAAGGAAAATGAAAACAGTAATCTTGGATGAAACATTATTTTAATTTCATTGTATCATGTTGTAAAGATGATACTTCTCTAAGGTCAAAGTTTTGCAGAGATCCTAAGTTAAGGGCTATTCAAAGGGAGAGGGAAACTGGGGAAGAGACCGGGAAATTCCACCGCAGTCGGGAGGAAGGGGAGCGAGTTGTTCTCCTCCAGTCCCCCCTTCTTGTTACCAAACCTGCGCTCTTCTGGGCGTTCTAGCTCACTTCTCCTCCCTGGACCCCCCTCTCTTTGCTTCCCATATCGGCCAGTTTCAATCATCTGATCCTTACTGGGCCCGACGCCAAACGTGGGGACTTCCAGGGCCCCACTACGTGGACTAGGGAAGACGGGCTGATACCCAACCCCCTAGTACAATACAAGACGGAAAGGCTGGAGCCGTCCCAGCTTGCAGCACTGCCAGTTTTTTTTGTTCCTCATAAAGTGACAAAGTGTTCGGGAGGGAGGAGAGATCCCTCGTCCTTGCCCGGCGGCTCAGCCGCTGTCCGCTCCCCGCAGGATCGCTTTTCCTGCCGTTGCCGCAGCAGCAGCTGGATTTTTAGGTTTTCTCCAGAAGTCCCAACGCCCTCCACGGCCTTCTCCCCCACACCTGAGCGCGGGCCTCGACGCCTGCACTCCTCGGAGAGCCCCCTCCCGCCTGGGCGCCCCGCGGCCACCGCTCAGCTGGCGCGCGCTCTCTCAGTTCCACGTGCGTTCCCGGGACAACAGCAGGCGAGGCCTCCGCGCGCGCTCCCGCTCTCGCCCTCCTTTCAGCACGCGCGCGCGCTCTGGAGGCCGCGGCCGCGCGCGCTGCTTTTCCCAGTTGCTGGAGTCTCGGGTGTGGGAGGAGGAGGGAAGAGGAGGAGGAGGAGGAGGAGGCGGCTTCGGGCGGGCTCGGGTGGGGGGTGCGCCAGTGGGCGGGAGCGATCTGGAAGAGCTCCGCAGGAGGCTCGGCGAGGTGAGGGGCGAACCCCCTCTTCCGAAATCCGCTCCCCGCCCCCCTCCGAGAGCCGGCCCCTGCACTGGGCATTTGGCCGAGGGAGGGTCGCGGGCGCTGCGGGGCGGGCCTGGGTCTGACGCCCCCCCGATTCGGGGGTGGGGAGGGCGACATGGGGCGCCGGGCCGAGCCCCCGCGGCTCCCCGCTGCCGCCGGGCGCTAGGCTGGGCGAGCGGAGCCGCAGCCGGGCCGCCCGGGGATCCCCTCGGTGACGGTGACGAGGATTGCCGCGGAGGAGGGCGGCTGAGGCGGCCGCCGAGGAGCGGGAGCCCCGGCGCCCCCCGAGGGCCGGAGACACGGAGCGGCGGCGGCGGCGGCGAGGGCGCAGGGGCGGCCCGGCGCAGCGGCGGGGCCGGGGGCCGGGGTAAGCACCGGGGCGGGGGCGTGCGTGTGTGTGTGCGTGTGTGTGTGCATGCATGTGCATGCGTGTGGGGAGGGAGGGAGCACCCACCTCCCGCTCTCAGGGCGCAGTCCAGTTTTAAAATCATTTTACAACCCAAGTGGTCCGCTCCCTGCTCCCTGTCTGCCTTTTAAATCCTGGGGTGGGGGTGGGGGTGGGGGGCGTGGTAGTGGATACCTATTGGAATGACCTTCCTCTGTTTTCACCCCCTCCAAGAAATCCCCCAAACGCATAAAACAACCAGCTGCCTGCCTCCTTGGTGCTTCTGCACAGTGGCAAAGCCGGCTGAAAGGACCCCCTGCTGTCATTTGGGGTTTTCAGTTCAGAATAGAGCCTCTGCTGCGCCGTAGAGCGACTCTCCAGGAGTCGAGGAAGCGGGGGTCCCCCCCTCCCTTTCCCCCTCCCCCCAAGAGACCGGAAGCTCCCGGGAGAGCCTCTCCGGTGGTTTGCCTCTGCTGCCCACGGGAGAGATTGCAGGTTTGCCTCCTCCTTCCCGGTGCTGTGCCTGTGCCTGTGCCTGTGCGGGCCGGTCTGAGGAGATGACAGTCTTCTCAGGGTTCTTTCTCTCATTGAGGGAAGTGGCTGTCATATTATTATCCCGACTCTGTGGGTGACTCCTTATTTCATTGTGAATTTCCCTCCACCTGGTCCCTTTCTCAGTTTAGTAAGCTGTTGCCTCCTGTGTGGACCCAATATTTCTTTAAAATATTTTGTAAACAAAAACAAATGGAAATAAGTAAGTCGATTTAAAAAAAAAATTAAACATGGGTTCGCCCCCTAAGTCAGAGTTTGGATCTTTCCTAACTTTAACATCCTTGATCGTTGAAGCTTAATGGAAGGTGGAGGTGGAAGATTCAACGGGATTTCTAGGATGCCGTTTAATTATTACCTTTTAAGGGATAAATGTAATTCCCTTTTTGATCTGCACACTGAATTAGTGTTCTTTTAAAGTGCCCGAGGCCCTCAGTGATGCTTCATAGAAAGATAACTGGTAGCTGTTGTTGTAGCGCAGGGTCACTTATGCTTTTCCTTCCAGAAGTCGATTTTGGACTCATTTCAGGCCTTAAAGTCAGAAAGCTTTCCTTTTGTTTGGATGCCTTTGGGAGTAACATATGTTCATATTTCCAATGGATTATTTTAAGCACATATTTGATAACGAAGTTAGATTCCATGGAATTCACTAGTTCTGATTTAGTGTTTAATTTGTTGTCATAATTGAAAAAGGACAGACTTTTAAGGAGTAGCAGCTAAGTAGATACATTTTTCCCCAGATTTTTGCTAGGTAAATCAAGTCTATCCAACTTGAGGTCTTGACATTTAGTGCTAATTCTTAAGGATAAACGAAATAGAGGATTTAATGGTTGCCAAAGCCTGATGCCAAAGGTTTTTGAAGGCTCATTACATTGAATCCTTTCAGTGAACTTGCTTGCAAATTATCTGACATTTTAGTGCCATGGACTTATATTTCAGTGATCCTTTGGAGGCTGCTCTTTTGCGTGAAATTGGATATTTGGAGATGCTTTATTAGAAGAAGTAGATACTATTGAGGCAGGAGCTGTACTCAAGTCATTTATCTTCTGCCGACCTTCATCTCTTTTGGAGTCCATGAAATAAAGCAGCACTTTGGACAGAGACTTGCCAGTATAGTGGCTGGGGTGGAAGACCAGTTTATAGTAATAAATGAGAATATAAACTGGAATTAGTTAGAGGGTTAATTAAGGTAGATCTGTTAAGGAGGTCAGAGAGGAAATAGTTAATTGGAAGACTTCAGTTATATAACTTTTTGTTGGGGTAGGGGGAGAGAGGGCTTAACCTTTCTTGCAAAGTAGCTCAGCTGTCAGGCTTTTTAATGTTCATTAGAATTCTTGAAGTTTTCCCCCCTTTCTCTCTCTTCTGTTTGCTGGTACCTTGTAGGTAAATATCTAAATTTTTTTTTCAGCAAAATACTCTTAAATATTTCATGCAACTATATGTACATACACATAATACACACATACATAAACACATGTGTACTACTATATTAGTATATATGTATGTATGTATATATTAGTATATATGTATATTGGTATATATGTATATATATACGTACACACATATATAGTGTTTTCCTCTGCTGTACCAGGTATTACAATATGGGTTGGAAGGTTACATGTTTCAATGCATTTCACATACATGAAGAGTGGGAACTGCTCTTACAGGAATATGATATCAGAAGAAAAAGGAAGTAAGAATTCAGTAGTAAAAGATTCAATTAAAACTACTATTTGGGTGGTCAGTTATAGAACTTAACCCTTCCATTATCAAGTAGATATACTTTATATATGCAATATATGCATACTGTATGATAGAGATATTCAAGTGTAAACACAGTATCAGTTTTAGCTTTTGTACAATGACCTATGTCAGTATTAAATTGATTCAACTGTTAAGGGTAGTTGTCTAATGTCTTCAAACTAGCCAACATTTAAACTAGGTGCAGAAAGTTAAAGAATGCAGGAGCACAATACATGCAATTTTTCCAGCTTTAAAATTCCGTGATGAGTCCATATTTCTTTCTTTGAATTTTTTTTTTGAAAATTACAAAAAAGTTTCTGTTGTTTGAGCCAGTTTTCAATTATTCTGGAGCTGATACCAAGAAAATGATTATCCACACTTTCCGTCTTTTTCCATTATGCAGCTGGCCTTTGGTGCATTTCCCTACTTGACCTTACTTCCATGAGAAGTGAACCCAGAGGATATGAAACTCAGACCATTTTTATAAAGCTCTAAAGAGAATCTTTGTGGCCATACCTTATGATTGGTCCACATTAGACCTGTTGTTCAGTTCTGCCTTGTCTGTATAGCTAGTTTTTATTTACATGTATAAGAGTAGGTGACTAGTGCAGACCATTTCAGATCAGTCCAGATTGTTTGAAGCTTTAACAGTTTTACTCAGCACCAGTATATTTTATCTAATATAGACCCTGACCTAAATAGCCTTTTTCTTAATTACAACAAGAGCTTAAAATACTGTTTGTTATAGAACTGTAAGACTCAGGTTCAATTTCTGCTTCTGACACATGCTGGCTGTGTGACCTTGGGCAAGTCATTTAACTTCTCTGGGCTCTGTGCAACTCTTTAAGACTTAAGTTGCAGAGAAGGTGGCTGCATGAATTGGTAGAGGGAGTCTCTTCACCTAGGAATTCCTTGAAATCCCAGGTCTGGTTCCTGTATCTTAACTTTATCATAATCCTTATGTGCTAGCCACTGAAAGATTATTACGGTGGTTTTGAATACATTTTCTGTTTGTTTTGTTTTAATTTTGCTAATTGGCTAATCATAACTGATCAGGAACTGAATTTTTCTATTTCGTTTCATGGAGCTATTCCTCTGCTTGCAAACTGATTTTACGTACCTGTCCTATTTTCGACCTTCCTTAAAGGGAAAGAAAGTGTGTCTTGTTTTAACAGGGCTACGATTATAATTTTCTTGTCTTCATATATACTGCATTTTGTTGAAACCTTCTGTGTTATTTAGGTCAGAATCTAAAGTATCGTCTCCAGGTGTGAAAAATAAGAAGGACATTTAACCCATTTTGTCCAAAAAATAGATATGACTAATATCAAGAGGCTTTGATTAAGATGTTTTTAATGCTAGCATTTGATTTTTAGGTTTTCTTTCCTTTAATAACATTGCCTAAACAAAGAATGAACAAACCAAAAAAAAAAAAAATCACCTTTTCTGTAAATTATCTGTTAAGAGCAAACTTGCTTCCCTAGAAGTGGGTGAAAGGTTTAGTTACCATAGGATCTGAAGGCTCAGGGAGTGAATGGAGTTTTACTGCTTTAGCTGATGCTGGAGCTCTGTGGATCAAAGGATGAAGTGGAAGGATATGTAACATTGTGGCCTTTGGTATGTCTTTCTCCTGGGCACTTGTTTGTTGTGGTTGGGTATGGGGGCAGAATGCTCTTATTACACCTGGGAAATTGTATCATTCTAAGTTGTTATATCTCAAGAAAGATAGTTCAGAGAAGGGCAAGTGAAATGGCACGTTACCACAATTAAGAGTAAGACTTGAAAATTAAGCATCTTGAGTTGTGGTGGTCTTACTGGAAGAAAAGCTGCATTCTGTTGCTTTTGACATTTTGTACCAAAGGGCAGCCTTTTTACCCACAGGCTGAAAAGCATGGTACAAGTAATAGGAGAGAGAAAAAAAAAATCAGAAGGAAAACAGTGAAAAGAGAGCCACAGACATAGTGTTGACAGGGTACAAATAGATACTGATGGCAGAGAAAAGGACTGTCATGAAGAGACAGATGATGAAGTGGGTCTTTGATGTGGAGATGAGTGGCAAATAGACACTTAAACCTCAGCATCTCTGAAAGACAGCATTGTACCACACTAAAGGCACATCATTGATAAAGAAACTTTGTATTTGGGTGAGGAAGGGCTAAGAGCATTAGTGTGCCATGAAAGCCAGTAATTAGCTGTAGGTAAATCAGTCTGCCTAGGCAAGACAATTGTAACACTTATTCTGTGGGAAGTAGAGTTAGTGTCTGGAAGTGTGTGATTCATTCCATGGACCAGAATGTTGGCTAATTACCACGGAATAAATTTCTTAAGAAACTTGATCTATTATGCAGGTTTTTAAGAATAATATAATACGATATGAGGCAGCTAGGGGGCAAAGTAAACAGAACACTGAACATGGAGTCCTGAATGTAAATTGACCTGCTGTCTAATACAGCCTATTAACAGGCAATCACAACTTCATGAAACTTACATGAAAATTATGTTTATTACATGAGAAATGAACATTCATGTGGAACCCAGAGAGTTCACATTATGGATAGAAGTTTATATTTTTATAACAGTAGGACAAAGGAAAGCAGAGATATCGGAAAGGGGTGTGGCATGGGAAGGGGAAAGGTGCAGTAAAAGTGGGAAAAGGACAAAATCCTCCTTATGGGGAGGAGCTGGGTAATGGCAAAAGTCTTTCTTTTCCCTTGAGAACTGCTTGGCTGAAGTTAGGTTGGCCTCCTTAACTGTGCAGGGTCCCAGATGCACAGACTTAGTGCAGACTATCTGGCTCCTGTCCTGACTCACAAGGACACATTGGGAGTCCAACTTGGGATGCAAACGACACATCATGTTAGCTCAGGTTGGGGTTTTCCCCTGGACATATTCAGGGCCTACTGCATGGTCTGGGTCCAGGGTTTGTGGAAAATATGGCAACTCAAAAAGAAGTTCAGGGGACCCCTTAACAAGGTCACTTATTAGCTGACTGACTCTGGATATGCTGTTTAACCTCTTTGCCTCAGTTTCTTCATCCATAAAAGAAGTATAATAATAGCATCTACCTCCAAGGGTGGTTGTGAGAATCAAACAATATAATATTTGTAGAAAACTTTGCAAACCTTAGAGAACTATAAATGTTAGCTTTTTATAGCTTTAATATTAAAATAATATTAAAAGTATAATATTTAATGTTGCTTATGGCATGGTGTCATCTTCTTTTGCTTACCTTTCGTGCCTTCAAACTTTGTAGCTAGCCCCTAATAGTTTTTTTAGCCCTTTAAGAAAATGGTGCAAATGGGATAAAAGATTGGGAAGAAAGCTCACAAGAGGATGCCTAAGGTTGATTTTGTTAGTGATCCAGAAATTATAGATTATGTTTTGAATGGTGCAGGCAATTCAGAGTGTTCTAAGAGTCTGGAGGTGGATGATTTTCTGGTAACCAAGAAAGGTCCTTGAAAAAAGATTATGTGTGATATTGTCCAGGAGGTATGCCTTAAAATTCTCTTGCATTTATGAGAAAGAGGCAAATGATGAAAATGGAAGTGGACAAGAACTTTTTCCAGTAAAACAAGTTGTCTGGTAACTGCTGAGACCGTTGTTCATTTAGGCATTTGAGTCATATTATTTGTAGTTACATCTGTAGCTATGTTAGGTGAAGACCTGCCTTTAGGGTTGGAATGCACAACACTGGGTCTGATTATATACTGCTGTAGTGGCTTCTAATGATGATTCTAGGAGGCTTTGCCTTTCTGGAGAATGTGTTTGTCCAAAAGGATTTATTTTTCTATGTATTTTTGAGTAATGATTTAATAGAAGTGCTAATGAAGTGGCTCAATGATGGTGTGGAGGTAAAAAAAGGACACAGATCACATTTGTCTACATTTTTCAGTTCCCTTTTGTGTCTCCCCTCATGAAGAGACTGTAAATGAATTAAAGTAGACAAAATTCTTAGAAGGAGGTCTTCAATGAAGTTACCCAGAGACACTTCATTTTAGATTTTTTTTATCAGTGATTTAGATAAAGACTTAGATATATTTATTAAATATTCAAGTAATACAGAGCTAGGAAGGATAGCTAAAGCATTGGATGACAGGGTCAGCATCTAAAAAGTTGTTAATGGTTAGAATATTGGGCCAAATCTAATGTGACTGAGTTTAAAAGGGATAGATGTGAAGTCTTGTATTTGGGTTTAGAAAATCAACTTCAGTAGCTTCAGAAAGACTAGATAGCAGCAACTTAGCAAGCAGCTCAGCTGAAAAAAAATCTGGAGGTTTTAGTGGACTCTAAGCTCAATGTGCATCAGTAGTGCGGGATGGCAGTTAAAAAAATGAATACCAACTACTTTTGACCCTGCTTATTACTTCATCTATGTAAGGAACTTCTGGCCAGAAACTTTACCTCCCAATGCAGATTTAATGGAAGTGCTAATGAAGTGGCTCTGTGATATTGTGGAGGTAAAGAAAGGACACAGATCACATTTGTTTGTCTAAATTTTTTTTGTACCTTCTCTGTAATTTATAGTCTTAGAGCCCTTTGTACGTCTGCCAAGTGACAGGAGTACTGGGGCTGGAGTTAGGAGGACCCAGGTTCAGATTAGACCTCAGGCACTGACTGGCTGTATGAACCTGAGCAAGTCACTTAGCTTTTGTCTATCTCAGTTTCTTCAACTGTAAAACAGGGATAATAATCCCTCCAGAGTTTTTTGAGGATCAAATGAGGTGATATTTGTAAAGTGCTTAGCAGAGTGCCTGTAATATAGTAGGTACTTAATAACGCTTTTGTTGTTATTGTTCAGTTGGTTTAGTCATGCCTGAAACTTCATCACCCAGTTTGGGGTTTTCTTGGTGGCAAAGATACTGAAGTGGTTTTGCCGTTTCCTCCTTATTGTGTCCTCATTTTACAGTTGAGAAACTAAGGCATATAGGGGTTAAGTGACTTGCCCAGAGTCACATAGCTAATAAGTTTCTGAGGCCAGATTGAAATTGAGATTTTCCTGACTCCAGGCCAATGCTCTATGCACTGTACTATATATGTTTATTTCTTTCCATTCTCTTCCACTTACTCTTTGTCTTATTGCCGCTCATGTCTTCCCAAAGGAATACTTCTAGTTGTAACAGAGGACTGACAGATGCTGTCGGCGAAAGTCATAACATGTCATTTGGGTCCACCAAAAATTTGTTCTGAAATCTCACCTGGGTGCTCACTTCTGCATGGCAATCCTTTCCTTTCTTTATTGGCATTAGTCAGTAGTCCCCATAAGGACTGTTTTAAACTTTCTATTTCTCTTCCCCTTTACTTAATGCTTCAAGACTCACCATATTCCAGTCTCTGATAAAAAGATGACTTTTACCTTTGCTAATGCCAGACATTTTTATTGTGTCCTTACTCCTTTCCACTCTTTTTTTCTGGAAGTTTGATGACTGGATCATTCTTTCTCTCTCATTTTCTATCTCCCCTTGTATCCTTATTTCTTCCCTGATGACCATCCTTTACAATTTTTAAAACTTTATTTTAAAATTCTGAACTTTATCACCAAAAAAAGGTTTCTAGTACCTATAGCAGAACACAAAAAGAGGATTCTGTATGACAGTATGGATCTCCATTTCATTCTACTTACTTTTTAAAGTATTTAGTGCATTCCACATGTTACTTTCAATATATTACAAAAAAGTGACCCTCTTTTTTCATAACTGTTGCTGTTCCTGACAATTAAAAAAAGAGAAAGGAAAAAATAAATATTTTAATATAAGCATAGTGAAGCAAAAGCATGTCTGAAAAATGCCTCTTTCCATGATCTTGTGTTCATCTCTTCTCTGTTAGGACATGGGTAACATGCTTATATCAGAGTTCTGATATCCTTCTATGGATCATTATCCTTATTGTCCAAGATTCTCTGAAATAATTTTTCATCATTTCTTACAACATAATAATATTCCTTTCCATTCCTCTTTTACAAATTGTACAGTCATTACACAGTTGTGAAAAGAGGCAATCTAAGTCACCCCCTTAAATTTTGTTTTTCTTTTTGCCCCCTTTTATTCAGGATCAGAAAGTTTCTTTTATTTACAGCTATTCTATTCTCTCCTTAGTATTGTTCACTTAATTCTCCCCATCCCGACTTGTATCCCTGTGGAGTTTGAGGTATTTCTACAAATGAAGACACTGGTGACTTAGGATTCTTGCCATAATTTATGGAAATGTGTGTAAGAAAGTTTTGGACAAGTTTTTCCTCTATCCATTAAATTAGACCCCCCTCTCCTTTTTTTTAATCTTCACATTTCTTGTTAAACGTGACTGGAACCATCTTAGTTCCAGTGTCGACTCAGCTACACTGTAGGTTTCTGATTTCCACTCCTTCCTCCCTCCAAACCCATGGCCTCTTTTAACTTTATTTCCTTCCTCATTTTAAACCTACTTATCTTGTTTTGGAATTAAATTGCGCCTCTTTCTTTTGAGGAGTGTGGAATTTAATACATTGTTGGTACTAAAGAATCTTATGTTATTGTCAAGAAATCATTCTGGAAAGTTTTAGGTATGTGGAGGAAATCTTTCCTTAGCTTTTCTTCTGATGGCATTTACAATCTTGAATTCATTTATTTGTTTTTGCACACTCAGAAAGAGTCTCAGTTGGGACTCCAATTCAAGATTTCTTTCTTCTGGTTTTGTTAAAATCATATAGTTTGTCGTGTTATTTCTGCACAAGATCAGGAAACATTTAGTACATAATTTTTATATCACCATCTTGGTTCAATTTTCTCATTAGTTTGAGAGATTTTTTGGAGTTTAATTGAATTTTATTTTCTTAACACAGACCCGCACAACTTGGCTGTAGGTGGGGACCAAAATTAAAATAGGCTAAACTTCTTTGGATCACAGATAAGTTTTTAGTGGCTCACTTTCCAAGTAAAAGTATAATTAATGATTAAACTGTTTTGCAAATAAACCATATTAAAATTTTAAAAAGGACATTTCAATTAATATCAATTAATTACTTATTACTTAAAATTTTTATTTTTCATGAAATTGCTTCCCTCAGACTAGAGACAGACTGACAATATTTGGTTGTTACTGGTCATGTGACAAACAGGAGAGAGTGCTCAGTGATAACCCACCCACGAATTTACATGATGGACACAATAGTGACTAGTGGAAGACTGGTTAAGTGGGGCATGGACAAAGTACTGTTATTATCTCTACTTTCTTTAACATCCTTTACCTTTTTCCACAGGCCTTCTAAAATCTTTTGGTGGGTCGCAAGTGACTCTCGGGCCACATGTTGTGTAGGCTTGCCTTAAAACCTACTTTTTAGAGGTAAATTTTTCATGTTTGTTGGTGAAGTACATTGCAACATAGAGATTTCATAGTGTAAAAGTCTTTCCTAACACAACTTTTGAAGAGTGTTATTATTATTATCCAGATAAGTAAATGGAAATTTATGAAGAAGAAAAGATCTTTTTAATAAATTACTTGACAGCTAAGGTGTTTAAACAGACTTATTTAATTATTTTTTAGCAAGTCTGTAGGATATGGAGTAAAGATTATTTCTTTTATATATTATTGTACTACAAGTTACATTTCTGTTACAGTCAGGATATAAAATGAAATAGACCTAATTGCTTTAAGCCAATACATTTGCATAAAAGTATCTTTCTTTTGTAGAATAAATTATTATTTCAAAATGTTATTTTAAAAATTTTCTTTATATAAATACATAAAATAACATTTTAGGGTTGCATTGTTTGGATGCATTCAGTGTTGTTTCAAGAAAACTATTTTTAGGTATGTGTTTTCATATACTGGAAAACTTACAAATAGGGTTTTTGTTCTTTTCTCTCTTTTCACCTTCAGAAAGTAAATATAAAATCCTCTTGAGTATGTTCAAAGCCCTTCATATTCCCCCGACCTCGCAAGTTTGCAGGCTTCTTATACCTTATACTAGCTAGTACTCTTTGATATAGTAGCCTCTTTGCTGTTTCTTGAAGAAGACATCTTTCAGCTCTGGACGTTTTCACTGACTGTCTCCCATGCCTGGAATGCTCTCCTTCATCTCTGCCTTCTGTCATCCCTGCCTTCCTTCAAATCCCAGCCAAAATCCTACCTCCTGTATAGGAGTAGAATTCCAATCTCTTTTCTGATCTCCTTTAATTTTAGTCCCTTCCTACTGTTGATTTTTTCCTGTTTATGGCTTTGTTTGTACATAGTTGTTTGTATGTTGTCTCCCTCGTTAGGTTGTAGGCACCTCAAGTCAGGGACTTTGTATCCCTAGTGCTCAGCACAGTGCCTGGCACATAGTAAACTTATTGACTGAGTGATCTGTATGGCTTAACATGAAAAAACCAAATTCTTTTGCCATAGTAATGTTAAATGAAGATGGTGTTTTGTTTAGGAATCATAAAATGAAATGTGAGATGCTAGGAATGGTTTTTTTGGGGGCATTTATATGACTAAAAGCACAGGTGATTCAGTAAACAAATTATTTTATTTGAAAAAAGAAATTTAATCATTTATGGTTGAATGAAGTACTATGATGCTTTAGCTGACTAATGCTGAAGCAAGCTTCAGATGTAAAGTTCAATCAGTGTAGTTGTTGCAGCCTATTTCATTGAAGAAATATGAACAAAAGTTTGTTTGTAACTACCATGGAATTGAATACAAAGACTCCAGTGACCTTTGAACTTTGTGGCTGTGAATCTGAACTGAGGAATTGTTTAAGAATGGGAAAAGCTGCCAGTAGACTAAGGATCTGCTTTCTGCCTGCTTTCTCCAGAACTGTTGAATGACCCCACTGGAGAAAAAAAGAATCCTCCTCCCCTAAGAAAACAAAAAACAACCCAGCCTCTAATTGGAAAAAACTCTTTCTGACTTCAGAAGAAATTATTGTCTTTACACTAAAGTCTAATTAGATATTCATATCCCAAACTGCTACTCATTACAAATATTGCTTTTGTAGTTAGAAATGTTACAAAAATTACTATCCTTTTGTGAATTTACAAGACTGGTAGAGATGCTTGTGGCTCCTTCCCCTGCAATTTTTGCTGTGTTCTTTGCCAAAGCTATATTTAAGCTCTGTGTATTGAAAAGCCCTTCTGTTTCTGGGTCACACTAATTCCCTGGCTTTTTTGCTGCTAGAGTACATCAGGCAGTAATCAACGAATGAAATCTATATCCATAAGAAAGTTTTTTTTTTTGTGAGAAAATAAGAATAACAGTATTCTTATTCATTTCATATAATGTAGGTATTGCAATTAATATTCTAACATACCTCACTGAAAAAACATTAATAAAACCACCTTGCAAATAGAGAACCTCAATCTTAGAGTGACTAACAGACCGACAGTGTTTTGTACAAGCTAGTAGTGAAATTGACCCTGAAGAGCTGTGGAATTATTGATATTGTATGTTCAGAATGCCAAATTTACAGAAGAAGAAATTCTGGATGATTTTGCTTTGAATCTTATTACCCATACTGCTCATTAGTCAAAACAATTTGTGTACAAAGATGATGCATCCAATCCCACATTAAACAGAACTTTTGGGTCTCATGATGATGATATATTTGTGCTAACCTATCCGCATGTACTTTTGCCCATGGCCATTGCAGACTACTTGAGGTAGAAAATAATGGATGATGTAATTTCAGTGAATGGTGAATAATGTTTTGGGAGTGAGAAAGAGTAGTCCAGATATTAGTTCTTCAGTTTGTGTAAAGTTGGGAAATAAAAACTCCATTTAAGATTCAGGACATTACATTGTATTATTATTAGTTTATTATTACCAAGAAAATATTTTAGAAAATTTCATCCCTTTTAAAATATTTCTTTCTAAAGTTGTTATTATTCAGATGGAATTGTGAAAGGAAACAATTAGGATGTTGATCTGTAGCTGCTCTGTGGAGGAGTGGTGGTTTTGGCCTTCTAATTTTATAGTGCTTGAGCATTTACATTTTATCCCTGTGGTTAAATATTATGAAAAATGTTTTGGAAGTTTATAACTGCCAGAAATGAGCCACATAAAATCATTTCTGGTGCCATAAGCCATACTGTATTAAATCTATTAAATTTCTACTGAAAAAAAATAGTTGGACCACATTAAAATTAGAAGATCAAGTGGGTACTTGCTTATCTTGCTGTAAATGTCCATTATGATGTGGTTTGAGGAAATTTGGAATTTTTTGATTGCAGTGTAACAAGGAATGTTTTTAATTTCAAATCTTCTAGCCCAAAATGCAGGATAACTTCATTTATTTACTGGAAAAGAATTGATTCTATTTTTCAGTTTTGAGTGATCAAAGTAGAACTTTCCAGTGGTGTTCTACATTGTGACCATGTCCACTATCACTTCCTGGAGGGTAGAAGAAAGGCAAGGAAGTCATAAGAGAGTTATTTACACTGTAACCTTGTCCTGTCTTTGCTTTTAAGTCCCGTCCTTGTTTCTCCTTCATCCTGTCCTCCTCCAGTCCTTCTCCATCAACTCAATTTGAAATCACCAGAACCCTAAGGAAGGGAGAGAACGAGATTATTATTATAGGGAAGAATTAAGGTTGCCTGCTATATGCAGGGATTTCTCAGCTGACTAAATCTCATTCTTGTGCTCTATGGGAAACTTTGGAATTTGTCAGCTAGTTGTATTTAGACCAGAGATGCAGAAATGGAATTAGAAAACTTTCATCTCCTTGCCAGATCATCTGCTTCTTGGGTGAGATTTTGGTAATGGTCCACCTGATAATCAATAGGCATAAGTAAGTGTCTCTGATCAATTATGTATTTTTTACACATGTAGAACAGAAATTTTTCGGGGGATTAAGGAAACTTTGCCAATTTTAAAAGAGTGTACATTTTTTCACTAATAATTTCAGTGCCTAGTAAGCAAATCTTTAATGTATATTATTAATTGTATTGGTACTTAATTTTCTCCTTTCCAGATAATCAACTGTTTGTTTGCATTATCTGCCGCAGTTTTAGGTACCATATTTGTCTGAAGGATTAGTTTACTTTAAGAAGATGAAGTAAGAATAGTGAAATAAAAATAAGAATCCATCTGGAAGGATGAATCATTTGTGCATGACATTTAAAAGCAGCAGTCATTGTTAGCAACGTTGTGATTTTTGTCATTATGTCTTCCTCTCCTGTCATTTTGCTTTGCTTTTATGGGCAGAATTAATTTATCTTTCTACCTAGACCCACCCCTCTTTCAAATTTATTTTTGTTCATAGTACTACCAATTTTCTAATCACTTTGGTTCGCAACATTAGAGACGACATTGACTTCTTACCATCCCCTACCATGACTATTCAGTTAGTTGCCAAGTATTGTTGAGTTTCTGTCCACAATGTCTCTTGTATCCATCCCCTTCTTCCTACTATTATGTTCTTATGATATTCTTAAAATATAAATCTGTCCATGTTACTTTCCTAATCTAAAATCTTCATTGGCTCCCTATTCCCTTAAGGCTAAAATATAAATTCTTCTGTTTAACATTTAAAGCTCTCTTCATGATTTGACCTCCAGGGTATCTTTTCAGACATGCTACATGTTATTCCTCCATGTGTGTTTGTGTGTATATGTTGCACTTAAACTGATCTACTTTCTGTTCCTCACACTTATCATTCAGTCTACTGCCTCTTTACTATTGCACACAAGCTGTATCTTCCTCCTGGGATGCTTTTCCTTCTCATTTTTGCATCTCAAAAATCCCAAGCTTCCTTCAAAGGTCTGCTCAAGAGCAGACCTTCTTATGGAGGCTTTCCTCATCCCTCCCAGTTGCTAATGCTTTCTGTTTTGCCTTCCCCCTTTGCCGTCCATTATATTTACTTTTATGTTTTGTTCATATTGTGTATATTTGTATATAAACTATATGTGTTTATATTTTTTTGTATCTCATGTTTCTCTTGATAAAATGGAAACTCCTTGATGTTAGGGACCCTTGGGGCCTAGCACAGTGAGTGATAGGTGTTTACTGCTTTTTGACTGATTCTGAAATCAGATATTTAATATTTTCCCTTAATGCTAACCTAATGAATAACTCCTATCTAAGATTTTTCAGTAACATCTTGGAAGACCCATCACATGTTTTATTGGATTCATTGCATTGTCAAAACAAAAATGTCTGTTGCATTCTTAGTCAGTAGGGAGTCATACTTTTCCCTGGTGAAGGAAGAAAATTTTTCATATAATGCAGTAGTGACAGATACTTATGTTTTGGGGATAGATACATGCGTCTATGTATACACACAAACATATAAAGTCTTTCTTTGTGTGTATGTGTTTGTTCATATATATGTGTTGGACACCAAGTTCCTTAAATTGTTAATTAATAGTAGTATCCTGCCTTGCTGGTCTTAGTATGAATTATTGGAATGCCACCTTGCTTAGAGAATCAAAATTTTTGGTACAAAAGGCAGTGGAAATGTACATGAGATATCAGTCAGGAAACATATATGACTGGATGAACAGTGACATGAATTTTTCAAGATAAGGTATAGGAAGGTTGTAATCTCAAATAGAGGGAATAGTTACATCAATAATATCACTGATTCATCAGAAAAAATGCTAATATTTGTTAATGATATTGAATCAGAATATTGAACTGTATTCAAACCAGATGAATTTAGTTTTGAGTGCTTATGTAAAATGAGTGCCGTAAAGATAGTATTTTTTCTTGGGCTAGGGGACATTAGGTCTTGTGAATATAGTTCTGCCAGACATAAGATGTCCTTAGCATATTTTCTTTTTGTCTCATATAGTTAGTTTCTGCTTAAACATCACCATACAGCTGATTTTTAGAACTGATTGAAGCCTCCTCAACTTTCCTGTCCCCCTTACTTCACTATTTGGGGAAAGAACAAGGCATAGAGGAATCATGAGGAAGGTTGTAGGCTGGATTGGTTTTTCTCTTAAAGATAGAGAAGTGTCCTCAAGACTTGATTGATTCAGGATACTAGGAATTCAGCCATTGATACAGCTTCTTGAGCCCTGGCCAAGAGAAGTCTTAATTGGATGTTCTTCTGTGAGAATCAGTATGCCTTTAGACAACTAGGTGGCACAATGGCCAGAGCATTGGGATGACCTGAGTTTAAATCCTGCCTTAGACACTGGCTAGCTATGTGACTCTGGGCAAGTATTTTAGCTTTTGTTTACCTCAGTTTCCTTATCTTTAAATGGGGATAAAAATAGCACCTATCTCCCAGGGTTATTTTGAGGATAAAATAAAATACTATTTGTAAATTGCTTTGCAAACCTTAAATAGTTATATAAATGCTAGCTATTATCACATAAATGCTAACTTCTGATAAGAAAGGGCTATGCCTACCTAGACCAGTGGAGTTTCCTTGCTGAAAATTCTTTTTGTGTTACTGTGTAGCTCTTTTTTAAAAACTAAATGTTAGGTGGTTTATGTGTGTGTATCCTGAATCAAACCTTAGCTCGTAACAGGATTGTATCTGAGAAAAATTAAATGACAGCTGTCTTAGCTACTATAGGCTTGGGTGTCTAACATACAAATAGCAGGATAAATGTGACTTGCTTGACACTTTGGTGGGGCTCACTTGAGATTTTAAGTGAAAATAATTTTAATCTGATTAGCAAGTACTCATCAACTTGTAGGCTAGTAAGATAGAATCACCTGGCCTTGGGAGAGTATGTTGCCTTTCATGAAACTGCTGAAATAAAATTGAGAACTTATCATCCATAACCTGACAGTTACAATTAAGGTATGCTTTGATTGAATATGCTCTACAATTCAAGAAGAGTTCATTTCATTAAATGCCAGTGTTCTCATTGATTTCCAATGACAAGCAGCAATCATTCCACAAGCATTTATTAATCACTATCATTTGTCAGGCACCACGTTAAATTAGGTGTTGGTGATAGACAAACAAAGGAAACGTTTTTGCTTTCATGGGGTTTACATTCTGTTATTAGAGACAACATGAACTCCTATGAGTGTATTGAAGGTAGTGGATGGGGAAGGCCAATGAGCAATTGGGGGAAATCAAGAAATGCTTCATAGAGAAGGTGGCATTTGCATTGAGAACTACTCCATTATCTTTGCTGAGAAAACCTCAAATGGGGTCACGAAGAGTTGGACATGACTGAAACGACTCAACAACAATATTTGTACTGAGCTTTGAAGGAAATGAGAGATTCTAAGAAGCAGAGGGAAAGAAAGAGTGCAGTCTAGTGAAGTCTAGGCCTGGGAGACAGCCAGATTGTAAAGGTCTTTAATGTCAAGCAAGGAGTTTGTATTGGATTTTAGAGTCAAAAAGGAGTCACTACAATTTATTAAGAAGGGGATTGACATGTTTGACATGTTCTTTTTAACAATATTTATACTTATTTTATTTTTCCCCAATCACATTAAAACAATTTTTAACTTTTTTTAAAAGTTTTGAGTTTCAAGTCCCTCCTTCCCCTCTCCCCATTTGAGATAGTAAGCAATCAGATATAGGTTATGCATGTGCAGTTATGTAAGACATTTTCATATTATTTTGTACAAGAAGACTTGAATAAAAGAAAAAGAATGAAAGTGAAAAATAGTATGGTTCAATCTGTACTCAGACAATATCAATTCTTTTTCAGGAGGAGGATAGTATGCTTCATCATTAGTCCTTTGGGATTGTCTTGGATCATTATATTGCTGAGAATAGTTGTCATTTGCAGTTCTTCATTGTACAATATTGCTGTATAACGTTCTCCTGGTTCTGTTCACTTCACTTTGCATCAGTTCATGTATAAGTGTATCTAAGTTTTTCTGAAACTATCCTGCTTGTGTTTAACTTTTCTTTAGAAAAAAGTAATATTAGGCCTGAAACTGTGTGATTTTTGCATGAATGAGGTATTTAACTTTTTTGGACTTTTATAGTTCACTTCAGTATTTAAAAGATTTGTGACTTCATTAATGTGGATATTGCCTCCACCAATGTACCCCCTCACAATGACTTGGAGTGTGTGTTTGAGAGTCCCCCAGCTGAAAATTTTACCATTCTATATAGCTAACTGATTGATGATATCTGAAGACATTCTCAGATGACAGATACATATTCACTAGAACTGGACTTGTACCCTTTGTAACTTCTTAGGATCTGTCCAAGATTTTTTAATTTATTAGTATAAACTCTGAAAACTCACGGTCACCTTCATGTAATAATGAGGCATTGGAGAAACATCAGAACTTTTTGTATTGTTGCTTTTCAAAATTCATATTTTTAAATAACAGGCTATGCTATTCATATCAATAAAAATTAATGTAACTCCCACCCCGATGGATTTCTCATAATGTGGTTTATATTTATAGGAGTTTGGATGTCCTTGTGCTAAGAAGTAAAGAGATAGGACCTGGTTGAGGAATTATAGTGTAGATAAAATTTGATTTTGGCACTTCATCATTTCCCACAAATCTAGCATACTTATGATAGTTTAAAACCTAGGAATTGAGTTTGAAATTGATTCCTAATAAAATTCTGGACTAGTTTATTAAAAGATTGATTTGTAAGCACTTTGGAATAGAGGCAGTCAGTGATTAATAACGAGCCTTCATGGGTTCATTAAGAATGTCATGCCAGACTAACTTAATTTGTTTTTTTGATAGTTATTAAATAAGTTGTTGAAAATATTACTAGTTGGAAGTGATTCTTTCTCCTTCTTTCCCCCTTCCCCCCAATTCCCTACGTATTTAAATTCTCTTTTTAAGGAAGTACTCAAATACCATCTCCTCAGTGTAGCCTTTTCTGTTTCCTCACCCTTTCCCCCCTATTTGGAAACAATCCCTGTCCTTAAATTTCTCATACAAATTATGACTTTTCCTTTGTATTTATGAGATTTTTAAGGGGCAGACGATTCAACTCTTGAGGGGTAGGGATTATGTCTTATCAATCAAGCAACAGATTTATTTAGCACCTGCTGTGTGCCTGGTACTGTGCTAGGTTCATATCTTCTCTCTTAGTTCAGCGCTCTTAGAACAGTATGCATTTAACAAATGCTTGCTGTGTTTTTGTTGTTTTGTATATATTTCTCCCCTCCATTTTAAATTGTGAGTGCCCTGATGTCAGAATATATCTTACTTTATCTTTATATATCTAGCACCATACTGTTGTTTGTTGTTTTTGTTTAGTTGTTCTCTGTTTTGTCTGACTCTTTGTAACCCCTTTCGAGGGGTTTCTTGGGAAGGATACTGGAGTGGTTGGCCATTTCGTTCTCCACCTCATTTTACAGATGAGGAACTGAGGCAGATAGGATTAATTGGCTTGCCCAGGGTTACACAGCTAGTGAATGTCTGAGGTCAGACTTGAACTCAGGGAGATGAGTCTTCCTGACTCCAGGTTAGGTACTCTTATCTACTGTGCCACCATAGTAAGTGCTTACTAAATGTTTGTTGTAATAAATAGAATCCCTAACTTTGTCCTTCCAGCTTGCCATCTTGTAAGCATGGTAGTGTTCCCAAGTGGTATCAGTTAAATTGCGGTGGATGGATTAATGGAAATCCATCACTGCCGCTCGACAAAATGATCAAGGTATGTGATCTGCTGATCACTCATCAACAAAATAATAACCTCTGTTGTCAAAAGAATCTGTTCAGATAGTGGAGCTAGGGTGATGGAGTAGCAGGAAGCAATCAAGCTGAGTTCTAGTCACCCAAATTCCTCTAAAGAGATCTAGAAAATGCACCAGATAAAATTCTGGCTGGGAAATTCAGCAAAAATCCAGATTGGCATAGGGGAGACAGAGGGGTCTGCTGATACAGGGGTCAGGATCTGGGGAGGAACATGCCAGCATGCAGAGCACTCCATCACATAGGGAGAGGAGTTCTCAGACCCACACTGGGACACTTTCAGAACGATACTGGAACACTTTCAGAGTCATACTGGGGCACTGTAATGGGGCTAACTAGCAGCTTTGTCACCCATCACCCAGTTTTAGGTCCCAGATCCAGGTGGACTGAGGAGAGTATTTGCACATAGGGGTTATGTTCTTTGCTAGGGAGGCCCTAGACATTTAATAGAGAAAGTAGGAAGTTCAGAAGCAAGCAACAACAGTTTGGCTCAGTTCCTGGGGGATCTCAGTTCCAGAATCTAGCCCAGTTTATAGAGGTATAATCAAGGCAGGAATCTCAGACCAAAAGGGATCTTGCTGTACTGTTACTCTGAACCAGCAGAACTTCCTTGCTGGCTAATTGAGGCTAAGTCTTTGTCTTTAAACCAAACCCGGACTGGCAACTTGCATAGGTCATACCAGAGGGGCAGCAATCAGATCACTTTGGGAGCACTGAAAGCTTACACATCCCCAGCCTGCCCCTGAGATCCTGGAATAACACAACACTTAGTACCCCAATAAAGCAACAACAAGACCAGCCCAGATTTTCCCTCCAGAAGTGTGGTAAAGCCCAGCCTAAATGTCAGGTCCAAAGTCAAAAAGTGCACTGGAACAATGGACAAACTAAAAAAAAAGAACTCCACCATAATGAGCTGTTTTGGTGTCGGGGATGCTCAGGACACAAATGCAGAAGAGAATGACTCCAAAACATCTATAAGCAATGTTTGTAAGCAAGAGAAAAACACAGCTGGGCCATAATCTCAACTAGAATTCCTGGAAGAGATGAAGCAAGAGTTAAAATATTTTTTGTAGATGAAATGAAAGTACTTGAGGAAAAAATTAGAAAAGAAAGCTGTGGAAGAAAGAATTAGAGAGAGAATTAGTGGCATAGCAGAAGAGGTATTTGCCCAGGCAGCAAACTCCCTAAAAATGAGAATGAACCAAATAAAAGTCAGTAACTCCATGAGGGAACAAGAAATATTAAAGTCAAAAGGCTGAACAAAATAGAAGAAAATATAACATAGCAAAAAACAACTGACTTGTAAAACGGATCAAAGAGAAAAAATTTAAGAAATATTGGACTATCTGAATGTCCTTACCAAAAAAGAGCCTAAACATCCTATTTCAAGAAATCTTAAAAAAATTGCCCAGATTTCTTAGGATCAGAGGGCAGAATGGAAATTGAATCCACTGGTCAATTACTGAAGGAAGACCTCAAATGAAAACTCTTAGAAACATCATAGTCAAAATCCAATGCTTTCAGATCAGAAAAAAAATAAGACAAGCAGCCAGAAAGAATTCAAGTATTAAGGAGCCACCATTGCAAAAGAATAGGGAACTTGGAGTATGACATTCCAGATAAAGATATGACCTTAACAGTCAAGAATTATTTACCCACAAAAACTGAGTATTATGCTTCAGGAGAAAATGGATCTTTACAAGTATTCCTGCTGAAAAGATCAGAGCTATGTGGAAACTTTGAAGTTTAAACATAGGAAATAAGAGAAATATAAAACAGTAAATATGAATGAACAGTGATAATTGACTAAACTACTTACATTCTAATATAGGGAGATGTCTTTGTGTCTCCTTTGAGCCATATGATCTTCAGGGGTTATAGAGGGAGTCAAATTAGACAAGCCTGCAAGTGGTTCTGTTATGTTTTGATGATCTTAAGAGAAGAATGGCAGTAGAGGGCAAGAAAGATACACTGCAGCTAAGTGGAAAGGGTGTGGAAGGGAAATAAAGATTAGGAAAAATTGTCTCACAATATTACAGTGCATAGTTTGTGTTTGTCCTTTGTTGCCGAAGACAACCATGCCATCAGAGAAATGATGACATGACTTGCACTTGACTTTGTTTTGAGTGTTGGAGGGCTGTGCAGGTCACTAGCCTCACTTCTCCTCCAGAGTTATCTGATTCCAGTGACCAGATATTCGTCATAATGACTGGAGATGACTCAGGATGCACTAGGAGACCTTGGCCCCTTTAGATCAAGGTCTTTGCAGGTACTCACTTATGGTGAGGCAACACCCATTCATTGAATAGGATTGTTGAAGTAGCCAGGGCATGGCCCCTTTAGTGAGGCCAAGAAAAAGAAAGACATCAGCCTGGGAAGGAAACAGCAACAATTACTGTTGATAATCACTCTAAAGCTGTGAGGGTCCAGAAGAGCCCTTAGGCAGGGCCCCATTGGCTTCCCAGGTTCAGAGTGCAGTAGGTTTAAGGTTTTGGGAGAGCAGAGGAAAGGAGAGGAACTAGCCAGTAAAACCCAGTCAACTGGGCATCTTTTGGCCATCCAAATTTACCTTCCTTTGGAGAGGAATGGGGGAGGCAGACAGGAGAGGAGGAGCTGAGTTACCCAGCTGAGTCCCCATTCAGCCAGCTATGTCTACTCACAACATAGTGTTCGTCCTTCATTGCTGAAGAAGACCATGCCATCAGAGAAATGATGATGTGACTTGCACTTGACTTTGTTTTGAGTGAGGGAGGGCTGTGCAGGTCACCAGCCTTGCTTCTCCTCCAGAGCCATCTGAATCCCACATAGATATCTATATGAACATGGAGGGATCAGAGGAGCAGCTGAAACTTCAGTCTCTCATCTGACCTGGATAAAGGAAGAAGAATGCGCACTTACACACACATGCAGAGTTGAGTACAGAAATAACATTTCATTCAATAGAGAAGTAGAAGGGAAAGGTAAGAAAAGAGGAGGGGAAATTAGAGAGAGAGTAGATTGAGGGAGGGATTAGTTGTAAGGTTGTGTGGTTTGTCCTTCATTCTTGAAGAGGGCCATGACATCAGGAATATGATGATATGCTTTTCAATGAAATTGGATTTGACTGAGGGAGGGTTGTGCAAAGTCACTGCCTCATTTCTTCTCCAGAGACATCTGGGTCCAATGGCCAGATATAGATCAGGACGACTGGAAATAGCCCAGGATGCAGTGGGAGATCTTGGGCTTTTTAAGCTAAGGTCTTTTGGAGTTGTCACTTTGAGTGAGGCAAGGACCATTCAGTGAATAGGGCTGTTTAAGCTGTGAATCAAGGGATAGCTCCTTTAATAAAAACCAAAAAAACAAACTGGGAAGGGAAGATCCTCAGGGTTGCTGACCAAAAGAGAAACAACTACTATTTACATTCACTCTGAGCCAGGAGGGCCCAAAAAGTCACCATTAAATAAATGGTGCTTGGGCAAGGACCTATTGTTGTTCAATCCATGAGATCCAGAGTGAGTTGGGTTTAAGCCCTGCTCTTTAAGAAAGAAATCTAGCCAGTAAACCCCAAGATAAATAGGTGGGTTTCAGCCATCAAAATTTAACTTCCTTTGGCCAGAACATCCTTAGGTAAGGGCATGATACCCCAAGTGGGCTGGGGAGAGAAGATACAAGAGGAGAGAAGAGGACGAGTTGAGTTGGCCAACTGTACCTCGAGTTGTAAGCAAAACAAATAATATACAAAAATATTTGTAGCTCTTTTGAGGTGAAAGAGAATGGGAATCTAAGAAGGGTACCCATAAATTGGGGAATGGAGGAACAGGTAATGGTTTATAAATGTGATGGAATACTATTATATGATAAAAATTGATAAGAGGATAGTTTCAGAGAAACTTGGGAAAACTTGTATGAAGTGAAGTGAACAAACTCAGGAGAACAGTTTATATCATGACAGCACTGTGGTTAAAACAAACAACTTTGAAAGAATTAGCAACTCTTATCAGCATAAAGACCAGCCATGATTCCAGAGTACTAATGGTAATTTAGGTACCATCTCCTGATAGAGAGACCAAGGACTCAGAATTCACATTGAGACATTTTTTTTTTTTGACATAGCCATGTGAAAATTTGTTTTACTTGACCTATGCATATTTGTAATGGGTTTTGTTTTTCTTTAGTTCTCAGGTTGGGGTGGGATAGTAAGAAGCAGATTTTTTTGCTGATTGAAAAGAACAAACTAATTATTTAAAAAATAAAAAGGATTGGTTCCAGTGATGTGCTTTTGTTTGAAATTTAGTCAGAGGTGCAGATAACATAGGAAGCATAGGGATTCATTCTTAAAAGTAATAGCTGACCAAAATAAGGCCAGATGCCAGAAAACATGAAATATTTATCTTAGAATGTGGGGGACAGAGAGAGAGAAATGGGTAGTGGTCGAGTTGAAAGTGGGAAGGAAGTAGGTGACTAGTTATGAAAAGGAGGGTTTATGCTTGGGAGGGGTAAACTTTTGGTAGGTTGTAGGATTCCTTTTTGTGTCATGGACCCCTTTGGCAGTCTAATGAAGCCTATGTATCTCTTCTCAGAATAATGTTTTCAAATTTCAAAAATAAGATACATAGGATTACAAAGGAAACCAATTATATTGAAATACAGTTATCAAAATATAAATTTTTTAAAAAATCGCTAAGTTCATGGATCCTAGTTTAAGGAACCCCCCTCCAATTCCTTATTCTCTTTATGTGTTACTCCTTGTGCCTCCTAGTAATGAAGCAGTACTGGTGTTTTAGTAACCTTAAAGTCTCTCTATGTGTTTGTGGGAGATGCTAGGAGTGGGAAGGACTGAAATGGGGATGGAGCTATTTGAGCTATCCCTTTGTAAATTCCTTCCATTCTGGGCTTAGCTTTAGGTCCAGTCAACGAAGCCAAAGAAGCATTTTTCTGCATACTTATCACTATGAGAAATTTGTTTAAAGGGAAAAGAAACTTTACATTCCATATTTAAATACTCAAATGGATCAGTTAATGATTTGGGTGTTCCCTTGAAGGATGCAGATTACAGTGCATCTGTTTTCTGCCCATCTTGTGTAATGTTTCTCCATGTTCTTCCAAAAATCCCTAACCTGGGAGTTGGGGTCCACCCAACACACTTGAAGGCTTCTTTTTCTCTTGATACATTAAGGGTATAAGTAGAGCTCTCTGATCATAGACCTGCATCCCTCCATCTTAACAAATGACCTACCCATCTTTTCTTTCTGTCATGTAATTATTTCATGATATTGTTTATTCTTGATCTTTGGAGTTGCATCCTGCTTATACTCACCACACTCCTTTACGTTACTTTTTTGTGACTCATGTTTATTTCCTTCAAAAGTGGCAGTCTTCCAACTTTCTCTGCACATTTGCAACATTGGTAAAATGCATTTATTAAAAAGATAGGCCTTTTAATGGGAAAGTTGGCATCAATAGAAGTGATTTTCAATTTTCCGAAAGAAATTCAGCTCACTTTTCTCTTCCTCTTTTACTCTGGGCTGAGCTCATTGTCCATTGTATTTTCTATTCTAAGTATACACTTTGTTGCCAGAGCTCTATGGGGTTTCAGTTCAAATGCATGTTAAAATCTAGGCAATAGAAAATTTTAATCCATTTCCTTTTTCCTGTACTGATGTACAGATTAGATTCCTTTGAATGATTACTGATCTCTTCAGGAAGTTCTGCTGTGTCTTGGGGATTGAAGTAATCAGTATGATGTTGGGAAGACTCATTATCATCCAGACTGTATTTCCCTTTTTTTCTTCCCCAGGCTGGGAGACCTAGGACCTATCTAGTCTGCTTAAGTTCTCATATAGCTTCGATGAGATTGGGCTCACCAACTTTATCCCTTCCTTTGAGGTGGAGGATCACCAGGCTTTATCATCTTTATCATCTGTCTAGCTACTACACACTGTAGACTCCTGGCACTATCATCAAACCTGATGTTGAAACTTAAGGTCTCTTGAGCCCTGCTACTTGCTCCTTTCCTATACCATTGAGGCTTACTGGCTTTTCTATCCACCTGAGCTTTCATCTAGCTTAACTTTATTTTATGGGTTGTCTCCCCAGTTAGAGGGAGCTCCTTGACAGCAGAGACTGCCTAGCCTTTTTCTTTTTGTGTAACACAGAATTCTTGGCCAGAGTAAGTGCTTAATAAATGCTTTTTCATTCATTCATTCATTCTTTTATTCATTTGTTTGTTCATTCATTCATCCATTCATGTTATCCTCAAACAGGAACACCTGGAGGCCCTCAGCATCTACAGGGAATCCCTCTTTAACCTGAACCTTGCCCTGGATCTCCTCCATCATAGTGGAGAATACTTTTGGTGAGTATATCTCCCTGTTTTATGCCTGGCCTGTTCTTTATTGCCAGAGGGCCATTGCACAGTGTTATTTTTGTTGTTACATCTTCCAAGGAATCTTGAATGATTTTGTTGCGGAGGCAAATAATTCACTAAGTCGAATTTTTTTTCATCCTCAACAAACAAGTACAATGGGATATTATATTCTCTCTATATTTCAGTCAGTTATGAGAGGTAAAGATTTGGTCCATTGTTGAACATCCTTTGTAAAAATCTGCTTGTTCTTTATTAATATCTTCTTCAAAAGTGCTTCTCAATTTGTGAATAAACCAATCTTTTTAAAGAGTTTGTATAGAGAGAACAGTGGACATACAGGTCAGAAGTTGTTAATGTTTTCCTGGTCACTTTTTGTGGAAGCAATAAGGTCAGAAATTTTTTTCATATTTTTATTATCTTCTTTATAGGGTGGTCTCTCAATGTTCTCACAATTGTATTACTTCCAGTTTATCTGAATCCTTCTGTAGATACTTGATCCAGTCCAGTTTCTTTGCCCATCTTTGTTCTTTTCAGTGCCATTTCTCTGTTCTCTGAAAGCATTATAGGGACTGTGATATAAGAGTCTAAGCATAATAATTCTGCCATTGTTGATGGAGAAAACAGTTTGTTGTATTAATTTTTGTTATATTTTTTCCATTTTTCTTCTGTTTGTATTCCTAGCTCTGTTTTCATCCTTGATGACATCATGATGACTTTGATTAGTTGAATATCTTGCCAAGCTTTCTTTAGAGTGGTTTTAACTGCTTCTCTCTCTTTTATGAGACAGTATTGCTCATAATCATTTGCCATCCTTTTGACATATGAGGGGTAAGCTCAAGTGATGGTAAAAAGGGTGGGACGTGAATTATAATCTAGCAAAGGAGACTGAGAAAGGAGTGTTCAGTTAGACCGATCAACAAACTAAAGCACTAGCCACTGGGGAGACTAGAAGAGCCTTCCTTCAGTAGGTGAGATTTGACCTGAGTCTTGAAAGAAGTCGGGGAAACAGAGACAGAGGGGAGGAGTGAGAGAGCATTCCAGGCCTATGGGACAAACAGTGCAAAGCCATTGAGATGGGAGATGGAGTGGTGTGAGTGAGGAATAGCAAGAAGGCCATTCCTAGGCAGATTTTGGAGCTCAGTAGAAGGGAACAGAGATTGTAAAGAAGTAAAAAAGGAGAAAAAAAAGTAAAACAAATTAGAAAGGTAAAAATGGGCCAGGTTAGGAAAGATGAGCCTGAAATTCCAAACAGGGGTTTATTTTTGATTTTGGGACTAGTAGGGAGCCTCTAGAGTTTATTGAGTGGAGTGGTAAAATGATTATACCTGTTCTTTAAAAAAATCACTTTGGCAACTCAGTGGAGGGTGAATTAGAATAGGAGGAAGAGAGTGAAGAGAGGAAGAGCATTAAAATTTTTTCCCCTGCTTAATAGTATTTTATTTTTTCCAATTACATGGAAAGATAATTTTTAACATTCACTTTCATAAGATTTTGATTTCCAAATTTTTTTCTCCTTCCTTCCATTTTCCCTTCCCCAAGATGGTGTGCAGTCTGGTTTGGCTATACATGTACAATCATATTTCCACATGTCATGTTGTAAAGAAGAATTAGAACCAAAGGGAAAAACCAAGAGAAAGAAGGAAAAACAAACAAACAAAAAAAGAAAATAGTGTACCTCGATCTGCATTCAGACTCCATAGTTCTTTTTTTGGATGTAGATAGCATTTTTCATCATGAGTCTTTCATTGCTGAGAAGAGTTAAGTCTGTCAAAGTTGTTCATCGAAAAATGTTGCTGTTACTACGTATGGTGTTCTCTCGGTTCTGCTCACTTCACTCAGCATCAGTTCATGTAAGTCTTTCCAGGTTTTTCTGAAATCCACCTGCTCATCATTTCAGATACTAAATTGAAAGCAGTATGAATCAGTGATATCATCATTTCTTATGGAACAGTAGTATTCCATTACATTCATAATATCACAGCTTGTGTTCAGCCATTCCCCAATTGATGGGCATCTCCTCAACTTCCAATTTTTTGTTACCACAAAAAGAGCTGCTGTAAATATTTTTGTACATATAGTTCCTTTTTCCTTTTTTATAATCTCTTTAGGATATAGGCCTGTATATTGCTGGATCAGAGGATATACATAGTTTTATATCCCTTTAGGCATAGTTCCAGATTGCCCTCCAGAACTGTTGGATCAGTTTAGAACTTCACCAGCAATGCATTAGTGTTGCCATTTTCCCACATCGTCTCAGGGAGAGCATTTAGAAAGATATTGCAGAAGTTCAGGTGAGAGGTAAAGATATCTGAACTTAGATGATGGTAGTTTGATATGCAAATGGGACATCTAATTTGAGATACCTAGAAAGCCCAGTGTGTTTTCAGCCTGTACTTGAGAGGGTGAGTAGGGTTACAGTGTTTTTTGGGGGTGGTTGTGCTTGTGGCAGGATGGGCAGTGTATGTGTTGGGAAAAATAGGATTTAACTTCAGGTCTTACAGCAGCAAACGTTAGTTATGTTGATTTTTTTACATGTATTTACCATAAACATGAAAGTATTGCTAGAATATCACTTAACATATTTTGAAGTATGGAGAAGTATGCTGACAAATCAACAAAGAAGGAAATTAATTTCGAAAGGAAGAAGTCAGTTGATGGCTACCAGATTTGTCTTTTGCTCCAGTAAGCTATCTTATTATCATCTTTTTAGTTTTTCATAGTCATTTTTTCTAGAAGTCATACCATTTCGAGTGTTCTAAGACTGAAAAATAGTTGAGGGCATATTCTGCTGCAGTCTTTCTCTGTAGTCAAAAAAATGGGTCCATCTTGGGAAAAATCACTTTGATTTTGTGCTTCTATATTGGTTATTTTATCTGTGTAATTGTTCTCTGACACCAGCATTATTTTCCTTGCCTCTTTGTACTAGAAATGAAATCTTCATTGAAATTGATATGAATTCTGTTTCAAAAATATCTGAAATCCTTCTCAATTGATCCCTGAAATTTCCTTTTCCACCCTGGTACTAATTTAGCTCTTTGTATAAAGTTTTTTTTTTTTTTTAAAAGAAAAATCTGTTTATGTCACGGTGTTTTTCTTGTGAAAACCAACCTTTCTTCTTGTGAACTGATAATAGGAGATGTAATCCTATGTCTTTTCTTTTGTGCCTGAGCTATTAAAACAGCATGCTCAGGAAACTTTGTCATTTATATATGATAAAATTCACCAGAGCATCTTTTTTTAAAAATCGCGTTTCTCAAATAAAGCTTCCTGGTTGTTATTCCTTACATCCAAAAGGTTTTATCTTAGGACTGTTTAACTCTGTCATCCAAGTGGAGTGACTGGAGAAGGGACCATCTCAATCTTTGTATTTGTATCCCCAGAACTTGTCAAAGTGTCTGGCACTTAGCCAGTGCTTAATGAAGACTTGTGGATTGATACTATTCAGCACTTAGCTCAATTCTGGGCAGATGATAGGTGTGTAATAAATGTTTATTGATGGATATGTTTTTGAAATTCTGTGTTTTTAGAGTTTATATTTTTAGACAAATAAGATTTTGGTTAATTTTTCAAATGAAACATTTGCAGATGGGCATAACAGAAAACCCTAGAAGGAGGAGAGATACTAAATTGAAAGCAGTATGAATCAGTGATATTAAGTCACTGTGTGAAGAAAAATCCACATCTTTTGGAAATGTTTCACAAGGAGCATAATATGTAAAATCTGAGCAATAATTCTTTTTGCTACATTCTGAATTTTGATGTATGTTAAGAATGAAATATCCAGTTTTGGCCACCACACTTTAAAAAAGTATGGGGAGAACATCAGGAAAAGTATGTGGAGCACTGGAGCTGAATAGAAGAGCAACAAAAATGGCCAAATAGATGATTTTTTTTTGAGGGAAAGGTTAAAGGGAGTTGGTGCTGGTTAGGTTAGAGAAGGGAGGGACAAGGAATTACTGCTTACAAGTGTATAAAAGATTTTTATGTGGGAGAATATATTATATTAATTGAATATACTATATTAATTGAAATAAGATAAGTTAGACTTGGATTAAAATGGGAAAGGTTTTGTTTGGATATTAGCAAATTATTCATTTGTTAAGTTCTCACTCTGTGCAAAGAAAACATTGTGCTTGTTGCTGGGAAAACAAAAGATATGACAGATTTTGCTGTTAAGAAGTTACAGTTTAAAAGGTGGAAAAACATGCAGAAGTCACCATACCAATTAGATAGAGATAAGTGCAAAGAAATGTCTAGGCAAAGTATTATGAGATAATTGAAGAAGAGATCACTGGTGCAGGAAGCTTGGAGGCTTCTGACTCAGACTTGATTGAAGATTAAAAAATGCTTGATGGGATTGGGGAAAGTTCATTCTTAGTATGGGAGATTTGATTCATTATCAAGTCTATGGAATAATTCCGTTTGACTGTAATATAAAGTATGTGAGGAGGGGGAAGTATGAATCAGTGAATGAATAACATTTATTAAGTGCTCACTTTGTGCAGGTTACTGTGCTGAGGGCTAGGTTGGGATACAAATAGAAACACAAGATAGTTTGCTCTCAGAAGAGACTAGTCTGAGATTGAACAAGAAAAATAGTGTGGAACTCTTGAAATACCAGAATCAGGAATTTATGCTTTATTCAGCAGGCAGTGAAGAGTCATTAAAAATTTGTCAGTAGAGGAGTGACATGACTGGAGAGGTACTTTAGAGAGATCACAGGTGTCAAGCTAGAATTTTGCAGGTTACAAGTGGCCTACAAAATTCCCAGTGAAAATGTAATTGGAACTATCTAGTAGCCATGTCTTTATGTCCCCAATATTCAGTACAGTGCCTCATACATATGGAGTATCCCAGAAGACTTAATATAGTTTTAAACTTTAATAACTTCTAAAATATAAAGTTACAAAAACATCATTTGCAAATTTAAGTTTCGTTAAAACATTTAGTTTTGTGAATAACTAAAACTGTATAGGCATTTAGACATACTGAGCTGGCACACTGGTTGAAGTTAGATTTGGAGATAAAAATTTGGGAGTCAACTTCATAGAAATAGATTATTATTGAAACTGTGTGATTGGAGTGAATAACGACATTGTTGACAAAATACTGGAGAGTTAGGATTGCTACATTTTCACCTTCTTTAATAAGAAATTATAGCTATCTTGGATAGCCTAACATGCAAGGTAGTAGGCTGGGCAAGATATCTCAAAGTCTTCTTCGATTTATTATTTGTTAAATTTTCTGATTTAATTATATAAATTATATTTCTCATATTTACTGCATGTTTTTTTAAAGGACAATTTAAAAACAATTTAATTTTAATATTGTAATTGATTTTGAGTTTGATGTCAGACTTTTACGAGAAAGTAATACAAATCATTGCATTTTTTCCTGTTCTCTCCTTGAGTTTTCTGATTGGCTAGCATTATTACATTAATATATGTATATGTATTCCCATATTGCTTTTTTAATTAATGCTGTTTCATCTCAAAAATAATTTTTACTTATAAAATTTTTATTTTCACTTATAAAAGCTTCAGTTGTTTAATTGAAAATGACCTTCAGACAATGGTTGGGAAACTGAGTTTTATATCTTTTATGGGTTATAAACAAGATCTCTTTTCTTCAGTTAATGTAGAATTGGCAAATGAAATGAACTGATTCTTGGATAAATCTCTCTGAATTCACATTAATAAAGTTTGGTTCATGTTTATTGTCTGGAAGAATTGTTAGGATGGCTCAATGTTTCACCTCCTTTGATGTATGTTATGTGCGAAAGCTCTTCAAAGTCATTGTTACTCTAAATAGCCCTCCAAGTTACTTTGAAGCATTTATACAGGAAATATGTATAAATGAGACAATAAACTTATAAATGAGCTTAAAAATTAGTCTAAAACTTTTTCTGCCATCAATAAGTGGCATCTTTCCTTATTTATAGCTTTGAATGATTAACAGAAATTTATCTTTATATCATTTTCTATCACTATATCAATATAACCTAATTCTTTAACATATAGTTCTTTATATGGGTGTGGGAGGATTTTTCCCTACCATTTTGTAATAGTTAAAAACAGTTTTTCAGTGGCATAGCAGAAAGAAGGGAAAGGATTTGACTGGAAATACTGACAGAAAAATTAAAAGTACAGAAGAAAAGTTAAAAGAAAGTTTCCTTCTTTTTGGTTTAGTACCAGGTTATGATGTAATAATTAATGGTCTTGGTACTAGGAACATGAAATTAGTCATAATTCATAAGTCAGACCCTTATAGTTCATTTGGCCCAAGTATAGAATTAACACAAACTCCAAATTAATGTGATGTGGGACGGGAGTGGATGACTTCTCCCTGGCATCATGCTTAATGTTGAGATATTATATGTATACCAGCTACTATTCATGAAGTTTTTTAAAAAATAAATTTTTATTGACATCATTTGTTTTTAAGTCACTTGCTTGTTACTCCCTCCTCTCTCGTCTCTGTGTTGGGAGCCATCCTTTAAATTCAAAAAAAGAGAGGGGAAAAAAGTTCAGTAGAATCAATCAAGATATTAGAAAAGCTTTAATGCTTTGCATTGTTCCACTTTTATGATCCCCCACCCTCCACAATTAAGGCAGACAGAGGCGTTTTGTCATAGAGCTTCATTAGGACCAAGAATGATTGCTAAAATTATTTAGCCTTCAATTTTTATTTTGTTGTTATTTATATTTCCATGTATTAGTCATTATATGTGTGTATATATATATATACGTACGTGTGTGTATGTGTATGTATGTGTGTGTGTGTGTAGATAGTTTTCCTTGTTCTGCTTACATCATTTTGCATTAATTCATGGAAATGTTTACTGTTTTGTATTCATGATATTCATTGTTTCTTACAGAACAGTAACGTTCTATTCTGTAATTTTCTATTCCATATGCTGCAATTTGTTGTTATTCTGTAGTAATTGGGCATCAACTTAGTTTCTAGTTCTTTGCTACTATCAATACTACTGCTTTTTTTTTCATTGGCCTTGTTGCTATATGTGGCTAGCAGTAAAACCTCTGGGTCAAAGGGTATGAAAATATACTTTATGTAATTGCAAATGCTTTACAGAATAGTTGGTCCAGTTCATAGTACTATCAACACTGCATTAGCATGCTTCTCTTTCTACCTCTCCAACACTGAATATTTCCATCTTTGCCAGTTTTCTGGATGTGAGATAAAGCCTGAAGGTTGTTTTAATTTGAGTTTTTCTAATTTTTGGTGATTTTGGATTATTCATATGGTTGTCAGTGATTTACAATTTTTCTCTTGAGAACTGTTTGTTCTTATCCTTTGACTACTTCTCTGTTGGCAAATTACTAACATTTCTGTGAGGTGTTGATAAATCTTAGGTGTCAGATTCTAATAAGAGATATCTGATGCAAAGAGTTTTCCCATTTGACTTAACAGTCCTGTCCTAGATAATGTCAGTTTTGTTTGTGTAAACCAGGAGTGGGGAACCTGTGTCCTCGAGGCCACATGTGGCTCACTAGGTCCTCGGGTGCAGCCTTTTGACTGAGTCCAAGTTTTACAGAACAAATCCTTTCATTAAGGGGATTTGTTCTGTGAAGTTTTGGAGAAAGCAGGAGTGGCCTTGGCCAAGACTCAGGGGTTAGGTTGGAAACTGGGGTCTCAGGTGGGTCTCTTGTTCTAGCTAAAGGTGTTACCTGGCAAAACTCAAATACTTATTTGTGGTCAGTGACCTAATTGTTTTTTTTATTTAATTTGATTGGTACCTGTTGATATAACCTAAAGATTCTTTATCACATTTTCTTATTAGTGGTTTGTCCTGTCTGGGGGTCCCATATGTTTGCTAGTTGAACACAAGTGATGCTGTTTACCAACCTTTACCACACGTGTATTTTAGTATTGAAAAACAAGTTTGAAAAAAAGTATCAAAATACTTCATCACAAAATGGTGGCTCAATACAAAATGGAGTCATTTATGCCAAGATAACTACATTCTACCCTCAAGAACTGGCTGTTCTTGCAGGCATCTAGAATGGTTTGTGATTAATATTATTATTATGACCAATGTAATCTAAATAACAGTTCCAGATAGTGATATACACATTGCTTTGGGTTAGTGTTAACAAATGGTTTACACTAACATCAACACTAGGCTTAATATTAACATGTTATTAAATATGTTTTAATAATGAGTCTTTCAAATTATTTCATGGTTTTTCATGGCAAGGCCTCTGCAGACCAAATCCCAACGTAGGAGTAGATATTACATGATTTAAATTTTTTTCTTCCCATTCTTGTCCATAGTCAGTACTCTTTAGCCTATTATTAATGATCATTCCATTCATAATATGTGTTTTTCTTTTTGCAGAGTTTGACTAAATTCTCAATTGTCTATACTACCTCTTGGCAACCCCTAAGAAGAGAAGAGGGCCTAAAACAGAGCCTTGGGGGAGACCTAAGAATTGTGGGTTAGATCTGAATGGAGAACCAGCAAAAAAAACTGAGGAGTAGTCAGACAGCTAGGAGGAGAACTAGGAAAGAAAATTGTTACGGACATCATGGACAAAGAGAGAGTACTTTATGAGAAAGTTGTCTGCAATGTTAACATTATAGAAAGGCCAAGAAGGATGAGAGTTTAGAAAAGGCCTTTAGATTTGGCATTTAAGAAATAATGATAGCAAATATTACATAGTACTCTAAGATTTATAAAGTGCTTTACATTTATCATTTTATAATTTATTTATTAATATGTTATAAGTTTATCCTCATAATGGTCCTGTGATAGAAGTGCTTTTATTATCTCCATTTTACAAATGAAGGAACTGAGACCAAAAGAGGTTAAATGACTTGCCCAAGGACGTAGCTAATAAGTATGTAAGGTGGGATTTAAATGTATCTTCCTGATTTCAAGACTAACCCTCTATCCATTATGCCACCACATGTTTCATTGGTTAGAATGGAAAATGTTTCTTATTCTGAGTCAGATGACACATGTTCATGTCCTTATTCTGTTTCTCAGCTGTCTGTGCAACTTTGGGCAAGGCATTCCACAGATATAGGCTTCAGTTCCTTCACCTATAAAATTTAGGGCTTGGACTAGATGAAATCTAAGGCTCTTTCTAAATATAAAATCTATGTTCTTGTCATCTGAGATCCTTTCATTCATCATTCATATAAAGCAGGAGTTCTTAACCTTTTGTCTCATGAACACGTGTGACTGGTTAGCCCTCTGGTGGGGTGACCCAGGATACTCTTTTCGGCTCTCTCTGGTGTGTTGTCTTCTCCATTAATGTAAGCTCCTTAAGGACGAGAACTTTCTTTTTGGTTTGTACTTGTATCCCAGTGCTCAGCACAGGGCCTGTCACATAGCAACTGTGTATTTCCTTCTTTCTTCCTATGGACCCATTCTCTGAATAGTATCTTAAAATAATTGAAGAAAATTTTAGATTTCACCTAGAGGTTAATGAAATAAAGATGTAACGTTTTTCTTCATCCAATTACATGTACCCTAGGTTAAGGAGCTCTGATTTAGAGGAATAAAATGTTCAGAATACTAAGGAAAATAATTAATATTAGGAGTGAAGGTGGCCTAGCTTTATTATATCTGAAACAAAGTAACTGTTAAAGGATAAGATCAGTTTTCAAAGAATTATAAACCATTAACAACAAAATTGGAACACATACTCCAGATCACTAAGAGATAAGAGGCATGCCAATTGAAATAGACAAACTCTGAAGTTTCACCTCATATCAGTAAAATTGTCTAGGGTGATAAGTTAAAAGGAATCTGTGAGTGAGACCATCCTTTACCCACAGCAGATCGCAATTGCTCTATTAACTTAGTAGCTAAGTCCTAGCTACTTTGAGGTACAGTGAGGTAAAATGACTTCTCCACAGTCACACACCTAATAATAGGTGTCTGAGGCCAGATTTTAACCCAGTTCTTCCTGACTACCAAAGATTATAAGACAGAAAAATAGTTCTGGAGAAGTGGTGACAAGACAGGCACACTAGCATGTTGCTGATGAAACTTTGAATTGTTTTAAACTTTCTAGAAAAGTTTGGAATTATATGCAAGAAATTATTCAGCTCTTTGTAGGATAATCTGCTCATAGAATTAGAAGTGGAGGGAACCTTAAAGGTGATCTAGTTCAGTGGTATCAAACTCAAATAGAAACAGGGGCCACAAAACATAAGAATTCCTGTGGGCTGCATGTTGACTTAGAAAGCCACATATTAATTTTATCTATGTTTTATTGTATTTGTATTTTCATTTTTTGTTTAATATTTCCTAATTACTTTTTAATCTGGTTCAGGCTTCACTAAGAGTGTTGGGACCACGAGTGGGCACATGTTTGATACCTCTGATTGAGTCCCACCCTCTCTCATTTTATACATAAAGAAACAGAGTTGCAGAGATCTTAAGTGACTTTCCCAGGTCACATAGCTACTAAATGTCACAGGAATATGAAACTAAGTCCTCTGATTCCAAATTCAGAACATTTTCTACCATACTCCATACCCTTTGACTCACTGATCCTACTACTGGGCATGTATCTAAGGGAGGTGGAAGACAGAAAGCAGTCCTATATATGTGAAAATATTCAGAGCAGGACTTTTGGTATGGCATCAAAACTGGAAACAAAATTTAATTAATTATGCAAATTAATTCCCATTCCTTGAGGAATGACTGATAGCTATGGCATATAAATGTAATGACCTATTGTTGCACCTTTTGTTGCATTCAGTTGTTCAGTTGTGTTTGTCTCTGTGACCCCTATGTGGACCATATCATGCTGGGGCCTCCTATACTCCACCTTCTCCCAAAGTTTGTCCAAGCTCATGTTTATGGCTTCCATAATGCTATCCAACTCATCTTTTGGTGTCCCCCTTTTCTTTTATTCTCAATCTTTCTCACCATCAGGGTCTTTCCCATGAGTCCTGTCTTCTCATTATGTGGCCAAAGTACTTAAGTTTCAGTTTCAGTATTTGATCTTCCTGTGATGAATAGTCTGAGTTAATTTCTTTAAGTATTGACTGATTAGATCTCCTTGGTGTCCAAGGGATTCTCTAAAGTCTTCTCTAGCACCACAATTCAAAAACGTCCATTCTAGGATATTCAACTTTCTTTATGGTCCAACTCTCACAGTTGTACATTGCTACTGGAAAAACCATAGCTTTGACTATATAAATCTTTGTCAGGAAGGTAATGTCTGTGCCACTTAGTATGCTCTCTCGATTTGCCATAGATCTCCTTCTAAGGAGTGTCTTTTAATATCATAGCTGTAGTTGTCATCTGCAATGATCTTTGAGCCCAAGTGTATAAATTGGGACACTGCTTCCCTTTCTCCTCCTTCTATTTGCCAGCAAGTGATGGGACCAGTTGCCAAGATCTTACTTTTTTTGATGTTAAGTTTCAAGCCAGCTTTTACACTTTGCTCTTCCACCCTTATCAAGAGAATTCTTAATTCTTCGCTTTCTGATAGTTCTCCCAGGAACCTTAATTCTGGCTTTTGATTTGTGCGGCCTGGCATTTCATGTGATCTACTTTGCATACATGTTAAATAAATAAGATGACTAATACAATCTTGCCATATTCTTTATCCAACCTAAAACCAATCAGTTCAGTTACAACTGTTGCTTCTTGGACTGCATACAAGTTCCTTAGGAGACAAGTAAGATGATCTGACACTCCCATCTTTTTGAGAACTTGCCACATTTTGTTGTGATACACATAGTCAAAGGCTTTAGTGTAGTCAGTTAAGCAGAAGCAGATTTTTTTTTCCTGGAACTCCCTTGCTTTCTCCATAAGCCAACAAATGTTGGCAATTTGGTTTCTAGTTCTTCTGCATCTTTGAAAACAAGCCTGCTCTACTGGTAATTCTCAGTTCACATATTGCTGAAACCTAGCTTGCAGATTCTTAAGCATAACCATTCTGGGAGATGAAATGAGTGCAATTGTTTAGTAATTTGAATGTTTCTCACATTGCTTTTATTTAGGATTGGGATGTAAACTGATCTTTTCCAATATAGTGGTCACTGTTGAGTTTTCTTAGCTAGCATATTGAGTGCAACACTTTGATAGCATCATCTTTGAGGATTGTAAATAACTTAGCTGGAATTTCATCACTTCCACTAGCCATATTGTTGGAAGTGCTTCCTAAAGTCCACTCATCATTCTCCAGAAAGTTTGGCTCTAGATCAGCAGCTCCACCATCTTGGTTATTGTTGATGTTAGGATCTTTCTTATATAGTTCTTTTGCGTAGTTTTGCCACCTCTTCTTAATTTCTTCTACTTCTTTTAAGTTCCTGTCCCTTTTGTCTTTTATCATACCCAATTTTGCATGAAATGTCGCTTGTTATCATTAATTTTCTTGAAGAAATCTCTTGTCTTTCCCATTCTGTTTTCTTCAATTCCTTTGCATTATCTTCTTATCTTTCCTTGCTATACTTTGGATTTTTGTATTATCTTGGACATATCTTTCCCTTTCCCTTTCCTTTTTCTCTCAGCTCTTTGTAAAGCCTCATCAGAGAGCCATTTTGGTTTTTTGATCTTTTTCTTTTAAATGATTTTGTTGCTGCTTTTTGTACAGTATTAGAGACCTCTGTCCATAGTTCTTCAGATACTCTACCAGATCTAATCCCTTCAATCTATTCATCACTTCTACTTCATATTTATAAGGAGTATTATTTAGGTCATACCTATATAGTCTGATGGTTTTTCCCACTTCCTTCATTTAAGTCTGAAATTTGCATTAAGAAGAATCTCATGATCTGAGCCACAGTCAGCTCCGGGTCTTGTTTTAACTGACTGAAATAGAGCTTCTCCCTCTTTGGTTGCAGAGTATATAATCAATATGATTTCAGTATTGATCATCTGGTGACATCTGTATGGAGACATTGAGTTATTGAAAAAGAGTGCTTGTTCTGACCAGTGAGTTACTCTACATTGTAGTCACTACTCTGCTTCATTTTGCACCTTACTAAATTAGGAAACTAAGGAATTCAGAAAAGCAGTGGAGCAGTTGTATGAATTAATGCAGAGTAAGAAAACCAGAACCATGAAAGCAGTATATGAAATGACTACAGAAGTATCAATGAAAATGGCATGAAAATACAACTCATATGAAATACAGTGATCATTCTTGGTACCACAACATAGATGACGAAGCATATCTCCCCCTCAGGGCAGAGAGAGCAGGGGAAATCTGGAACCTGAATATTAGTATATGAGTTCTCAGTGGGGATTGACGAGGATTTTTGGTTTTAGTTTTACCTAACTCTTTTTCTTTGTTATAATACTGTTGGGGTCCAGTAGGGGCATAGTGGGAAATGTCTGTTTTATATGAATTAACCAAAATAGAAACATAATATCAGTATAGAAAATGTACAAGCTGCTAAGGACTGACTCTTAAAAAACAACAAATCTTGAAAGAAAACATTAATACACTTTTGAAAATCTTAGTGTTTTAAGTAGCTAATTGACAGCTGATATTACTACATTGCAAAAAATGCAAGGGCTGTTGGAGGGGAAAAAACTTCTGTTTTCTTTATTTCCCAATTCCTATCACCCTCCTTCTGGGCTGTGACTTGGGACTTTTGTTGCTGTTATTACTACTATTAATATGATCCTTTCCCCACTCATCAATGTACTGGAAGATATATAGTTGTGTTTCCACTTTTGACCTCCTTTATTTTTAGTATAGCCTCTCCCCTTGTGTTTGGTTATCACAGTATTGATGCCTCATTATCATCATAAACTGAACATAGCAAAATCAAATGGTAAATTCTTTTCTACTCTGTGAAATCTTTCAAATACGTATGTGGGACATTTCACTAAACAGGGAATCTGGGACATATTTCAGCCTTAGTTATTTTTTTCCCTGCATTCAGTGGTTATCACATTTTATTGCTTTCCCAGCATTTTAGCTTTCCCTCTTTTTTTTCAGTCTTACAATTTAATCTGTGGCTCAGACTCAAGTTTATAATATTTGAAGAAGTGCAGCTAGCCCTTAACACCTTGTCAGTTGCTGTCATGTACTTCTTACCTTGTATATTGATATTCTATTTCTGTTTTGGCTAATTTGTATAACCTAATTTATATTTACTATTAATAATACAACCCTAAAACAACATTCTGTAGTACTGCTTTTGATGAAAGGAATGAAGTATGGTACTATTTCTGAATTCTTCTAGCCCTTTAATTGTAGACAGCCCATCTACTCCTGCCTTCCCTCCCACCTCTTTCAAGTTCTTGGCTGATTTCTTCCTTTATTGGCTTGTGTACCAAAAGTAGAGGTCAGCACTTGAGCGTGAGAAAAGGGAGTTTATTGAATTGCAGAAGAGTGAGCATACTTGTCTTGATGAATTTCTTTTCAGAGCAGGCATACAGGATGTGTAATGCTGTTTTGAATTGGCAATTTGCATATGGTAAGTTCAAATGGAAATACAGTCTGTAAACTCTCTAGTAAGTTGGTGCTTTTTCATATGATAGCTATTGTTCGTATTGAACACGGATCCATAATTTCATTTTAAATAGTCTGGTCACATGAGTAGCTTAAATTATCAACGGAGTAATGCTTTAAATCTCTTGGAGCAGATACTTTCTTTTTATTCGAACAATAAGCATTGTTCTTTCTAATGGAATTGTGTACTAAAGCACTACTTAGAAATTTTGTGAATCTGGTAAATTATATAAAAACTGTATTCTGTTAAATATAATAGTAATTCTCTTTAATTTAAATTTAATTTAATTCTCAATCTTGTATTTTTCTGTATAATGTTGTATTGTTTATAGAAAATTATAGACAGTATTTTATTTTTTATACCTATAAAGAAATATTTCCTGTACTTTATTGCTATATTCTCTTACCGTTATCATTCCTCTTCAATAAGAGATTTCAGAATTTATATCACTTGTAATTTGCAATTGTAAATCAATAGTGCATCTGTGTTGGGGGGGTGAATCAGTTTATTTAATGTCTTTTCTCTTGTTTGATAGTATTTATTTGAAGGCTATATGATTTGCTGTGTAGTATTAAGGCCTCTGTTTCTGCTATGTACTGGTGCAAAAAGATAGCAGTAATTTACTCATTCATGAAGAATGTGAAAAATTAGAGCTATATTATTTTGAATTAAAAAATGAAACTATAATATCAACATATAATATTGTATCGTTATAACACATTGTAGCTTTGTTTTAAAATACTGTTATGATCTTTGCAATGTCAAGTTCAATGAAAAGGGATTTGGTCCTTTTAAACCATCCTTTGTATCCATAGTACATGTATTTTGTATATTTTGGAAGCTTTTTAAAGACATTAATAAGGGGACCAATTGTATGCAAGTTTTTAGGTCTCTGATTAGAAGGAGAGTTCACAAGTCCAACTACTGGGGAAAACTTAAATTTGCTTAATACAATGTTTGTTCTTAAGGAGCAGAGAGAAGAACAGAGGTAGAGACCAAGCTTGTACTTAGGGCAAATGGGACTTTCCCTCAAATCTAATAAGAGGCAATTAAAAGAGTCCCTTGCTAGAGAGATCAAAGATGACACAACTGTGACACAAATCTCCCTCAGAGCCATGAAATTTATTGGAGATGGCTCTAAGTTGAGGTATTTTCTATCTTTCTTGGCCCTTTCTTGCATAGTTATGCATGTATGTTTAACTATATATGTGTATGTATGTATGCATGACTCCTAAACTCCTTGGAGGTAAGGAAGGTATCCTATTTATTCTTTGTACCTTTCTAACATGTAATGCTCTCAACATCGTAAGTATTTAGTAAATGTTTTCTGAGTTGAATTTCTGACTGAGTTTATTAAGAGTCACTTTCTAGTGGCATTTTGGAGTTTGTGAATCTCTAAGTCTTGAAGTAAATTATATTTCATATCTTTAAGTATAGTAATGAACAATTGAGCTTCACTTAAAGGATAAAAATGAAAAGACACAAAATGCTAACCCTGGATTAGCAGAATCTATCCATGCAAGTTCTGGAAAATCCTACTGAGCAGGAAAACCTTTGTGGATGGACAGTGAACTTTGATACAGAATCATGTAGTTGAGAGTGCTCTACAAAACCATCTTGTCCATCATGTGGCTATCCAACAGTTCCTTGTACAACATTGCCAAGAAGTGGTCATGCAGCCTTCACTTGAAAAGTATTTGGGAGAATATAATGCAGTTGGGTTCTGGTAGTCAGTTTTTACCATAGAATAGGTACAGTATATATCTGAATAAGATCTGTGCACTTTAATGGACTGCAAGCTCAGTAAGGAATCAGCAATGGTAACCAAAAAAGCTAATTTAGGCTTAAGCTTTATTAAGAGAATAATTACTAGAGAGGTGCTTTGTTACTGAGTTGTTTCAGTCATGTCTATTTGTGACCCCACATGGGATTTTCTTGGCAAAGATGCTGGAGTGGTTTGCCATTTCCTTCTCCAGCTCATTTTACATGTGAGGAAACTGAGGCAGACAGGGTTAAATGACTTGCCCAGGGTCATATACCTAGTAAGTGTCTGAGACCTTATTTGAACTCAGGTCTTCCTAACTCCAGGCCTGGCACTTTATCCATCGTGCCACCTAGACACCCAGAGAGGTGCTAGTCATGTTTTACTCTGTCTGGCCCAGACCATCTCTAGAGTATTGTTTTTAGTTTTAGGCACTACATTTTAGGTAGGTTAAGTATTGTTAAAACTAGAGATTATGAGGGACTTTAAGAAGATCATGCCACAAGAAATGGATGGATTGGCGATGTGTACCTTGATTGAGAAAGGACTTTTTGGGGAACACAAGGCTGGCTTCAAGTAGACATCTTTTACTTCCCTAATAATAATCACAATAATGATAGTAATAGCTAGCATTTTTAGAGCTATATAAAAATATTTATAAAAATATATATATATATAAAATATATCTATATAAAAATATCTATCTGAAAGAGTATCAGTATGTGTGTTGAAACCCTCACGATATAAGAAGAGTATGAGAGATTGAGTCAGGTACTGAACTTATTGAGGAAGGAAAAAAGTGATGTTTTGGGGAGGAGGGTGTCAACGTATAGCATAACAACCATCAGAATTGTGATTTGGATATAATTTGGAATGAAGTAGGAGAGATTACTGAGTAATGGTCACAGAGGCAGGATTTAGAAGTAGCAGTGGAGAACAAGAAGTATTCTGACTAGTTTGTGACCTTCCTTAATCAATGAGTACGGGCCAGTGCCAGAAATGAAAGTGCAACTAATATTGGAAGGGGTGGCTAAGGATTTGTGTCATCCTAGGGAGCCAGGTTGCAGTAAGAGCCAGAAGATGAAGGTAGTGGGACAGGAAGAGAGATTTTAAGATGAAAGCAAGTTTGTTGGCTATGGAATGGTGATGTTCAGAGATCACAGTGGAAAGGAGGGTAGGTAGATCTGGATGGAGGTATTTGGGGGATAGGGCTGAGGAGGACGGGAATAAATCGGGAATGGAGAATGGAGTTTGTACAAATGATAGCAAGATATTCAGAATTAGTGGGATGGTAAGAGTATGAGAGCGTATGAGTATGTTAACTATTGAGGAATGAATCCAGGCAGATTACCAGTGGCTCGAGAAAAGTTCATTGAGGGAAGGAGCTGATTAGATTGATTGTTCAGGGTTCGACCTCAATGTCCTGAGAGCTCCAACTCATAGTATGCAAGAACAGGCTTGGGATAATCTGAAAATGAGGCAGTAACTGGCCGTTTGAGATAGATCTGATCTGAGAAAGGAATAGGGCAAAGACAGTGGGCTGGTATAGGGGCTGACACAGGCCTTACTGGGAAGTTTTGGATGAAGACAGAGGCCACACTGAGATAAACTATGTCTTGACTGACAACAGGGCTCCTTGGGAAGTCTGAGTAATAATAAGCAGGACATAACAGGCAAGCAAGCTGTGTCTTAGAGAGGAAGTATCATATAAACTTTGAGGAGAGAGGAGAAAATTTGGAATGACCACTACAGCAAGTGTGATAGTCAATCAGGAAAGAATAAAAAAAGGATGGCATTCAGCATCGAGGACTCACTTGAGATTAGGTACACAAATTTATGGTCACTCCTATTGGTAGGAGTGTGTGTGTTCAGAAGAATGTTAATAGGTATGAAGAAGGCTGATAGTGGGATCAGTGAATTTTGTTGATGCATGTCTAGAGAGGATAAATATTAGGCCAAAGGAAGCTTGTAGTATATAATTGAAATGGTGAAATACAGAGTTAAGATTGTAAAGGAATGGAGGACAAGTCATAGCTCAAGTGATAGACTGAAAGAACAGGGAGTGGAAGGTCTAGAGGTTATAGTGAGGACAAAGCATAGGTTTCAGAAATAGAATGCTCCTAATTTAGTAAGACATATCTCTCTATATATCCACACACATATATATATGTATATATATAAAACATATATATATGTTTATACACACACATTTTAAAAAATAACTATTACCTTTGGAAAGACAAAATTATACACTAAAGTTGAAAAATGCTCTGTTTTCCCTTGAAATGTAGAAATTTTGTGCTACTCTAGATTAAAGATAATTACTATGTAACTAGTACTTAAAAGACTTTTAATATTAATTTTTGCATAATTTAATTGAAACATTCCTTTTCTGGTCTTGCATATCTTTTATGATGTGACATACCACTTTTTGCACACAAATCATCTTTGATAATGTTCTGCAGTATACTTACTGTCACCTTTTATATAGTTTTTTGTTTTGCTTCTTCTAAGGTCTTGATTTTAAATAGAAATAGTGTAGAATCAGTAGGAGAATATTGATGTTAAAAAAGAGGAGCTATTGGAACAGCGAGTAGCCTAAGATCACTGAACATTACTGTGCTTTTTCCTACCTGTGATCAAGTCTCATCTCTTTCTCCACTTTAGTTCTGGGTCCTTGATATCTATCTGCAGTGACTTTTTGCACACATATTGTTTATATGTACATACATATGTATGTGTATATATTTGCATGTATACATTAACATATGTATATGTATGGACTATAAATTGCAGAAACTTTTCCCACTCGCATAGGGAGAAAAAGCTTCTCCTTGGAAATTCCCTATATGTTTGAAATCACAAGTCTAATTTTAAAAAGTATATGTTTGTGTGTGCGTGTATGAATGAATGTGTGTATGTGCATGTTTGCATGCATGTATATAGGTTGAGAATGTGGCATTTTTTGTGTCTAGTCTTAGGGCTAGATTCAGGTATCACTTCTGATATGTAAGTAGTTTGTGTTGATTGCCAGCCCACCCAAGCACTCCATAGTGAAAGCTGCAGAATAGTCCCTAATCTATTGGTAGAGGGAGTTTGCTGATTAGAAATCCTTTACAACCAAAAAAAAAAAAAGCCATAGTTCTGGACAAAAGAAAAATTGTAGTCATGGACTAATTCAGTGTTGCCTAGTCTCATGTTGTGTTCTGGTAAATATGTTTTTTTTTCTACTTTGTTTCTTCAGTGTCAGTGAGTAGACAAATAAGTTTCTAGTGACTGGTTGTCACTGAGGAGGCTTTTTGGTGTTTTGAACATCTGTCAGTGCAAGCAGTATACAGTTACTTTTGACTAAGTGTATTTGGAGAAATTTGCAACATTTCCCTTATTTCATGACAGTATGGTTTTATTAATAAATAGTATAATAGCATCCATAATAATTGTTAAGCATCCTATTACAGATGATCAATGAGATTCTGGATTCAGCATGTCATTACCTAACTGTCATGACATTGAAAAATTATACTTGAAAATGATTCCCATTTTCATGAACATATGTTCAGCTGAAACACTATTTATAAAATATCATGAGCATCCCTGTGCAATACTTAATATTCACTGAGATAGTCAAAATCAAATGAATATTAATTCAAGCAGGAAATATCCTAAATTCCATATGTTATCAATATATTATAGGCTTATAACTTCACAGGCTATCCTATTGATCTGACTTACAAAATAGTATGGAAAAATCTTAATTTTCTTTAGTAGATAACTTTAAATAGAAGATTATTCAACTGAAAGTAGAAGATTATTGTTTGATTGCTATAAAGCCTTCATGTGTATTCCTTTGCCTCCTAATTAATCAGAAGCAGTACATTTGGCCAGCATCTCTTCTTCATGTTTCTTAACCTATATATTCATTGAAACTTCCAACTATTATCCTGTAAATTCAAGCTTTAAGAAGTAGTTTTGAAGTCATGGTTATTCATTATAAGAGTTGTCCATGAACACTAATACTAAAATAGACAGCAATCAAGTTACTCTGAGCATCACATGGAGCAGTATATTTTAGTTATATCTACGTTTACTCTGTACATTAATTGCTCTTAAGTGGCAAAATGGATTTTCAACAGTACATTCTGTAGTATAGTAGCATTATCAACTACAAGTTCCTGTCCATCTTACGTCCTAAATTTTTCAATGTCTTCAAAAAATATGGCCATGGCCTGCTTATTGCTGCTAAGTCAAGTGTTCTGTTCTTTCCCTGTAAGTGGCTGCGATGACTGGATTTCATCTGTAAAGTTCTTTTTTCTTTTTTTTTTTAATCATTTTGTTTTCAATCAGGAAATAATCTGCCTTCTCTTCCCTTTCCTCCCTTTGAGAAAGAAAGAAAAACAAAACTTGTTGTTGACAGACATGTATAGTTAAGCAAAATGAATTTCCATATTGGCCATGTCCAAAAAAATTACATCCTAATCTGTTCTCTGAATCTGTATCAGAAAATGAGTAGCATGTTCATCATGAGTTTTCTGAAATCATAAAGCTGATCAGAGTTCCTGAGTATTTCTAAGTTGTTGTCTTTACAGTGTTGTTATCATCGTATAAATTGTTCTTGTTCTGAAGAGTTTAATCTCCATCAGTTTATAAAATTTTTCCCAAATTTCTCTGAAACAATCCCCTTTATTTCTTGTAGCACAGTAGTGTTAATTACATTTATATATTATAGCTTGTTTCTCCATTCCCCAATCGATGGATATATCCCCTCAGTTTTCAATTTTATATCATTACAAAATAAGCTGCTATAAATATTTTTGTACATGCTTAAGATTTTATTTGGCTTGGACTGATGCCTCCCTTAATTTCCTCTAGCTAGAATTCCCTCTTCTACCCTTTGCCTTTTGTTTCCTTGTTTAGTGAAATATGTTCTGTACTCCACTTAGTGCATGTATCTGTGTATTCTTTCCTCCTTTGACCAGTTCAGATGAGAATGAATTTCATGTCACCTGATTGCCCCCTACCTCTTCCTCCTTGTTTTATAGACCTCTTCTTGTCTGCCCTGATCGTATGAGATAATTCTCCCTGATCTTACTCTGTCCCCACCTCCCACCACCCACCCCAAGGATTCTTTTTACTTACCTTTCCATTTTTCTTTGAGGATCATTACAGTGTAGCAATTGAACCACACAGGTGTCTGAGATTAGACCACCTGTATGACTGACTCCTTTTGTAATAGGATGCAGAAGGTACCGATCTATCATTTCCCTGTATTAGAATGCAAACAATTTATCTTCTTTTGTTCTCTATTATGATTGTTTGCTCATGTTTACTTTTTTATGTTTCTCTTGACTCCTATGTTTACAGTTTTGGTCTTTTCTTTTGGAATACTTGAAAGTTCTCTATTTTATTAAAAGTCTATTTTTCCTTACACCCTTCTCCCCTGTAGATTTGTACTTAGTTTTGCTAATTGTTATTCTTGATTATTACCCTGTATTCTTTACCTTTTGGAATATCATATCCTAAGCCCTCCATTCTTTTTAAAGTGGTGGTTGCTAAATTTTTTGTGAACTTGACTATGGTCTCTTGGTTCTTGAATTCTTTTTAGTTACTTAACAGTATTTTTCTTTTGACCTGGAAGGTCAGATTTTTGGTTATACTATTTCTAGGAATTTTCATTTTGGGGTTTCTTTTAAGAGGTGACTAGTGAATTCTTTCTATTTCTACTTTGTCATCTGGTTTCAGGAGTTCTGGGCAGTTTTGTTTTTTTTCAAAATGCCTTGAAATATGATGCTGTTTTTGGTTATTCCTCTCAGTTGGCTCATTGATTTTTAAATTTTTTCTCCTTGATCTGTTGTCTAGTTCACTAGTTTTCATATGGAAGTTTTCCATATGAAGTTTTCTTGTTATTTTTTTCTTCCTTGTAATTTTCTTTTTACTATTTCTTGATGTCTCATGGAGTCACTGGCTTTTTTTTTTTTTTTTTTTTTTGCTTCATTCAGATTTTTTAGGAGTTTGTTGTTTGGGCAAGATTTTGTACCTTGCTGTTAATTCTCTAATTCTTTCCTTCATAGATCTGATTTCTTTTCCATTTTTCCCCCCTCAGGTGCTCTTATTTCATTGATAAAAACATTTGAACTCTTCCTTCATCTCTTGCAGGAATTCTAGCTGGTTTTGTGCTCAAGCTGTGTTTTCCTTTGAAGCTTGCTCTAGTAGATATTTTGGGGCTATTCCCTACTGGGTTTATGTCTTGAGGGTCTGTTCCTGTCATCTCAGTAGCTTTTTAATGATGCAGTTATTATTTTATTTTCTTAATTTTTCAGACTACTTCATGGCTTTGGGTTTTATGTTAGGCCTGTATTCTTTATACTTCTAGAAAGAGTGCCTTTGCTGGTCTTGTTGCTGCTTTCTCGGAATATTGAGTTTTGTATTATTCTAGTATGTGAGTGAAGTGAGACTGGTGACCTCCCTCACTCAAAACAAAGTATGTGAATGGTAACAATAAAAATATTATTACCTATCATATATATAATGCTTTAAGGTTTGCAAAGTGCTTTGCAAGTATTATCTCATTTTTCTTCCTAACACATGTGCTATTATCTCCGTTTATAGATGAAGAAACTGAGACAAACTGGTTAAATGACTTGTCCAGGATCACATAGCTAGGAAGTGTCTGAAGCTGGATTTCAACTCAGGTTTTACTGACTCTAGGTCCAGTGTTCTATCTACTATATCATCTAGCTGCCAGGAACAACTTGGGTTGAAACCTACATGTTTTCAGTGCTCCTGAAGTGATCTGATTCAGGACAAATTCTGATCTGTCCTCTTCCTCCCCCCAGTCTGTGTTTTGAAAGTTCCCAACAAGGGGTTAGGTCTGAGTAACTTGCCTCATTTGGAGTTTCTATAGCCACCACCAGCCAACTGAAAACCTCTGCTGGTTCTGCATGAAAGAACTGTAAGCTCCCTTTTACTCTGGTTTTCCTGCCCTGCTTAGTCTCCTGAAAGTTTTGGAACCAGCTGCAAACTGGGAACTTGCTGAGTTCCTAGGGTCAGAGCCACACAGCTGCTATTTGCTTCTCTTTATTACTCATTATAAAACCAAGACTCAAGATTACTTTCTCTGAAACTTTATCAAAAAGTCCCCTCTCAAACTGCTCTGCATTTCTGACCTGGAACTAACTGATTTGTGATCATTAAAGCTGTCACTTGGCACCTATTCATGCACTTTGCATAACTGTAAGCATCTCTTTTCTGGATCTAGAGCCTTTTCTTGTCCTAGTATACAACCTGTGCTGTTAAAATACTTTTGTGCAGTGCCTTCCTGGCCAGACTGTCTACCATTGTCTATATCCCTATTTTTCTTTTTTTTCAACCTAAGCTGGAACAGTGATTCACTGTGCTTTTACCATTTTTCTTTCTTTTTTAGATTTCTCAGTCAGGGTTTGATCTAGTGCATTTTCTAGATCTGGAGGAGCTGGGAGCAAGGAGGAAGCAAGAGTATGGGGGAGGTTGCTGTACATTTTTCTTGATATTCCCTCATCTTGGACTCTACCTCTTACTGATGTGTTATTACTTAGATAATCCAAAAGCTCTTGCACTTTAGGAGATGAAGGAAACTATATTTTGAGAATGTTAGCTGCAGGCTTGATCTTCATAATTCAGATTTATGTGTGCAACTCATCTAGATTAGTGGATCTCAAGTAATTATTAAGTGGAATTAATGTGTTTATGGCTACTTCAAAAACTTGAGTGTATACCCCATTGTAGTGACAAGCACTTGTGGAAGCTACAGCTAGTGTTTCTTGTTATAGCTCTTTTATTTAGTTTTCATGTAATATCCCTAATATTAAACTGTAGTTCTCTCTGGTGATTTTTGGAAAATCCACTGCATGTGATCAGGACTGTCTCTATCCAATGTAATTTTTCTCCAAAAGATTGCTCCTTGTGTCACTGTCATATGTCTTGTATGCTCTTTACAGTGTTCTGGTATGTTGGGTGCAGGAAGGAAAATTAACCTCAAATGGATAAAGTTCTAGTATGCAATCATTATAAGCTGTCATTTGGGGCAGAATTACCATGGCATTGCCTTTAAAATCATCTGTTTCTCCAGCTATCAAAGGAACAATGGAATTTGGCTCCAGTTCACCATCTTCATAATTGAAACGTGTTGTCAATATGTAACTTATACAGCTCTTAGCAAGGTTGGATTTCAGACCACATATGATGATACAAAATTATAGAAAGTGTCATTAGAATTCTGACCTTTGTGGAAATGTGAAACTACAGAGCAGTTATGACTTCTTTCTAGACAATTTCTGATTTTTCATGCTAACCCTCCTGCTGCGTTGACTTGAACTTATATCTGACAAAAACTGAAGAGAGTCAGTGCTCAGTTCAAAATCAGGGTGTGTGAATTTTCCAGATCAAAGGCTGGAAAACTATAGACTTTGGCTAACCCAGTTTTTGTATGGCCTGCAAAATAAAAATGGTTTTTAACACTTTAAAATATAATAAAACATTATTTAAAAATGTGAAAACCATTCTTTGCTCGAGGTAAAACAAATAATGCAAAATTAAAACAATAAAATAAATGTAAAATAAAGAGAAATTTACTAGATGACCTCTAAGATTCCTTCTAATTCTGAATCTAGGATCCTGTGATCCAGTGAACCAGTAAAGATGTGGAGAAAAACAGATTGCACTCTTACTTTACTTGAAAAAAAAAAAAAGGTTTGATTCAACAAAACAAACTTCAGTCTTAAAGATTGTCTTCTAATAATCTGAGCTCATTCAAGACATTAATATCACAAAAGATCCTACAGCTCATACAAACTCAAAATTGATTCAGTTATCTACTGAATGATAGTATCAAATGTATCATGAAAAAGCAAAACATCTGGTTACATAAAGTCACAAACCAGTAATACACAAGGTGATATCTAGTACAGGCAAATGAGAATGAAGATGAAAAAAGGTAGAGGAGGAAAAATATGGTGCATGGAAAGGAGCTGTTGGATGAAAAATTGGGTGTTGATGGTGGATGTACAGTTGACTTTAGAGACTGAGAATGTCACTAGAACCATGTAAAGAAATTCCTTGATTTATCTTGCTGAGGCTTAAATCCAGGTGGCCTTTTGTTTTTGTATAGTCCTCAAACTAAGCATGACTTTTACATTTAAAAATATTGTTGTTACATTGTTCAATGTCTTAAATATTGTTGGAAAACAACTTTTAAAATAGGAATTTTTTTTATTGAGTCAACCCCTTTTTTTTTCAGATCAAGTAATAATGGGATCTTTTTTCTTTTTAAAAATTATTTAATATTTTATTTTCCCCAGTTACATGTAAAAACAATTTTAACATTAAAAAAAAACAACTTTGAGTTTCAAATTCCCTCTTTTCCTCCCTCTTCACTTCCTGTCATTGAGAAACAATTTGATATAGGTTATACATGTGTAGTCATGCAAAGTATTTCCATATTAAGTCATGTTGTGAAAAACATGGACCAAAAAAAAACCCTCAAGAAAAAGAAAGTAGAAAAAGTGTGCTTCAGTCACTATTCAGACACCCTCAGGTCTTTCTGTGGAGGTGGATAGCATTTTTCATTGTAAGTCCTTCAGAGTTGCCTTGGATCATTTTATTGCCGAGAATAGCTAAGTCATTCATAGTTGATCATCTCACAATATTGCTGTTACTTTGTATGTAGTACATTTCACTTTGCATCAGCCCATGTAAGTCTTTCCAAGTTTTTCTGAGAACATCATGCTTATCATTTTTTTTTTGCAGTACAATAGTATTCCATTGTAATCACATGCCACAATTTATTCTGCTACTCTCCAATGGATAGGCATCCTCTTAATTTCCAATTCTTTGCCACCAGAAAAGAGCTATAATATGTGTGTGTGTGTGTGTGTGTGTGTGTGTGTGTATAGGTCCTTTTACTTTTTGTTTTTTATCTTTTGGGATACAGATCTAGTAGTGGTATTGTTAGGTCAAAGGGTATGGATGGTTTTATAACCCTTTGGGTATAGTTCCAAATTGTTCTCCAGAATTGTTAAATTAGTTCACAACTCCACTAACAATGCATTAATGTCTCATTTTTCCCACATCCCTCCAATATTTCTCATGTTTCTTTTCTGTTCTATTAGCCAATTTAATAGGTATGAAATAGTACCTCAGACTTGTTTTAATTTGCATTTCTGTAATCAATAGTGAACTAGATCTTTTTTTTAAAATATGGCCATAGATAGCCTTGATTACTTCATCTGAAAACTATTCTTATCTTTTGATCTTTTATTAATTGAGAAGTAGCTCTTTTATAAATTTGATTCAGTTCTCTATATGTTTGAGGAATGAGGTCTTTATCAGAGAAACTTGCTTTAAAATTTTTTTCAGTTACTATTGCTGTCTATATTTCCCTCCATCTTCTTTCCCCCACCTTGTTTATTCTATTTTCTTTCTCCTTTCACCCTGTCCCTCCTCAAAAATGTTTTGCTTCTTATTGCCCCCTCCCTCATCTTCCCTCCCTTCTATCACAGCCCCTCTCTTACCCTTCTTCCCCTCTTTCTTTCCTGTAGGGTAAGATAGATTTCTATATTCAACTGAATGTGTATATTATTTTCTCTTAGAGCCAGTTCTGATGAGAGTAAGGTTCACTCACTCCCTCTTACCCTTCATGATAAAAGCTTTCTCTTTCCTCTTTTATATATAACTTACCTCATTTATATACATATATACATACACATACACATACATACATATATACACACACACATATATATATATATATATATATATATATATATATATATATATATATACACACACATACATACAAACTATGCTTCAGAGAGTGCAGCTCTGATGGGCTGGCCATATTGTTTGGATGTAAAAAGTATGCTTGCCAAAAAGACTATTTTATGGAGAGCTCGCATAAAGCAGGTAATCACATGGTGGTCAGAAGAAACAATACAAGGACACTCTCAAGGTCTCTCTCAAGAACTTTGAATTTCATTGTGGGACATGGGAGATGCTGGCACAGGACCTCTCAGCATGGCATACCCACATCAGAAAAGGTGCTGTGCTCTATGAGCAAAGCAGAATTGGGATATTACAAAGGAAAGGTAGGATGTGCAAAAACTGGAGTAACCACCCCAAATGTTCACATGGACTATAAATGCCCAATCTGTGGAGAGCATTCCGAGCTTGTGTTGGTCTGATCAGCCACAGTTATACACATTGAAACTTCACTTTATCATGGTGATGTCATTTTGGTCCTCTACGAGAGTAAAGGACAAAAACCAGTATATGTGTATATATGTATAATTTACCCCATTCTACCTCTCTCTTTCTCCCAGTACATTTCTCTTTTACCCCTTAATTTTATTTTTTAGATGTCATCCCTTCATATTCAACTCACACCTATATCCTCTATCTATCTATCTATCTATCTATCTATCTATCTATCTATCTATCTATCATCTATCTATCTATCTATCTATCTATCTATCTATCTATCTATCTATCTTCTAACTGCCCTAATAATGAGAAAGTTTTTATGAGTTGCAGGTATCATTTTCCATGAAGGAATGTAAACAGTTTAATCTTAAATGCCTTGTGATTTCCCTTTCCTGTTTCCCTTTTTATGCTTCTCTTGAGTCTTGTATTTGAATGTAAAAATTTCTATTCGGCTCTGGTCTTTTCATCAAGAATGCTTGAAAGTCCTCTATTTCATTGTATGTCTATTTTTTCCCTGAGGGAATATACTCAATTTTGCTGGGTAGGTAATTCTTGGTTGTAATCCTATCTCCTAGGCCCTCTGGAATATGATATCCAAGCCCTCTTATCCCTTAACATAGAATCTGTTAAATCTTGTGTTATCCTGACTGTGACTCCACCATACTTGAATTACTTCTTTCTGGTTGCTTGCAATATTTTCTCCTTGATTGGAATTTGGCTATAATATGCCTGGCAGTTGTCATTTTGCATCTCTTTCAGGAGGTGATCGGTGAATTCTTTCCGTTTCTATTTTACCCTCTGGTCCTGGAATATCAGGGCAGTTTTTCTTGATAATTTCTTGAAAGATGATATTTAGAATCTTTTTTTTTTTGATCATGGCTTTCAGGTAGTCCAATAATTTTTAAATTACCTTTCTTGGATCTTGTTTCCAGGTCAGTTGTTTTTCCAGTGGGATATTTCACATTGTCTTCTATTTTTTCATTCTTTTGGTTTTGTTTTACACTGTCTTGATTTGTGATAAAATCGTTCGATTCCATTTGTTCCATTCGAATTTTTAAGGATTTATTTTCTTCAATGAGCTTTTGGATCTTCTTTTCCATTTGGCCAATTCTACTTTTTAAGGCATTCCTCTCCTCATTGGCTTTTTGGACCTCTTTCACCATTTGGCCTAATCTGTTTTTTAAGGATTTATTTTCTTCAGTATTTTTTTCTGTCTCATTTTCTAAACTGTTGACTCATTTTCATGATTTTCTTGCATCGCTCTCATTTCTCTTCCCAATTTTTCCTCTGCCTCTCTTATTTGATTTTCAAAATCCTTTTTGAGTTCTTCCATGGCCTGAGACCAATTCATATTTTTCTTGGAGGCTTTGAATGTAGGAGCTTTGACTTTGATTTCTTCTTCTGAGTGTTTTGATCTTCCTTGTTACCATAGTCACTTTCTATACTCAGAATTTTTTTCTGTTCTTGGCTCATTTTCTTGACTATTAACTTTTTGTTAAAGAAGTGCTCTGCTTCCAGGATTGGAGGTATGTGTTCCCAAGCTTCAGGGATGTTGTACAGCTTTTTTCAGAGATACTTCTAGAGACATGTAAGTTTTCAGTTCTTCCAAGATGGTGTGATCTAAGACCGACCTGCATAAGTTGGCAGTAGGTAGGAATCAAAATGAAAATATCTAAACTTTTTATGGCCATAGATAAATTTTTAGTGGCTTGCTTTCCCAGTCAAGATATAATTAATGATTAGACTATTTTGCAGATAAAACATTTAAAAAGGGACATTCCAATTAATAACAGTTAATTATACTTATTACTTAAGATTTTTATTTTTCATGAAATTGCTCCTTTCAGACTAGAGAAAGACTGATAATGGTTGGTTGCTGATAGTCACATGACAACAAAGAGAGAGTACACAGTAGTAACCCACCCACCAAATTGCATGACGGACACAATAGTGACCAGTGGAAGGTGGGTTAAATAGGGCATTGAAAAAGCACTTGTTACACCCTCACTTTTTTTACTCTACATTTTTCTCAGGTCTCCTGAAATCCTTTGGTGGACTGCAATCCATTAGTTGTGCTGGCCTGATCTAAGAGAGTTGTTTACTCCTCTCTTGGCCTGTGCTCTGGTCTGTGAGTGACCACAAGCCCTCTTTTCTGTCCTGAAACTGTGAGGAGGAGCTCTGTTCCCTTGTGGCCACAAGCTCTGGTGTGCTAGTGCTCTCTTTGGCCTAGGACTGCCACCCAGGACTATGACTTAGATCTGAGTATAGGCAAAGCAGCAGAGTCCTGCCTCCAAGTATAGGCAAAGAGACCTCTGCAATCTCCTTGTAACCATTTATTCAACCCACTTATTGTCTGTGGGCTAAGAGCTCCAGAAGCAGCCACTGCCTCTGCTGATTCAGTCACTCCCAAGACCTTCTGTTGTTTTGCTGGTGTGTAAAAGTAAGTACCACGACATACACAGGAGGCCCTGCTCTACAGGTTCTTAGATCTGCTTTTCTAAAAGGAAAGAAACTTTTGAGGGGTGAACAATCACTTTAATCAAGCACATATGTCATTTAGTTCAAGGGAAAAAGTCAGCCTACTGAACTTCAGAGAAAATACAAAGAAATAATAATGAACACACAGGGCTTCCAACTTTCTGACCGTAAGCAAAACATGCATCACAGATCAACAGACAGATCCAACTTTCTAACTAACATAGTTACCAGAGAGAGAAGCACCAACATCTGGGTTTTCAAAGCAGCTTCCCAGAGTCTCATCTGGCCAAACAAACACTTCCAGTGAGTAAGCCTAAAGTAAAACCTCACATCAAGTATTTATACACTTTTAAGAGTCAGAGGGCATCACAACCCTTGAGAACCAGAGTCTCATTAGAAAATTAACAAAAGGTTCTTGAGGCCTATTAATGGGTGGGGAAGATCTAATTAACATTATATTCCACCCCAAGATCTTTCATACCTCTGACATAGACAACTTGCATCAGAATAGGTATTAACATTTCTTAAGTAAATACAACATAATTCCCACAAAATAAACACATCATGAACTTTACATATGCAGAATACATAATATAACATTCTTTGGGGAGTGAGCTACCAGCTCCTCCTTCCTCAGTTCAAAACAAAATGTCCAAATAAAGTCCTTCTTGTGGGTACGTCCTTCTCCCCACCCTGCTATTGCAGGCACTCTCAGGTGTAGGCTCTAGTGAACCAAGTCCCAGTCTTAACAATGCTCCAGCTGCTGCTTCCAAGTCCTGGGGGACAGCTGGGCAATAAAACCATCAGGTAGGGTCCGTGGGGGTACGTGGAACTTCCCCCCACCCACCGTAGACCACTCCTCACCCTGTCCTTTGGTGGGTTCTGCTGCTCCAGGAATTGTTTTATGGCATTATTTAAACATGTTCAGTGGGATTTGGGGAGAACTCATGCCAGTTGTTGCCTTTTCTTCATCTTGGCTCTGCTCTTGGGATCTTTTTTCTTCACTTTTTTATTGGTTCAATGAATTATAGGATCATAGATTTAGAACCAGAAAGGATCTTAGAGTTCATCAGGTTCATTTTCCTTTGTTTACAAATGAGGAAACTGAGGCTCAGACAGATTAAAAGACTTGCCAAAGGTCAGTGATAGTAAGTGGCAGGGCTAGAATGTGAACCCTATGTTGTCTGATTTCAGGTCCATTATTATTCCTAGGAAGATGTGATCTTCCATAGAAAATCTCCTTTAGAAGCTTGTTTGTTCTTCCTCATTCATTCATGTTTATGTGAAGACTGTCTTCATTGCATGGATGGACTGATGTCATATGAATTTTATAGAGATCACAATCTAGGCATTTGAGTTCTCAGTTGCTTTTTTACAGAAATAAAATGACATCATAAGAGTATAGAAATATGTGAACTTTGGAACCTCATTTTCTTTGAGGTACCTTGATGTATTAGTGACACCTCTCTGAGTACATTTAAAATGGTGCTGTATTAGAAGTTCTTCCTAACTTCATTTTAAGGGTTATTTTCTTTTAGTAGTACATTAGATATTTACTCAGTCCAAATATTGTAGTTCTACTATTATTGTTGATCTGAATGGATTCTTACATGTGATAGTATGAGGTTTAAAAGGACTCTTTTAGTCTGAGAGATTGGAGCATATTCACAGTTGGTTTGCTTCTACAGTATAAGCTTTATTGAAGGATACAAGAAAACAAAAAGAAGCTAGTTGTCTCTAAATAAGTTAGTCATCTCTCCAAGCAGTCGTGTTTGCAACAGGGGTGTGATGGCCAGTTGTGGGAGACTCCTCAACACAGAAATGGATTTATGTTAGAACTGAGGGCTCTGTGTCCATGTTAGGAGCGGTGGCGGTGGTGGTGCTTTGTGGCTTCAGTAGGATCTCTTGGCAGAGGATTATATACAAAGGCAACTTGTCTTGATCTCAGCCTTGATTAGGTGGTGTAGGATGGTACAGAATATTTTTTCCACACTAGGGTCGTATAACAAACATATCCCCTGGTTTGGGTGATGTATATAGCTACTGGGAAGTTATAATGGCTCAGTGTGAGTCTGCTACCACAACAGTTAGAAATTCTGGCAGATTTAGTCTGTTTTGTGTTTATCATCTTTCAGTTTTACATTAGAGTATTCTTGCAATAGTTTGGCTTCTGTGGGTCTCCTATCAAACCCTTTAGGGACTTGTTTTCTCTTTTGCTTTTTCCGTTTTTGCAAAATGATCTTCTCTTTGTTCTCTTCCTTTTTCTTTTCTTCTCCCTTCTTCCCTCTCCTCTTTCTCCTCCTTCCTCATTTGTAAATGACTAATACTACCACTACTGCTGCTGCTACTAGTACTACTAGCTAGATAATATTTATCCCTGGGGTGGTAGTTGCTGTTACTATCATTTTTACCAGTGAGGAAGCTCAGGCAGACAGAAGTTACATGACTCTCCCAGGGACACACAACTAAGCCAATACATATCTGAGGTTTGATTTGAACTCAAGTCTTCCAAAGTCCAGGTTTGGTGCTCTGTCTGCTGTGCTGCACCAGCTACTTCAGCTGTTCTCTTGAACTCATTTTGCTTGTGGTTTTTATTTCTTTTTTCCATGGAAAGAGTGTGTTTGATGACTGAAGCATTTTTATGGACTCTTTTAGCATCTTCCTTATAGTGATTATTTTACATCACTTAATAATATTTTCTTCAATTTTCTACTTTTTAGAGCCAACAGCTTATTTCAACAGGTTGAGTTGGAGCAACGTTATGCCTTTTCATTTTTATTCTTTCTTTTAATTTGAAGTTGACTGTAAGTTTTGTTGTTTTGTTTTAAAGAGTTAATAATCTGATTGTATACATAATTCTGAAGTGAGTGCTGTATTGTTAACCAGACATTTATTTCCTTTTTAAAATTTTTGGTAATGGTATTGAATGGTCCAGATTCCTTATATCTTGTTGTACAGTCAGTGAAGAAGTCTTTGACCCTATCCCCTGGCTACTCCTTAAACGGACCTGTTCAGTGAATGGGTGCTACCTCACCCTAAGTGAGTACCTGAGTAAACTTTGGCCTAAGGGGGTCAAGGTCTCCCAGTGCATCCTGGGTCATCTCCAGTCATCCTGATGAATATCTGGTCACTAGATTCAGATGGTTCTGGAAGTGAAGTGAGGCTGGTGAACTTGCACAGCGCTCCCTCACTCTAAACAAAGTCAAGTGCAAGTCACGTCATCATTTCTCTGATGGCATGGTCTTCTTCAGCAACAAAGGACAAACACAACAACAACTTTGACCCTTCATGTCTTGATCCAAAACCACATTTCCAATATTATATTTATCTATACTAATGTTGGCATTGAAGTGACTATCAAGAGATATGTTAATTTAGAGAATCTTGTCAAGTTCTTCATAGAATTTCTCTATTACTTTTTCCTTTACAAAAAAAAAAAGATGAAGGTATATAAATTGCAAATATTCTTGTGGTGGAATGTTTGCTTATATGTTCATCATGAATATGTTAAGACAAGATGATTAATGGCAAGTGATATTTCTTATTGCCTTTGTGCATGCAATGAAATCAGGTTTGCCAAGTCTTTTATTTAACTCTCTGGGAACAGGTGGCCTATCATTTATTTAGCTGCAACTTTGAGTTGTATTTGTAGTAATAAAACTAAAAGAAATGTGGTTCTGTTCTTCTACTTTGTACTTGTTGCCGATTTGACAGAGATTACACATTAAGAGGAAAAAAAAGTTATATTGATATTTGTTGCCAGTTCTAAGAATGGTGTTGTTTTATCAGAGGCGAGGTGGTCTATAAATGCTGGAGAACTCTTTATTGGGTTGCCATTCCTTCTCCCATCCCCCTCTGCCCAAGTTATCACCTGGTGACAAGACTTCTCATTAGATTTTTTAGTTCTCTAAGCTATTCCCGACACAACTTGTTTATAGACCCTTAGGCTGTGTTACACATGCAGTGCATTTGGCCCTTGGTTAATGAATTTATTATTGCTATTGAAAATCTCTGGGTATGTGCCATTACTCCAATTGTTTGCTACAAGAAATACAACATTTATGTGCCATTGACTACCAGCTTCAGCATCTGTGTAGATATGCTTGAAACTATGACAGTCTCTGATATCTGATATTCCTGTCTCTAAAAATTCCTATCCATGTGATAGTAATTTATTTCTGTGTATTTAGCTGAAACCCCTTGGATCATTGTATTTAAAGGATACTTGATGAATCATAGACATATACTTTAGTATCTAGTTAGTTAGCTTTTGCATGAAATAATTTATATAACATGAGATTACATTGTTGAACAAAGGGTTTTTTGAGGGGGGGTAGATTGCCATTTAATGAAATCAGTTGTAATGAATTTGAGGACTGATACTTAAAACTGATTTAGGAGATGATTTTTAGTGCGTTTATAAGATGTTTTAGTGCATATCCATATTGATTAAAAATAGCAAATATATTTTTAATGTAAAATAGCACCTTGTCACATTCATAGGGTCATCTGACTATGTACTATTAGAGCTGAAAGAAACCTTAGAGGTCATCTAGCATAATTCACTCACTTTATAGGTGAAGAAATAGAGCTCCAGAGAAATTAAATGTCTTGCAGAGTCCGGACTTGAAACCGTTTTCTCAGATTCCAAATCCATTGTTTTGTTTTTATTAAGATGCTCTTATGGAAAGCTCTATCCCAGGAAGTATAGCAAAACTTGTTCTAATTTTCTTGTCTTGGTTTTTGATTTACAGGCGCTACATTAGTGATGTGATACAGTCATACAGAGTAGAACCTACATTATATAGAATACTGTTAGTAATAAAAAGAATGAATTCTGTTTTAGCGTCACAGTGCAAAGAAGAAATGAATTGTTCTTTGGTTCAGGTACTACTGGTAGTGTCCTCTTCTTGTAATGATTTAATTGTTTGATAAGCAGTTCCTTCAGTGGATTTCAATGATTTCATCCATGTGGGTATTCCTTCTAGTACTTTGCATTGTAATGCATCCATGTCTAGTCACTTTGCTAGATTTATGGGTTCACTTCTAGGGAGCTCTTTAGGAGCTCCACCAGATATGCTGAGGACTTTCCCTATTTTCTCTTGACATCAAGAAGATACTAATGGATTAAAAAGAAACAGTAATCTATTGCTCTTGCCACTGATCAACCCACCTTTTTTCTTCATTCTTTTTTTTGACTCACACCATTTAGTCTTCTGATTTATTATTTCTTATTTACGTGTTGCATTCTGCTTACACCCCCAGTATACCTCTCCATTGCCCTTTGTGTGTTTCTCAATTTCAGTTCTCTTCATCTCAAGCCACTTAATACTCTGTGACTCGCAACCATATGGGATCAGGTTGATATTAATGTTAAAAATGGGTTTTGTTTCAGGGTGAAACTTGAGATCATTAAAAGAATTTTATAATTTCGCAGCAGCATTCTAGTATTTTCTTCTGCTTCCAATTAGTTTTAGGCCTTATTGTCCCATACTAAGATGGACAGGATGAATGTTGTTCATCATTTTCTGGGCAATAGGAATTCTTAATCTACTTGGTTTAAACATTTGAATAGTTAGGTCAAACTCTTTTAGACAATAATTGTTACAAGTAGTCCAGGGAGTGTTTAGTTGGTATGTCATCTGCACTTAGCATTTGGAGAATCTTACTGTCAATTCTTCTTCAGCCTCAACTTGGTGCTGTATCTGGAGCAGTTAGGTGTCAAAATGGATAGAATACTAGGCTTGGAGTCAGGAATACTCAAATTAAAATTTGGCCTCAGATACTTACTAGCTGTGTGATCCTGGGCAAGTCACTTGGCCTCTGTCTCTATTTCTTCAACTATACAATGGGGATAATATTAGCATTTACTTTCCAGGGTTATTGTGAGGATCAAATGACATAATATTTGTAAAGTATATGACACTAAGTGTCACTTAGTGAAAGCATACTTCTTCTTCTGTATCTCTTTTCTCCATGATATTGATGAATGATTTTGGTGAACATATGTGTCAGTATTTTTTCCTTGCTTGATTTTAATGATCCAGTGACGTTGTATCTTTTGTTTTATCTTTCTGGCAGTCTTGTTTAATTTTGACTGAGGAATGGTAGACAGTTTGTAGGAGACAAGGAGAGTGTTTAAGGTGACGTTTTTCCTCTACTGAATTAAATATTTTGTTATAGTCTTTAAATAGTAGGAGTAGTCAGTGGGACATTGTATTCTCATCTTTTAGTCAGTTGTATGATAGTAAAGATGTGTCCACTTCGGAATATTGATTGTGAATGTCTGCCTATTAGATTTAAATTCCATTAAAGATTCCCTCAGTGTATGTGTGTGTGTGTGTGTGTGTGTGTGTGTGTGTGTATTATTCTTATAAAATCTTTTAAACTTTTTTTGTTATGATCTTAACAAATGTCATCAGACATGAACATTTCCATATATAAAGATCAGGAAAAGATTTCCTGTGGCATTGTAAGTCTCTGTTATGTATAACTTGTTTTTCTTAATGTTTATATGTCTTAAATTGAACACTAGCACCAGTATTGTTCTGCTTGTGTTTCCCTTCTTAGGTTCTTTTTACTGTCTTGTTATTGTTATTATTTTACTCTTTCATTGACGCATGTTTATGGGAGACAGTGTCTGGGTCCTTGTGGTGCTAGTGAGTAGGTGGATAGGGCAGTCACTTGACATTTCCTAGCAACAACAGTTACAGCAGCAATGGTACTATTGCTTGGATTATTTAGTCCTGAGTAAGAAAAGAAGAGCAAGGGATGGAATATCTCCATGTAGTAGTAGTAGTACTTACTACTACTACTACTACTACTACTACTAGTACTACTAGTATACTAGTACTACTACTACTATTACTGCTACATCAGCGTCCTATCAGAATATAAAAGAAGTTGCTTTTTGCAGTAGGATAAACCTTAGCAAAAATGGATAAAAGTGATCAAAATGATCATCTTTGTAGATAGAAATATTTGTTTGCTGATAACTGTTAAGTTCATAACAAACAGATCCTCATAGTTAGCTGGTAGAGTGGAGAAATACAAGCCTTTTGATCATTCTTAAATTGCTGATTTGGTTCTGGCTTGTAGGAGGATGTGTTTGCTTTTGAGTCAGTGTGGCGTGGTAGAAATAGCTCTGAATTTGGAGCGCACAGAGTTTTGAGTCTTGGGATCTGAGTTCATCCCAGCTTTACTGTTTTACTACTTGTGTGCTCTTACTTAATATCTCTGGTCCTTAGTGTACTCATCTGTAAAACATGAATGTTGAATGCTTTGATTTTATGACCATTTTATTTATATAAGGTTAAGGTTTTTTTGTTTGTTTGTTTGTTTGTTTTCATGAACAGAGTCAGTTCAGAGAGAATAAGAAGGTAGATTGTGAAGTGAAGGAAAATCTTTCCATCTCTGACTCTTTTTAGCTATTTTATTGCTACTTGGTCCAGAAGAAATTTATTTATTTATTTGCTTGCTTGGTTGTTTATTTATAAATTCAATTTTATTTTATTTTAGCTTCTGAATGTTCTCCTTCCTCTCTCCAAATAGCCTCCCCTTATTGAGTGGTGCGAAAAATATGTACACTATTTTGTTGTTCTATTTAGAAGATACTATATATCTTTTAACTCTAATTTAATTTCTCAAGAAATTTGTTCAGTTCTAAATTTCCATTTTGTTTCTGTTTCTGTTAGTCTTATCCAATACTGAGAGGGGGATATTGAAGTCTCCTGTTACTATTGTGTTACTGTCTATAAATTCTTGTAGCTCAGATATTATTTCCTTTCTTAATCTGGATGCTAAGGCATTTGGAGCATAAAAGTTGAATACTTAAAATGGTTTGTTGTCTTAGCTTCCTTTCAACATAATGTAGTTTTCTTGTTTGTCCTGTTTTATTTTTTGAATGTGGGTTTTTGATTTGTCAGTTAGTATGATTGCAACTCAATTTTTTCTTCCTGTAATCTTTATGTTTAATATTTTATTTTCCCCCAATTTTTAGCATTCATTTAAAAAAATTGTTGCAAGTTTTCTCCCTCCTTTCCTTTCTCTCCTTCCTCTCTGAGATGGTAAGCAATTTGATATAGGTTATACATGTTCAGTCATACAAAACATATTACAAAAAAGTGTGAGTTGCATTACTAATGTATTTGCTTGATGCATAGTAGCTTTTTTCCCATTCCCTCAGTTTTGTATATTTCTTTGTTTTTTATGTGTTTCTTGGAAGTAACAGGCTGTAGGATTTTTTCCTTTATCAAACTGTTACTTTTTGTTTCATTGTATTCTTTATTCACATTTAAAGTTATGAGAGTTAGATTTATATTTTCTTCCATTTGCCTCTGATATTGGTTGCTTTTTCAAGTTACTATCCCTCCCTACCATAAACACAATGCTATTTTCCTTCAGTTACTTCATCTTAAGATTTTTTAAGGTGACCCTGTTCCTACAGGCTCCCTTCCCTTCCCCTCGATTCTTTCCTCTTATTTGAGAGTAGTTACCCTTTTCCCTTTGAAGTTTTGCTTATCAATTCCTTTTTCCTCCTGCTTTTATCTGATTATATATTTCTCCCCCCCCTTTTTTTTTTAATTTTTAACATTTATTTTCACACAATTTTGGGTTACAAATTTTCTCCCCTTTTATCCCCTCCCCCCCAAACCCGAGCTTTCTAATTGCCCCTGTGACCTATCTGCTCTCTCCTCTATCCTCCCTCCCTGCCCTTGTCTCCGTCTTCTCTTTTGTCCTGTAGGACCAGATAGCTTTCTTGACCCCTTAACCTGTATTTCTTGTTACCCAATGGTAAGCACATTACATTTGGTCCTAACACTTTGAGTTCTAACCTCCTTAGCTCCCTCCCTCTCCACCCCTTCCCCTTGAAAGACAGGCAATTCAATATAGGCCATATCTGTTTAGTTTTGCAAATGATTTCCATACTAGTTGTGTTGTATAGGACTAACTATATTTCCCTCCATCCTATCCTGTCCCCCATTACTTCTATTTTCTTATGGTCCTTTCCCTCCCCATGAGTGTCGACCTCGTATTGCATTCTCCTCCCCATGCCCTCCCCTCCATCCTCCCCCCGGCCCTGCTTGTGCCCCTGTCCCCCACTCTCCTGTATTATGAGATAGGTTTTCCTATCAAAATGAGTGTGCATTATATTCTTTCCTTTAGTGGAATGTGATGAGAGTAGACCTCATGTTTTTCTCTTGCCTCCCCTCTTTATCCCACCACTAATAAGTCTTTTGCTTGCCTCTTTTATGAGAGATAATTTGCCCCATATAACTTCTCCCTTTCTCCTCCCAATATTTCTCTCTCACTGCTTGATTTCATTTTTTTTTTTAATATATGATCCCATCCTCTTCAGTTCACTCTGTGCACTCTGTCTCTATGTATGTGTGCGTGTGTGCATGTGTGTGTGTGTGTACTCCCACCCAGTGCCCAGATACTGAAATGTTTCAAGAGTTATAAATATTGTCTTTCCATGTAGGAATGTAAACAGTTCAACTTTAGTAAGTCCCTTATGATTTCTCTTTGCTGTTCGCCTTTTCATGGTTCTCTTCATTCTTGTGTTAGAAAGTCAAATTTTCTTTCCAGCTCTGGTCTTTTCATCAGGAAAATTTGAAAGTCTTCTATTTCATTGAAAGACCATTTTTTCTCCTGAAGTATTATACTCAGTTTTGCTGGGTAGGTGATTCTTGGCTTCAGTCCTAGTTCCTTTGACTTCTGGAATATCCTATTCCATTCCCTTCTATCCCTCAATGTAGAGGGTGCCAGATCTTGTGCTGTCCTGATTGTATTTCCACAATACTTGAATTGTTTCTTTCTAGCTGCTTACAATATTTTCTCTTTCACCTGGGAATTCTGGAATTTGGCCACAATGCTCCTAGGAGTTTCTCTTTTTGGATCTCTTTCATGCAGTGTTCTGCGGATTCCTTGAATATTTATTTTGTCTTCTGGTTCTAGAATCTCAGGGCAGTTTTCCTTGATAATTTCATGGAAGATGATGTCTAGGCTCTTCTTTTGATCATGGTTTTCAGGTAGTCCCAGAATTTTTACATTGTCTCTCCTGATTCTATTTTCCAGGTCAGTTGTTTTTCCAATAAGATATTTCACATTATCTTCCATTTTTCGAATCTGCGCGGTATGTTCTGAGATATCTGTCTTTCTCATAAAGTCCTTAGCGTCCATCTGTACCATTCCAGTTTTGAAAGATCTATTTTCTTCAGTGAGCTTTTGAATCTCCTTTTCCATTTGGTTAATTCTGCTTTTGAAAGCATTCTTCTCCTCATTGGCCCCTTGCACCTCCCTTGCCAGCTGAGTTAGGCTAGTTCTCAAGGTGCCAATTTCTTCAAGATTTTTTTGGTTCTCCTTTAGCAGGGAGCTGATCTGCTTTTCATGCTTCTCTTTCATCCCTCTCATTTCTCTTCCCAGTCTTTCCTCCACCTCTCTAACTTGATTTTCAAAATTCCTCTTGAGCTCTTCCATGGCCCGAGCCCATTGGGTGGGCTGGGACACGGAATCCTCGATTTCTGTGTCTTTGCCTGATGGCAAGTATTGTTCCTCCCCATAAGAAAGGAAGGGAGGAAGTGTCTTTTCTCCGGTAAAGTACCCTTCAGTAGTTTTATTTCTTTTCCCTTTTCTTGGCATTTTCTCCAACCAGGGGCCTGACCTCTGAATGTTCTCCTCACACCCACCTCGCCTCCTGGTCCTCCCAGCCAGCGTTTGGGGACTGAGATTCAAATGCTGCTTCCCTCCTTAGGATTTTTGGCGGGGCAGGGCTGCTATTCAGTGTGAGAATTAAGTCCAGGTGGTCAGGGGCAGGGCCGCCTTTCAGGCTCAGTTCCCTCTGGGGGTTTATGCACAGACCTTCCACAATGGATGCAGGCTCCTGCCCGTTTGGGGAGCCCCCGTCTGCAGCCGCCTCTCAGCCCCCACCTCCCGGGGGGGGGGGGGGCCGAGCCTTGGGGGCACCCCACTCCCCTCTCAACCCGCCAAAGAGACTCTCTCACCCAGCCCCGTCAGTCACCTGTTGGTGGGGAGGGCCCGTGCCGCTGCTGAAGATCCCGCCTCCAGAGCCCTCTCAGATCTGTGCCTCTCGGAGCCGTGGCCGCCGCCGCTGCCGCAGGTCCGGGCTGGGCTCCGCGTCTGCAGCGCGACGGACCTTTTGCGAGAGGTTTGCAGGTCCCTCTGTGGGTGGGGGGACCCGCGTGGCCGCTGGAGATCCCGTCCCCGTAGCCCTCTCGGATCTCCTCCCCTCAGTGTCGCGGCCGGGCAGGGCCGCACTCCGCTCCCCGTCCCGGCGCCCAGTCCACGGCGCGAAGGACCCCCCGCGAGAGGTCCGCAGGTCTCTCCGGAGCAGGAATCTCCCTCGCTCCAATACTCCATGGTCTCTGGGTGCAGAATTCGCCCTGGGTTGGTCCCCTCTAGCCGTTCTGTGGTTTGTGCGTTCCGAGCTATGTGTATGTGCATCTTTCTACTTCGCCATCTTGGCTCCACCCCTCTCCCCCTTTTTTTGTCTTAATCATATAGATTCCCCTTTCCTTTCCTTCCCTTTGACTAGTTCTGTTCATTTAAAAAATCATTTTTTTTGCATCCCTTTCTAGAAAGAATTTCTTTTACTCTGTTCATTATAGATCCTCTCTGTATATAGACCCTCATTCACTGGTTTATGATCCATATTTTTATCTAGTCTCTTTCTCTTCTCTGTTTCTCATGGAATAAAAATTTACACGGTATCAGTTCTAGGCTTTCCCCTCTTATAGAGCTTGTTCTGCAGATTCCCCTTACAGTGTGCATCATTCCCAGAATAATGTCAATTCTCATAGGTGTCAGAGGGGACACTGCTCCATGATAGGGCCAAGACCCCTCCCTTGATATATCTCTGGTTATGCAGCCTACCACTTATATATATCCTTTCCTAGTCACCTTTCCCCCTCCATTTGTCTCAAAATCTCTTCCTTGTGTCCATGCCCTCCCTTTCTTCCAGTGTCATTTTCCCCTAGGAGTTCTAACCTCCCCCTCCCAAGGTAGGAAAAATGGACTTTTCATACACCAACTTCCCCAGGCCTCACCCAGTGCAAGGTCCCTCTCTTCCTTCATAGAATGTCTCTTATAATCCATTAAGAACATTCATTAGTGGAACTCCCTTTAACCAAATGCCTCCTTCCTTTCTTCCCCTTTTCAGTCCTTCCCCCTTCTTCCTCACCCACTCCCTTACAGGTATTTTATTACTGGAGGAGTCACCCTCCCCTCATTGCTAGCTCTTGTTTTGACCCAAGCACATCCCACAATTCTCTCTATCTTACTGCTCCTCTCCTTCTCTTTCATCTACTTTCCCATATTGTATTCTAGTCCCACAAAAACTTTGATTCACCTGTAGATAGGGTTTCATCAGGTTCTGTCCATAATGCCCCATGTCCACCTCTTCACTGTGACTTCCACTGGATTTCACCCCTGTCTCCTAATGTACATTGAGAAAGAAGTCTCTCACTTCTCTCTCTCCTGTCCCACTGTTGATGCTACTGTCCTTGGCTGCTGCATTTATTCATTTTCCTGCTTTTCTCTTGTCTGGGGGTGCTTAAGAAGCAAATAATCTCCTTCAGGTCTGACTTTCTAAAAATGTTTCATGTGCCTTTTTGTTATTGAGTATCCATCTTTTTCATTTGTGGCTAAACTCAGATTTGCAGGGTAGGTTACTCTGGGCTGCGTCCTGAGTAACATTACTTTCAACACACATCTCTCCTGTGCTTAGAATGGTGCCTGGCACATAAGTTGGCACTGAATAAATGTTTATTGATTGACTGATCTCTGGTGGGTGTAGAATTGTCTTGTCTTATTTGAATTTTACAGAACTTGTTACTGAATTGAATTGTTAAATTTAACGTCTTTGTCTCTTGGGGTTGGCAGCCTTGGAACTTCTGGAGACAAGCATTGAATTCTTTCACTTAATATTTTATTTTCTGTTTTCAGAAGTTCTAAGCAGTTATCTTGTATTTCTTGCATTATGGTGTTTGAATTTCTCATGTTGTCATATTCTTCTGGGAGACTTAATATCCTTTGTTTTCTACACATTCTGTCTTGGAGATGAGCATGTTTTGCTTTCAGGGTGAGCATATTTTCTTTTAAGTTATTTTTGCTTCTATTTTTCTGAATATAGTTGCATTTCTAATTTGTGGTTCTCTTTTGTTTCTTTGGTTTCTTTCATACATTCCAGTTTTTCTCTTCTGCCCATTACTTATGCTGTGTAGGCTATAAATTTTGCTCATAATTTTCATTTCTTTTTTGAACCTCTCAGATACAGCATGTTTTTCTTAAATTCCAAAGGGTAGCAATATCATCAAGTGTTAAGTCACTTTTCTTTGTTTTATAGTATTTATTCATAGATGCCTGAACTCATTTTCTAGACCTGCAGGCCATATGTCCTTCTTTGTTTAAAATCAAAATCCCTTTTGATTTATCTTATATTCAAGGCCTTTGAATTTTTTTCTTCCTGAGATCTTTTATAATTTAGTTGTTTCCCTTATATTCTACTATTTTTCACTCTTGCTCAGTCTCCTCTGATGGGAGTTTCAGGTCTCAACCTCCTCTGACATTGGGCAATTAATGGTCAACCAGTCTAGATCTCTGCCTGAAGTGACTTTTGGTTAGACAGAACTGGCTTAGCTAAATGCTGAGTACTTTCAGTCATGTTTACTGGAGTTCTGCATAACCCCTTTCCCAAATATTCAAACTGTGTCCTGTCTTGCTCCCTCTTATCCTTGTTTATCTAGATCTGGTGCTTTGGTCTTTCTCTCATGGTGATAACCATTATGGAACAAACTTCCACAGCTTGATGCTGGCGTCTCCATGGCATTGGAAAGAGGAAGGAGGGCCCAGAGTGAGTTTGGGTTTTGTTAAAAGCCCATTTGAGTGTTTTAGTTGGCTAGAGCAGCCTTGCTGCTGGTAGTATGGGAGGTGGGGGAGACCTGTTGAATGAGCTTAGGGTTAGCGAGTGTCATTGTCTTTTTTAAACTTTCTTTTTGATTCTGGCATCCTAGAGCATGGAGATAGCTGAGCTCCTTTATCTTTGGTGCGTTTATATTTTGAAGAGGTTTGGTAGGTTGGGAGGATCAGAGAAAATGTCTAGTCCTCCATCTTGTTCACATGACTTGCACTTAGTTTTCAGTAGGTACTATGTATCTGTTTGTTATCCACATCTTTAGGAAAGCTTCATTTATTCCTGTACTTTTTTTGTGCTTTTAACAAGAATGGGTGTTTTATTTGCAACATTTTTCCTTGAAGGCTTTGCAGTTTTGTTTTGTTTTTTTAGTTATTCTCTTTCTCTTTTTTTGAGTCTCGGGTTGCCCCTGTCACAGTAATAACTCCTTAACGTGGGATTCTTCTGTTTGGTTCCTCATTCTCCCAGCCAACTTCTTGATTTTGTTTTTCAGTTAATACTGACATCTCTGTCCTTGTGGGAAGGGTAGGGGCTGAAGTCTAGCCTCAGTTTCTGTCTTGTATTCATATGCTGTTTTCACAGCTGTGGGGTGTGCAGGTTTTCATTGCTCCCCTAGTAGTGTGATGTAGGTGTAGGTTCCTTCACTGCCCTCCTGGTCTGAGTTCTTCAAGTTCTTTGCCTTTCTTTGTGTGCATCAGCATGAATTTGTTGGGGAGTTTGGATGGATTGCTGTTGTACCCAGTCAATATTAATTAGCCTCTTAGTAGGATTTGGAGTGACTAACTTACTAACTACCTTTTCATCTGTGTCTCTTTGCCTGATTCTATTCCAGGGTTACATGCTGGGCTAAAGGCTGTAGCAGAGCTGCTGATCTGTTCCATTGATCAGAGACATCTGGTTACATTTCCAGGTTGAGACCTATGCTTGCTGTTATTCCACTCGATATTTGTTACCTGAAATTGTTTTGTTGACAACAGAGCTGCCAGTGATCAATCCCCTGGATTCTCTTTCTGCCCCGGTGCTTCTGCCCTTTGGTCCTGTCTAGACTCTTCTTTAGTCCTTGCATGAGGGAATGCTCCCTACTACACAAGCTTCAGGCCAGACCTTATTCCTAGTGTCTACAGACCTCTGTCAGGTCCTAAACCAACCTGGGCAGGAAAATGACTCATTTTGATTTTTTCTTGGCTTTCCCAATCAGGATTCAATCTGTTACATTTTCTAGATCTTTGTTGTGGAATTATGTGGATAATCTAGGCTAAAACGCTTCTTTGCCCTCTGCCATCTTGATTCTGCTTCTCATTAGGAGACCTTTTACCAGCTTATGCGGGGCAGCTAGGTGGTGCAGTGGATAGAGCACCAGTGCAGGAGTCAGGAGGACCTGAGTTCAAATCTCACCTGAGACACCTGACACTCACTAGCTGTGTGACCTTGGGCAAGTCACTTAATCCCAGTTGCCTCATCCTGGGTCATCTCCACTCATCCTGATGAATATCTGGTCACTGGATTCAGATGGCTGTGGAGAAGTGAGGCTGGTGACCTGCACAGCCCTCCCTCACTCAAAACAAAGTCAAGTGCAGGTCATCTTGTTATTTCTTTCTGATGGCATGGTCTTCTTTGGCAAGGAAGGACAAACACACACACCAGCTTATGAGTTTGTAGCTATTTTCTATTCAGTTGTAAGTTCTGGACAACTGATTGCCAGGTGCTGTAAATTTTAGAGATTTGAATCTGTCCTTTATTGCAATATTTAAGAATCCCAAAAAGTTTAGCCACTGAATAGACTAAAATGAGAAAAGGCAAATAGAACGATTATTTTGTTACTTTTCACAATTTTTTATGTGCACAAGTAAACATGAAGGTTTTATTTTCTTAATGATCTTGGTAATAAAATATTTTCCTAATTGCAATTTTTCTAACTAATTTATCATTTGACTTAATTAGCTGAAAAAGTTAAATAATATTTTAAATTTATTCACGTGGTATTTGATGTGAATGGGTAGCCCAATAATTTTAAGAAGCATTTAATTCATGTAGAAGGAAAACCTGATTAAAAAATTTTTTTTTGCCATTTGATTTTTACCCATTGCTTTAATTACATTGCATATCTTATGATCATTTTTGTATATGAATAAATTGCTTCTCTGAGAGAGATTATATAAAATTGTGACATAGTCATTTGTGCAGTTTCAAATATAGGAGAATTCAGCAGAGTATGGTAATTAAGGGAAGGATTGCTGTGTTGACAGTGACTGACTTGTTGAGAGTAGAAATCAATCTGGGCTTCTGTTCTATATTGGCTTTACATTATAAAGACGTGATTAGGCATCTTCATTTTATGTTTATTGCTAATTCTGATGCCAGGGTAAGTTAAAGGAACAACATGGCCCCATAGAGCATTACTAATTTCCATTAAATATGTCAGTTTTGGTGTTTTGAAGTTTATGTGGTATTTATAGGTTAAGATTTTGTGCCCCTTACATATTCCTTGGTTGCCTCTTACTATCAGTGTCATATTTCTCAGGTGAAATATTTAGCTGCATTCTTTAAAATGTAGATTTTAATGACCAATGAAGCACCATGAAGTGAATAATCCTTTCTTCTGAGTAAACTGTATATGAATTAGGGGAAAAATAAGACTCACACATGGAACCAATAAAATAAGAGTGCAATAATAGTTAATGGAAAAGCATCTATTTCCTGAATGTTGGTTTTATTTGTGATAGATTTCATTAGCTACTACAATATACTTCTCTAGCTCCTTCTAACTCTTTCCTCCTCCCAAATTACTTCTCTCTCCTCAGTGACACAATTTTATAAGTCATCTAGGTCAGTGAAAATGGGGTGGGTAGGAGAGAATGGAAGAGAATTTCAAGAGATATTCCTGAAGGAAGCACTAGTCATATTTTAATTTGAAAAAGTATTAGAATAAGATGGATCAGATTGCGAACAAACTTTCAAATTAACAACAAAATTTGTGAAAAATTAAAGGATGCCATATTTTTTCTTTGGCCATTATCCTCATCCCTTTCGCATTAGATTCTTAGATTCCACTCCTGAGTCTCTTGGCTCTGATAGGTAAGCTTTAGCCTTACCTTGTCAGAACCCAGGCCTCTGTGCCACATCTTGCCTTCTTACCAGGGAGCCATGTACGTTCCTCCTGCCCCATAACCTGTGTATGTGTTATTTTTCACCATTAGGTATCTCTTTCTTATCCTTTCTCCCATTCCCTTTTTCCCTTTCCTGTTCTCCTGGTCGCTCTCTCTCTTCTCATCTATCTTCTGTTATCTGTCCATCCATTCATCTATCTGTCTGTCATTGTAAAACAGTGTCTCTAGTCTATGTTGGCAACCCTAAGAACTCTGTCAACTCATAGTATTAAAGATAGTTGTAAGTTTATCCAAATAACCTTTGAGGAAATATATCCTAACATTCGAATTCTTAGTGATGTTGGTTGTATTGTTGATACCTCCAACAATACATATTTCTACCTGGCCATGTTTGCCCACACTGAGAAATTTTTTTCTGTCCTTCTGTAAAGGACATAAGATCTCATTTAGCATGTTAGTTTTCGTTTCATTTTTTTTAATTTTAAAAAATTATTTATTTTTAGTTTTCATCACTTTATTTCCACAAGATTTTGAGTTCCAAATTTTCTCCCCATTTCTCCCCTTCTCCCCCACCTATATGGCATGCATTCTGATTACCTCTTTCCCCAGTCTGCTCTCCCTTTTATCCTTCCACCCTGGCCTTATCCCCTTCCCCCTTACTTTCTTGTAGGGCAATATAGATTTGTATGCCCCATTGCCTATTCTTCTTATTCTGCATGTAAAAACAATTTTTAAAATTTGTTTTTAAGACTCTGAGTTCCAAATTCTCTCCCTTCTTCCCTCCTCACCCACTGTCATTGAGAAGGCAAGCAAATCAGCAGAGGTTATAAACATGGGTAGTTTGGCAAAACACTTCCATAATAGTTATGTTGTGAAAGACTGTATCTCCCTCCATCCTATCTCGCCCCCACCTATTCTGTTTTCAACTTTGGCCCTGTCCCTTTTCAAAAGTGTTTGCTTCTGACTACCCCCTTTCTCGATCTGTCCTCCCTTCTATTATCCCCCTCCCATCCCTTTCTTCCTTTCTTCCCTGTAGGGTAAGATACCCAACCGAGTGTGTATGTTATTCCCTCCTTAAGCCAAATCTGATTAGAGTAAGGTTCACTCTTACCTGCCCCTACTTCCCTCCATTGTGAAACCTTTTTCTTGCCTCTTTTATATGAGATAATTTACCCCATTCTATCTCTCCATTTCTCTTCCTATTCTCTCTCATACCTTAACTTTATTTTTTTTTCTTCCAACTACCCTAATACTAAGCAAAGTCTCATGAGTTATAAATATAATCTTTCCATGTAGGAATGTAAGTAGTTCAGCTTTAATAAGTATCTTATGATTTCTCTTTCCTGTTTATCTGTTCATGCTTCTCTTGATTCTTGTATTTGAAAATCACATTTTCTATTCAGGTCTGGTCTTTTCATCAAGAATGCTTTAAAGTCCTCTATTTCATTGAAATTCCATTTTTCCACTGAAGTATTGTACTCAGTTTTGCTGGGTAGATGATTCTTGGTTTTAATCCTAGCCCCTCTGACCCTCCCAAATATCATAGTACAAGCCTTCTGATCCCTTAATGTAGAAGCTGCTAGATCTTATGTTATCCTGATTGTATTTCTTCAATACTTGAATTGTTTGTTTCTGTCTGTTTGTAGTATTGTTCCCTTGACCTGGGAATGCTGGAATTTGACTACAATGTTCCTAGGAGTTTTCCTCTTGGGATCTCTTTTAGGAGGTGATAGGTGGATTCTTTCAGTTTCTATTTTATCCTCTGGTTCTCGAATATCAGGGCAGTGTTCCTTGATAATTTCTTGAAAAATGATGTCTAGACTCTTTTCTTGATCATGACTTTCAGGTAGTTCAATAATTTTTAAATTATCTCTCCTGAATCTACTTTCTAGGTCAGTGGTTTTTCCAATGATATATTTCACCTTCTCTTCTACTTTTTTTTCTTTTGGTTCTGTTTTGTAATTTCTTTATTTGTCATAAAGTCATTAGCTTCTACTTGCTCTATTCTACTTTTGAAGGAATTATTTTCTTCGGTGAGCTTTTGGATCTCCTTTTCCATTTGGCCAGTCCTGCTTTTTAAGTCATTCTTCTCCTCCTTGGCCTTTTGGACCTGATTTGCCATTTGGGGTAGTCTATTTTTTAAAGTATAATGTTCTTCAGTATTTTTTCGAGTCTCCTTTAGCAATCTGTTGACTCAGTTTTTATGATTTTCTTGCATCACTCTCATTTCTCTTCCTAATTTTTCCTCTACTTCTCTTACTTGATTTTCAAATCCTTTTTTGAGCTCTTCCATGACGTGAGACCAATTCATATTTTTCTTGGAGGCTTTGGATGTAGGAGCTTTGACTTTGTTGTCTTCTGATTGTATATTTTGATCTTCTTAGTCGCCAAAGTAAGATTCTGTAATCTGACTTTTTTTCCTCTGTTTGCTCATCTTCCCAACCAAATACTTGATTTTCTAACTCTTTGTCAGGGTAAGACTGCTTGCAGTGGGGGTGGATGTATTGTCCAGGCTTCAGGGGTTTTGTATCTGTCACTTGATCCCACACTCTCTTTGGGCACAGAGCTTTGGAAGCTGCTGCTGCTGCCACTACCACCTCTGTCGCCACTTCCACCTCCTCTTCTGCCCCTGGGCTGGGACCAGACCCCAGCTGAGCTGCGCCCCTCTTCCACTGAGGTCTGTCAGAGTTTTCCCACTGACCTTCTATGCTGTCTTTGTTGTTTTGGGGTTGAGAAGTTTGGAAACTGACAGAGCTGCCAATGATTCAGTCCCCTGAGTCCTGCTCTGGTCCTGTCTGAGCTGGCAAGGCCCCCACTGGACTGTGTTCCACTCTGCTTCCAGCCTGATTGCCATAGATGCTTGTTGTCCATCTTCCAGGCTATCTTGAGCTGGAGATTTGTTTCACTCCATCATTTTGTGGATTCTATAGCTCTAGAATTTGTTTAGAATCATTTTTACAGGTAATTAGTTATAGGGTTTTGGGGGGAGAGCTCAAGCAGATCCCTGCTTTTACTCTGCCATCCTTGGTCCGCCCCCTTTCCTTTCATTCTTTTGATGTTATGAGAATACTAGTGGAGCATGCAGACTGTTTTTCTATTATCCCTTGCTCTTATCACATGATTGCCTCTCCTCCCCACTCCTTTTTCATGGTTATGTATTTCTCTGATTATATACTTTAATACTGCTTCCTCTGTGATTCGTTGTTTTCAGTGATTTGTAGATTACTCATTGCTCATGCCCACCATGAACATTTCCTATGTGTATGTTTTGGGGATGACATTATGCTGATTGTATCAAATCTTAAAACATTGTACAACTTTTTAAATGAGATTCATAATCATTCAAAAAAGTTCAGCCTGACTATCCACATAGGAAAACAAAATGGAGAAGTTCCTGTTGTCAAGAATATAATATATGGGTGGACAAATATATCAGACTCTTCCATCAGTGTATGCATATGTTTGTGTTTGTACATGCACACACATGTGTACATACACATGTATAAATGTACACACATATTCATGTATGTATATTTTGGACAGATACTGCAGACATAGAGCTAGGTCTAGAATTGGACACAGGAAGGATAACAGACTGCATAACCCTTGAGGAGTTTCACTATTCACCTAATATTCCCAAGATGTTTTTTTTTTAAATAAAGGCTTATCTTCCAGTGCTAAATGATAACAAATAATCTAATACTGGTCTCTGAAGAACTGAAGTTGAGGAACATGCAGGGGTAATAAGGAGCCTCAAGATGGACAGATGGAAAGGGCAGCACATTGATAAAATGTTGTAGAAAAATGTGATAAACCGCTTAAAAATACTATACTAAAGAATAACTTAACCCACACAATTATTTCAAAAAGGAATTTTGAACAGATAATTTTGAAGCATGTAGTTTGATTAACAAATGTAAAATGTAATCATGCCATCCTCAATGAAGGGAATTTAAAAAATAATGACTGTGATCTAAAGAAAATGTTTTGAGAAATTACAGATTTTGTTGAGGTTAAAAAGAACTGGTTGGTGAGAGAATTAAAAGGTTGGAGTAGGGTAAGACCAATTACAGATTTTTTAGTTTTACCAATAACAAGTTATCAAATTTCATCTAATGTATAACAAAGCAAATGTAAAAGAGAAACAACTCAATATGAAACATTTTTATTGCAAGTAGAAATTATCATTTTATAGGCAACACATAAAAGAAATGTTAAATCTTTGGAAACCGAATTTCTAGTTTTTTAAAACCTTCACGTGGAAGGGGAATTAAAATCACTGAACAGTGACTAATTTTACAAAAGAATTCTTTCTCTCTTAGCTGTTTCCCAGTCATCCAGATTAAATGGAATGCACAAAGCAAAGCTGGCAGGAACAACTAATTTAACAATACTTTTCTTTCGGAAAAAAAAACACCTTAGTCTGCTCAGGAATTTACTGGAGGAAAAGAAAAAACATTTGTCCTTCTATAGTCTTGAATCAAGAAATCATAGTGATGTTGCAATAATTTTTTTTATAGGTTTTTGAAAGACATAATTTTGCACCCTTCAAATACACTTAATCAACAAAAGAGTGAACCTGGTTATGGAATTTAGAAGGGTTACTTAAATTTCTGATTGCTGAAGATAAAGGAATTGCACATAAAGACCAATTTAAATAATTTTCTTGGCTTCCAGTGACCTATACATTTCTCATACTTACCTGATATCTTTACGTAGAAAAGGCAGTTCCATCTACTTGGTTTATTTATATTCTTAGTTGGAATTCAAGGATTAATTTATGTGTAAGAAATGAGAGTTGGACATATAAGGGGGCACTGTGGATAGAGTATTGGGCCTGAGTCAGTGACACTCCTCTTCTTGAATTCAGATCTGGCTTCAACCACTAGCTGTGTGATCCTGGGCAAGTCATTTAACCATGATTGCCTTAGCTCCTCATCTGTAAAAATTAACTGGAGGAGGGATTGCCATTCTACTATCTTTGCCAAGAACACTCAAAAATTGGGTCACGGAGAATTGGACATGACTGAAAATGACTGAACAACAATAAACAACAAAAAGGAATTAGAATAAACAAGTTATATAAAGATTATATTTGAAAGGTTCTTTGTTTTAAAAAATAGACTGACTCGAAAATAAATGTGGTTTATAGTTTTTTGAGAGATTTTGAGAAATTTAATAGTTTTAGTCATTGATTTCAGAATCTCATCTATCAGGATAGAAAACTGATTTAGAGGTCAACTCATGGTCTGCCTAGAGATCTGATAGAGTTCCCCTTCCTGAGGTCTTCAAGCAAAGTTGCTTGTTAGATTTGTTGCAATGGGAATTCCTTTTGTGTTGGGTTGGATTAGATAGCTATTGAGGTCCTTTCCAACTCTTAAATTCTGTGATTCTGTGGGAAAAATGTTTCTTGCTTTAATGACAAGTTTTTCTTTATGGAGCCTCTACTTATTGCCTAATTACACCAAGCAGAATAAATCTAATTCTTCTTCCATGAATTTATTTAATTATTATTATTATTTTTGATTGGAGTGGAGTGGGAGGGGAGTAGCAGGACCTATGATTTTATTGGTGTAGGAAACTCTTAGAAAGCAAATTAACTTTACCCAGATCAGCAGTTCTTCTGCCACTCATATTAGAGAGTTTCCTAGGGTCAGTGAGAGCTTAAGTGACTTTGAAGATCACACATGCAGTATGTATCAGAGGGAGGACTTGAACCCTAACTAGTTTTCCTAACCAGAGACTAATTTTCTAATGTCTATACTATAGTTGCCTCTTTGTCCGTGCAATATTTTTAAATATTTTAAGACAGATACTGAAGAAGACTTAAATGTAAGAAGTTATATAAAGGGTAGCATCAGGGATATAGATGTTCAGGCAGTTAGGCAAGTCATATACAGAAAGCAAAGTTAACAGATGCATAGTGACCCTAGTTTCTTTAGCTCACCTGGCACTAAATATAGTGCAATATATACAGGGGTCACTGAATAAATATTTGCTGATTAATCTCTTCCCCTGGGACAGCAGTGAAGGATGAGACAGTGCAGAAAAGTTTTGACAGGTTGAGGAGGGAAGTTCAGAGAACTCATATCCGATGATGTTTTGTGGTTAAGAAAAATGGAATAGCCAGATATGAAAAATAAAGTGTTTGAATTAGTAGATTTTAAAGATTGAAAATAATTGGGACTAGTTTCTATGTTCTCACTGCCTTTTTATCTCACATAACTCTGCTTTCATCCATTATCTCCTCCTTCGGCCCTGCATCGTAAGAAGAGATGTCTTTTTTCCTTGTCTAGGTACTCTTTTATATGCAGAAGTGATCCTATTCTATCCCTTCCTCTTCTGTAGGTTACCTTCTCTTTTCATCTTCACTCTCACTCACCTTCAGTATCTCCCTGTCTACTGGCTACTTTCATGTGGACAAACATGTTTGTGTCTTCTTCATCTTTAGAAAACTCTGACTTGATTCCACCATCCCTGTCACCATATCTTTGCCTCCTTTTGTGGCTAAATTCTGTGAAGACTATCTGTTTCCTTTCCTCCTGCTATCTTCTTAACTATTTGTAGCCAGGTATTTGACTTCATCTTTTAGCTGAAACTACTCTCACCAACGTTACCGGTAGTTCTTTAATTTCCAAGTCTAATGGTCTTCTCACAATGCTAATCTTTCTGGACATCCTTTGAAACTGTCAGTCATCCTCATCTTCCGGATATTCTTTTCTCTTGGCTTTTACGAAATTGCTCTTTCCTGTCTGACCTATATATATCTGACCATTCGTACCTGTCTGACAATCTCCTTTGCTGGATCTTTGTTCAGGTTACACCAGCTAATGTTGTGTAGCCCCCAAGGCCCTATGCTCCTACCCCTCCTTTATCCCTTTCCTGTTTTGCTTGGCGATCTCATCAACTCCCATGGATTCAATTATTATCTCTGCAGATTATTCTCAGATCTATCTGTCTACCTCTCTGCTTACCTCCAATCTTGTTTCTCCAACTACCTCTTGGCCATCTTGAACTGGATTTCCAGTACATGCATCTTAAACTCACCATGTCCAGAACTGAAAGCATTGTCTCTTTCCCCCACTCCAGATGTCCCTTCCTTTCTAACTTCCCTATTACTGATCGTAGTGAAAGGTACCACTATAGGCTCACAACCTTGATGTCATCCTTGACTCTTTACTCTCAACCTCCCCTTTCAATGTTTTGCCAAGTCTTGTAATTTTTTTACTTTTGAAATATTTCTCTGTACACCTTCTTCTTTCTTTTAACACAGTTATAACCCTAAGGCAGGTCCTCCTCACTTCATACCTGAACTATTTCTACACAATGCTGGTTGGTCTCCCTGCCATGTCTTTCCACACTACGGTAAACTTTCTGAAGCACAAATCTGCCTGTGATGCCTTCTGCCCAGCACCCCCTGGGTCACTTCTGGTATCAAATATAAAATCTTTTGTTTGACTATTTTAAAGCTCTCAATAACCTTGCCCCTTCCTACCTTTCAAGTCTTCTAACACTTTCTTCCTCCCTCTTGTTCTTTGTGATCCATTCGTGCTGTCTTCCTTGTTGCGCTCTTATTCCTTCTCCCTCATTTCTCACAGACTATAACAGAGGAAACAACATTCAACTTAGGGCAGGAAGACCTGAGATCAGTTTCTGCCTCAGACTCATATTAGCTGTGTGGCCTTGGGAAAGTGACTTAGCATCTCTCAGCCACAGTTCTCTCATCTGTAAAATGAGGGAGTTGGTATTAATGGCTTCTAAGTTCTTTTCAGCCTCTACATGTTTAATCTTATGATGCTAAGTCTTAGAAGTTCTGTCTCCACAGTATATTCCATATTTGACCTTGTCTTTCCACTCACACTGCCATCATCTTAGTTTAGGTCCTTATGTTGTTTGGCCTTCATTCTCAAAGAGGACCATGACATCAGGAAAGTGATGACATTACATGCAAGTGAATTGGATTTAAGTGAGGGAGGGCTGTGCAAAGTCATCAGCTTCACTTCCTCCTCTGGAGCCGTTTGGGTCCAGTGGCGAGACATAGATCACGATGTCTCTAGATGGTCCTTCAGGTCCCTATGACCTCTCCCTGGACTACTGCCTCTTTTTTCCCCCTGCTAGTGTGCTTGGAAAATAATATGAAATAAGTTTGGAAAGGTAGGTTGGATACAAATTTTGGAGAGCATCCTGACTGTACTGGGCAGATTTCTATTTGATAGGATAATTTGATACATTGTTTGGTAAATTAATATTTTTTGGGAGAGCTTAAGGTGTAACTTGTTTTCAATCTGAGGTCTATGAACTTAGTTTTAAAAAATCTTTTAATAACTGTATTTTAGTGTAATTGGTTTCCTTAGTAATCCTATGTATTTTATTTATGTATTTAGAAATTATTCTGAGAAAGGATCTGTAGGCTTCAATAGGCTGCCAGAGGAGTCTGTATCACACACCCATACACGCATGCCCGCATGAACAAAATGGTTAAAAAAAATTCAGATCTAGACATTCATTTTATTGGATTTGTTCAAAATAAGAGGTACCTCTATTTGGCAGGGTTAAGGTGTATACCCATTTGCTTGGCAGCTTTAAGAAGGTAGATTGTAAATTATAGACACATTGAGGAGACATTTAGAATTCATTTAATCCATCCCCCTTATTTTAAATAGGAGGAAAATGAAGTGCAGACAGTTTGTGATTTGCCTAAGGTTATGTGGGTAATCAGTAGAAAACTGTACTAGATTTTTGGGTGTCCTGATGCCTCAGATCACTTCTCCTCAAAGAACTGTTGCTACTCTTACGTTAACCTGTTTTGCTCAGTAGAAGCCAACAATAAGGGAAGATTTTCTCCCTTACAAAGCAATCCTTTCATATCACTAAATCCTTAGATCTAAACTACTTTCTCATGCTATATGTCTAAAATTTTAGATTTAGCTTTGGACAACACTTTTAGACAGTACATTCCTACTTTTCTCCTTGTGAGATCATTTCTTTCTCTGATGCTAATGGAAGTGGCATCATTTTAAAAACTGAATAGAACTCTTGAGTCATTCCATTACCATTTCACAGTTTCTGAGGTATCCTTGCTTGTTACTTATTTATGTTGTTTTGTGCATTTGAAATCCAAGTTTCTGCAGAGATCATTGAACACAGGAACTTCTTAAACTCTGTTACACTGAGCGCCACGTGTGGTACAATATTACTCTTGAAAAATGATATTTTAAGGCCATTTTCCAGCTCTGCATAAGTGGAATGTCTATATTGAAAGTTAGTTGGGTAAGACAAAAGTTCCTAAATAAAATAGCTCTTTAATATATGACAGACAGCAAAAATATTTTATTTGATTTCTTGAGCCAAACTTTGGTTATTTTAGAAAATAAAACAAAAGGACAAATTTGTTCCAGAATACAATTCTTTCATTTCATTTCATTACTGGCATATAGCAGCTTAAGTGAGAGAGATTTAGGTATGGGAGAGGATATGTAAATGCCATGACTTTTATCTGGTTCCCAAACCACCTTTATTAATATTTCAGAGAATTACCTGAAGCAGAGTTGTCAAGACACATGTTCCTGTGATGGGCCACATGCACTTCACAACACTCCAAAATGGTTCGAACCAGATTAAAATGAAGTTGGGAAATATTTAACAATATAAATAATTTGATAAACATAGATAATATTAATGTTATTTTCTAAGTTTGCATATAGTCTGCAGGCATCCTTTTGTAAGGTTGAGTGGGCCCTACTTCTATTTTGAGTTTGACACCACTGATCTAAAATATTTCCTCATAATTACTTCTTTTCTGTTTTTTTTTAAGTCAAGTAATTTCTTTGTTACAGTGATTTATAAAATGATGTTTCTACAAAGCAGTAGGACAGTGTTAAATTCAAAAGGTTCTTTCTTTGCCTCAAAGCTGTTTTACATCCACTTGAAGAAATTCTTGTTTTCAGAAAGGAGAATTCCTTGCACCCCACAGTCCTGATTCTTTTGACTGCTTTAAAAACAATGAAGAACATCATAGAGCACCTTTTTTCTCCCTACTGTTTTTCATGAAAGGTTGATGGACATATATTCAGTTAATTTAATTTCATGGGTATCTGTGGCTATGAGGAGTGTTATGTGTGTCCTGACAATTCACATTCTTTTTCATTCCAAATGTAAAATTTGAACATAAGTTTCCATTTCTGTAATCCTCATATTTTGTTGTTGGCCTGTCCTCTATTACTGCTGCCGCCACTGAGAAACCTGGAGTGATGGTGAAAGAGATAGGGATATAATTGTTGGGAAGTACAAATCTGGAATCATATACAGTAAAATCTTGCAAGGTAACACTTTTTATTATTTCATTAATTCATAATTTGTGATCATTCTGACTCCTGTGGGGTTGAAGTTTTTATGTTCTTTGAGGAAAAGTTTCTTAGGTAAAATAATGTAAATAAGGCTTCAGAGAAAATATTAAAAATTAAAAAAAATATTTAAAGATGTTAGGTATTTTTAGAAGTATTAATTTATAAAATACACCACTTAGTGAAAGAGAAAAATAATCAGAAAGTAAGCTGATGTTTTTTTTTTAATACATCAAGTTCTTGGGCAAATATTCAAGCCTTTTGCCCTATATTGCCCTTATTTGCCTCTGTAGCTACATCTTCACGTGATTTTAGATTTTGAAATAGCAAGATTAAGTTGGATTAGATTGCAAAATCAGAGTTGGAAGGCACTTGAGTCCATCTCACTTTTGAAACATGGCAAATTGGTGACTGTCTTTGCAAATGCTAGTGATAAGTTACCATCTTTCTCCTTAGGCAGCTCATTATTCTTTTTAGTATCACTAATTGTTGGGAAGTTTTTCCTGGCATCCAGCCTAAATCTACCTCTCCGTTAGATTCTTCCTTTTCAACCTAGTGCTACTCTTTTGGGCCAAGGAGAACATGTCTCCTCCCTCTTCCACATGCTGGCCTTTGGAAAGGGTCATCATGTCCTTTCTAAATCTTTTCCAGACTAAACATCTCCTGTTGTCCTCTGACAACTGTAGTCACTTGTTATAATGTGTGAACTTGAGGCCTTCATTATTTTTTGTTCCTTTTTTACAATGGACACTCTAGCTTACCTACATCTTTTCTAAAATATCTTGGAACTGAAATCAATTGTCCAGATGTGGTACTACCAGGGTAGAATATAGAGGGTGATCACCTTTTGGAATTAATAAGAATTTGTTGAATGCCTACTGCATATTAGGTACTACCATGTGAGGTCCTGGGAATACTAAGACAAAAATGAGACAGTCTCTACTCTCAAGGGGCTTACGTTCTACTGAGGAGATACAACACGTAACAGATAAATATATACAAAATAAATAAAAGTTATTGGTGGAGGGAGGTGTAGCAGTTGGGGAAATTGGGAATGGCTTCTTGAAGGTGTTGGTTAAACTGGGGAAAAGGTGAGAAGAAGATAGCATGCCAAGAACTGGGTACCATAAATTTCTTCATACAGCCTAAGATTGCATGAACTTTCTTGGCTTGTTGCTGTTTCCCTACCGAGTCGGCATTTTCTGAGTTTCTACTCTATAGACAGACCTCACTCACCCATCTTTTACTTGTTAAGTTTTTTTTTTTTGTTTGATTTGAAGTCTAGATTTACATTTCTCTCTTAAAATTTTCACGTGGATTTAGCCCAGTTTTCTATATCTTTGTCATCTAATATATTAACTGTCCTTTCCATTGTTGTGTCGTCTGTAAATTTGAGAGTTATGCCATCTGTCCTCTATCTCTTTTCCTGAGATAAAAATGGTAAACTGCACAGAACCAAGGATAGATCCTTGAGACCACTCAATCATTGTACTCCTTCTGTCATTGAATTATTAATTAGTACTTGTGCAGCTGCTGCCTTGGGTACCTGCCTTGAGGTGTCCGTGGACTTCTAAAGCATAAAGTTGTCACAGCTTGAGGAATGAAGGGGTTAGGAGAATATCTGTATAGGGGAAGATGAGTTAGTATTGGAGACAAGCCTTATAATTAATTGCCTGTCACAGTGAGGGGAGATGTGACCCATCTTTCCACCTTTTAATTGGTTAATCACACTTTCCTTGGCATCAGTTCTGGACTCTCTAGGATAAGGCCTGGACCTCAGGAGTCTCCTATTCCCACTTTGGAGACCCTGCACTGGAGACTCTGTGGCCTCTTAAATTAATTACAGCTGTAGGAATTTAGTGAATTTCTAGCGAGATGTGACTTGATGACTAGAATTACAAATCAGAGAAGCTCACTTTCTTTTGTGAACTGACATGACAAATCCCCAGATGTTACAAAATAAAGACCTCTTAGAATATCCTTAAGAACTACACTTGTAAATTATACTGGAATTGGGCCTTTATCTCAGAATTGTTGCCCGGAATTGCAAAGACATAGCATTTATCCATAAAAACTGAATAATAGCATTTTTAAAAGTTGTCACCTTATCAAATAAATACAGATAAATAAATAATCTCCAAGCTGTGTAGAATGAGAAGCTTTTAAAATACTAAAACCTAGCAAAAGAAAAAGGGTAGCTAGGTGGTACAGTTGATTGAGCTCTGGGCCTGGAGTCAGGAAAACCTGAGTTCAGATATGGCTTTAGACACTTATTAGCTGTGTCACCTTTGGCAAATCACTTAATCTCTGTTTGCCTTAATCAGCTGGATAAGGAAACTCCACTGGAGAAGGAAGCTCCAGTATATTTGCCAAGAAAATTCCAGGACAGTATGGAGCATGGGGGGTCACAAAGAATTGGTTATGACTGAACGTCTAAGCAAGTAAAAGAAATAAAAATTGGGAATAGACTGAGTTTACCTTTCATCTTCATTTCATACTTTAAACTAGAAGAAAGCTATTTTTTTCCCCACTTGCTCAAGAGTCTGCAGAATATTCAATATGAAAGAGTAATAGCTGGGCAGCAAGTTATTCCAGAGCCATTTCTGTTCATATCTCATTAAACAAGAAAAGAATGAAAGGGCAATAATGCTGACACTTAATATGTGTAGGATTTTATACTTTTGAGTAAACTTGGACCAAAAAAAGTTTGATTCTTGCAACAAACCATGGAGATAGGTTGATTAGCAATTATTATCTGCGTTTATTTTATAGATGAGGAAATGGGAACTGACAATAGTGCCTGATACTAAATGACTTGACCGGTCATATAAATTAGTTGCAAATTGGAGATTAGAACCCAGTACTCTTGGTTCATGATATTTCCACTATATGAACGATCCTAACTATTCTTCTAAGGAGAAGTTACTTTAAATTTCTCCAAAGTTTTGTCATTGGTGGAGAAACTGTTACTAGAAAGCATCATTTCAAATCATGCTTAAATAAAAATCTCCAAAATTCAGTACAAATTCAATTTAACAAACATTATTATAAGTATCTGCTACCCTGTGTATAAGGTACTTTGTGCTTTCCATAGGAAGAAGTTAAAAGTGTTAATTATAACCACCTAAAGAACCTTAGCCCAAATTTCAGCTAATTGTGCACTTCCCCCTTTTAAGCTTTTCCTGAAAAGCAAGACTCAGGAGAATCCTAAATTCTAGGTAGACTTAATGGTCTCCCATCCAATGCTTCCCCTCAAAAAAAGGCAAGAAAAAGAATTACTGTTGCTGCTGAGAGCATTTAAAAGAATGTGCTATATACTTTAAAGGTAACTGCAAAATGTATATCTCTAAAGTTGACTACTGAGAAGGGGATGGGGTGTTCAATTTTATGGAAAATTCCGTTGTGCTACTTTGAAAGAATCAGTTAACATTGCTTAACAGACATTTTCATTCCATCTGATGAATGGAATACTATCCTTGGTTTTTCAAGAAAAAAAAGAGCATTCATTTATATTGTAGTTAGTATATGGAAAATATATTTATATTGTAGTTAGTATATGATCTGATTTTGACTGATTACTAAAGGCAGGAGTCAGGAGATACGGGGCCTGTGCTCAGCTGTGCTGCTGAAGGACATACACTTTATCTGTGCAGTTAGGGAAAAAAAAAATATTGCCCATTATGAATATTAGTGAGCATATATTTTTAAGTACTTTATGCCAGGCACTGGAGATACAAAGACAAAAACAAGATAGTTTCTGGCTTCAGAGATATTTCATTCTCTTCTTTAGAAGCACATATATACATAGGTATATAAAAATACATACTACATTGATACAAGATAATCTGATGGAGGGGAAGACACTAGCATCTGGAAGTACAGGAAAGGCCTCATGTAGAAGGTTGTATTTTAACTGAGTCTTGCAGGAAACCAGGGATTTTAAGAGATAGAGGGGAGCATTTCAAGCATGAGTGATAATGCAAGCAAAGGAACAGGTCAGGAGATAGAGTGTTGTATATGAAGTGTATATAGTAAGAAGACTAATAAGTCAGTGTACAAGTCTGGAAAGGGTAGGATAGAGGCATGGTTGTGAAGAGCTTTAAATCTCAAATGAAGGAGATTATATTTGCTCCTAGAGGTTAAGAGAGAGTTGCAGAATTCATTAAGTAAGGGGGTGACGTGGTAAGACCTGCATTTATGGAAAATAATTTTGGTGGCAGGATGGAGGATGTGTTGGAGGAGAGAGAGGCTTAAGAGAGGAAAAGTAGGTGGTCTTGCAGTAAGTAGTACAGATATGAAATGATAGTTGTCTGAAATAGAATGGTTGCTGTTTGAGTAGAGAGGAGACAAAAGCAAGATACTATAGAGAGAAAAATGAACTGATTGTGTTTGTGGGATGAAAGTATGAAGTTGAGAATGACACTGAAGTTGCCAACTTGAATAACTGGAAGGAGGATGGTGATGTCCTCCATAGAAAAAAGAAGTTTGGAAGAGAAATGGATTGGGAGGAAAGATAATGATTTTTGTTTTGGATACCTTCTTGAATTGGAGATGGTTTGGGCAGCAGTTTGCTGGGTAAATGGATAACTTGCTCTCTGGGGAAAAAAGTATGCATAACACACCAAAGTTTAATCAGCATTATTAACATTTTCTCCATCACTTTCATAAGTCTAGAGACTAGAGGTTCTCAAAGTGGGTGCTATTGTCCTCTGGCGAGGTGCTGGAACAATCCAGATGGGCAGTAGTAGCTTTAGGTGTAATTGGGAGGCAGTGGAAGCATAAGAAAAGAAGAGGAGAATTTGAGAAATCTTTCATACATGTTTCATCTGTTGTTTAAGGTCATAGGAATTCCATTGTTTTCCAAATAAACACACAAAATACACGTTGATAACCGATTAGTGGTAAAGTCCACCAACAGATTTTAACAAGCAAGTGTTGGCAGGCAAGCGTGTCAAGCATTATCAGGATGTTCAGGGATTTCCAGTATGCATAGGCAGGAATATGTATGTGTAATGACTTGTTTACAGTATAGTACTATATAGTTACATGACATAATATTGCATCATTAGAATTTCAGTGCAGGAAAAAAGCACAAATTTATAATAAATTATTAAATTGAAGATATGTCACTTAAAATAAATTTAAATTTTTTGAAATCATGCAAATTTCAAAAAATTAATGTTGAAGGGTCAAAGTAGATTTCTGGGGGGTGGTATGCCAGATAAGTTTGGGAACCTCTGGCTAGACAATCAACACAATATGATCAAGGCTTGATTTGTAGCTTCCTAATTCTGCGGTATAAATGCTCACATGAACAACTTCTTTCTAATTTGAGCTCACTTCAGCACCACACCGTTTATGGAACACCTAACTCTTTATGTCCCAAGAAGGAGCTGCTGATGTGGGATTGGAGGCCAGGAGGAAATGTAGGCCTGTATATATAGAGAGTTAGTATCTGCACAGAGGAGGTAATTGAGCCCTTGGGAACTGATAAGCTCACCAAGTGTGAGTGGAGAGGAGAAAATTAAGTGAGAATATAACCAGATTGCAAAAGGATAAGAAAAGAAGTGAGTTGACAAGTATAGAATGAATGCAATTTCAGAAAATATCTTGTGAAGGAACTGTCCTGCTCTTATCTGTCCCTTTTGAGTGACTTGTTTAAGTGTTGGTGTTTCAAAACCTTATTGCCTTTGTTTCTTTTTTACAATTTACCTACAGTTCCCTTTTACCATTTCCCCATCAGCTTCAGTGTATGGAGAGATGTTGGGAAAAACAGGATTGATGGAACCGTAGCAGAAAAAAGTTTATGGATCCCATTTGTAAGAAAGCACCTGAACCAAGTTATCTGGGTTTGAGGATGATTATGTGGACCAGGAGTTGAAGGGAATCAAAGTTATCCATGGTTTTTAGGCTTCCAGGCTTCCTTCCTGTGAAGAAAAGAATCAGTCAGGTAACAAAAAAACAGGATTGTGAATTTAGCTATGAAGCCTGGAGCAAGGAACATAATGCACTTTTAGAAACTACTTTTAGTTTTCTTAGCTATCAAAAGTGAACAAAGATTAAAAACATTATTGGTTGAAATGACATTACTAGGCAGGAAGAGTGGATGGTGACTTGTCCATTTATAAACTTTTTGATTATCAGGATTTCTTAAGACCTGTGTTATAAACTGGTATTTTAGAGCTTTCGTTCTGAACTAATGTGTTTCCCTTGAGAAGTCGTGCACAACCAATGTCAGTGAAATTCAGCTCAAATACAGGTTTAAACTTTGCCTGTTCATCATTTGTTGGTGAAAAAGGCTGTGGAAGTGTACCCACTCAATATTCTTTTCATCAGCTTGAATAGAACCAGGAAGAACAAAAAGAAAAGATGCATTTGGTTTGCAAGTCCTATCATTATTTGACCATTTTTATAGTTAGCAATTAGCTGTAACTGCCTGGATATCAATGAATAGAATGTGAGAAAATAATTTTTTACATATATTTGCTTGCACATACAACTGAAATTTGTATTCATGACTAAATTGGGGAGAGAGGGAGAGTATGGCTTCTAGAATAAAGTAAAAAAACGTTCTTTGTTTAAAAAAATGTAACTTGAAAATTCTTAGTAGGGTCAAGGAAGGGGCTATTTAACTTCTGGTTAAAAGAAGTAAAGGAAGCTAAATGAACATAAAATGAACATAATTTAATTAAATTAAAAATGAACATAATTAAATTGTACAAGATATCTGACATCTTGAGAATCTGAGTTTCAATCTATTTCATTCATTATTGCTTGCTAAGTCTGTTGATGTAGGAACTGTCTTTGTTTGATTACTTTTTTCTCATCTTCAAGTCCTTATCTTCTTCTAGGCTAATTTTTATGTCTGACCTTTAAGTATGCCAAGAATAGCAATCGTGAATAGGTTTTAATTTTTAGATATGTCAGATCAGGACCATTGTCTATAAAATGCTTACAGTTTTCAAAACCCACAGGTAATTGCACAAAAATTTTAATAATGTGTTCTTTAAGCCTTCAGATTTCTATGCTTTTATAGTATCCTTTGCTGTTGCTTGTAGGATCATCAGATTAGAGCTGTATGGGATTAAGAAAGACATAATACAATGACTTTATTTTCCAGATTGAGGAAACTGAAAATTAAATAGGTTAAGTGACTTGTCCAAGGTCTTCATAGCTAGTAAGTGTCAGAGGTGAGACTTTAACCCAGTTTTTCTGAACTAAAGTCATGGATTACACTCTGCCAAATGTCCTTTTTAAACTTGGTTTTCTTTTTAAACTGTTGTAGTAAAGACACAGTCACATAGAAATCTGTGTTTATGTGACAAAAAATGAAAGTTATTTCTACTTTCTTATTGGAGATTTCCTAAAAAAGGTTAACTGTCTGCCATCGTAGATCATTACTTTTTGTAGTTTCCGTTGGCAGAATTAGGATCATGATAGGCAATTTTGTTTTGCATATTTAATGGTGATAAAACGTTTATCATCGCTTAATTCAGATTTTGAGTTAGCTACAAATGCCATTATCATTTAAGTATCAGAAAATTGTAAAAACTGATGATGACTTTTACATTTGCTTTAACATTTAAGCAAAGAGGCATCAGAGTATATTCAGTCATCCCCTTTTCCCTGAAAATTGAAACCTGTCTTCATTAATGGTATTGATCTATGGTTCCAATTTTTTCTTTATTCTTCCATGGTTTAGGAGGGTAGAACTATATTTGTCTTATAAAAAGAATTTCTTTCTCAAATTTTGAATAGAGTTTGAGTGTGATAGAGTTATTGTTTTTTCAGAGTTTGATAGAATTCACTTGTAAATCCTTATAGACTAGGGATTTTGCCTCCTTTCTGATGGTTTCATTTCAGCTGGTAAAATTTTTCAAAAATTTGATTTTTAAAAATAGATTTTTCTTTCACATTCTAATGATTTGAGTATTTTATATTTTTGTAAACATTCCCTTTAACATTATTATTATTATTTCTTGGGCTTGGGGGAAAACATAATTGTGATTAATAAGTTCTGATTTTTTTTTCTCTGTAGTGATTTCACCATGTTCATTTTAAAATTTTGATGATTTGCCTTCCCTCTTTCTTTTTAATTACATTACCAAGGGTTTATGGAGAACTAATCTTAGTTCGTATTCTTTCTTAGTCCTGTTTCCAATTTATCAGTTTCTCTTCTAATTTTCAAAATTTCCTCTTTTGTGCTTATTTTCAGTTTATTTCTGGATTTCATGTTTTAATGTTTTTCATTTGGTTCATTAGTTTACTTTTTTTCTATGTGATTAATGTGTGTTCTCAAGAGAGAGAATTTCTCCTCTGAATATTACTTTAGATATATGCAAGAAATTGTGGCATAATTTTATCCTTATCCTGTTTCACATAGTTAATGATTACTTATGTGATTTGTTCTTTGATTTGCCTATTTAGTATGTCATCATTAAGTCTCTAGGTCTATATCTTTTTTGTTGTCTGAATTAATTACTATTTTTATTTCATTGTGGTCTATAAAGGATACGTTTAGTATTTCTCCTTCGTTACATTTGTTTATAATTTCTCTGTTACTGGGCAGTAGTCCAGGGTTGTTTTTTATTTGTTTTTTCAGTAACTGTACCATTTTGTGCTGACATAATTTGTTGTTTGCAGCCCAAACTGGATTCCCTTTATGTCCTTGGGAGTCAAGACAGATACCAAGATAGTCTGTACTAGGCTTGTTCAGCTGGGTCCTTGTAGAAAAGGAGATCGTCCTATCTTCATGGTCCAGCAGTTCCTAAGGAAAAAGAATGTGACTTTTGCCCTCACCTTGTTCCTTGGACCCTTTGGGTGGGGTTTTGTCCTTTTCCTACCTTTACTGCATCTTTCCCCTCCCATAACATGCCTCTTTAGGTAGAACTATGTATTTTCTCCTCCTTTTGTTGTACTGTCACAAATGTGCAAACTTCTGTGTGAATTGTGAATTTGTTAGGTTTCTTGTGCATGTTCATTTCCCTTGTAATAAACCTAGTTTTCATGTACATTTCATGAAGTTGTGATTGCCTGAATGGGGTGTGGAAATCTATCTTGCCCTATAAGAAAATAGAGGTGATGTGGATAAGAGAAGGGAGGAGTGTGATAGAAGGGAGGGCAGATTGGGGGAAAGGGTAATCAGAGTGCATGCTGTCTTGGGGTGGGCAGAGGGGAGAAATGGGAGAAAATTTGGAACTCAAAATCTTGTGGAAGTGAATGTTAAAAATAAATTAATTAATTTTTAAAAAGTTGTGATTGCCTGTTGACAAGGTGGATAGCATTTTTCATCGTAACTCCTTTAGTTTAGAATTGTATTGGGTCATTATATTGCTGAAAATAGCTAATTCAGTCACAGTTGATCATCATACAGTATTCCTGTGACTGTGTACAATGTTCTCCTTGTTCTGCTCATTTCACTTTGCATCAGTTCATGTAAGTCTTTCCAGGTTTTTCTGAGAACATTCTGCTCATCATTTCTTATGGCACAATAGTATTTCATTACAATTATATATATACCACAACTTGTTTAACCCTGCCTCAATTGAGGGGCATCACCTCAATTATGCTTTCTTTGCCATGGTGAAAAGAACTGCCACAAATATTTCTGTACATATAGATCTTTTTTCTTTTTTAAAAAGATCTCTTTGGGATATAGATCTAGTAGTGGTATTGATCGATCTGAGGGTATGCATAGTTTTAAAAATCTTTGATGATAGTTCCAAATTGCTCTCCAGAATGGTTGAACCAGTCCACAACTCCACCAACAGTTCATTAGTCTGTTTTTCCACATTCCCTCTAACATCTGTCATTTCCCTTTTCTGTAATATCATATCAGTCATTCTGATAGGTGTGGAGTGGCACCTCTGAATTGTTTTAATTTGCATTTCTTCAGTCAGTAGTGATTAGAGCATTTTTTCCCATATGATTATAAATGGCTTTGATTATGTCATCTGAAAACTGCTTGTTCATATCCTTTGACCATTTATTATTTGGAGAATGACTTGTAGTCTTATATTTGACTGAATTCTCTCTATATATTCACCTTCCCTCCCACTTTCTTTTATTTCCTGCCTCTTTGACTTTCCTGTAGGATAAGATGGATTTCGATACCCATCTGAGTGTGTGTTATTCCCTCTTTGAGCCAATTCTGATGAGACTAAAGTTCAAGCACTCCCCTGGCTCCCCATCTTCCCCATCCACTGTAAAAACTCTTTTTGCATCTCCTTTATGTGAGATAATTTAACTCACTCTACCTCTCCCATCCCCATTTCCCAGTGCATTCTTCTTTCTCATCCCTAATTTTATTTTATTTTTAAAAAGATGGCATTCTATCTTAGTTCACACCTCTGCCCTCTAACTGCCCTAATAATGATAAAGTTCTTAGGAGTTACAAGTATCTGTTTCAACATTATTGAAATCCTTATGATTTCTCTTTTCTGTTTACTTTTTTATCTTTCTCTTGAGGCTTGTATTTGAAAGTCAGATTTTCTATTCTTCTCTGGTCTTTTTTATCAGAAATACTTGAAAATCCTCAGTTTCATTAGATGTCCAAAATTATACTCTGTTTTGCTGGGGATTTGATTCTTGGTTGTGTTCTTAGCTCCTGGACCCTATGAAGTATAATATCCAAGCCCTCTGATTCTTTATTGTAGAAGTTGCTAAATCTTGTGTTATCCTGACTGTGGCTCCCTGATATTTTAATTATTTCTTTATGACTACTTGTGATATTTTCTCCTTGACCTGGGAGCTCTGGAATTTGGCTGTAATATTCCTGTGAGTTTTCATTTTGGAATCCCTTTCAGGAGATGATTGGTAGATTCTTTCAATTTCTATTTTGCTCTCTGGATCTAGGATATTAAGGCAGTTTTCCTTGATAATTTTTTGAAAGATGTTGTCTAGGCTCTTTATTTAATCATATCCAGGTTACCCAGTAATTTTTACATCATTTCTCCTGGATATATTTTCCAGGCCAATTATTTTTTCCAGTGAGATATTTACATTTTCTGTTTTTCTTCCCCATTCTTTTGACTTTGTTTTATTACTTCTTGAAGTCTCATGGAATCATTAGCATCCTACTTACCCAGTTCTAATTTTTAAGGAATTATTTTCTTCAGTAAACTTTTATATTTCCTTTTCCATATGTCCTTTTTTCTATATATTCTGCTTTTTAAGGAGTTCTTTTTTTCATTGAATTTAATACATCTTTTTCCATTTGACTAATTCTACTTTGTAAAGAGTTCTTCTCTTCTTTATGTATCTTTTCCCATTTGGTCAAGTCTGCTTTTTAAGGACTTTTTCTCTTCAGTGGATTTTTATGTCGCTTTTAACATTTAACCTATTCTATTTTTTAAGGTGTTATTTTCTTTAGTTTGTGTATGTGTGTGTGTGTGTGTGTGTGTATGTCCTACCTTTACCAAGCTGTTGACCTTCTTTTCATTATTTTCTTGTATCACTATCATACCCCCTATTTTCCCGCTACCTTTCTTATTTGACTTTTAAAATCCTTTTTGAGTTCTATTCATGTGAATCTGCAGACGATTATGAACTTTTTCCTTCTGGAGTACACAAATGGTTGCTACTATTTGAATGTTTATGGTAGCCTCAGGAAAACATGAACTACCAGTATTAGGAAGAAAGAATAGACTCAGAACCCAGACAGATTTACATTTCTTTTTGTATGTTACTCTATCTAGAAGTTAGTCTTTTGACATTTTTGTTTTCCACCTAAGATGAAAATAGTCCATACTGTATTGTTAAGCAGGGAGTACTTATATTATAAAACCTCATTTGTTGAGTGTATAGGCCCTTCTTCTTTGCTTGTTCCATACATGCTCTCTTGGCTTTCAGCTTGTGGTTTTTGCAGTGATTGTACAATGTGGAGGGAGGGGCTGGAATTGCTTTTTTTTTTTTATACCAATATCTACATAACAACTTTTTCTAAATGACAGATGGGACCTGAGAGCAATTTTGATGATTCTGAAAGGTCATTCCCATTCATCAAAGTGAAAATAAAGGCTAAAACATTTGCCTTGGAGGATGTTTTCATCATATATTTTTATTTTTATTATTTTCTAATTTTTTAAATATTTTATTTAAAAGTTTGAGTTCCAGATTCTATGCCTCCTTCCCTCCCTCCCTCCCCTGTTCCTGAGCTAGTTGATAAGCAGTCGTATATAGCTTATACATGTTCAGTTATGTAAAATATTTCCATATTAGTAATTTTATATGAGACTCAAAAGAAAAAAATGAAAGTGAAAAATAACATGCTTCAGTCTATATTAAATCAATATCAGTTCTTTGTCTGGAGGTGGATTGTATGCTTCATCATCAGTCCTTTGAGATTGTCCTGGATAATTGTATTTCTGAGAATAGCTAAGTCATTCACAGTTCTTCATCGACTAATATTGCTGTTACCATGTACAGCGTTCTGCTGATTCTGTTCACTTCACTATGCATCAGTTTATGTAAGTCTTGAAAGGTTTTTCTGAAATCATCTTGCTTGTCATTTCATATAGCGCTATAATAATCCATTACAATAAAAAATCACAGCTTGTTTAGCCATTCCCCAAGTGATGGGAATCTCTTTGATTTCCTCTTCTTAGCCACATGTTATATTTTTGTTAATAATGTCTTCAGAGAATATAGGTCATGATAGTGTTATTATACACACACATATACGTATCTATCCATAATTTCTTACTCAAGTAATATAATTTCAAAAATGAAGCCTAAATGCATACTGTTTGTGGTTTTCAGGTGATAGGATGGTTTGGCTTTTCAGCTATTAATGTTGACTTTTGATAGAATTTTATAATAAGTTAAAGAGATATGGGAAATTAGAAAGCATGTTAGGCTTTTTTGCCTTTTGCTAGCAATATTTTTCCAAACTTTTCAGTATTGTACAATCCATGTAAGTACAAGTGTTATGTTTCAGTAAATAAAATTTTTTCCAGTCCAGAATTTTTGACAAATGCACAGTTGTCTTGGTAGTAGTAAGCTTCATTGAGCAGTGGAGCTTCATGATGCAGTATTGGGAACATTCTTTTAGAAACTGCAGTTTATTCAGTAGTTAACATTCTTATAGAACAAGACTATACCTGTATCTTTAGGAAATTACTCTGGCAGGCTGTGAAGTTGGGTTTATGCTATGACTGTACCATTATAGTAGTGTTAAGTGTTTTGAGTTCCTGTAGTACTGAAATTATTTGTTTCTGGATTTGAAATTGACATATTTTAGGAGATTGAAGTTAGGTGAAATCATGATCCCTCAAATTTTAACTCTCATTTTAAGCTTATTTCATAATGTTGTCTTTTTTTGTTTAGATTTTTTTTTAAAGTAATAATTATAGTTAACATTTATGTAGCACTTCATATGTTTCAGGCACAGTACTAAGAGCTTTACATTTGTTGTCTCATTTGATACTCATAATGAACCTGAGAGGTAGATGCAGTTATCATCCCCATTTTACAGATGAGGAAACTGAGGCAAAGAGGCTAAGCGATTTGCTCACATTCCCACAGCTAGTTAGTTTCTGAGGTGAGGTTTGAAATCAGATATTTCTGACTTCAACCCTATCATTCAATCCTCTGCTCCACCTAACTTGAAGAGTAACAAGTGCTCATGCCTTAATATATTTACACATAATATTTCACCTCCACTCTCTTTATTTAATAAACCTTTTGAGATCTTGTGGGTGATTTCTCATGTGTTTTATAATCTGAAAGCATATGGAGTTCCTCTTGTTGATAACGTTCCTTATACTTTAGTGAATACCTTGGAAAACAGTTTCTGCAAACTTTATTCTCAGCCAAGTGAACTCAGTGTTGCTATGAAAATAATAGAGAAGGAAGGGAATAAGCATTAAGTACCTGCTATGTTCCAGGCCCTATGGTAAGCATTTTTACAAGTATTATCTTATTTTAAACTCACAACAACCCTTATGAGGTAGGTACTGTTATTATTCCCTTTTTACAAATGAGAAAACTGAAGCAGACCAGTATCTCACAGCTATTAAGTAAAGCCAGAAATAGCAGTTATTTCTGAAAGTAAAAGTAAAAGAAAAAGAATAAGATTATTTGCCCTATGACTTCCTGGCATTATCTGGAAGGCTGACCTATCTTTAAGCGAACACTGCATGCATTTTAGTATGACTTAAATTTTCTTTTCTTTATTTTCAATTTATTTATTTATTTTTAGTTTTCAACATTCATTTTCACAAGATTTTGAGTTTCAGACTTTCTTCCCATCTCTCCCCTCTCCCACCCCAAAACACCATGCATTTTGATTATCCTTTCCCCCAATCTACCTTCCCTTCTATCACACCTCTCCCTTCTCTTATCCCCATCTTCTCTCTTTTCTTGTAGAGCAAGATAGACTTCTATACTCCATTGCCTGTATTTCTTATTTTCTAGTTACACACAAAAACAATTCTCAACATTGGTTCCTTAAACTTTGAGTTCCAACTTCTCTCCCTCCCTCCCTCCTCACATATCCCCACTGAGAAGGCAAGCAGTTCAATATAGGCTATATATGTGTAGTTTTGCTGAAGACTTCCATAATAGTTATGATGTGAAAGACTATATTTACCTCCATCCTATCCTTCCTCCCCATTTATTCTGTTCTCTCTTTTGACCTCATCCCTCCCCCAAAATGTTTACTTCTAATTACCCCCAGCCTCTGATTTGCCCTCCCTTCTATCATCTCCCCCACCCCACTTAACCCCTTCTCCCCTACTTTTCTATAGTGTAAGATAGATTTTCATACCAAATTGAGTATGCATGTTATTCCTTCCTTAAACCAAATGTGATTAGAGTAAGCTTCACTTTTTCCCCTCTCACCTTCCCCTTTTCCCCTCCATTGAAAAAGGTTTTCTTGCCTTTTTTATGAGATAATTTGCCCCATTCCATTTCACCCTTTCTTCTCCCATTATATTCCTCTCTCATCCCTTAATTTTATTTTTTAGATATCATCCCTTCCTATTCAACTTACCCTGTGCCCTCTGTCTATGTATATGTATGTGTACAATCCCTCCAAATACCCAAATACTGAGAAAAATACTGAGAAAAGTTTCAAGAGTTACAAATATTATCTTTCCATGTAGTTGTATAAACAGTTCAACCTTAGTAAGTTCCTTTTGATTTTTCTTTCCTGTTTACCTTTTCATGCTTCTCTTGATTCTTGTGTTTGAAAATCAAATTTTCTATTCAGCTCTGGCCTTTTCATCAAGAATGCTTGAAAGTCCCTATTTCATTGAATGACCATTTCCCCCTGTGAAGTATTATACTCAGTTTTGCTGGATAGGTGATTCTTGGTTTTAATCCTATTTTGTTTGACTTCTGGAATATCATATTTGAAGCCCTTTGATCCCTTAATGTAGAAGCTGCCACATCCTGTGTTATCCTGATTGTATTTCCACAATATTTGAATTGTTTCTTTCTGGCGGCTTGCAATATTTTTTTCTTGACCTAGGAACTCTGGAATTTGGCTACAGTATTCCTAGGAGTTTTTCTTTTCGGATCTCTTTCAGAGGTGATAGGTGAATTCTTTCAATATTTATTTTACCCTCTGGTTCCAGAATATCAGGGCAGTTTTCCTTGATAATTTCATGAAAGATGATGTCTAGTCTACTTTTTTGATCATTGCTTTCAGGTAGTCCTATAATTTTTAAATTGCCTCCCCTGGATCTATTTTCCAAGTCAGTTATTTTTCCAATGAGATATTTTACTTTGGCTTCTATTTTTTCATTCTTTTGATTTTGTTTTGTAATTTCTTGGTTTCTCATAAAGTCATTAGCTTCCATCTGCTCCATTCTAGTTTTTAAAGAACTATTTTCTTCAGTGAGCTTTTGAACCTCCTTTGCCATTTGGCTGATTTTGCTTTTTAAAGCATTCTTCTGCTCATTGGCTTTTTGGGCCTCATTTGCCATTTGGATTAGTCTATTTTTGAAAGTGTTAATTTCTTTAGCATTTTTTTGGGTCTTCTTTAGCAAGCTGTTGACTCGCGTTTAAAGATTTTCTTGCATCACTCTCATTTCTCTTTCCAATTTTTCCTCCACCTCTCTTACTTGATCTTCAAAATCCTTTTTGAGTTCTTCCATTCCCTGAGACCATTGCATGTTTATTTTGGAGGTTTTGGATGCAGAAGCCTTGATTTTTAGGTCTTCCTGTGATGGTGTGCATTGTTCTTCCTCATTCAAAGTGATGGAAGAAAATACCTGCTCACCAAGAAAGTAATCTTCCTTTGTCTTATTCTTTTTCCCTTTTTTGGGCATTTTCCCAGCCAGTTACTTGACTTTTGAGTTCTTTGTCAAGAGGAGGGTTTACTCTTGGGACCTGTAAGTTCTCAGTTCCTCCAAGGTGGCACAATCAAGGGAGAGGAGTTTACTCCTCTCCTGACCCTCACTCTGGTCTGGGAGCAACTACAAGCACTCTTTCTGCCCAGGATCTGCCAGTAAAATACCCTCTCCACAGCCACCACCAGCTCCACCATGCCAGTCAGCACTTCTCCTCAACCTAGGGCTGCCACTCAGGGCTGAGATCCATATCAGTAGCTCAATTCCCCCAGGGGCTTTAGGCCTGTACTCCAACTGTGGAAGCTACTACCACCTGGGGCTGGGGTTGGGCCTAGATAGCTCTGTTCTCTTCTCATGCAGGTGAAAGAGCTTTCTCACTTACCTTTGAAGCTATCTTTGGTGTTTGTGGGTTTAGGAAGCTGGAAATCGTAGCTGCTGCTGGTGATGCCTTGAAGCCTGCTCCAGGTCCCATCTTTGCTGTGTGGCCAAGGCCAGGCTGTGCTCAATGCCCAGTGCGATAGACCTTCCTGTTGGCCTTCCAGGCTGCCTTAGGCTAGAAATCTCTTTCACTCTGTCATTTTGTGACTTTTGCTGCTCTAGAATTTTAGTCATTTTTTAAAAAAAATTTATTTATTTATTTAACTTTTAACATTCATTTTCACAGAATTTTGGGTTCCAAATTTTCTCCCTCCTTGTCCCCTCCCCCCACCCCAAAACACCGAGCATTCCAATTGCCTCCATCACCAATCTGCTCTCTTCTCTATCATCCCTCTCTGCCCTTGTCTCCATCCTCTCCTCTGTCCTGTAGGGCCAAATAACTTTCTATACCCCTTTACCTGTATTTCTTATTTCCTAGTGGCAAGAATAGTACTCGACAGTTGTTCCTAAAACTTTGAGTTCCAACTTCTCTTCCTCCCTCCCTCCCCACCCCCTCCCTTTGGAAGGCAAGCAATTCAATATAGGCCAAATCTGTGTAGTTTTGCAAATGACTTCCATAATAGTCGTGTTGTATAAGACTAACTATATTTCCCTCCATCCTATCCTGCCCCCAATTACTTCTGTTCTCTCTTTTGATCCTGTCCCTCCCCATGTGTGTCGACCTCAAATTGTTCCCTCCTCCCCATGCCCTCCCTTCCATCGTCCCTCCCACCCTGTTTATCCCCTTATCCCCCACTTTCCTGTATTATAAGATAGGTTTTAATACCAAAATGAGTGTGCGTTTTATTCCTTCCTTTAGTGGAGTGTGATGAGAGTAAATTTCATGTTTTTCTCTCACCTCCCCTCTTTTTCTCTAAACTAAAAAAGTCTTTTGCTTGCCTCTTTTATGAGAGATAATTTGCCCCATTCCATTTCTTCCTTTGTCCTCCCATATATTTCTCTCTCACTGCTTGATTTCATTTTTTTTTAAGATATGATCCCATCCTCTTCAATTCACTCTGCGCACTCTGTCTCTATGTGTGTGTGCATGTGCATGTGTGTGTGTGTAATCCCACCCAGTACCCAGATACTGAATAGTTTCAAGAGTTACAAATATTGTCTTTCCATGTAGGAATGTAAACAGTTCAACTTTTATAAGTCCCTTATGACTTCTCTTTGCTCTTTACCTTTTCATGCTTCTCTTCATTCTTGTGTTTGAAAGTCAGTTTTTCTTTTCAGCTCTGGTCTTTTCATCAAGAATGCTTGAAAGTCCTCTATTTCATTGAAAGACCAATTTTTCCCCTGAAGTATTATACTCAGTTTTGCTGGGTAGGTGATTCTTGGTTTTAGTCCTAGTTCCTTTGACTTCTGGAATATCCTATTCCATGCCCTTCGATCCCTTAATGTAGAGGCTGCTAGATCTTATGTTATCCTGATTGTATTTCCACAATACTTAAATTGTTTCTTTCTAGCTGCTTGCAATATTTTCTCCTTGACCTGGGAACTCTGGAATTTGGCCACAATGTTCCTAGGAGTTTCTCTTTTTGGATCTCTTTCATGCGGTGTTCTGTGGATTCCTTGAATGTTTATTTTGCCCTCTGGTTCTAGAATCTCAGGGCAGTTTTCCTTGATAATTTCATGAAAGATGATGTCTAGGCTCTTTTTTTGATCATGGTTTTCAGGTAGTCCCATAATTTTTAAATTGTCTCTCCTGGATCTATTTTCCAGGTCAGTTGTTTTTCCAATGAGATATTTCACATGATCTTCCATTTTTTCATTCTTTTGGTTTTGTTTTGTGATTTCTTGGTTTCTCATAAAGTCATTAGTCTCCATCTGTTCCATTCTAATTTTGAAAGAACTGTTTTCTTCAGTGAGCTTTTGAATCTCCTTTTCCATTTGGCTAATTCTGCTTTTGAAAGCATTCTTCTCCTCATTGGCTTTTTGAACCTCTTTTGCCAGTTGAGTTAGCCTGTTTTTCAGGGTGTTATTTTCTTCAGCATTTTTTTGGGTCTCCTTTAGCAGAGTGCTGACCTGCTGTTCATGGTTTGTTTGCATGTCTCTCATTGCTCTTCCCAGTTTTTCCTCCACCTCTCTAATTTGATTTTCAAAATTTTTTGAGCTCTTTTTGAGCTCTTCCATGGTCTGAGCCCATTGAGTGGGCTGGGATACAGAAGCCTTGACTTCTGTGTGTTTCCCTGATGGTGAACATTGTTCTTCCTCATCAGAAAGGAAGGGAGGAGATACCTGTTCCTCAAGAAAGTAACCTTCTATAGGCTTATTTTTTTTCCCTTTTCTGGGCATTTTCCCAGCCAGTGACTTGACTTCTGAATGTCCTCTCCACACCCACCACGCCTGCAGATCCACCCAGCCAGCACTTGGGGTCTGAGATTCAAATGCTGCTTCCCAGCCTCAGGGCTTTTGGTGGGGGGCGGGGCTGCTATTCATAGTGAGATTAAGTTCAGGTGCTCAGGTGGGGGCAGGGCCACCTCACAGGGCTCAGTTCCTTCAGGGGGTTTATGTGGAAACCTTCAACAATGGATCTGAGCTCCTGTCTGCTTGGGGAGTCCAGGTCTGCTCCCGCCTCTGCTGCTGCCTCCCAAGGGGGCCTGAGTTATGGGGGCACCCCACTGCCCTCTCAACCCGCCAAAGAGACCCTCTCACCGACCCTTGTCACCTGTCGGTGGAGGGACCTACGCGGCTGCTGGAGATTCTGTCCCTGAAGCCTGCTCAGATCAGCTCCTCTCGGCACTGGGCGGCCAACGCAGGGCTGGGTTCTGCTCCGCGTCCGCAGCACGAATAACCTTTTGCGAGAGGTTTTCAGGCTCTCTGGAATAGAAATCCCCTCCACTCTGCTGTTCTGTGGCTTCTGCTGCTCCAGAATTTATTGGCAGTTCTTTTTTTACAGATATTTTATGGGCTGTGGGTTCAGAGCTAGTGTATGTGTGTGTTTCTACTCCGCCATCTTGGCTCCGCCCCCTAGAGTCATTTTTTACAAGTATTTTATGAGCTGTGGGAGGAAAACTTCTAGAGGTGCATCCTTCTACTCTACCATCTTGGCTCATGACTTAAATTTTCACCCTTACTGTGTATATAGTGTAGGGAAGCACTGAATTGGAATGTACTAGATAGAATTAAATTGATAATAGAAAAATTTTGGGGTTAGACCATCTAAGATTTTGTTTCCTCTACTTTAAGGAGTTAGATGACTGAAAATGGTTGTACACTTTTTTCTTAAACCATTGCATTATTTGGTAATTGAGCATAGATATATCGTACCTGTTAAGGAGTGTTACATTCAAGGAGATGAGGTAGTAAGTGTACTCAGCAGTAAGTGATAAATAAATAGACTTTTCCTATGGAACATTACCCTTTTGTGGAAGAGGTGCTGCCTGATAGCAAAGTATGGTATCAGTTATGCCTTGGGGAAAGCTTATTTCTGCCTTTTAAGATATGTTATTTTGTATGAACTCACTTTTCATTTTGAGGCCATGTTTTGTATAAGTTTTATAAAGCATTCTCTGATATCTTGTGATATGGAGAAACAAAGAATTACAATGAGAAATAAACCTGATTTTTTTAAATCTACATGGAATGTCTATGTACATAATTATTACATTTATAATAAGTAAGTTACTGAATGGAAAGACTGATTTCATAATATATCAAAGAACATGGTTATACGGAACCAACATAGAGCCTCATGCTGGTAATTTGATATTATAACTTATCAAACTTTCATGTAACTATTTGTTTGCATGTGATCACTTTGCCTCTGTATTACAGTTTAACCAGCATTCAGTATGTGACAAAAAGCTTCATAGGAAGCATAAAGCAATAATTGAAAATTGCCATCTTGGAATTTTAAAAAATGTTTATGGGCACTTTTTTTTTTTTCAAATGTGGTAACCTCTGCCACCATCAAAAGAAAATTTTTTCCAGATGTTTTGTTATACCTTTATCTTTTTAAAATACTTTGTGCTATACTTGAAGTAAAGTAAATTTTATTCAGTCTCAGGAGTGTATTAAAAAAAGTGGCAATGTATTTGTGTATTATGGTTTACGATTTGCAATTAAGAGAATAAAATCATGCTAATGGCTCTTTAATAAGAAAAGGAGATAAAATATTCTGTATAGCAAATTTTGCTTCAATAAAAGAAAACCTGGCTCTAGAATTGCTTATTAAGGAAAATTTCTTAAGAGAACTTGCTTGACACATCATACCATGATCTTCAAAAGAAGCTTTTTTCCCTGTCTTTAAGCATCCCAAAATTTTTTTTTTTATTATTTTTTAGTGTTTAACAATCACTGCCATGCAATTGAGATTTTATTCCCCCCCACACCTACCCCCCACTACCCCCCTCCCTCCCCTCGACTTCATATAATTCTGTATGGGTTCTACATATACTTTCCTACTGAGTATATTTTCACTATAGTCAAAACATCCCAAAATTTGAAAATACGCTCCTCTCCAATTTTAACCAAAGGATGGTTATTTTCTTGAAAAGAGGTTTGGCAATAGTTGTCCTTTAAAGGACAAATGTTTTCATATTTTTAAAATACATTTTATTTATAAAAATTGATTTATATGCCACTTTTCAAGAATATGCCTATCATGCTTTTAGGTAAACACAGTTAAAAACTACCTTAATTTATATAATTGAAATTCAGTTGTTTACCTAAATGCTCTTTCAGATGGTGGATAGCACTAACCACTTTTATTTCTAAGTCACAGAATAATAATAACATTTATGTAGGGCTGAAAGATTTGCAAAATGCTTTACATATATTCACTTATTTGGTACCACAACCCCTAGTGCCTGAGTTAATATTTGAACTCAAGTCTTTCTGATGCTATTATTATGTATTATTATGCTAATTTCTGTACTTTATCTACTTCTACCACCCAACTTTTCCTTTCAGCTTTTAATAAAAGCTTATTTTTTTTTTAATACAGCAGCTTCATGGTTAGTTATAGATTAAAGGGAGTATTTCTTATTTGTGGGTGAATTAGAGATAAGCAGATGGTACTGAACAGACTTTTTTGTATTTTGTTTTATTTTAAATTTCATTGATACCTTTCTTTTTTATATCATAGTAATTTCCAAGTAATGCCCCTAAAAATGTTAATTTCTTCCCCTCTTTTATACCCCTGTCTTCTGTTTTGAAAAACTCTGCCTAATTTAAAAGTTTCTTTTTAATTTTACTTTCAGTTTCAAGTATAGAAACAGTTAAAGCTTATGTCTCTTTTCTTTCCTTTACCCAAAGCTAGCATGATACACTTGCACACACACAGGCATAGCTTTTATTTTATTATTTTTAAATACTTATTTTATTTTTTTCCAATTACATATAAAGACAATTTTTAACATTCATTTAAAAAATTTGGGGAGGTTCCTAATTTTTCTCCCTCCTTCCTCTTCCCCCCTCTTTAAAATGGTAAGCAGTTTGATATAGGGTGTATACGTGTAGTCTTGTAAAATAAATTTCTGTATTAGTCATGTTGTGAAAGAAGAAATAGACTAAAAGGAAAAAAAAACCCTGCCAGGCATAGCTTTTACAGAGGTAAATATGCCCATATTTTATACATATCTGTAAAATGTCTGTATTTAAATTTTTTAAAATGACATTGCTGTTTTCTTTAGTTGTTGGATGACGAGTTTTTACTCGCAAAGATGGTATGAGATATTCAGGTATGAAGTTTTGTTTTGTTTTTGCTGTTGGCCTGTAGCAATGTTTCTGTGTGTGGGGAAGTATAGTCTCTAAGGACTTATCTTACTTCAACTGGAATTTCATGTGTAAATTGCTTATTTATTATAACTGATTTTGTATTTTAACAGTACTATATTGAATTTGAAGTTTTCTGATGTTAATCCTCCTGTCCTCAAACTTGTAGCAGTAAATTTATCTATTTTTTTCCTCCAGGTGTATAAAAGTACTTCACATTCTCTTGGTACTTTATACTTTTCAAAATCTTTTTACACACTTTATACTTTTCAATGTCTTTTTACACACATGTACATATATACATGTGTGTGTGTGTATATATATATATATATATATATATATATATATATATATATATATATATATATATATATTATTATCTGTTCCTCAACATGAACCTATGAGCTAAGGTAACATCTTTAGTCCATTGGGGCATTTTTAAATTTTGTTGAGCAAATACTACGTAATTGGGTTTAGTAGCTAGGTTATTTTGGTATTTAAATATTTACTTTGTAGGATTTATATAGTCCCTTTTCTCTGCAGCAAAGATTCTTAAAGTGCAGTCTATAGAACTTGTAGGTCTAGGGGGTCTCTCAGATCATTTCAGGGGTATCTGTGAGGTCAAACTATTTTCATAATAATACTAATATATTTTAATTTATAGTGTAGTATAGTAAGTATTGATAGGTTTGACCCATATAAACAAAATCTCTTTGGAGTCCTCAATAATTTTTAAGGATGTAAAGGACACTTGAAACTAAAAAGTATGAGAACTACTGCTCTCAAGAACATCTCTCTGTGTGACATACACACACACACAAACATACATACACACATATAGATACACACTATATATATGTATGTATATATTCAGCTGTATTCAGTTATTTCAGCCCAGTTCTATGCTAACCATATTGTTGGTGGTACAAAAATGAGTAGTTGAAATAATAACCAATTACCCAACAGGTATTAAGTGCCTTCTATATTCCAAACACTGTGTTCGGTGCTGGGGTTACAAGTAAAAAGAATAAAAAAATCCTTATTTACAATTAACTTATATTCTGACAAAGTAGACAAGGACATATAAAAATACATGCAGTATAAATATAAAATTAATTAATACATTTATATATGCATAGTAGCTAAATCCAGGGTAGTTGGAGTGGTTAGCAAAAGCTTTATGAATAATATTGTGACTGAACTGCATCTAAATATTAATTTCTAAAATATTTATATTTTTTATTCTGGACTTAAATACCAAAAATAGACATTTCCATGCAGAAAGCTGAACACAGAAAGAGGATTCTATATGAAACTGTGAATCATACCACTTAGTTTTTTAAAACGTAATAATACTGCATCTTATTTTTAAAACACTACTGCTTGTCTGTGCTTCCTTCTGAACTTCTGTTTCTTTCTGAGTATTTAAAAAATATTTGTGTTCCTCTTTTTTTAAATTATCATTACATATATTAACACTTCTATCCCCTTACCCTACAGAAAGAAAAGAAAAAGTGAAATCCCTTGTAAATGAGCTAGCATAGTAAAGCAAAAAAAAAAACAAACAAAAAACCCACATAGTGACCATGTACAAAAATATATGGCTCTGTACCTTATATCCATCTCTTCTAAGTTAGGTGGTAGATAATATGCCTGATTATAGGTATTCTGAGACATGGTTGGTTGGTAATTGCTTTGATCACAGTTCTTAAATCTTTCTGAATTATTTTTCTTCACAATGTTGTCCTTGTAGAAACTGTTCTTTTCCTTCTGCACATTTCACTTTGTATTAGTTCATACCAACTAGGATTCTATGAAATCTTCTCTTTTGTCATTTTTTTATAGCCTAGTAATTTTCCATTCTATCTATATACTACAGTTTGTACAATTTGTTTCCAATTGTCTAAGAGGTATTAGGTTGCCTACCAAATTGAAAGTCTACAGAGTGGCTGTGCTGACCTCATTGTTGTCTGCCTGTGAAACCTGCATAATCTACTAGTACCATTCCAGGAATTATTTTAGGAATTGAAGGAATTGAATTGTATTAGGAAGATTCTGAAGATTACCTGGCAAAATATGGTACTAGTCACTGAGGTCCTTTCTCAAGCATTCAAATCCTGCTAGCAGATAGTGCAACTTCGATGAGCTGTCCATGTTGAAGTGCAAATTTATGTTTGCCTAAAAGATCATTTTATGAAGAACTCACACAAGGCAAGGTCTCAACAGGGAGATCAGAAGAAGTGACACAAGAACACCCTCAAAGCCTCTCTGAAGAACTGTGGAATCGATTGTAAGACATGGGCACAGGACCCCCAGCATGACATGCCTAACATCAAAGAAGGATGTGTGCTCTACGATCAAAGCATAATTGTAGTAGCTCAAAAGAAACATGATATGTGCAAATTTAGAGATTTCTCCATTCTAAATGATCATATGAATTATTTGTACCTGACCTGTGGTAGAGCCATCTGAGCTCATGTTGGTCTGATCAGCTAGTTAGATACATGATACCTTCATCCCACCATAGTGTGTGGTCCTCTTCAGATATGAAAGACAGCAACCAGATTCAAGTTATTTTCTTCCCCACCCTTCTTTTGATTCCTATTTCAGTAATAGAAAGTTTGTTTTGCTTATGACAGCCTTTTCCCCTCTCCTCTCCTGTTCAGCTTCTTCCCTATTGAGTTTGATGTCTTTCTGTACCAGTGTGTTTGTGTGGGTGTGGGTTTGTGTGCATGGCTTTGTCAGTCTGAAAAGTAGGTTCATCTGATGTCCACTTTCCTCACCCCTTCCTTTATGTATTCTTCCTGTTATAACCCTAGTTGTGAGAACTAACAAGATGCCTCCCCAACCTTTTTCTTCATTCTGTACCAGTATATTCTTCCTTTTATTTTCCTTTCCCTTTCCTTTCTTAAAACTTGTGGAATAGGAGTTTTACATTTCACATTCAAAACCTTTATTTTCCTTGTTTCACTTCCTCAGTACCCTTTGAAGATATTAAGGTTCTAAAGGATCATTTGTTTTTTCACTGAGAATTAGAATATTAGCATTAGATCATCATTCAGTTCTTTCTAATTGCTTCAATAAATTTACCTTTGTACTTTCTCTGAACTCTTGTATTTGTATTTCAGTGTTCCTACTTAGATTTGATCTTTTCATCAGAAATACTTGAAAATTCTCTCTTCCAATAAATGTTCATCCCTTTGCACCCCTCTCCCCAATAGGATTATATTTACGTCTGCATGGACAGGTATTCTTCTTTGCAAACTTATATGTTTTGCCTTTTGTAATATTATATTCCAAGATCTCCCCTTGTTTTTAGTAGAAGCTGCCAGATCTTATCTGATCCTGAATGGAGTTCCTTGGTACTTATAGTCTTTTTCTGACTACTTTCAGTATTTTTTCTTTGATGTGAGAGCTCTGGATCCTGGGAGTTTTCCTTTTGGAGTACTTTCATGATATAATTAGTAGAGTCTTTCTATCTGTACTTTGCTCTCTTATTCTAATAGATTTGGTTAGCTTTCATTTGTCATTTCTTAAAGCATAATGTCCAGGTGGTTTTTTAAAAATCATGGTTTTCAAGGAGTTCAGTTATTCTTAGGTAGCATTCTGACCCTCTTAGTGAGCAGGAAGGCTATGTGCCTCCTCAGAATTCTAGAGTAACCCTGCAAATTTAGGATGTCTGTCTTCTATTTGCACTGGGGTAGTGTATAGAATACTACATAATGATTAAGGAATCTAATGAGAAACTATAGTAAGGGACAGTTTCCAGTTTGTGTTATGAACCTTATAACTGAATGTCTGGGTGACATGAGAGATAAAGATGAGTATGATATAAGCAAAGGAAGAGACAGGTAAAATAAAAAAAATAGAAGGGAGAAATCCTTTTAGCTTGAGTGGAAGAAGGTGTAGGTAGGACTTCCATTGAAAGGATATTATCTGAGATAGACTTTGAAAGATTTGAACAGGTGTAGAGAGAAAGGGGAGTATGTTCTAGGCCCAAAAGGTAATATGTGGGAATACATGCAGACAAGAGAATAAATGTTAACGCTGGGAATCAGTTAGTGGCTTAGTTTTCAAGAAATGGAGGTAACTTGAAATAAATCCCAAAAGGTAGGTTATAACTAAAGTGTAGAGGGCCTTGCCAGGTTAGAAAGTCTGAATCTTATCCTGTAGGAATTGGGGATCTGTAAAAAAAGGTTTTTGAGCAAGAGGAATGACAAGGATGTATCTTAAAGGAAGATGCATCTTTTGGCATTGTAAAAAGATGAGAGCTGAGAGATATGAAAATGGGAGATAAGATAGGAAGTTGTTATGTAAATAGGAATGTATTGTGAGAAGTGAGGTCCTAAGTTAGGGTAATTGTAAATACTATAAATGTGAGTGATTTTGTTTAGGTAGGATGGACAGGATTGAAAGCGGATTGTGGGGAGTGAAGGAGAAGAAAGGAGTCAAAAATGACACCAAGTTTTGAGCACAGATGGATGAAAAAGTGATGACATTTATAGCAGTAAGGAAGCTGTGAAGGAGTATTTTTGGGGAAAGGTTATTTTGATTTGGGCTCTATTGAGTTTGAAATGCTGGCAGTACATCAAGGATTGGAAATTTGCATCTGGAACTTAGCATTCAGATCAGAGCAACAAATATTTATTAAGGACTTGCTTTGTATAGAGAACTCATTGCTGGCCAGACTCATGTGGCCTACAATAGCCTCAAGTGAGGCTTAAATTAAAATGTATTTGGGAAACATTTAACAAAACAAATAAAAATATAATAAAATGTATGTAATGTTAATGGATGGTTTTTTAGTCAGTACGTTCTGGCAGGAATCCTTATGTATAGTTTAGTGACTCTTGTTTCTGTTTTATTTTGACACCAATTCTTAGAGGGAATGTAAGATACTAACACTTGTAGTTATCATATAGAATGTTACACTCAATTAACATGTGTCCTACTATGTGCCAAGCACCATGCTGTTATGCACAGAGGACATAAAAGCAAAATGAAATAGTTCCTTCCCTGAAGAAGCTTGCATGCAAGAACTATAAATGAGAAAAGTGTTTGAACTGGCAGTTGAAATTGACAATTGTACGTATTAGCATTGATAGTCGAAGTTAGTTGAAGTTGTGGGAGTTGATTAGGTTGTAGATTCAAAGGGACAAGAAGGAACAGGGTCAAGGAGAGAGTCTTGGAGAACACTTTGTTGTTGGTGATGGTCTGTGGAAAGACAAGTATATTATCTGATGATATCTTTTACCCTGTTTCTTTTGTGTAATTCCTCATCTTCAATGTTTTGCACCCTGCTAAGACCACAGTAGTCTTTTACATTACCCTAGGGGTAATTCTTAACTAAAGGTTTCCTTTTTTTAACAGACTCTAGTGTTCCATGATGCACAGGTATTCAGCATCACAAACAGTGCTGTGATTTTAAAAAGATGGACATTTTTTCAGGTGAGAAACTTGGGTCATTATAATAATTATGTAGTTTACCAAAGACAGTCCATTCTACTCTCTTCCCATTCAATTCTTGCCTCAATTCATTGACCATTTATGGAACCTGGAAAGAGAGGGATAAAGGAGAAGTAGCACTTCAGACCTCACACTATGTTATGAAGCAGCAGTCATGAAAAACATCTGGTATTGATTAAAAAATTGAGAAGCTTTTGAATGTTTGTTTTTCCTTTCTCTGATAGCTTGGTTGCAACTACTGCTTTTTTGGATTCACTTGATGCATAGTAAATTTTGTTCTAGCCCTCATTTCATTCTGTGTATGTCTTTGCTTTTTAAATGTGTTTCTTGCTAGCCACAGATTGTGAGGTTTTGTTTTCTTACCCAGTTTTTGCTGCTGTTGTTCAGTCATTTTCAGTTGTGTCTGACTCTTTCTGACCCCATTTGGGGTTTTCTTGGAATGATTTGCCATTTTATTCTCCAGCCCATTTTAAGACAAATAGGGTTAAGTGACTTCCCCATGCTCCCAAAGCTGGTAAATGTGGAGGCTGGATTTGAGCTTAGAAAGATAATATTCCTATTCCAAACCCCGTGCTCTATCGGTTGCACCATTTCTATTTTATTAATGTATTGCCAAGGCAATATTCACAGCACCAAGGGTGACTATGAATATGCTGATGTAGTTCTGAATTGCAAAGTATTACAGATTCTCCATATAGAAGGCAGAAGAATAACATTTATTCAGACACCAGAAAGCCAAATCCCAACAGCAGAAAGCCAAATCTGACATAGTAGCCAAGAAGTCAATATACATTAGCACTGAAGGGGACCAAGCCATTCCCAAGCCTTCCTCCCTCTGCCCGGGGCTTCCCACAAACAAACATGCACAAGACAAGCTGTGCCTGCCTGCCTGCATCCTCTCTCCTCCATCCTTACTGCTCTCACCAACTTCCTCCCAGTTTTTCCTCTACTCTTCCTGTTCCATCTCTTCAGGAAGCTCCTCCTACCACATGTGACTTAGGCTTCCATGTGGTTTAAACAGGTGACACAGGTCTATTAATGAATGTGAAAGATCTTCTCATTTAGATTATCATTATATTCAGCTCCAATATCTTTGTATTCATTACATACATTACATACATAGGGGCAACTAGTATGAACAGAACTGTAACAGGGATAACAGAAAATAAGTATATAAAACAATATCTTAGGCAACTGGTGTCAACAGAATTTTACAACAATATAACGGGCATCACACAAAATAAGCACATGAAACAATATCTTAGGGTGGGGCTTGAACACAAGTACCTCATCATTCCCTCCTTGAACGAATGAGACCTAAAATATTGGGGTAAGGGCCAAAGTCTCTTCATCTATAGCTTCTTTCCACCCCAAGAGGTCCCATTGAGAGGTCAGTTCTTTAGCTGGCATCTGGAGCTTGGTCAGCACCAGGTCCAGGGGTGACACATCATAGTTGTAGACTGGGGTTGATATCCAGCTTAAGCAATTGGGCCATCTGCAGGTGAAGGGTACTACGCATGTAAGAAACAAATCTAGCAAACAAGTTTAACAACATCAACAAAAAAAACCCAAAAAGAAACAAGGAGACAATAATCAGAAGCAGGCTAGACATAGGATCAGCTGTGCTTCTGGAGTCCATGAACCCACTATCATAGCCTCATTCATGGTAGAATATATGAGTTAAGAGTACAATTTGGTAATTATCTTCTTCTGAATAAATAGCAGTTATGTATTATCTGTCCCGTGTGCTATAATTTTCACATATTTGAAACATCGTCTGGCTTCTGTTTTACCCATACTTTAGCTCCCAATTTTATTCTGTCACTAGAATTCAATCCTTCAGTTCCTCTGCTAGTTATTTTGGAAGATGGCTCAGTTTCCACAAGGGTTATTGTTTCACAAAGAATAATCACTTGAACTATTCTATCATTTTTACAAATGATAGATGGATGGATTCTTCACCTAAATTTTGGAATGTCACAGTAATTTCTCCTTGAGAATTATAATCTATCATTCCAGCCAATGCATGTATTCTTTGAGCTGCTAATCCAAATTTAGGTAATATCCATCCAAAATATTTTTAGGGATTCTTATAAATATTCCAGCAGAGACGTTTCTTATTTCTTTTCTATCCAACGCAAAGTCCTCTAAACAATGTAAATCATACCCTACCAAACCAGGTGTCCCTGGATACAGTGCTCACATTGACCTCACAGTCCAATACTCAATATTTGGAATGTTATGTGTTTGTTATTTTCTAATTTGTAAATTTGGGGGTCATCATTCTGGCTAGAGGTGTACTTCCAATCAAATTATCTTTCCAATATTGAGAAGAATTATTAGAACTTAACTTCCTCACCTGTTCTTTCAATAATCCATTCATTCTTTCATTTAACTCACACGCTTGTCGATAATATGGAATATGATATATCCATTCTGTATTGTTTAATATACAATGTCTCTTCATTTCATTACCTTTGAAATGTGACCCATTGTTACTTTGAATCTGCAGTGGAATTCCATAATGTAGACTTATGATATCTACAATTTTACAGATGTTCTTCTGGGTCATATTCTTAAAGAGACGAGCTAGTACACCTGAATAGGTGCCAACACAAGTACATATAAATTTGTATCCTTTATCTTGGGCTAGGGGTTCAATATAATCTGTTTGCCAAATTTGGGCTTGCTATCTCTCCAGTTACTTCCCAAGGAACAGTTCATTCCTTTTTCAGTCGACATATATAACATTCCTCTGCTACTTGTTTTAACAGAGAATGAGAGATATAAATACTTTAGTCTTGTGCCCACTGTTGTATGACCTGGACCCCTAAATGGCCAGCTGTTTAATGAACCCATTTTGCTAGTACCAGATCATCAGTTGGTGTCAGAGTAAGGACATATGTTGAGTAGCAATGCTTGCTAGTCGATCAGCATGTGTATTGTACTTATATTCTAGTGTGGTGAGGGTCACAGGAGCATCTACATGAAAAACTGACAAATTAGTAATCAAAGACATGTCCATATAGCTTTCCACAATTCTTTTCCCCAGACTTGTTTGCTGTGAATTTCCCAATTTTGATTTTTCCATATAGGCATCCATGTAGCTAAGCTATTAGCTACTGCCCATGAACCAGTGAATATATGACAATATCCTCCCTGTTCTGTTTTGATAGCTTGATGTACTGCGATAAGTTCAACCTATTGAATACTTCCATCTATGCTGATACTTTCCAAAGTCTACCTGATACATGGGTCATAGGCTGCTACATAGGCTGCTACTTTCCAATGTTTTTTGTGCCCCAAATATTTTGTTGTGCCATCAGTAAACCATGCATGTCTCTTTTGTTCTTCAGTTAATCCATCATATCTCTCATTCCACTTTACCAGGAACTGTATTAACTGTTGCTTTGGTTCAGGGGGTGTATCATTTGCCTCAGTATCCATGTTTGCTATAGGTTCATGTAAAGCAGAAACTTTACTTTTGCCTGATTTAGATCTATTCTGAATATGCCATTTCCATTTAATTATGCTAGCCTCTTGTGCATGTCCAGTTCTGTGAGAAGCTGGGGTACTCATTACCCAAGTCATAATCAGGAGTCTAGACCTTAATATTACCTCATGGCCTAAAGACAGTTGTTCACTCTCTACCAATACCCAATATCCAGCTAACAACTGCTTTTCAGAAGGGATATATTGAACTCCAGATGAAGGGAGTTTTTTAGACCAAAATCCTAAGGGTACATTTTGACTTTGTTATTTTTGCCATAAACTCCAGTTGCATATTCATCCTATACAGTCACTTGTAATTCCACTGGGCCACTTTACATAGGCTATAAATCTAGGGCCAATTGTATAGCAGCCTTTGCTTCTTCAAAAGCTTTACTCTGCTCAGGTCCCCTATCAGATTCATTTTCCAGCTCTGACTTCCTTACATTTTCCTCCCATACACTCTCTTGGTAGCTATCGCTGTGGCAGCTAGGCTGAGTCTGTACAAAAGTTGTATGCATACTTATTTTGCCAGCCTTTCTCTTCTTCTGAGCTAAATGAATAGCCTTTTCTTCTACTTGATACCCCCCAGTTTGCTCTTTTAAAGGAGAACCCAAATGCTGAGAATTCCCATGCAATCTAGCTAACTCTTTTTACACCTGAATTTTTTCCTTTACCAGCTCATTTCTGTTTTTACACATAATACAGCAACCTGTTAATAAAAGCCAGCCTCTCCTATACACTCTTGCCAACTTTCTCCCTGGTTTTGTTGGTATTCCTTGCAAATCTCTAGGTTCTACCTTCTGTAACCTAGGTTCCCAGTTTTCACAGGGTCTACTGCTTTTAGCCCATTCTCTTGCCAGGGAGGAATAAGGTAAACCCTCCCATTCTAGGGTATTTGTTTCCTCCTCTAAAGCCTTTCTGCCTCCAAATAGAGATTTTATACCCTGTGATCTTATTTGTGATGCCAAATATATCACCAAAGCAATATTCACAGCACTGAGAGTGACTGTGAATATTCTGGCATAGTTCTGAATCACAAGGTATAACAGACTTTCCATATAGAAAGAAGAAGAAAAAGGTTTATTCAAATACCAGAAAGCCAAATCTGTCACAGGAACTAAGAAGTCAATACACATTAGTACTACAGGGACAAAGCCATTCTAGCTGTGCCTGCCTGCATCCTCTCTCCTCCACCTTAACCTCCACCCTCCTCATCCTCTCACCAACTTCCTCCCAGTTCTGTTCTACCCTTCCTGTTCCACCCATTCAGCAAGCTCCTCCCACCACATGTGACTTAGGCTTCCATGTGATTTAAGCAGGTCATATGGACCTATTAATGAATGGGAAAGATCTTTTCATTTAGATTACCATTATACAAGCCCAGTGCTCTATCTGCTGCACCATTTCTATTTTATTGTATCTTTTAATCATTTCGCATTTGAAGTTGTGAGAGTTTTGTCTCATTTTTTTTTTCAAAATTGGAATTTTTTTTACCCTCTTCCTTTTTTAAAAACAGTACTATCTCCAGTTAGTTTAGCTCTTCTTTAAGGCAAGTCTGTTCTTTCACAGGGTCTCTTCTTACACTCAAACAGTTTCCTCTCATTTGCTACTCCTTTTTTCTAATTTTGCAGCATTGCTTATTAGTATACTTATTAGTATATTTTCATAATTATTTACTTCTTCTTCTTTCTTTTTTTCAGTTAGTCAAGTAAAATCCACTTTTCTTCAGCTTGTTTTGATCCTTCATTTCTAAAATTTCATCTTTCTGATGCTATTTTCAAAAAAAGATTTCTTTTTTTCTTTTTATTATTTGTCTACCCTTCATATTCCAGCCTTTTATGTTTTAATTCTTTAGTCCATCTTTGAAGGGTACCTATTTTGTGTTTCTTCATAATATTTTACCTGGTACTTTCTTATATATGTTTCCCTCTGCCCCTCTTCTGTTGTGCCTTACTCTTAGAAATATCATTTCCTAGAGGTGATGTAGAGAATATTGCCCCATGGTAGGAATTTTCTTTTGTCCCTGATTACACAATTCATTATTAACCTTTGCCTTCCACTTTGTTATTTTCTCCCTCCATATGCCTCACAATCTCTTCCCTGGTTCTCTGTTCTTCCACTTTTTTAGATATTGTTTGCTCTTAGGAATTCTGATTCCCTTTCTCCTGAGGTAGGATGTTCTCTCTAAGTGCCAAGTACCTTAGATTATACCTATTGTAAGGTCTCAGTCTCTCTTCTTCCAGGAGAGCATTCACCAGTGGTATCCCCTCCCACTGAAACAAAATTTTCCCTTTTCATTTCCCCCTTTTCTTTTCCACTTCACACATACTCCTATGGCTTCACTTCCTCCTGAGAAACTACAGGAGTTATTTTTCTCTTTGTTGTTAGACTTGGTTAGAGTACGGTACAGTATTCTCCTCTCCTCTTCCCCCCTTTTACCTTTTACATACTCTCCCATTCTGCGATTCAGCCCCATCACAAACAATGATTCACATTAATATGGGTATTGTGAGGTTTTTCCCACAGGCTTGTGTCTCCCCCATCACTTCATTTACCTTCCTTGTGTGCATTCAGAATGTTTTTAAAAACTGTCTTGCTTTTGCTATTTTGTTGTTGTCCCTTTATGTTATTTATTTAACCTCATTGAATTTTTGTTGTCTGGGCTGTTGGAGAAGCAAATGGTTTGTTCAGGTCTGGTTTTCTTCCTAAAAATGTTTCAGATGCTTCTTTTTATTGAGCATCTTTTTGTCATTTATGGTTATGTTCAGGTGTTCAGGAAATCTTGGGTTATCTTGGATTATCTTTCATTTATCTTCGGTAACATCTCTAGCTCCTTACTTTTTGGAATGTTTCATTCTGTCTCATGGATTCTGGTGAGTGCAGAAATGTCTTGTGTTATTTGAATTTCTTTTTTATTTGAAGGTGTTTTTCCTGGCCACCTTTAGAATTTTTAGATTGTCGATGGAATCGTTCAATTTAACCACTATATATGTCTTGGGATTTGTGGTGGCATTCTTGAGGTTCCATGATCAAATCATTTGATTTTTCTTTCAATTAGTACTTTATTTTTTTTGTGTTGAGAAGTTCTGGGCTATTTTCTGGCATTTTTTAAAATTTTGCTGTTCTGTTTTGGTTTTTTAAATTGTCACATTTTTCTCCACAACCTACTGTCCTTGTTGTTCAGTTGTTTTCAGTTGTGTATGACTCTTCATGATCCCATTTGGGGTTTTCTTGGCAAAGATACAGGAGTGGTTTGTCATTTTCTTCTCCAGCTTTTTTTATAGATGAGGAAACTGAAGTAAAACAAGGTTAAATACCTTGCCCAGGGTCACACAGCTAGTTTCTGAGACCAGATTCAAGCGCAGGAAGATGAATCTTCTTGGCTCCAGGGCTAGCACTCTGTTTATGGCATCACCTAGCTACTTTATTATTCTTAAGGTGTGTTTGTAATGTTTTCAAGATCAGTAGGTTTTTGTTTGTACGAAGATCCATCCTTTATTTTTAGTGCCATTGATTTTTGCTTCTCTTCTTCCAAACCGTCCTTCATTTCTTTGCATTTTATTTCTTTGGTGATACAATGGATTAAAGTTTTTTTATTTCGCCATTTCTACTATGTAGGTCACAAATTCTTCTTTCATAGCCATTCTTTCTTCGTTAAATCATTCTTGTTGTTTGTTTGGATTTTTTATATTTTTTGTAGGTACTACTTTTCCCCCCCTAATTCTCAGTTTTGTGGACATACTTGTTTTTATTTCCTCTCTCATGACTTACATTTGTCTTCAGTTTTGAGAATTTGATCTCCCTCTTTTTTGGTCAATTTTGATAATTATATTTTTATTCCATTAATATTTTAATAAGAAGAGTTCTCAGTTGTGTTTATCATAGACAGTTACTTTGATTTTAATTATAGTGATTTCTCATCTAACAACTTTTTTCTCTTGAGACTAATTTTGTGCTTGTTAATTTATTCATTTTTAAGCTTTCAAAATTTCGTGGTCACTTTGTAACATTTTTTCTGTTTCTTTTTTTTTCCTCTCCTGCTACAATTTTCAGAGGTCTAAAAAGACCTCTGAGGACTAGTTTAGCTAGCTGCATTCTTTTCATTTCACTTGTATTTTTTCTTTTATCTGATTGTTTGTATTTTTTTTTGTTTCCCTACCTAACATTGATTTAAGCCCTATGAAATAGTATTTATAATTTAGATCTTCAGGTTGTAGCCATTTTTGAAGGAATTAGAGACAGCAATAAGAATGTTTTGAGCATAAAGCAATAGAAGTAAACAGAATAGTGAAAAATAGGACCCATGAGAATAGATGAAAGGAAACTGTACTTTTGGGGGAGGGGCAGAAAATGACTGTATTGAGTATTTAAAAAACTATTATTATCAGTGCTAGAACCGTTTTTCCATAGATGAAAGAACTAAAATATAGCTAAGTTGCTGCAGGAGATTTAGGTTAGTCATAGTAAAGTCTTGCCCTCCTCTCACAGTCAATAATCAGACATAAGGATGGGCTATAAAAAAATAGAGATTTATTTCTGGAGATATAAAGGAAAATAATAAATACAATGTAGAATGAAATATGAAATATACATATGTAAGTATATATTTAAAATATGTATGTAGTTTATTAAACTATAAAAATATATAAATATATAAACTATAAAAATATATAATATATAAAACATAGTATAATTATATAACAAGATAATTATATTATACATAATATAATTATATAATACATATTATATATAATATATAAAAATATAGTTCATTAAACTGTAAGTAAAATTATGCACAAAATCCACTGCTTTTTTCTTCCCTTCTTGAAAGTTCTACGTATAGAACATAAATGCTCTCAATTTATATATTATGAAACTGGACTGTTGATCTTCTGTACTAATTCCTTTTTTCTGTATTTGTTCCTTTTCTTCTAAGTGAGACATTCTTCATGGTATATTGTAAATGTCATTCGATTGAGAAACCAGTGTTCTAGTTCTCATACTTGTTTACTATATAACCTTGGAATAATCACTTGAAGCTGGTCCTTTTCTCTCTCACTTGTCTAGTGAAGATATTGGGTTATATAAGTCTCTAAAGTCCTTTCTACCTCTTAGATTGTATTATGTATGACCTATGATAGGGTTGAATCTACCTATTAGGATATAATAAGTATTAAAAGTTAGAGAATTTGTTGTTCTTCAGTTGTATCCATGACCCCATTTGATGTTTTCTTGGCACAGATATTAGAGTGATTTGCTCTTTCTTTCTCCAGCTCATTTTACAGATGAGGAGCCAAGACAAACAGGTTAATGACTTGTCCAGGGTCACAAGCTAGTAAGTGTTTGAGGCCAGATTTGAATTTAGGAAGATGGGTCTTCCCGAATTCAGACTTAGCCCTATATCCACTGCGCCACCTAGCTGCTCTAAGGAATCTAGGGTCCATAAAGGAAATAGGGACAAACTTGAATTTCAGTGCAATAAGAATCTGATTTTTTAGAAATGAATTATCTTGATTTTTATTATTATAAATTTTTTTTCATCTGTTTCACTTACATTTCTCTCTACTTGGCCTTCATATCATGTGCAGGTGTTTGACAGATGAATGGGAAGCACTCAAATTAGACTGGAAAGAATATCTTTTTAAAATTCTGCCTAAGCATATAGGAATGTTATTAGAAGTTTAAAAATCAGTGTTAAGACGTTTGAAATGATTAAAATGAATTCACAAATTGAAGAGAAAGTATGACCCATGAATATTTACTGGATGATAATCTAGAGAGAATCAAAAACTTCACATTTGTTTTAGAATGTAGTTAGAAGTTGTCTTAGTTATTATTGTGTTGAAGTTACTTGGTGCCATTATTTTATTTTTAATATGCTAATTATTTTTAAATGCAAGGCTTCATAGTTGTATCCTTTATGTCTTCATCCTGATCCAAGCAGTTAATTCAGTTTATATTTATTTAGTGCCTACTATGTATAAAGTAATATATTATTTGTTTGGCCATACAAAAAAAGAGGAAACAATGCCATAGAAACTTTCTTTCAAATCGCACCTGACACTCATTTTGTAATTGTGGGCAAATCACTTAATCCTCCTTAGTCTTCATTTCTTTTTCTGTAAAATGGAGGTAATATCTATAGTACAACTAGTTTGATATTGATTCTAGTATGACTAATACATAATTTGATTTATTTTGAATTACAAAATTATATTAGGAAACATTTAATTTGAGCTGAAGTTCATTTTATGTGAAATGTACAAGCTGGTTAAGGGTTTTATTATGCTCTTACATCTTCAGTTTGCATTTGCTTATTGTCATTTATGAATGTGATAGGTTGCTGCCTATCATATTACCAGTAGCTGTGTTAGTTTTTGGTTTTGGTTTTTTTTTAAGAAGGGCCCTTCACAAAATGGACAAAAGGAAGACTGCTTCTGATGGAGACACTTAACAGAACAAGAAAGAAGAGTCTTGGTTGTTACATTAAAATACAAATTACATTTAATTGAATGGCATGAATGAAGTCTTAGTAACATAGTAACCATAAGCAATTTTTAAGAAATCTTGGAATGCCTGTATCTGCAGTATAGAATATTATAAAACATGCAGGTGAAATAAAAGAAAGAGGCAAAATTGTACTGCCTTTTTTTGCGGTTTGCAAACAGTTACAAGGACAAGAAGTGTTACAGTGATAGAAATGGAGCATCTTTTGGTTTGTATGGACTAAAATTTGCAACCCAAATACATTCTTCTTAGTAGAGCAGCTGTTTGGAACAAAGCTTCAAATTTAAGGCAGTAAAAAAATATGGAAATGAATTGGATAGTGAAGCAACTTTTACTGTAAGCATGGGTTGGTTCCATCATCAGTTGCATAATGCTAAAATATCATAGAAGAGGTTAATGAAGATGCAGCAGCTAAATATCCTGATTTTTGAAGAAAATAATCAAAGAAGACAGATACACTGATCAGCACATTTTTTATTGCATATGAAGCAGATTTATTTTGGAAAAGAATGCCTTCTAGAACTATTGTCTCTAAGAAGAAAAAAAAACAGCACAACCTGGGTTTAAGTTCTAAGTATCGCCTAACACTTTTATTGTTATGCAGTGCGTAATGCAAAAGGGAATTTTTAAATGAAAGCCCATGCCTGTCTGTCTTGAAACCCTCACTCTATTAGGTGCTATAGCCATTGCTTATTTTAGTTCTTTGGTGGTCAGATAAGAAAGCATTGGTGACTAAAGCTTTTTTCAAAGACTAGTTTTCAAGTTATTTTTACTGTTGCTAGGAAAATGTTGTATTTAAGATTAACCAGCTATATTTGCTTCTTTGTGAGACAAAGTGAGCATGCAGATTTATGGAGATGTGGATTAAGCTCCTTAGAACTACCAGCTTCTATAGGTAGATTTAAAGAAAGAGAAGATAGCTCAGTCTACACTGCTAAAATATTTTAAATTACAATAATGATATTTTTCTTGTATCATTAGTGTTGACTTTAAAATATTCAGTAATTTTTTTAAGATTTTGCTTTCTTTACTCCATTTCTTTGTAATAAACGAGTCAGAAATATATTTTTGATGTCATTTGATATGTTAATAAACCGATGAAAATGTTAATTAGGACCTCACTGTACCTACTTCATACTACTGTCATGAAGATTAAATTCAGTAAGACATGTGAAGTGCTTCACAAACATTTAAGCCCTATATAAATTTCATATTGATATTATTATTGATAATAAAATAGGAAGTATAGTTTCTGCTTTTAGCTTAAATCTACTCATAAAATGTGTTTAAGAAATAGTAATTAGTGAGTACTATGAAGTATTTTTCAATCCCTTCATCATCCTGTACTATCGCCATCTGTGCCACATGTCATTGTTCCCCTCATTTTTATAGAAAGGAACATTTTTTAAAAACACCTCTGAATCCTTAAGATCGAAAGTGACTGGGGTGGCAGAATTGTTCTCAGAATGGGACATAATAAGAAGCCTTTACACAATTCCATTCCCCATGGCTTGTTGTTTTATTTTTAAATTTTTAAGTTTTTTTTAAGATATCTAGGAAACTGTAGGTTTGAGCCATACCCTCCCTCTGTGCTACAAATGCCTGAGAGTTTCTGGAAATGTTACCATCTTTAGATCCAGTAGTTTGGAAGAATCAGTCATGATTAACACATTGATATCCCAGTATAGTTATTGAAGGCATATAGAGAATGCAGATTACTTCCCAAACTGTAATAATGTAAAAACAAGTGCTAGCACATTTGCTTAAGGCTCTAGTGAAACCAATCAGTGAGCCTAATCACCAATTAAACATATTGCTCTTTTTGGGAATTTGTGTACTGGTTTCTTGACTGAGTTCTCTGATAGGGAGTACAGTAATATTTCATGAGATTATAACTCATTCTTGATGAGGGCTGGAAGAGGGGTGAAACCCCTACAAAGACTGGGGCACCAGGGTCAGGTCACCAGGAAGGAATTTGTGGACTCAAGCATTGTTGAGGTCAAGGTAAAGATTTATTATGCTTTTCGGGGGACAAGAGTTCTTAGGGAACCTGCAACCTTAGAGAGGTACAGGTAAAATTTATATAGGATATTCTGTAGTAAGATGTGGGCCAAATATGCTAACTAAGTGTTTTTGGGGTGGGATTAGGGAGTGATTGAGGAGTAGTCAGTTCTTAAAGGAACATGCGCTTTTGGTATTTACTGTGCAGATATTTCACCCAGAGTTCATCAGGAAATAGCCCAAGGAAGGGCCTACCCAGAGGTGTGGTTTTAGGCCTCAAACATCACTAAGTCAGCCAACTGTCACAGGGCTGACTGAGAAATATCCAGGTTGCTCTCATCCATGTCTGGTTAGACAAGATAAATGTAAGTATATGTATGTCTAAGTCTAGGATACATATGATTGGTCAGTGAGTAGTAAATGTCAGCCAGTACACTGCTGGTTCAGACTAATAAGTTCTATGGGTGCAGCTGGGTGCTGTATCAGGAAGGGAGATAACGGTTGTTGCTGGGGCAGGCTGTGTCCTTGGGCTGGGGAGGAACTGCCTGGGATAATATTTTGGGGCTAGGGAGGAATGTGATTTTTAAAGAGAAATGTGATTTTAGAATTGGGGTCCAAGCACCCCGTCAGTCAATCCTCATAATTTTTTTTTGTTTGTTTAGGAAAGGGATAGAATGCCATGAAAATAGTTTTTTACTTGATTGAACCTGTCTTCTATTAGACTTTAAAACTAATGAAGTTCAGAGTTGCAAAGTCTTTCAGAGTTGTTTTACTTAATATTTTTGTCATTATATACATGATTCTGGTTTTTCTCACTTCATTGCCTTTGTACTTTTTCTCAGATTCTTTTGAAATTCTCCATTTTTATCATTTCTTTTCATATAATAATATTCCTTTATATTTGTGTGCCATAATTTATTTTGCCATTCCCTAATAGGTGGCTTCTATGTAAGTTTCCAGTTTTTGGCTACTGTGAAAAGAATTTCTGTAATTATTTTTGTACATATTGTCCTTTCCCTCTGTCTTTGATCTCTTTGGGGAAATAGGCCTATTAGGGGAATCATTGGGTCAAAGAGTATGGAAGTAGTATTTTAATTTGTATTTCTCTAATTCATGCTTTAAAACATTTTTTCCATATCATTATTGATAGCTTATATTTCTTCCTTTGATAACTTCCTGAAATTTTCTATCTCTTGTTGGTTTTTGTTGGCATCAGAAATACTGATGATTTAAGTGGATTCATTTTATGTTCTGCAATTTTGATTAAATTGCTATCTGAATTTGGATTAATTTTTTATTGAGTTACTAGAGTTCTTCATTTAGTCCATCATATTTTCTGCAAAAGTTATAATCTTGTTTCTTTTCCTGTGGTTATGTCTTGTAATTATTCTTCTTGTATTTTCTGATCTCTTGTCCCTCACTTTCCCTTCTGCTTTTGTCTCTTGTACCTCAGGTGCTGGTTGGTAGTTTCCAGGCATGTCCATCTTTCAAGAATAGACTGTTTCTTGGCTTTCCTGGCCAGTTTAGTTCTGTGGCTGGAGACTTTCAGAATCTTTAAGGTGTGTGGACTGAACACTGGCAACTTCTTATAAAATTTGCTGTGTTGCTGGCTCCAGGGGTCCTATCTGGGCCAGATGCTTCACTGCCCTGATGTTTCACCTGGGTCTCCATGTTCCACTATACTTTCTTGTGTGAGTTGGAGCACTTCATTCCTCAGTTTTAAAGGTGGATCTCAGACATTCTTGGCTGTCCTAAAATTTGCTCACTGCCAACACTTAGAGGCTTTGGTTGCTGGAAAACTTTCCTGAACTGTCATTGCATTATCAAACTCCTCTGCTCAGGTCCCTATAGGGTAGTAACTGTCCCCATTTTGCTGACCTGTGTTGGATGAAGGTACTCATTTTAGTTTTTAAAATTTTTAATCATTATCCAATCTGGCACCATTTTTCCTTAATCTTTCCTGGAGTAATTGTATTGTTCTGCCTTTTTTTTTTCTCTCTGCCTTCTTTAATGACAGGCTGTCCTAACTTTTTGAAAGAATAGATACTTAATTTATACCATGGATTGATATTTTTGATTTTGGAATTACAGAAGAAGCTTAGGAGGTTTCCCTAGAACCTTTCTTATTTCCTTATCGTGCTATTCTTGGGAGACATTTAATTTAGAACAATTTAAAAGCTTGTGACATTTGAAAAACTGACCCATGAGTAGATATAGTGGCAATAAAAAATGTGAAATACCCTTTGAGTCTCTTCAGGAATAAATTGTTATTTATCCGGGAAAGTGGGTAAGTAATGTTTTAAATAATTTCTTTTCCCAGTTTATTTGCTGATGACTATGAGGCAGCATATGTACCTGCATACATCTTTAATATGAAATTGTATAATTTTGTGCTTTACATTCTGTGTTTCCTGACTTAAGATATCTGTAGATTTTCTTTATTCTTCTGTGGAGGATGGCATGCTGTTTCCTTTTCAGAAAGCACAGGTCCATCTTCTATGGCAAAAGGTCCTTAACCTCTGGTCTTAGTTTCTAAAGGAGGGACCTATGAACTTGGATAGGATAAAAAATCATTTTAGTTTACATCTTCATTTTTATGTAATTTTTTCCCTTTGAATCCTGTGTATTTCATTTTATGCATTTTAAATCATTATTTTGAGAAAGGGTTCCTAGGCTTCATTAGCTTGTCAAATGGGGTCCATGACACAAACAAGTTTAGGAATCTGCTCTATGGGAGGAACCTGGTAACTCTTACATAGATCCCACTACTCAGGGGTTTTTCTGAGCAGAGATGTTTTTCTATTCTTCCAGTTTATTCTTTGTCACATTTGTTCTCCTTCAGCTCCTTTAACTCTAACATGATTTTACCTTCTTTGAAAAAAGACTTTCCATGATATAGTATGGCCCTCTTCAATTTAATTGTACTTTTAGGACAATCTAAACTTAATTCTGGGGACCATGTCACTTAGAATTATATCTCCTGTGGTGAGGATGATATGATCTCTTGGCCTGTTCCATAGAATTCATTAACATCCACCCTACCTATCTTGAGTTGATTATCAGTCATAAAGGAGTTCTTATCTGATTGAATTTGTGGTAGAGATTATGGATAACTATCAGTGCTGTGTTACTGGAGCACTTGCTTCATATAGACAAGGGTTATCCTCAATGGAAATCCTTTCCTCATATTTCTCTCAATACTTCATACAAGCACTGAGGAAAATTAAGTGAGGAATGGACATACAAGTACTGAGGAAAATATAAGGAAAGAATCTCTAGTGAGGATTTTTGCTGGCTCCTGGGAATTCAAAGACAAAAAGGAAACAGACTCTGCTCTCAAGGAGTTTAATGATTACTTTCAGATTTCCAATATTTTCTTTTTATTCAATATCTTTGTTCTGGGGAGGCATTGGGAGGAGTGTGCTGGGGCTGATGGCCTCTAAAAAAAAAGTAGCTCAGTGATCATTCAAGTCAACACACATTTATTAAATGCTTATTATCTGCCAGGCACTATGCTAAGCCCTGGGAATACAAAGAAAAACTAAGAGTGGTCCCTGCCTTCAAGAAGTTTATATTCTAATGGAGGAGACAACATGCCAATATCTGTTTACATATTATTTACAAATTTGTACGTATGTGTATATGCAAAGTATAATGGCAGGTAATCTCAGAAAGAAGACTGGAGGAGGATGTCCAGGGATGAGACCTGGAATATCTTATAGCATGTGAGATATAAATCTAGTCTTCATTGAGGCTCTGAAAACCAGGTGTAAGAGGTGGGATAGGAGTACATTCCAGGTGTGGACTCCAGACAGTGAGAAATCAGGGCGTCAACACATGGAGTGCCATGCTAGAGGAATAGCAAATAGGATAGGTTGTGAATAACTTTAAGTTACAAACAAAGCATTTTATTTATGATCCTGAACATAATAGGAATCCTAAAACCAACAACAAAACCCCCAAACCCCATGGAAAACAGATTGGATAGGAAGGGGATGGAGTGTGAATGAGAAGTAGAGGATGACGTTGAAGTTGCAAGTTTGTATGACTGGGAGAATGATGATGATCTCTTCTGGCTGTTTCTCCTTTGCCCCACTTGTCCCGCCCTTCTTCCCTTCCCCAATTTAGGAGCAGTTATTTTCTAAATGTGTGATTATGTAATAAGTTTTCTAGAACATGAAAGCAATGAAAGACAGGTCATAGTGCAGAACTTAATGTATTATAGTAAAGTTATTGAAGAAGATTTGGCGTCACAATTGATCTTGGATTTTAAGGCTGAGAACACAATTCATGCTTTTCTTACCTCTTCCCTTGGGACACTTATTCTTGTCTGGATTGTAGAGTTCTCAGATTATATGCCAACCGCAGCATGCCCTCCCAGTTTATTCAGAATGACCCTTGTTCTGGTGCTTCTTTATCAGTTTCTTCTCTTCTCAGAGAGTCTAGGACCATTTTTTTGTAGGCAGACAAGGTGTAATTTCTTGCTTCTGCCACCATAATTTACTTTTGAGGATCTATGGATATTTCATTTGTTAAAGGAGGGAGAAAAGGTTGTAGGGGAGAATCTGGATCGCTCCATGGCGCATAGAGAGTATTTGTTATTCTCCATACAGAGATAGTAGCTTCCTTTAATTGCCCTGACTAGAGTCTGAGACATTTTATCTGTACTGGCTCCCAGTCTCATGGACATACTTAGCTTAGGTGGCAATTATCTGTGAAGCACAGCTTAGCAGAGTTGGAAAAAAGGGGCTTCATGGCACCGGAATATAAAGTTAGCAAATGGAAAAGTAAAGGCAAAAGTTCCTTAAAGTTAGACCTGGGTTTAAATTTCTTCACTCTCCAGAGTCAGTCCCCTGACTTCAAGGTATACTATATAGGAGTAATAAATGTATCAATTGAGTGAATACTCGGGGCTTTTATTCAGTATTTAGTATCTTGAGATGACTTGCATCTGTCTTGTAGATTAGTATGTAAGTATAGGGGGCCCTGGAAAATGGTTCCCTTACAGAAGATAAGTTGGGCATTTTAAGAAACCAGCATCCATGATTTTTATAGTGGCAATGGAAACTTCATTGGAACCAGCAATTTTTCCAAAACAGTTAATTGAGATTATTAAACAGAACTTAAACTAGTAAGAAAAATTCCTGAACTCATTGATAGCTTTGGCTACAAATCTTGGTTTCTAGCCAAAACCACTTCGAATACTTGGAGCTAGTAGATGAAATCCCAGAAGGAATTCTGAAGAAACAGGATTGTATAGTTTTATAGGAAGGAAGGTACTTTGATTTTAAACAAAGCCAGTCAGAATGTTGTTTTTTTTCCTTCATCTTGTACTATGAAGATCCAGTGTGTACTAATCTACTTTTCTATAGTTGGGTTTAATCATCCCACCAATTTTTTTTGTGCACCATAAATGTTCAATAATGATTAACATCATCAATGGCAAGTACAGTGGGCTTTAGTACTAGAGATTTAACATTATGTAGATGTGAAGAGTACTCTAATGGCAGGCTATGATTTCAAGAATGTGTAATAATTTTTTTTCTCCTTTATATTTGATCTAGACCAAAAATCAGTAGTTTTATCCTTTTTTTTTTTTTTGCTCATCATAGGGATTCTTAAACTTTTTTTTTTGTATGTCATTGACCCCTTTGGCAGAGTTGTGAAAACTGTGTACTCCTCAGAATAGAATGTTTTTAAATAAATAAAGTAAAAATTCATAGGATTACAAGGGATATTAATTCATATGGGAAAAGTCACTAAAATATTTTTAAAAAAATTAGTGAACTTCAGGTTAAAAATATTTAACCTGAAAATTGTACCCCACAATTGTCATTGAAGGAAAGGGAGATTGTATATGATACTGGAGGGTTTGTCGTATAGTATGTACCAAGAAGATAGAAATTTTTCCCATTAGTTTTCTCTTTCAGTTTGTATAATGGTGTTTGCCTCAGGAGAACTTGTTTGGGATAGCAGAGGAATATTGAAAAAATATGTTTCTTAAAAATATCTCTATTTTAATTCTATTAACCTGAATATTTGAGAAAATGGAGTTTTATTAAATAATAGTGTTAATTAGCAAAAATGACCTTCAGTTGGACTTTCCTTTTTGTTATCTAGGCCACAAAGCCTAAGGCAATGGGAGTGTTAAATGGGTGTCACAGGTATTGTAGTCATATTTCAGGCCCAATGAGTGTCCTGGATGTGATTTCCTGTCTTTACCAACTGTAATTAAATTAATATGTAGTTGACTGTGACTGGGCATGAACAGCAAATACCTATCACTTACATTTTAGTCACACACCTGAATATATGCAAATACAGTATAGATGAACAACTGGGCCTTTGGTTTTCATGATCATAGAGTTGAAGGTTTAAATTTTTTCAAGGATGGAGACAGAAAGTGAGAATAGTACTTCTGGAGATGACAGTGTCTTTTGGTTGGATTCAGAGGTGATCCAGGTGTCTGATAGTGACACGGAAGAGAGGGAAATGGATTTAAGGTAATTATTTAATAATGTAATTTGATCCTTTTGCCTTTCAGTAAGTATTTCTTTTCTTTAATATGAAGTTTTGGGTTAAATGGGACACGTTTCTAGTTGCTTGTTACCCCATGGCTCTCTTCATTCCACAACTCGCCCTAGAGCTTGTAAAAATGCATTTTATATGACTTGTTAGAACACTAGGAAGGAAAGGTGTTAGACAGGTTTTGCACCTTCATTTCAAGTATTTCTAGTAGAGACTTATAAAGACCTACTACTTCCTTTATCTGATTGGCATCCATACTATGCATTTTTCTTCCCCTAAACATATTCTTTTTTGTCAACTTTATGATAAATCACTGTACATTTTTTTCCCCCTTTGGGAAAGGTTCTGTAATTCTTGGTCACTTCTTTACTTTGAACCTTAAAGAGGCTTCGAGTTTTCTTTGTTTTTGTTTTTCTTATTTTCTTTTCTCTGTTCCTTTTCTTTCTCTTTTCTGGTTTTGAGAGTAGGGTCATGTCATTTATAACCTCTCTTTTCCATGAAATTGGAAGAGAAAGTTTCCTCAAAATAACCCCTGAGAAGCTTTGAAAGTACAAACAAATTATTTAGGAAAGTTTTCTTATCCAACTTTTTAAAGCACTGTCAGTACATTATTACTTCTCTCATAATTTTAACTTTGAAAAAATTAAATTTGTTCTGGCCTTTTCCATGAAGAAGCTGCTTATGAATGTAAATTAATTCTTAGGAAGAGGAAAAAAAAAGTCACTTGATGAAGCTTTTCATATACTCCACCAATGCCACCTACATAGGCAATTAAACACCTTTTTATACTTTATTCATGAATGCTTGGGAGGGTGAACATGCCATTATTTTTATCCTGATCTTCTCTTTGTGTTTCTGTTCTTCTTGCCTCTCTCTTAATATACAACTAATTATTTTTAAGATTTAAAAAGGGGCAGTGAAGAGAGGAATAAAGATTTTTTAAATCTTCTCTGTAACATCATACTGTCTTTTTGTTTGTTATTTGTATTTGCCCTGATTGGTTTGGCAAATATTTTTAAATTCTGAAAGGAGAAATTAATTTTCAAAGTACTGTTAAGAATATTTGTTTAATGATGTGTGAAAATTCTTGGTTATTATCTTTAACTTCAGAACTCCGTAAGTGATATCGTCCTTATGGGTATCCTCTCCCCTGACATCTATTATAATCTCTCACAGACAGTTTCATGAGTTACTGTGACCAAAAAGAATTTTCCCCTATTAGCCAGCCTGGTAATGCTGGCTAATGCCTGGTAAATGCCTTTTCTCACTTTAGATTGTTCCTCTGCATAGATTTTTGCCATATGTCATGATTAATTTTTTTTTGCTTTTAGTCATTTTGTTTCAGAAATTTTATTATTCATTTTGCTTGTTATGCTGCTGCTCATCCCTGATTCAGACTCCTTCCCTGCTTCCCCATGTGTTCTGGTATTGCTCTTCTTGAATCATATTATTATCTGTTAATGTGATCAGTCACATCACCAGCAGTCAGTCAAATTTAAATATTTTTCTGGTATAGAAATATTTGCCATCTGTGTAAATGTTCCTGGGAATTTGCTAAGTGAAGAGTAGGAAAGGTACTATTTGTTTTTATATTGGAGAAAACTGGGTAGGTAGTATAAGAGTATTTGACTTAATTTATTAGTAAGGGAGAAGGGATGTTAAAAGTTGTGGCAGGAATTTTTTTTTCTAACTGGCAAATTTAGAAGTAAATCTTGGGAGACACTTCAGTGATACGGGGTTAACTTTTCATCTACTGAAATTGCAAAGAAACAATTTTATTTTGAGTGACTGAGTTGACTTCTGTATCTTTCAGGATACTATTGTTATATAGATTACTTGTCTTTGTTTATAGTTAACATTTTTCTTTTCTCCTCATCCTACTTGTTCTTCTCCTCTTCCTTCTCCTCCTCTTTTTCCTCCTCTTCCTCCTTCTACTCTTCCTCTCCTCTGCCTCTCTTTCTGTCCTCCTCTCAAAAAATTGAAATTTTTTTCTACCTGTTCAGGAATATGGCATTAGAAAATATGCAACAGCAAGATATCCTTTCACAGCACATTCTAGCTGAAATGTTTAGCTGAAGTGTGAATGTTAATGGCAAATGAGTGGATATTAGCAATTTTAGCTGTAGCTTTCATATTGTTGAACAATAGACTTAGTATTTTATATGAATTGCTTTGGCAAAGTAGATATAATAATTAAAGATAAAGCACATACTAAAACTTGAAAGTTTTTCTTCATGCTGCTTATAGAAATGAAGAATTTTAGAGCTGGAAAGATTTAAATCTTGAAAATACAAATATCAGTAATTTTGACCTAATGTATAATTTCCTCATCTATTTAAATGAGGATAATAATAGTAACTATGTCACAGGGTTATTGTGATGAGCAAATGAGATAATGTATGTAAAGTGCTTTGCAAAACTTAAAGCAATATAAATGCTCTTTATGGTAGTTACTAGGATTTGGAGCTGGAATCATGTCCACTCCATTCCCCCTCATTAAAGATAAAAGATATAAAGCTCGGAGAAGTGATTTGCCCCAGTGTTTTACATAAGTAGTAAACACATAGGTAGTTTTACATAGGAGTAAAATAAAAGTAAATAGAACTTGAACCTTACACAGTGTAGCAGGTGAGATATTGCCAAATCTTGTTATCATTGTTGAGCTTTTTCAGCTACTTAGTTCCACATTTATATGGATACATATTGTTAGCTCCAAATCCACACATTATAATGTCTTTGAGGGCAGGTACTAATTTATCTTTGTATTCCCCAGCTCCTGTCTAGTGCAGTACATTGCACAAATAAACAATAAATGTTGACTCAATGAATCTTTGCTTAAAAATATAGTCAACAAAACCAAAAGATAAAGCTTCCCACTTGCCTTAACTTAGTAGCTTCTATTTAATGGGCCACAGGTTTCAAGTTATTGTTAGTTTTTTGTTAAAGAACATTGCTTTACCTATTGGGGTTGTTGCTGTGTTCGTGCTTTGTTGCTGAAGAAAGGCCATGCCATCAGAGAAATAATGACATGACTTGCACTTGACTTTGTTTTGAGTGGGGGAGGACTGTGCAGGTCACCAGCCTCACTGAAACTCCAGAGCCATCTGAGTCCAGTGACCAGATATTCCTCAGGATGACTAGAGATGACCCAGGATGCACTGGAAGACCTTGGCTCCCTTAGGCCAAGGTCTATTCAGGTACTCACTTAGGGTGAGGTAATGCTCGTTCATTGAATAGGCCTGTTTAAGGAGTAACCAAGGGATAGGGTCAGAGACTTCTTCACTTACTGTACAACGAGATATAAAGCATCTGGACCATCCAGTGCCACCACCCAAAATTTTAAACAGGAAATAAATGACTGGGGTGGCATGATTAAGAGAACTGAGTACTGACCCTGTAACAAGAGGCATAGGAAAGACTATTCCTAACTTACAAATGACTAGGTCTAAGAATAAATAGCTGCCCCCTACTAGACTTTTTTTGTTTTGCAAATATCTAGAATTACTAGAGTTTCATAATAACAGTAGTTGTTATAAAAGAAAAGCAAAGGGGGAAAACCCAAACCAAATCTGAAGCTTTTTAGAATATCTCTACATTTAGAAGTGGAAGGAGAAAGAGCCATGAAAATGAGACACAGCTTTGGGGATTTGACTCTAGTCCTCTTCCCTAGAAGTAGCTTTCCTATAACTTTCTGATATTTTTTTTTTTTACCCATTGGGCATTTCATTTAAAAATTAAAGTATCTTTGTTACTTTTCTAGTCTTTACACCTTCCTGGGCAAGTCACTTACCTGTTTGCCTCAGTTCTTCATCTGTAAAGTGAGCTGGAGAAGGCAGTGGCAAACCATTCCAGTATTTTAGCCAAGAAAACCCCAAAATTGTCATGAAGACTCAGACATGACTGAAAAGGAACTAAACAGCAACAGAGCCCCTAGGCTCTTCCATCCAATGAACCATGGCCTCTTTTCTGTTCCAGGAAAAAAACTCTTATCTCCGGGCATTTCCTCCAGCTGTCTCTCATGCCTGGAATGTTCTCTGTCCTCATCTCTGTGCTTACTGCCTTCTCTGGTTTCTTTTAATTCTCATCTAAAACCTCTCTCCTATGGGAAACTACCTCTCAAAAGTTCTAATGCCATCCCTCTCTTAATTATTTCTTATTAATCCTGTATATAGCTTGTTTGTAAATTATTTGCTTGTCTCTCTCATTTGATTGTGAGCTCCTTGAGGACAGGGATTGTCTTTTTGTCTCTTTTTACATTCAGCGCTCAGCCCTATGCCTGGCTGTAAGCACTTAAATGTTTGTTGACTGACTGACTGCCTCAAGACTGTATCTTTTAGCAAGGACATTTAGTTATTCTATGGGGAGACACTAGAGAGCTGTGGCCCTAGTTTCTTTTAGACTTTATGAAGCGTAAACTATTAAAATCTGGTGCCCTGCCAAATAATATCTCATAGGGACTCTTAACCGAGAACCCAATTCTAAGATTCTGCCTTCTTTGAGTAGTCTCCAGACACCAGTGACATTTTAGAAAATTGTGTTATCAAATGAAAAACATTGTTACACGTCATATGTAACATCTTTATTTTAAAATGTGTCCTCTAAAGACTTCTGAGAGCTATAGATACAACTATAACCTTGGGAAAAAAACCTGAGTTTTTTTGGTTTCAGATTATAAAATAGATTATTATTTTTCTTGGTGACTAGTTCTAAGTGAGTTGGTCAAGTATGCCAAGTTATCTTAAAATAAAAAAAAAAAAAGAAATCTCAGTAACCAAGAGTACAACACCACAATATAATAAAACATGTCTTAAGAGCACATCAATAAAACTATAAATTCCAAGATCAGATGAATCAGATCTTTATTGTTAGCTCCATATAAATAACCAAATTTGAATGAAGTTAAACCTTTGATTCTTATCAAAATAGGGTCACAGAACTGGAAGGAACCTTAGAGGTCATCTCATCTAACTCCATTGTTTTTGACAGATGAAGGAATTGGAGCTTAGAAAAATTAAAGGAGTTGCCTATGGTCACACAGAGAACCCACTATGACAGACATGGGAATTTAATCCAGATTGTCTGATTCCTATTCTAATGCTCTTTGTTTTCCTCATGTTTTGGTGACATGCTTGACTTGTTTTCTTATGTCTGCTTTAGTGTGTAGCATCTAGCTTATGCCTATAGTTTCCAAGTCAGGGTAGAACATTTGGAAAAGTTCAGGGGGTCAGTTATTTGAGAGATGAGTTATTTTCCTTTTTCTTAGTTTTGCTGAAGGCAAAGATAAATTTTAAAGTATTTCATTTAAGATTCTGATCCTTCAGGTTTTTGAATTGGGCTTAAAGGTTTCTGTAGTTGCTTCCATTTATCTTTATTTCGATCAGTCTAAATGAAACTCAAATTTAGTGTTACATGTTATTCTGTTAAGCAGTTATAAATTTCATCTTGGTATAAAACAGATACTTGGTAAAATTAGGGCACTGCCCAGTGGAATGGGAGAAATTCTGAATAAATGAGACTTTGCAAGGCATATAGTATATTGACAATGGCTAGGTAGGATTCATTTTGAGTAATGTTCATGGTGTAAATGAAAAAGTATTTGACTGTGGACTCAGAAAACTTGGGTTCAAGTTGTTATTCTGCCACTAAATTACTGTGACCTTGGGAAAATCACTCTATGTACTTACTCGTTTTCTTATTTGTATAAAAATATTAGGGATATGGATTATGTAATCTCTTCAATTTCTATATTTTTATGAATGTGCAATTCACTTATTTCATTGTTTTCCAAGCTAAGATTATTCAATGAGAAAAATATACTGATTTCCTCTTATTAGAGAAAGGATGAATCTGTTAAGATTATTCACTCATCTAATTGTTCTTTATCAGTTTTTATTCCCATCATGATCCAACTAAGCTACATCATCCATTCTAAGCTCCATTCTATACAGTGATAGTAAACCAATTTTAATATTCAACTGCAGAAGTCTTAATTAGGAGTACAAATTTGCAACCATTTTACTTGAAGTTCACTTCTACTATATGTATTATCTCATTCGATTAGAATATAAGCTCTTTGAGAGTAGAAACTGTCTTGCATTTTTATTTATATCATCAGCACAGAACAGCACTTTGAGTACACACACACACACACACACACACACACACACACACACAGAGTAAGCAGTTAATGCTAGTTCATTCCCTGAAGTGAGAAGATAACTCATTTGCATGAATATATACAAAAAATATACAGAAGAGATACATTTTGGGGGAGGGGGAGCGTTTGAAGCAAGGCACTCACAGATGGGCTATGCATTAGAAAATGCCTCTTATAGAAGGTGAAGCTTAAACTGAGCCTTAAAAGAAGATAGGGATCTTAACATGCAGAAGTGAGGAAGGAGTGAATTCCAGGCATGGAAATGGTAGGTGGAGTGTTGGAGGAGATCTCGAATTGCTAAGATCATAGATTCATTCCAATATTCAAGTTTCCCCATTATGCAGCAGAGTGTTTGTACATATGAGACACTTAATAAGTGTTTGTTGAATTTAGTCAATCAATTAGTAACCATTTATCAAGTGCCTACTATATATTAGACACTGTGCTAAGACTCAGAGGTAAAAGATGGTCCTTGCCCTCAAGGATCTTACCCTATAATGGGAGAAACAACATACAAACAAATATGTACAAAGCAGGTTATGTACATGATAAATAGCACATAAATAAATAAAAAACTGAGGGAAGGTGCTAGAATTAAGAGGGTTTGGGGAAGGCTTCCTGTAAAAAAAGGCATTTTAGTTGGTACTTAAAGGAAGATACATAAGTCAGCAGTCAGAATAGAGGAGGGAGAATGTTCTAGGCCTAAGGGAATAGCCAGAGAAAATGTGCAGAGCTAAGAGATGAGGAGTCCTGTTAGTGGAATATCTAAGATGTCAGTGAACTGAATCACAGAGGTGGAGTGAGATTTAAGAAGACTGGAAAGGTAAGAGGGAACTAGGTTATAAAAGACTTTCAGTGTCAAACAGGCAATTTTATATTTGGTCCTAGAGGCAATAGGGAGACCGCTGGAGTTTATTGAGTAGGGGATTACTTGGTCTTTGGACCTGTGCTTTAGGAAAAATCACTTTAGTGGCTGAATGGAGGATAGATTGAAATGGGGAGAGACTTGAGGCAGGCGGACCCACCAATAGGTTATTGTAATAAATTCATGAGAGAGATGATGAGGGCCTGCACTGGAGTGGTGGCAGTGTTAGAGGAGAAAGGAAGACATACTGGAGAGATGATACAGAGGTGAAATCGACAGGCCTTGGTTATAAGGGTGGGAGATAGAATAGAACTGAATGAACTGATTTGATTTCAGATATCAGGAAGAAGGAAGAGACTTAAAACAGGTCAATATCTTGTCCAATGTTGTTGGGCTTGGTAGTATAACCAGAAATAAAATTTTTGTCTCATTTACTGTTCAGTACTTTTCTGCCATACCTGTTACGTATGAGATCTTCCCACTTGACCACAGAGATTGTCTCTTGTCTTGCCCAGCTTTTGCCTTGGGTCAGTCAATAAACATTTCTTAAGTGCCTAAGCAATCATTGTGTTTCAGTATTGGGATGCAAAGAAAGCCAAAAAACAAAAACTCCAAACCCCCCAAAATAAAAAACAAAACAAAACAAAAATAAACCCATACCACAAAACCCAAATAAATAACCAACCTCTACCCTCAAGAAATTCACAATCTTGTGGGGAAAGGCTGCTCTGTACTTTGTTCCAGCATCTGTACTTTGTTACTAACCTTTGCTGACAAATTTCAAAAGTAGATGTTTTCTTCTACACCAAGGATTCTTAACGTTGGGGGCTGCAGGTTTCCTTCCAATGACCCTGTGGATAGTTTCAGAGGCTATATGAATTTGAATGGGGAAAATTACATCTTTATTTTCATTAACCTTTGATTTTCTTTGTAATCCTATGCATTTAATTTTGTACATTTAAAATCACTATTCAGAGAAGGGGGTCACAGGCTTCACCAGTCTACCAGAAGGGTCCATGACACACAAAAGGTTAAGAGCTCCTGTTCTAAACGGATATTTTTTCCTTTCCCTAGTTCCTTTAGATGACCTGTTTGGAGTCAACTATTCTGCCTCACTTGTAAGACCAAGGGTAATTTTTCGAAAATTCATTAAAGGTTAAGTGTTAACTATTAAAAGAAAAAAAAAAGACATTTCAAGGGTTGTTACAATAGCGCACATGGGGAGCTTGATTCACTACACCAAATACTTACCCTTACTTTATCACCATTGTATGCATAATCTCCCTCCACTTCCTCCTCCTCAAAAGTAATCTTGTTTATTTAAGTACTTATCAAAGATCATAAAAGCATAGTAATAAAGTTGGAAGGGACCTTAGTGGTCGTCCAGCCTTAGTTTCTTATTTTACAGATGAGAAAACTGAGAGATGCTTAATGACTTAATTAAGGTCACAGTAGTTTTGTGAGCAGTATTTCATACAGAAATGCATTTAATTTCACCACTTTTAGGGTTTAGGTGGGTCAGACTATTTTCCATCACTTTTCAGCAATAGGTATGTTTTTTGACTATTCAGTTTGGAGAGGGGAGTAACCTTTTCTTTTTTTTCTACCTTTATTCTCAGGAATGATGAGGTGTAGTAGTTCAGTTTTTCAGTTTCCAGAGTTTTAATTGTTAACAGTTTCTGAGGAGAGGAGAAATGTCTTAGGTTTTCTTTTTCTCCCACCTTTCTCATTGGTAGCTGGTAGAAAAATCCAGAAATGATGTAGCTCATGTTTCAATCAGTCCTCACCTCTCATGAATTTAGTTGATGTGATGTTAATTTAAGGTTAATGATGGATGGGGAAAGAATTAAAGGTCTTCCCCACACATTAATAGGCCTCAATACCTTTGATTAATTTCTACTGATGATCAGAGGGTCGTGTCCTTCCACTCTGAAAAGTGTATAAATACTCAGAGGTGAGGTTTTACTTTGGAGATTACTCATTAGAAGTGTTTGGCCAGACGAGACTTTGGGCAGCCACTAATGAGGCCCCCTTGGCTTTGAAAAACCAGATGCTGGTGCATCTCTTTCTGGTAACTATGTATGTATGTAATGGTCAGACAGTTGGATCTGTCTGTTGATCTGTGATGTATGTATTGCTTATAGTCAGAGAGTTGGAAGTTCTGTCTGTTGTCTTTATTTCTCTGTATTTTCTCTGAAATTCAGACTTTTTCCCCTGAACTAAGTGGGTAATATATGTGCTTGATTAAAATAGACTGCTGATCCCTCAAAAGTTACTTTCCTTTTAGAAAAGCAGATCTAAGAACCTGTACAGCAGGCCCTTCTTTGTATGTTGGGGTCCTTGCTGTTACAGTTGATATTTGTGTTGGGGATGGAGTGAGATGGGTTGGAAGGACACAGAACTTCCTCTTTAAACTCTATCTTGAGCTTTTGGTCAGAAAACTTGATAAAAATCTAGGAAATTAACACATTTTCTCCAGTCAGTAGAAGGAAGTGAGTTATCTTAGTGAATTAACATATTTTTCCAGGGAGTTACTCTGTGTGTAGTTAGAATCAGTTGGGCAGCTAGGTGGTGCAGTGGATAGACCACCAGTGCAGGAGTCAGGAGGACCTGAGTTCAAATCTCACCTCAGACACTTGATACTCACTAGCTGTGTGACCTTGGACAAGTCACTTAACCCCAGTTGAATCATCCTGGGTCATCTCCAGTCATCCTGATAAATATCTGGTCACTGGATTCAGATGACTGTGGAGGAGAAGTGAGGCTGGTGACCTGCATGACCCTCCCTCACTCAAAGCAAAGTCAAGTGCCAGTCATATCATTATTTTTCTGATGGCATGGTCTTCTTTGGCAATGAAGGACAAATGCACACAGTTAGAATCAGTTATGCTGACTACTTTTCCTGAAGTAAACTATTACATGATAGAACTTATCTGGGCCAAATTGTTACAGGAAAACAATTTCCAAATTGCTGTGTATGTGAAATTTAACTGTCAAAGTGTTTAGAGCCTATTCCTGGCTACATTAATTTTGACTCTGACTTATAAAGGTTGCCTCACTTTCCTGAACTAAAATAGAGATAGTAGCAATATTTACTCTGTAGGTTGTTGTGAGGATCAGGTGAGATATTTGTAATGTGTTTAAGCAAAGTGCCTGGCACATTGTAGATGTTATACGATTATTCTCTTTCCCCATCTCTCAAGTATTTTCATGGATATTGCGAGGGGAACCTTTGTTTTATATATTGTCAGAATTGGAATTTACATAAGTTTATGACTTTTATACATTTAATCTTACCTAGGGAATTTTGCTAGTTAAAATGGATATTGTATCTATTAAAATTACTTCAAATTTTCCAAGGTTAATAATCACGATGTTGATGATTATGGATTATACACATGGATCACCTTAATTGGTTTCAGATCACTTCATCAGTTTTTAACTTGTGACATAGGCAGAAAGTAAAACATAATCTTCAATTAATAGATCAATTTTTTAAGGAAGTGTTCTTCTCCCCACATAAATTGTTAGGTTGATTAAAGTTATGTCTGCATTGTTGAAATAAAATTGATTGGGGACTATGCTTCATTTCCCTTTGGGGCATATAATAAATAATTGTTCATAGATCAAAAATTCATCTAGACTGGTTTTCTGTAGGTTCTTGTCAGATTACCTTATCACATCTTGACAGACTGAAGGCTTAGAAATACAGTGGTCCATCTCTTTAATTTTGTATGTCTTTTAAAAATTTAGAACCTAAGTTCTGGGGTTCAAAGACTTTAAAAATCTCGACCTAGTCCCAGATGAGCAGCAAAGGAACTATGAACTATTACTTCCACTTAGCAAAGAAAGCTCAACAGTGACTTTTTGTTTACCCCTCCTTCCATATGATTACACTTTCCTTCTTCTTGGTTCACTATCCCACTCATCAAAGCATCCTATCCAAATAATTTCATCCTTCCTTAAACCTCCCATGGCTCCCCATCTATCTCCTACAACTTGGCTTCTTATTTTACTGAAAAATGAAGGCTGTTTTCTGAGAACTCTATTCCTTTCTCCTCATCTCACTTCACCCAAGTGCTTTCCACCACTACCTCCTCCATCAACCCTGTCTTACATGTAGAGATAACCCTTTTCTTTTCCAAGGTTAATGCTTCTACATGCTCAGCTAATTCCAACCCAGATTGCTGTCATTTCTACTCTCTCACTAATTTTCAACGTCTCACTCTCTACTGCTGGTTGCTTCCCTGCTGCCTACAAACATAGCTATGTTTCCTGCATCCTCACAAAGCTCTCAAATGATCCATCTATCCCTGCTGGTCATCTTCCTATATGTCACATCCTTTCACTTCTAACCTCTTTGAATAGGCCATCTGTGATTGGTGCCTCCACTTCCTCTCTTCTCACTATCTTCTTATCTCTTTGCCTTTTTATTTTCAATCTCATCATTCAACTAAAATTATTCTCCATAAAAGTATCAGTGATCTCTTAATTATCAAATCTAATAGCCTTTTTTCAATTCTCATCCACGTTGACCTCTCTCTCTGACACTGTCAATCACCCTCCTATCTTTGGTATTCTTTTCTCTCTAGATTTTCATCACACTACTCATTTGGTTCTTCTCCTACTTGTCTCATATTTTATTCTCAGTCTCCTTTGCTGGATCTACCTTCATCCAGATTATACCCACAAACTATGGTGGTTCTGTAGGATTCTATCCTATTCCCTCTTTTCTTTATATTGTTGCTCATGTGGATTCAACTATCATCTCTGTACAGATGTTTATCATTTGTATTGTCCATTCCTAACCTCTCCATATCTAATTTTATATCTTCACTTGTTCATTAAACACATTGAACTGAATGCCCTGTAGACATTTTAAATTAACATGTCCAAAACTGAACTCATTAGCTTTTCCCTCAAATTTTTGATTCTTACTAAAATTCCTGATACTGTGGAAGGCGTCACCATTCTTCCAGTCACTCAAGCTCTCAACGTAGAGATCATCTTTGACTCTTTACTCTTCTTCTTCTCCCATTCCCCTCAATTCTGGTTTCTAATATTTTGCCAAGTTTTGTACATTTTACCTTTCTGATATCTCTTGTATATGTCCCCTTCTCTCCTCTGACTTATCTTAAGGCCTTTTGCAATGGCCTGCTGATTGGTCTCCTTGCTTCAAGTGTTCTCCCACTACAATCTATCAGTCTATCTTCTATTTAGCTGTCAATGTGATCTTGAAGCACTGATCTGTTTCATTCCCCCATCCTATTCCAGTTTCTCCTTATCATCTCCATGAACAAATATAAAACCTTGTTTGATGTTCAAAATGTGCCCACCACCTTTCCAGTCTTTACACCTTCTTTTTCTCTATTCACCCTGCCCCCCTCCACAACCTTCTTGCTGTACCTCAGACAAAACACTACATCTGCTGATAACATTTTGCTGGCTGTCTTCCATGAATAGAATTTTCCCCTCTTCATCTCTGTCTTCCCTACCTTCCTTCAGGTGCCAAGTAACATCCCACCTTCTACAAGAAGTGTTTTCTAATCCCTCTCTTCTAGTGACTTCTCTTAGATTAGCTCCAGTTTATCGTATATGTAGCTTGTTTTTATATAGCTGTTTGTATATTATTTCCCCATTAGACTATGAGTACCAGTGACAGCACGGATGATGGTCTTTTGCTTTTCTTGATATCCCCAGCACTTAGTGCAGTATTTGGCAGTAGTAGGTATCTAGTAAATGTGTATTGACTGACTTTGAAATGAAGTAATTGAAAAATGAAATATTGATTTTTAACAGGTTTTTTTTTTCCTTTACTGACTTCTAGAAAGATGAAGTCCTCAGTACATTCAGAAGAGGATGATTTTGTGCCAGAGCTCCATAGGAATGTTCATCCCCGTGAGCGGCCTGATTGGGAAGAAGCTCTTAGTGCAATGGTAAGACAGTGTATTATAATGTGGAGTACTGAACTTTGAACCTGTGTCTTTACATAGGTTTGATCCCCACCTCTAACATTTACTATAGGTGACCATGGTCAGGACACTTAATGTCTCTCATCTTCACTTTCCTCATCTGTTAAATTAAATTTCCCCATTACTGTAAATAATACTATGATTTTCTTGTTCATCAAGGCTTGCAGCCTTGGTATCATTCTTGATTTCTTATTCTCATTCACCATACATTTCCATTGTGTTGCCAAATCTATTAACAGTGCTATTGACTGCATTGAGAAGAATCAAGTTATTGACCTTTCCTTTTTGATTGCAAATTTTATTAATATTCATTGATCTTCATTAAATTACAGATATAAAGATACATGCTATTTTCTAAAAAAGTTAATCTTACCCTTATAATCTTTTTTGTTAAAGTGTAGTCCTAAGCAATGCAGTGATCACTTAAATGTTCAATAACACATCAGTGAATTTTTAACTTTGCTTATTTGTTTAGAAAAGTACTATTATTTCTAGCAGTTGTGTTACTATTTGTGATGATATTTTGGGTGTATTGTATTTTCTAAGAACTTTGAATGATAATTTAAAGGAAATAGTTATAGATATTTAGTTTATAGAATAATTCTGTTGGAACACTGAATCTTTCTAAAGACATGTTGCTGCAGGATATTAGGGAACAATAAAGCACTGTAGAGTACAAAGAGGTAGGTGAAAGGTCACTAAGAATTGCAAGCACTCGGTTATAGATGGATAGTGAATTTTAAAGTTAGCAAGTAGGCAGTTTAAAAATATAGTCAGTGTTTCCGACAAGTGGAAAACTGATCTCTTTTTCACTTTCCTCTTGTAAAGCCTTTGAGAAGCTGCTAGGCCATTAAGCAAGAGGGTTTCTGTGGAGCTTTTTGTTTTACCCTTTGCCTTAAATTTGTTTTTAGTGAATATTTTCTAAAATAAGTTTTATTGATGTCTTTTATTTCATAGTAATTTTTAGAAGCATCTTGCTGCCCACTCAGCGAACACTGCTTAGGGCAAAGAAACATCAAGTGAAATCAACCAGCACCATGACTATCTCAGAGAGGGCGGAGACTGCTCTCTAATTCCCTGCCTTGGCCCTTTTTATGCTCTTTTTCTTGGAGATCTCATAAGTTCCTATGGATCCAACTGTTATGTCTGTGAAGATGACTTTCATATGAATATATCCAGTATTATTCCTTGTCTTGAGCCCAAATATCATATGAGTAACTGGACACTGCTATTTGATTGTTCCATAGGTGTCTCCAGCTTAGAACGTCCCACATAAAACTTGTCTTCACCTTGTTTCTCTCCATTTACATAGTTGTAGTCAATGTGTGCATTGTTTTCCTGTTTTTATTTACTTCACCTTCATCATCTTATACAAATCTTTCTGTGATTTACATATTCATAAATTTCTTCCATTGCCCTCATGTCTCGCAGGTTGTTTAGCTGTTCCCCAGTTCATAGGCACCTACTTTATTTCCAGGTTTTTGCTATTACAAAAAGTTCTTGTATAAATATTTTGCTGTATATTGGGGCTCTCTAACCTTTCTGAATTTTGGGACCATATGTAGTTAGTAGTGGGATCTCGAATCACTTGCTTAGCATAATAAAAAATTAACTTCCCAGGATGGTTGTACTGCTTCACAGTGCATCCTATTCCTTGTCTTCCTATATAGCCCCATTAATATTGTTCCCAGACTTTTGCTGTTTTTGCTATTTTAATAGGTGTGAGTGGGAATTTCAAGGTTTTTTTTTTTCTTCCCAGAGATGTGTTTCTTTTATTATTAGTGATTTATCTTTATTATACTTTGTAATTCTCCTTCTGAATTTTGTTTTGATTTCTCAAGCACTGTCATTGCGGATTGACTATTAAAAGTGTATATTAATTTTATATATTAATTCATTTTTATCATATTCATATACACTTACTATGATCATTCAGTCATCTTTAATTTCTTTGAGAAGTATTTTGTAATTGTATCCATTATAAGTGGCTTTCGTAGATTGACTCCCATATATTTTATATATTTTGTAGTTTCTTACAAATGATACTTCTGTTAATATCCTCTTAGATATTTTTTTGCCTTCTAGAAATGAAGGGCTTATTTTGTGTCTTGTTATCTTCATGAAGTTATTGTCTCAATGAGTTTCTTTGCTGATTCTCTGGGATTTTTAAAGAAAATCAGCATGTTATTAGCGAGGATAGCTTTATCTAGTCTTTATTTTTATTCCCTAAATTTCTTTCTCTGACCTAATTGCTATGGGTAGAATTTCTAGAACTATTCTAAGTACAGAATTTGTTGGGAAGCTTTGGTATTTCTCCATTATAAATAATTTTAGCTTTTAATTTTAGATACTTTTATATCATGCTCAAATATTATCCTCTTGTGTGTTGTTAGCATAAATCAGTGTACTTTGTTAAAGGTTTTTTTTCAGCAGCTATTGATACATTCATGTGATTTTTAAAAAAAATTTTCATATAATTAATTATGTTAATTGCTTTCCTAATATTAAATCATTATTGGTACAAAAGAAATAGCGTTATAATTTCCTAAGGGCAATTCAGGGAACCCTTCTTCTTGTTTCCTGGACCAACTTGTCTCTTTGTGTTACCTCATCAATAGATATAGATGAATGAATTCTAGACATCATGCATCGAAATTCATGTCTTGGCCTGGAGAGTAAACATTTTTCATATAGCTTGTTTTTTTCACTGTGTAGATGGTTCAGAAGGCTCTGTAATGTTGCAGCAATGGTGTCATCTGCAAACAGGAACAGCTGGAGCACCTTGCCATTCATAAGGAATCCCTCTGCACTTTCTTCTGGATCCCCCTTCTATAGAATGGCAAATGCCTTTGTCAAGAAAATCTTCTTGTTTCATACCTAATTTTTTCTGTCTTCTATTTGTTGTCCAGGTTCCAGTTTCATCCTTAAATGCACTTGGGAATGACTTTGCTTAGTTAAGTCTTTTGCTAATGTTTCTTTTATTTTTTTTGTTTATTACTGTTTTTTTCCAATTACATGTAAATATAGTTTTATTCATTTACCTTTATAAGATTTTAGAGTTCCAAATTTTTTCTTCCCCCATCATCCCCTGTCCCTTCCCTAAGGTGGCAAGTGATATAGGTTATACATGTTCAGTCATATTAAACATATTTCCACGTTGGTCATGTTGTGAAAGAGGAATCAAAAGAGAAAAACCATTAGAAAGAAAAAATAACCAAAAAGTGAAAATAATATGCTTCAATCTGCATTCAGAATCCATAGTTCTTACTTTAGATTCTATAGCATTTTCCATCATGAACCTTTTGTTTTAGACCGTTGTTTTGCTGAGAAGAGCTAAGTCCATCATAGTTGATCATTGCGCAGTGTTGCTGTTACTGTGTACAATGTTTTTCTGGTTCTGCTCATTTCACTCAGCATCTGTTCTTGTGAATCTTCCATTATGAAATCTGCTTGCTTATCATTTCTTATAGCACAATCGTATTCCATTACATTCATATACTACAACTTGTTCAGCCATTCCCCAAATGATGGGCATCCCTTCAATTTCCAGTTTTTGCTACCACAAAAAGAGCTGCTATTGATATTTTTGTACATGTGAGTCCTTTTCCCTTTTTCATGATCTCTTTAGGATGTAGACCTAGAAGTGTATTTCTGGGTCAAAAAGTATGCACAGTTTGATAGACCTTTGGGCATAGCTCCAGATTGTTCCCCAGAATCGTTGGATCAGTTCGCAACTCTACCAGCAATGCATTTGTGTTCCCATTTTCTCCAACGTTGTATCGCTTTCCTTTTCTGTCATATCAGCCAATGGGATAGGTGTAAGGTGATACCTCAGAGTTGTTTTAATTTGCATTTCTCTAATCAATAATGATTTAGAGAATTTTTTTTTGTATGACTATAAGGAGCTTTAATTTCTTCATCTGAAAACTGCCTGTTCATATCTTTTGACCATTTATCAGTTGGGGAATGACTTGTGTTCTTATAAATTTGACTCAGTTCTCTATATATTTTAGAAATGAGCCCTTTGTCAGAGACACTTGCTGTAGAGATTGTATCTCACCTTTCTACTTTTCTAATCTGAGTTGGTTGCATTGGCTTTGTTTGTACAAAGCCTTTCTAATTTAAAGTAATCAAAATTATCCATTTTGCATTTCTTAATGCTCTCTATTTCTTATTTGGTCATAAATTCCTCCTTTCTCCATAGATCTGACAGGTAAATTATTCCTTGCTCTCCAAATTTGCTTATAGTCTCACCTTTTATGTCTAAATCATGTTACTCATTTTGCCCTTATCTTGGTATGAGGTGTGATTTGTGCTGTACTGTTTTCCAGTTTTCCCAGCAGTTTTTGTCAAATAGTTGAGTTCTTATTCCAGAAGCTGGAGTCTTTTGGATTTGTCAGATAGTAGATTACTATAGTCATTGACTACTGTGCCTTGTATACCTAACTTATTCCATTGATTCACAGTTCTGTTTCTTAGTACCAAATAATTTTGATGATTGCTGCTTTATAATATAGTTTTAGATCTGGTATGGCTAGGGTACTTTCTTTTGCATTTTAAAAAATTAATTCCTTTGCTATTCTTGACCTTTTGTTCTTCCAGAAGAATTTTGTTATTTTTTTCTAGCTTTATAAAGTAATTTTTTGGTAGTTTAATTCTTATGGCACTGAATAAGAAAATTAATTTAAGTAGAATTGTCATTTTTATTATATTAACTGAGCCTATCCATGAGGAATTGATATTTTTCTAGTTTTTTAGATCTGACTTTGTATGAAAAGTGTTTTGTAATTGTGTTCATGAAGTTCTTGAGTTTGTCTTGGAAGGTGAATTCCCAAGTATTTAGATTGTATGTAATTATGTTAAGTAAAATTTCTCTTTCTGTCTCTTCTTGCTGAGATTTGTTGGTGATATAGAGAAATGCTGATGATTTATGTGGTTTTAATTTATATCCTGCAACTTTGCATAAGTCTTTAATTATTTCAAATAGTTTTTCAGTTGATTCAGTTTCTCTATGCCATCATATCATGTTTTCTCAGTGCCTATTCTAATACCTTCAGTTTCTTTTTTTCTCATATTTCTAAAGCTTACATTTCTAGTACAATATTGAACAGCCGTGTTGATAGTGGCCATCCTTGTTTCACTCCTGATCTTATTGGGAAAGCTTCTTACTTACCTTCATTATATAAAATGCATGCTGATGGTTATAGATTGATGCTGCTTATTATTTTAAGGAAAACTACATTTATTCCTTTCCTCTCTAGTGTTTTTAATAGATTGTTAAAAACTTTTTTCTGCATCTATTGAGATAATAATACTATTTCTCTTAGTTATTAATATGGTCAATTATGCTGATAGTTTTCTTAATACTGAAGCAGCCCTGCATTCCTGCTGTAAATCTTACCTCATCATAGTGTATTATGATGGTGATGAACTGCTGTAATCTCTTGGCAAATTGTTTTATTTAAAATTTTTGTATCAATAGTCATTGGGAAAATTGGTTTGTGATTTTCCTTTTCTGTTTTGGCTCTTCATGATTTAGCTATCAGTACGATTTCTGTGTCAGAAAAAGAATTTTGTAGGACTACTTCTTTGCCTGTTTTTCCAAATAGTTTATATAGTGTCAGAATTAATTATTCTTTAAATGTTTAGTAGAATTCACTTGTAAATTCATCCGGCCCTGAATATTCTGTTAGGAAGTTTATTGATAGATATTCAGTTTCTTTTTCTAAAATGGGGTTAAGTATTTTTTTCCTCTTCTGTTAATTTGGGTAATTTATATTTTTGTAAATTTTCATCCATTTCACTTAGATTGTCAGATATATTGGTATACAGTTGGGCAAATTAGTTCCTAATTATTGTTTTAATTTCCTGTTCCTTGGTGGGGAATTTACCCTTTTCATTTTTGATATTGGTAATTTAATTTTCATCTTTAAATCAAATTAACCAAAGGTTTACCTATTTTATTGTTTTTTTCATAAACCCAGTCTTTAGTTGTATTTATTAGTTCAATAGTTTTCCTGCTTTCTATTTTATTAGTCTCTTCTGTGATTTTCAGAATTTCTAATTTGATATTTAGTTGGAAATTTTAATTTGTTCGTTTTCTAGGTTTTTTTAGTTGCATGCCCAATTCATTGATCTATTTTTTGTCTGTTTTATTCTTGTAAGCATTTGGAGTTATGAAATTTCGCCTAAGAACTGCTTGGGCTGCACCCATGTGTTTTAGTATGTTGTCATGTTATTGTCATTCTCTCTGATGAAATTATTGATTGTTTCTATGATTTGTTGCTTGATTTATTCTTCAAGATTAGATCATTTAGTTTCTAATTATTTTTTAGGCTTTTTGTGGCCCTTTATTACGTGTAATTTTTATTGCATCATGATCTGAAAAGGATGCCTTTAATATTTCTACCTTACTGCATTTGATTGTGAGCTTTTTATGCCCTAATACATGGTGAGTTCTTGTGTAGGTGACATTTACCACTTAGGAAAAGGTATGTTCCTTATCTTCTTTCAGTTTTCTCCAGAGGTCTACCATATCTAACTCTTCTAAAATTCTGTTTACCTCCTTAATTTATTTCTTGTTTATTTTTTGGTTAGATTTATCTAGTTCTGAGAGAGTGAGGCCCCCAACTAGTATAGCTTTGTTGTCTATTTCTTCCTATAACTCCCTTAACTTCTCTTCTAGGTATTTGGATACTATACCTCTTGGTGCATATGTGTTGAGTGTTGATATTACTTCATTGTCTGTGGTACCTTTCAGCAAGATGTAGTTTCCTTCCTTATCTTTTAATTGGATTTTTTTGCTTTTGTTTTGTCTGAGAACAGAAATGCTACCCCTGCTTTTTTTTTTTTAATTTCATCTGAAGCATGATGTATTGTGCTCCAGTCTTTTACCTTTACTCTGTGTGTATCTCTCTATTTCAAATCAATTTCTTGTAAACAACATATTGTAAGATTCTGGTTTTTAATTCATTCTGCTATCCACTTCCATTTTATGGGAGAATTCATTTCATTCACAGTTACGATTACTAACTGTGTATTTCCCTCCATGCTATTTTCCCCTTGTTTACATTTTTCTCTTCTTTTACCCTTTCTCCCCTCACCAGTGTTTTTGCTCCTGACCACTGCTTCCCTCAGTGTGTCCTCCCTTATATATCAGCCCCCTCTCTTTTCTTTCCCCTTTCCCATCTTAGTCCCCTGTATGTCAAGATAAATTTCTGTATGCAGCTGAGTGTGTATGTTATTCCCTCTTTGAGTTGAATGTGATGTTCATTCCCCCTCCCTTCTTTTTGTGGCCTTTATGTAATGTAATTCACCCCATTCTCTTTCTTTTTCTTCCTCACTCTTTCCTCTTTTCTCAGTATAATCCTTTTTTTACCCCTTAATTTTTTTTATATCATTACAGCAAGTCAACTTATACCCACACCCTCTGTCTCTGTATACCCCTTCTAACTGCCCTCTTAGAGATATAGTTCTTAAGAGTTAGAGATAGCATCTTCCCATGTAGAAACGTAAGCAGTTTACTGGATAAAAGTATTTTTCTTTCTTGTTTATTACCTTTTTATGCTTCTCTTGAGTCTTTTCTTTGAAGATCGAATATTCTGTTCAGCTCTAGTCTTTTTATCAGGTAAGTTTAAAAGTCTCCTATTTCATTGACTGTTTGTCTTTTGTCCTAAAATATTATGTTCAGTTTTGCTGAGTAGTTGATTTTTGGTTGTAATCTAACCTTCTTTGCCTTCTAGAATATCATGTTCCAAGCCCTCCCATGTAATCTTGACTGTGACTCCTTGATATTTGAATTGTTTCTTTCTGGCTGCCTGCAGTTTTTTCTCTTTCACCTGTTATTTCTGGAATTTAACTACAAATTTCTTAGAGTTTTCATTTTGTGATTTCTTTCAGGAGGTAATTAGTGGATTCTTTCAATGACATTTTGCCCTCTGGTTCTAGGATATTAGAGCAGTTTTCCATGAAAATTTCTGGAAAGATGCTATCCAGTCCTTTTTTTTTTTTTGATCATGGCTTTCAGATAGTCCAAATAATTCTTAAATTATCTCTCCTGGGTTTATTTTACAGGTCATTTGTTTTTCCAGTGAGGTATTTTACCTTTTCTTCTATTTTTTCAGTTGTTTGATTTTGTTTTATTGATTATGGATGTCTCATAGGTCATTAATTTCCACTTGTCCAATTCTATTTTTTTTTATTTAACTTTTAACATTTATTTTCAAACAATTTTGGGTTACAAATTTTCTCCCCTTTTCTCCTCCCCCCCCCCCAGACCCAAGCTTTCTAATTGCCCCTGTGACCTATCTGCTCTCTCCTCTATCCTCCCTCCCTGCCCTTGTCTCCGTCTTCTCTTTTGTCCTGTAGGGCCAGATAGCTTTCTTGACCTCTTAACCTGTATTTCTTGTTACCCAGTGGTAAGAACATTACATTTGGTCCTAACACTTTGAGTTCCAACTTCTTTAGCTCCCTCCCTCTCCACCCCTTCCCCTTGGAAGACAGGCAATTCAATATAGGCCATATCTGTTTAGTTTTGCAAATGATTTCCATACTAGTTGTGTTGTATAGGACTAACTATATTTCCCTCCATCCTATCCTGTCCCCCATTACTTCTATTTTCTTATGGTCCTTTCCCTCCCCATGAGTGTCGACCTCGTATTACATTCTCCTCCCCTACATCCTCCCTCCGACCCTGCTTGTGCCCCTGTCCCCCACTCTCCTGTATTATGAGATAGGTTTTCCTATCAAAATGAGTGTGCATTATATTCTTTCCTTTAGTGGAATGTGATGAGAGTAGACCTCATGTTTTTCTCTTGCCTCCCCTCTTTATCCCACCACTAATAAGTCTTTTGCTTGCCTCTTTTATGAGAGATAATTTGCCCCATATAACTTCTCCCTTTCTCCTCCCAATATTTCTCTCTCACTGCTTGATTTCATTTTTTTTTTAATATATGATCCCATCCTCTTCAATTCACTCTGTGCACTCTGTCTCTATGTATGTGTGCGTGTGTGAATGTGTGTGTGTGTACTCCCACCCAGTGCCCAGATACTGAAATGTTTCAAGAGTTATAAATATTATCTTTCCATGTAGGAATGTAAACAGTTCAACTTTAGTAGGTCCCTTATGATTTCTCTTTGCTGTTCGCCTTTTCATGGTTCTCTTCATTCTTGTGTTAGAAAGTCAAATTTTCTTTCCAGCTCTGGTCTTTTCATCAGGAAAATTTGAAAGTCTTCTATTTCATTGAAAGACCATTTTTTCTCCTGAAGTATTATACTCAGTTTTGCTGGGTAGGTGATTCTTGGCTTCAGTCCTAGTTCCTTTGACTTCTGGAATATCCTATTCCATTCCCTTCTATCCCTCAATGTAGAGGGTGCCAGATCTTGTGCTGTCCTGATTGTATTTCCACAATACTTGAATTGTTTCTTTCTAGCTGCTTGCAATATTTTCTCTTTCACCTGGGAATTCTGGAATTTGGCCACAATGCTCCTAGGAGTTTCTCTTTTTGGATCTCTTTCATGCAGTGTTCTGCGGATTCCTTGAATATTTATTTTGTCTTCTGGTTCTAGAATCTCAGGGCAGTTTTCCTTGATAATTTCATGGAAGATGATGTCTAGGCTCTTCTTTTGATCATGGTTTTCAGGTAGTCCCAGAATTTTTACATTGTCTCTCCTGATTCTATTTTCCAGGTCAGTTGTTTCCAATAAGATATTTCACATTATCTTCCATTTTTCGAATCTGCGCGGTATGTTCTGAGATATCTGTCTTTCTCGAAAAGTCCTTAGCGTCCATCCGTACCATTCCAGTTTTGAAAGATCTATTTTCTTCAGTGAGCTTTTGAATCTCCTTTTCCATTTGGTTAATTCTGCTTTTGAAAGCATTCTTCTCCTCATTGGCCCCTTGCACCTCCCTTGCCAGCTGAGTTAGGCTAGTTCTCAAGGTGCCAATTTCTTCAAGATTTTTTTGGTTCTCCTTTAGCAGGGAGCTGATCTGCTTTTCATGCTTCTCCTTCATCCCTCTCATTTCCCTTCCCAGTCTTTCCTCCACCTCTCTAACTTGATTTTCAAAATTCCTCTTGAGCTCTTCCATGGCCCGAGCCCATTGGGTGGGCTAGGACACAGAATCCTCGATTTCTGTGTCTTTGCCTGATGGCAAGCATTGTTCCTCCCCATCAGAAAGGAAGGGAGGAAGTGTCTTTTCTCCGAGAAAATACCCTTCAATAGTTTTATTTCTTTTGCCTTTTCTGGGCATTCTCCCCAACCAGTGACCTGACCTCTGAATGTTCTCCTCACACCCACCTCGCCTCCTGGTCCTCCCAGCCAGCGTTTGGGGACTGAGATTCAAATGCTGCTTCCCGCCTTAGGGTTTTTGGCGGGGGCAGGGCTGCTATTCAGTGTGAGAATTAAGTTCAGGTGGTCAGGGGCAGGGCCACCTCTCTGGCTCAGTTCCCTCAGGGGGTTTATGCACAGACCTTCCACAATGGATCCAGGCTCCCGCCCATTTGGGGAGCCCCTGTCTGTAGCCGCCTCTCAGCTTCTATCTCCTGGGGGGGCCCAAGCCATGGGGGCACCCCACTCCCCTCTCAACCCGCCAAAGAGACTCTCTCACCCAGCCCCGTCAGTCACCTATTCGTGGGGGGGCTTGTGCTGCCGCTGGAGATCCCGTCTCTGGAGCCTTCTCAGATCTGTGCCTCTCGGAGCTGCGGCCGCCACAGGTCCGGGCTGGGCTCCGCGTCTGCAGCACAACGGACCTTTTGCGAGAGGTTTGCAGGTCCCTCTGTGGGTGGGGAGACCCACGTGGCCGCTGGAGATCCCGTCCCCGTAGCCCTCTCGGATCTTTTCCTCACTGTGTCGTGGCCGCGGTAGGGCTGCCCTCTGCTCCCCGTCCCGGCGCCCAGTCCACCGCGAAGGACCCCCCGCGAGAGGTTTGCAGGTGTCTCCGGAACAGAAATCTCCCTCGCTCCAATATTCTGTGGTCTCTGGGTGCAGAATTCGCCCTGGGTTGGTCCCCTCTAGCCGTTCTGTGGTTTGTGGGTTCGGAGCTATGTGTATGTGCATCTTTCTACTTCGCCATCTTGGCTCCGCCCCCCCCCCCCCCCCCCAATTCCATTTTTTAAGGAATTATTTTCTTCACGTAGCTTTTGTACCTCCTTTTCCTTTTGGCCAGTTCTGCTTTTTAAAGAGTTATATTCCTCGGTGGATTTTTTTCCCCATTTGGCCAATTGTAGTTTTTAAGGAATTGTTTCCTTTAGTCAGTTTTTGTCCTTTCTTTTCCAAGCTATTGACTCTCACATACCTCCTATTTCTTGTCCCAGTTTTTCTTCTACTTCTCCTATTTGACTTTTAAAATCCTTTTTGAGCTCTTCCAAGAAGGTTTTTTGGTTTTGCAACCAATTCATATTCCCCTTAGAGGTTTCACAGGTAGTCAATTGACAGTGTTGTCCTCTTCTGAGTTTGTGTTTTTGGTCTTCCCTGTCACCATAGTAGCTTTCTATGGTTAGGGCTTTTTTTTGTTTCTTCTTCATTTTAGGCCTGTTCTGTGGCTTTAAATGTTGACTTCTGCTCCTGAGGCTTAGGGGGCATTGACCCAAGTTTCTTATGCTGGGTTGTGGGATCTGAGAATCTCCACTGCTTCTGGGGATTCCACCCCTGAGGCTCTTTCCAGTTCTGTTCCTCCTGGTGCCACGCAGCCAAGGCTGCCTGTGCTTCACTCCATGCCCTGTGCGATAGACCTTTCTTGTAGGCCTTCAGGCTACCTTGGGCTGGAAGTCTCTTTCACCCTGTCGTTCTGTGACTTCTTCTGCCCTACAATTTGTTGAGAGTCATTTTTTACAGGTATTTTATGGGCTGTGGGGGAAGAGCTAGAGTAGGTGCATCTTTCTCCTCCGCCATCTTGGCTCCACCCCCTGAAATAAGCATTTATTAAGCACCTACAGTGTACCATTAAACACTTCTAAGTACTATGCACCTTACCAATATGCAAAGCATTTTGTGAATATTATCTTATTTGATCTTCACAACAACTCTGTGTGTGAGGTAAGTGTTATAATGTCCCTATTTTATGGTTGAGAAAATTAGGGTAGATGGAGGTTAAGTGACTTGCCCAGGGTCACACAACTAGGAAGTGTCTGAGACTCAGTTTGAACTCATGTCTTCGTGACTGTAGGCCCAACACTCTGTTCACTGCAGAAAGCTGACTATTAGCCAATGAAGAGGTATGAGGGAAACCTTCTTTTTTATTTTTCTTGACCTCATTAAAGGGGCCATGCCCTGGCTACTTCTTAAACAGGCCTATTCAATGAATGGGCATTGCCTCACCCTAAGTCAGTTCCTGCAAAGACCTTGGCCTTAAGGGCCCAAGGTCTCCCAGTGCATCCTGGGTCATCTCCCAGTGCATCCTGGGTCATCTCCAGTCATCCTGAGGAATATCAGGTCTCTGGATTCAGATGACTCTGGAGGAGGAGTGAGGCTAGTGACCTACACAGCACTCCCTCACTCAAAACAAAGTCAAGTGCAAGTCATGTCATCATTTCTCTGATGGCGTGGTCTTCTTTGGCAACAAAGGACGAACACAATGAACTCTCCATCCCCTGTTTCAGTCTTCTTACACCTTCCTCTCACTCTGTAATCCAATGACACTTGCCTCCTTGGTTTTCTTGGAACAAGACTGGAACAAGACACTCCACCGTCTTCAGGCATGTTCACTGGCTGACCCCCCCACTCCCACCCCCACCCTATTTCAGGAATGTTTTCCCATCTTCCTATCTCTGCCTTTTTGTTTCTCTAGCTTACTTTAAGTCCTGGCTAAAACCTCACCTTCTAAAGGAAGCCTTTCCTAACTCCCCTGAATTCTAATGCCTTCTTTTTGTTGATTATTGCCGTATATCTTTATTTATATATCTTATATATAGTTGTTTCCTTTATATAGCTTGAACATAGTTGTTTACATCTTTTCTCCCCCATTATAGTGTGAGTACCATGAGAGCAGAGAGACTGTCTTTTGCTTTTTTTTGTATTTCCAGTGCTTAGCATAGTGCTTGGCACATAGTAGGTACTTAATAAATGCTAGTTAAATCAATGAGTTGTTTTTGAAGGTCCGTTTCTCATGGCCAAGACTGGTCATAACAGACACTTAAAATTTGGCTTCTTTTAGATGCAGGATTTTTAAAACTGGGACATTTCCTGCCTCATTCCTGCTGTCTTTTGAGGTGAATATAGTATATTAAGGGCTAAAATTATTGGATGATTTTATTATTATTATTATTATACAGTTATTAGCTGTCATATGTATAGTTTTCATATTTGTGAAACATGTTCCAAATATTATCCTTTTATCTGAATTTATTTCCCAAAATTTTACAGCTACTTTTCCCAATAAAAACATTCAAATTGGAATCATTAAAAGTGAATGAAGCATGGTGAATTTCTATGAACTAGGTGGAATGTGAGAGCTTACAGAAGTAAATAAAATACTTTCTGGAACAGGTGCATTGAGATTTGAGGGCTGACAGGTCTGGCATCACCAAGTATTTGCTTACACCCTCTTACTCTCTTGATAGAGTTTCCACCTTCTGCTCTTAATGATTTCCCCTGGCCTCAAGGGGAAAACTTGAACCCCTGTTGTTCAGACACTGGGATATCTCATAGCTTACCTTTTAGTTTTGCTAGCCTGCCTTTTCACATTACTGGGAGTTTGCAACCCCTCCTTCTAGTGGTGGACATTTCTGGGGTCCTCCTAGACAGGGGTGCAGTTAATTAAGGCCTTGCTAATTCCTGTTGGGGGGTAAGTGGTGGTTTGAGCTTACTGCTGCCATTTCCTTTGTCCTAGTCCCAAGTACCCATTGTGAACTGATTACCAGATTTAAAAGGTTTGGAGTGCTTTTCTTTGTCCCTCTCTTGTTTTTGCTTATGAGAGGTGGCATGTTGCAGTGTAAAGAGTGATGGATTTGCATGTAGAGGATCTGGGTTGAAATTCTGTGTGACCTTAGACAAGTCACTCTTGGCTTCCATTTCCGCAATTACACTGTTAAGAGATTGTACTAGATAATCTAGAAGGGTCTTTCTCTTATAAATTTATGATCCTCTTAACGCAAGTATAGCAAAACAAGTGATTCATGTTGAGTGTTATATATTTTAAAATATTATAAGTGTTTAAATGCTGTGTATTTAAAAGTATTATATATTTTGTTATATGTTTGTTTTTGTGTTATAAAGTAGTAATATTTAATTTATTTGAATGAATATGATCTAAGAAAATTTTGTGTAGATTATTTTATGAAAAACGAGGAGGGGAAACAACTGCTTTTAAAAATATGAGGGGATTACTTCATAAACTTTTGAAATCAGTGCCTTAATGTTCTTTTCATTTCAATTTAGTGTTCTTTTAATTAGTGATCTCTTGCTTCTACTTATTTTATATTAGTTCATATTCTTTCAATGAACAAATAAATTAAAGTGGTGTTTACTGTGTGCTTGACCCTAGACAGTAGGGGAATACTGATACAAAAACAAGATAATCTATGATCTCATGCCATTCACACTGTAACAGGGTGAATTAATACATGTAGGGGAGTGATGAGTAACTTACTTTCTCCTGGGCAGTCTGAAGGCTCATTTTCAAAGCAGAAATGACAGGGGCTGGTTATAAAATGGCTAAAGGGAAGAAACCAGAATTTACAGCTAAAAAAATGAGAAAAACATTTTCTAGGGGTGGAGGGTGATCCAGTATTTCAAGTGCTCTGGGTACAGGTCTGTCTTGAAATTCACCCTGGATCCCTGTGAGATAGGATACTGCTTCAAGGAAATATTATTGTTGTACAACTGGAAAATAGATGGTTGTAGTTGGGATTTTAGGTAGCAGAATTTTAGAGTCTAGAATTTTAGAGCAGGAAGAGATCTTTGTTATCATCTCTTTCTGATTGCCTCATTTCACAGTGAAGAAGGCTTAGTAGTAGTTTATGGTAATTACTTGGTAGTATATCATAAAAAAATGAATTCATTGAGCTATAAAATGAGAATAATAAAAAATATATCAGTTCTTAAAGAAATGTGTTGTGAATTTAATTAGATGGTTAGACAGTACTGTCAGTTGCAGTGTTTAGTCCTATCACATAACATTTTGTTTTGTCACTACTATGATAGAATTATGAAGTCAAGAGAGCTTGAAAGGTCTTCAGAACAGTAAAAGTAGAACATAAAGTATTATAATAGGAAGACATTTTTAAACAGAATGTTAGTGTATAGAATGTTAGAAGGAAGGTACCAGGGACATCACTAGTTCAACACACTCAATTTAAAAGTAAGAACATTTACATGGAAGAGGATCACTGCCTCATTTGCAGTCACAGGGAGCTCCTCTGTGAGCAGTAGGCACAAGCCTGTGAGGATTTATTTGTGCTCCTGCCCCTGTCTAACCTGTAGAGACTGGTAGGAGAGAAGTATTGAAAGGGCACACTTATTATTGGAGTTCTTTGGTGTTAGTTCAGAAAGGATTTTACCTGCTCAGGAATTCTGTAGTTGATCCTTTTCTGGATTTAGCTATGATTGCTCTATCTGTGGTGAATAATTTCTTTTCAAGTATTTCAGAGACATGTGATCCCACTTGTCGTTGTTAGACCTGAAAGACTTAGTCCTTATCCTTGATCTTTTTGCAGCAATATATTATTGGCTACCACTCCCTGTCCCAAAGATGTTATTTCTCGTTTAGCCACGTTACTCCCATTTTTAAAAACCTAGAATATTTCCATCTTGTCTCAAAAATAACACAGATTGTGTTGTCTGTAATGGAATACCATACACACCCTTTTACCAGGGTACTTGCCTTCTTTAACATTATTTCTCCACATAGTATAGCAAAATTAGAACGTTATATAAACTTTATCTGGTTCCATGCCACTCACATGAGCTATCTTTGTCTGCGCCTGAAATGTATTCTTTTCTCATTTTGGACTGTCAATTCTCAGTCCAGGTGCTACCTCCTTCATGTAATCTTTCTTGGGCTGAAAAATGTTCTCTGTCTCTTCTGAGTTTCTAACAACAGTACTTAATCCCAGGCTCCTCATTGTCCATTTTGTCTGGATTTTTCCTTTGAGCCTATCCCACTTCTATTAAACTAACCAGTATATGTCATCCCTACAAATTCTACCCAGACTTCCATATAAGCTCCTTTATGTTGGAGATTATCGTGTTTCATGTTTGTGTTTTCCATTCTGTCTGTAATATCTGAACAAACACATAACTTACATATATGTATATATGTGTGTACCTATGAGTATGTGTATATACACATGTATGTATATACATACACTTACGTATATATATTTATATGTGTGTGTATGTGTAAGACTTAGTTTCTTTTTCCCTCTAACTCACATTATTGAAGTGGAATAATGCTGAATATTATTGAAATGTATATTTTCTAACCCGAAGCCTCATACCTTCCTATCAGTCTTTTACTCTTGCTGACTCCCAGTCATGTCTCCTGAATCATTTATTCTAAATCTTTTTATGCCCTGGTGTCCACATTCTCTCTCTATTGCTTTCTCTGAGGAGATTATTACTTTGTACTTTTACTGTAATTGTTTTCAGCTCCTTACCTTGAAATTGCCTGTCTCTTTGATAAAGGATAATTCCTCTAATTTTAATTCTTGATCTCATCTTTTCATTCCTTTCTTTCTCCTCTAAGACCTTCCCCAATTGATACTTCCACTTTCTTTTTTGATGACACTGTTAAACAATTCTACCTTCTTAATATAGTTTCCCACTTTGCCTTTCATAACACTGTATTCGCCTCTTACCTCTCTGACCCTGTATTTTAAACTTCATCTCCTTTTCTTCTTTTTCATTCTTTAAACATAGGCGTTCCATTGTTGGAGTTGTGAACTGATCTAACCGTTATGGAAAGCAATTTGAAACTATGCCCAAAGGGCTATCAAACTATGCATACCCCTTGATTCAGCAATACCACTTCTAGGTCTGTACCCCAAAATGATCATAAAAAGGGGAAAGGCCTCACATATACAAAAATATTTATAGCAGCTCTTTTTTGTGGTGGCAAAGGATTGGAAATTGAAGGGAAATTGGGCAATAACTGAACAAGTTGTGGTATATGAATGTAAGGGAATGCTGTTATTGTTTCGTAAGAACTGATGAGCGGGCAGACTTCAGAAAATCCTGGAAAGACTCACATGAATTGATGCTGAGTGAAGTGAGCAGAACCAGGAGAACACAGTGACAACAACATTGTTCAATGACCAACTATGATAGACTTAGTTCTTCTTAGCAATACAAGACAAATCTAAAAGACTCATGATGGAAAATGTTGTCCAATTCAAAGAAAGAACTGTGGATTCTGAATGTAGATTGAGGCATACCTTTTTACTTTGTTTTTTTCTTTTGGTTCTTTCACAGCATGACTAATGTGGAAATATGATTATATGTATATAACGTATATCAAATTGCTTGCTGTCTTAGGGAGATGGGAGGGAAGGAGAAAATTTGGACCTCAAAATCCTATAAAAGTGATTGTTGAAAACTATCTGTATATGTAATTAGAAATAAATAAAATACTATTAAGTGGAAAAAAATCTTAAAATGAACAAAAGAAGTATGAACATAGGCATTCCCCAAACTTCTTAATTATGTTAGCACTAGTGTTGCCTTATCTAGACAAGTTCTCTGTCTCTTATAACCACATTCTTCTGTCATTAACTGCCCCTCTGTAACTTAAAGTTGTGTTTTTGTAGAAGACATTATTAATTTTATGTAACTTGTTCCTGTATTTCAGTGATGTGAAATTTTGAACTACCAAGATAACTTTTCATAAGATTTTAATATACTGTATTAATTGATTGATTTCCTCTTCCTGTTCATGTGTGTGTCTGTAGTATTTTAAGATCTAATCTGAGACAGTAAAGTGGCACAGTGGATAGAGCACTGGACCTAGAAGTCAGAAAGACCTGAGTTCAGATTTGATCTGACACTTGCTAGCTGTGTTGACCCAGGGCAAGTCGCTTAACTTCTGTTTGCTTTAGTCTACTGGAAAAGGAAATGAAAAACCATTCCAGGATCTTTTCCAAGAAAAGCCCATGGACAGTATTGGTGTGCTATAGATCCATAGGTTCACAAAAAGTAGAACATATGTAAAAAGTAACAAAGTTCTAAACTATTCTTTGATTATTTTTGTGAATGTTATGCCAAGTAATATTGTCATTCTATTACTAAACTGATATTTATCCAACTAATATGTCACAAATATTGGTAGATCTTGAGAAACCTTAATATGGTTAATGGAGCAAAGGAAACTGATTTTAGTGGTAATATTCTAAAGAGCCAAAATATAAGAAATTTATTACATGAAAGGAGAAAGTGGGAGATCTGTCTCTATTTCTTTATATCTCACTGCTTTTGTGTTTGCCGTGCACACTACAGCATCTTGGAATCATAGGTGAAAGTTGGATAAAAGATGAAACCAAAGGTGAATGAACAGCCCTGAAAAGGGCTGGGTAAGCCTTCACACCAGAGGTGCTAGTCCTCCCTGAAAAGTGTAACCAACAGGCCTCAAATCTGTCGATGAGTTAGTCAGTGTCTGCCCCAAGCATGTGAAGACTTGCCCTTGCAGACTGTGCAGATAGAACAATTTCTTCCAAAAGGCCATGAAGACAGCTGAAGCAGGTGCTGTGGAGTGTTTAGAGCTTCCTCAGACATCGTAGACCCCAGGGTCATCCACTGCATTCTCGGCCATTACCAGTCATCTTCACTTTTGTCTTATCTCTGGACTTCGATGACCCTGGAAGAAAGAGTGAGGCTGACAGATTTGGCAACTGGCAACTCTGTCTCACTTAAATCCAATTCTTGAGTCAAGACATTATTCTGTGATGTCTTTGGTTCTCTTTGAAAACAAAGAATGAAGGCTGCCCTCATATACAGTGTATTCTATGATCCAGTAACAGTGCTTCCTTGCCAATCCTTGAACCAGATTCTTCGTCTCTTCACTCTAGGTATTTTTACCAGCTGTTCCCCAAACATGAGATATTCTTCCTCCTCATCTCTATCTCCTGGTTTCCTTGGATTTCTTTCAGTCCCAGATGAAATCCCTCCATTTATAGAAAGCCATTTACCTCTTAATCCTAGTACTTTCTCTCTGCTGATTAGTTCAAATTTATCCTGTATGTTACTTCTTTGTCCAAAGTTGTTTGCATGTTATGTCCTCCATTAGACTGAGCTTCTTGAGAGCAGGGATTGTGTTTTGCCTTTCTTTGTTTTCCTTTTGTTTAGCATAGTCCCTGGCACTGTAAGATGATTTTCTCAAGGAGTTTAGTCACAGAAGGGAGGAGAGATATAGGATTAGCTACTAGATGGATCAAGTGAAGGTTTTTTGGCAGTGGGGGAGACATGGACAAGTTTGTTGGCAATAGGGAAGGAGCCAGTGAACAAAGAGATTGAAGATAAGTGAGAAAGTAGCGATGATATAGAGGGATCAGTCTGCAGGAGAAGATGGAATGGAATGGGATCACTTGTGCATGGGTTTTCTGGGGGCAAATTAACAAATTAACATTGTGTCATATTGTATTTTTATTTATTTTGTTAAGTATTACCCAATTATATCTTAATGTAGTTCAGCAGTGTAATGTAGAGTTTTAGAGTCAAGGCTTATAAGTTTGACACCTCTTGCTTTAGATGATTTACTTTAATGATAAACCACAGAATTCCTTGAAGTTTATAATTCATAGTCCTTAAATAAAATATTTTATTGAGGACTGCATAAGGAATACACTCATATAATCTTGCATTAAAATATAAAGACCAGATTTTGATCTTCTGTTATAAATATGTTTGGGGCTTTTTGACAAACAACCACAAAACCCCTATTTTTATTCTGGATGATGGTTGTGGTAATTTAGTCTGTAATGAATCAGTTAATTTTAATTATGAAAACAATTTATGGGTTATTGTACTATATTGTATGGACAATTGAACCGTTTCTCAGACCACTCATTGCATTATTAATCACTGTTTTGCTGGATTACGTTGAAGTTTATTGGGAAAATTGTTGCTAAAGGCTTACATATTTTGCATTTTTAGTTTTGGTATTAGAAATTATGTATCTGTTACATAAAAGCTCTCATATTATTTTACCACAGTCTGGTATCAATGATTTAGAAGTCATTTATCTCTTCTATTATTCTAAAACATGTTTCCAACTAAGTACAATAAAAATTTTTAAAATTTATTTATTTTTAGTTTTCAACATTCATTTCCACAAGATTTTGAATTCCAAATTTTCTCCCCATCTCTCCCCTCCTCCCACCCCAAGATACTGCACATTCTGATTACCCTTTTCCCCAATCTGCCCTCCCTTATATCACACCCCTCCCTTTCCTTATCCCAATCTTCTCTATTTTCTTGTAGGGCAAGATAGATATCTGTACCTTACCTGTATTTCTTATTTCCCAGTTGCATGCAAAAACAATTTCAACATTTGTTCCTAAAATTTTGAGTTCCAACTTATCTCCCTTCCTCCCTCCCCATTCATCTCCACTGAGAAGGCAAGCAATTCAATGTAGGCTATATATGTGTAGTTATGCAAAAGACTTCCATCATAGTCATATTGTGAAAGACTAACTACATTTCCTTCCATCCTTTCCTGACCCTCATTTATTCTATTCTCTCTTTTGACCTTGTCCCTGCCCAAAACTGTTTACTTCTAATTACTCTCTCCTCCCACATTTTCTACCTTCTATTATTCCCCTCTGCACACCCCATTTATCCCCTTCTCCCCCTACTTTCCTGTAGTGTAAGATAGATTTTCATACCAAATTGAGTGTGCATGTTATTCCCTCTTTAAACCAAATGTGATGAGAGTAAGCTTCACTTTTCCCCTCTCACCTCCCCCCTTTTCCCCTCCATTGAAAAATCTTTTTCTTGTCTCTTTTATGAGAGATAATTTGCCTCATTCCATTTCTGCCTTTCTCCTCTCAATATATTCCTCTCTTAATTTTATTTTTTAGATATCATCCCTTCCTATTCAACTCACCCTGTGCCATCTGTCTGTGTGTGTAAATATATCTATATCTATGTATATATCTATATCTCTATATCTCTATCTGTCTATCTATCTATCTATCTATGTACAATTCCTCCACCTACCCAAATGCTGAGAAAAGTTTCAGGAGTTACAAATATTATCTTTCCATGTAGGAATGTAAACAGTTCAACCTTATTAAGTCCCTTATGATTTCTCTTTCCTATTTACCTTTTCCTGCCTCTCTTGATTCTTGTGTTTGAAAGTCAGATTTTTCTATTCAGCTCCGGCCTTTTCATCAAGAATGTTTGAAAGTCCTCTACTTCATTGGATGACCAATTTTTCCCCTGAAGTTTTAATCCTAGCTCCTTTGACTTCTGGAATATCGTATTCCAAGCCCTTTGATCCCTTAATGTAGAAGCTGCTAGATCTTGTGTTATCTTGATTGTATTTTCATAGTACTTGAATTGTTTCTTTCTGTCTGCTTGCAATATTTTCTCCTTGACCTGGGAACTCTTGAATTTGGCTACAATATTCCTAGGAGTTTTTCTTTTGGGATCTCTTTCAAAAGGTGATTGGTGAATTCTTTCAATATTTATTTTGCCCTCTGGTTCCAGAATATCAGGGCAATTTTCCTTGATAATTTCATGAAAGATGATGTCTAGGCTCTTTTTTTGATCATGGCTTTCAGGTAGTCCTGTAATTTTTAAATTGTCTCTCCTGGATCTGTTTTCCAGGTCAGTTATTTTTACAATGAGATATTTCACATTGTCTTCTATTTTTTCATTCTTTTGGTTTTGTTTTTTAATTTCTTGGTTTCTCATAAAGTCATTAGCTTTCTTCTGCTCCATTCTAATTTTTAAAGCACTCTTTTCTTCAGTGAGCTTTAGAACCTCCTTTTCCATTTGGCCCATTCTGCTTTTTTTAAAAAAACCTTCTGGCTTTTTGGACTTCTTTTGCCATTTGGGTTAGTCTATTTTTTACAGTGTTATTTTCTTCAGCATTTTTTGGGGTCTTCTTTAGCAAACTGTTGACTCTTCTTTCATGATTTTCTTGCATTTCTCTTCCCAATTTTTCCTCCACTTCTCTTACTTGATTTTCAAAATCCTTGTTAAGCTCTTCCATGGTCTGAGACCATTGCATGTTTATTTTGGAAGTTTTGTCTATGGAAGCCTTGACTTTGTGTTGATGTCTTCCTCTGATGGTATGCTTTGTTCTTCCTCATCTGAAAGGATGGAAGAAAATACCTTTTCACAAAGAAAGAAACCTTCTATAGTCTCATTTTTTCTCCCCTTTTTGGGCAATTTCCTGGCCAAGTTACTTGACTTTTGAGTCCTTTTTAGAGTTGAGGGTATACTTTAGGGACCTGTAAGTTCTCAGTTCTTCCAAGGTGGCACAATCAAGGGAGATGGGTTTGCGCCTCTCCTGGCCTGTGCTCTGGTCTATTAGCAAGTAGAAGTACTCCTTTCTGCCCAGGATCTATGAGTAGGATTCCCTCTCCAGAGCCTCCACCAGCTCCGCCTTGCCTGTGCTGTTCCTCACCCCAGGACTGCCACTCAAAACTGAGACTCAGATCAGCTGCTCGATTCTCCCAGCATCTTTAGGTGGAGGGCTTCAAAAGTGGATGCTGCTGTGGCAGTGGCTCCTGTTGCCCTGGAGCCAGGCTCCCTTCCCACCCAGGCGAAAGAGCTTTCTTACTGACCTTTGAAGCTATCTTTGGCATTTGTAGGGTGAGAAGTCTGGGAACTGCAGTTGCTACCTGTGATTCTGTGCCTTGAAGCCTGCTCCAGTTCTGTCCGTGTGGTGTGGTGTGGCCCATGCTGGGCTGCATTCTGTTCTGAGCCCCGTATGATAGACCTTTCCTGTTGGCCTTCCAGGCTGCCTTGGGCAGGAAATCTCTTATACATTTTATGGCTTCTGCTGCTCTAGAATTTGTTTAGAGTCATTTTTTGCAGATATTTAATGAGCTATGGGGGTATAGCTAGAGCAGGTCTGTCCTTCTGCTCCTTCATCTTGGCTCCACCCCCTGCGACAGATATTTTAAAAAATTTCACATTGGCTTTATTGGTAGATGCATTGAATGCAAACTTCTAGTGTGGAAGATGTACCTTATTCCTATCTGACACTAGAGAATGACTAACTACGATATAGATTATAAGAAGAAGAATTTTTATAGATTAATTTTCTGTAAAGCTTATAAGTTAATATACTATGCTTAATAAACTGCTTTGAAGTAAAACATTGCAAAGAATCAGTAATTACAAACTAAATTATGATCAGTGGGTAGAGAAAACCTGTCTGAATGAATGAGTGAAAAAGCACTTATTAAGTGCTTACTATGTGCCAGCCATTGAACTAGATGCTAGACACTCATACACACACACACACACACACACACACACACACACACACACACACATAATTATATATAAAATGAAAAAATTCCTACCCTGAAGAAGCCTACATTCTACATTCTAACAAGGGGAGACAGTACATATAACAGAGCATTCCAAGGAAGGGAGTTTTGATCTGGAGAGTCATAAAAATGTTGAGTGGAGCTATAAAGCTCCACTTGATTGACATCCTCTTTCTAGAAGCAATGGTAGTATTTATTTGATTTTTGTTTTCAGAAGAAGGGATGTGGGTTGGGGAATAGCCATAGCACAGATGGTGTAAATGGCAGAATATGTATGTGAGATGTATGGAAGTAAAGCATGGTCTCAGACTAGCTGGAAATAGTGGTTTAGGTTGGTTTGCATTCACCAATCAAGACAGCTTGGTCTCATGGAATTTCATTGTTAGTGATCAAATTAGATTGCAGAATCTCTCCCTGATTTGCTGCTTCAGCCTTTTTATGTTGAACATCTCTTAGTCCCTGTGACCATCTCACTGTGGAAGATTCCTAAGTCCTACAACTTTTTTCTTTTGATTGATCAGTTCCTACCAGAACCTTCATTATTTTTTAAAAATAAGTTTTAATTGATGCCTGTTTCTTATGCTGTCATAGTTATCTCTAGTATTCTTCTCTCTTCCTATCAGAAACCCCTCTCATTATAACAAATAGTATTTTTTTAAAGAGGAAGAAATCAGTACAATTGACTAATATATTGAAGAAGTCCAAAAATGTGTCAAATACGTAACCCCTGTGGACCTTCTGTCTTCATAAAAGCTGGGGGTGTCCTTTCATATCTTCATTTGAGTCATGTTTTTATTAATTTTGTTTTATTACTTTTGAATTTTTAGTGTATTGTTCTTTCTGTGTACATTGTTGTAGTTATTGTTTATTTTATTTTCTTGGCTCTGCTTGCTTCACCCTGCATCAGTTAATATAGATCTTTTTGTGCTTCTCTGTATTTGTCACACACATCATTTCCCACAACACAGCAATATTCTTTTATATTCATGCATCACAATTTGTTCAGCTATTCCTTATTTGATGGGTCTCTACTTCTTTTCCAGTTCTGATTCATCACAAAAAAAATGATGTTATGAATATTTTGGTTTATATGAAGACATTTTTCTTTACAATGGTTTCCTAGGGGTATAAGCTTAGGAATAGAGTCTCCTGTTAAAGGGTATGAACATTTTAGTTCATTTATTTGCATAATTCCAAATTTCTTTCCAAATGGTTATACATTTCACAGTTGCAATGATGTTTTATTGTGCCTATCATTCTACAACCTCTTCTACATTGACTTTTTTTGTATTTTTGTCACTTTTGCCAATGAGACCTCATGGTTTTTTTGATTTTCATTTTTCTTTCTGTTACTTGGAGCATTTTTTCATGTTGTTGTGAATTCTTTGCAATTTATCTTTTGATAACTTTTTTGGTCATGTCCTTTGATCACTTATCTAATGTGAAGTGGGAATGAGTATTAAATGTATTTGTTTGTAATATCTTAGACATTGAACCCTTATCAGAGAATTTAGATGCAATGATTTTTTTTTCCATTTGACCACATTCCTTCTTATCCTAGGTGTGTTCATTTTGTCTGTGCAGAAGCTTTTTAGTTTCAAGTAATTAATGTTATCCATTTTATGTTTTGTTATTGCTTCTTTCCCAATTCTGGTTAAGAATACATCCCCTACCCCATATCTGTGAGAAGTGTATGATACTCTTGTTTTCTGTTTTTTATATAGTATGATCTTTTAAGATTGCATATCCATTTAGAACGTATTATGAAATATTATGTTGTCCCAAGTCTAATTTCTGCCAGGCTACTGGCAGTTTTTATTAAATAAGGAGTTTTTTTCCTAAGATAATTATGTTTTCTACTTCATCTAATATTGGGCTATTAATTTTATTGGTTCTGATTCTCCCTTGTCTAATTTAATCCATTGATTTATCTCTTTTTTACAATACTAAAACTTTAATAGTCAATAGAGAAAAGAGAAAGAAACATTATAAACTTAAATATTGAAACTTAATACAAAATAAGAAAAAAGAGCTTGTCATGTGCACAGCAGAACAAAAGAGAGGATTTAGAATATATAGCAATAAATTTCCATTTCAAGAAAGCCTATATAATAAATACTACACGTTGTGTTGAGAGCTGTTCATCTTTTCTTTAATTCCTTGTAAGTTTTCTATTGTTTTTTGCTGTATACTTTTTACTTTGTTCTTTTTTTTCCCCTCCCCTCCTGCCCCAGGCTACAATTAAGTGCAGATACACATGCATGCATACATACACATACATACACACATGCATATGTATATATGTATTTGCACACATATACCTACATACATACATAGACATATGCTTACCCTGACAAATTCTACTCCTAATTTTTGTTTCCCTATTCCTCCTCTTCTACCTGCTACCTTGTCCTACCCTACCACCCTCCCCCAGGAATCCTTCCCTTATCCTCCCTCTCCCCCTTCCCCTTATCCCCTTGATATTTTATTTCTTTCTGAATTTAGAAGACTTGTATATGTATATATATATATGCATATATATGTATAAAAAATATATATGTATCATTCTTTCTTGAACTCATTCCCAATGAAAGTAGTTTTCCAGAACTAATAGTCCTTCTCCCCCACCTAATTCCTCTGTATTGGTTCTTTCCCTTGCACTCCTGAACCATTTGACTTTTTAAAACCATCACACTGAGATCTACCTCATTCTTTCTTACAAGTTACCTGTGACAATCTTAGACATATGTTTTACATTTTACATACATAAAAGGTAAACATTCTGCCCTTATAATTAGTCTTTGACATGTACCTTATATTTCTCTTGGCTCTTATATGTCATGTCTTCTATTAAGTTCAGGTTTTTTTTTTTAAACAAAGTCCTGAAAGTCTGATAATTCATTGAATGTCCATTTTTTTTTTCATTCAGACTTATGCTTAGCTTTGCTGGGTATGATATTTTTGACTGGAACCCTAGTTTTTTTGTTCTTTGATATATAGAATTCTAAAACCTGTTGTCTTTAGTGTCACCACTCCTAGGTCTTGTGTGATTCTAATTGTGGCACTGCCATATTTAAATTGTTTTCTTCTTGTTGCTTGTAATATTTTATCCTTGAGCTATGGGTTTCAGAATTTGTCTGTAATATTCTTGTGGGTTTTCCTGGCATAATCTCAGGTGATGATCAGTGGAATTTTCTTATTTCTGTTTTCCCCTCTTGTTCTAATGCTTTAGGACAATTTTCTTTAAGAATTTCTTCCATTATTGTATCAGGATTCTTTTTTTTTTTTTTTGATCATAGCTTTCAGGTAGTTCATTTATTCTTGTGCTTTCTCTTCTTGATCTGTTCTCTACATCAGTTGTTTTTCTTCACATTCTCTTCTTTTTTTTCATTCTTTATATTTTGTTTTATTTTTTCTTGATATCTTACAACTTTGTTGGCTTCCTCTTGCCCAATTCTGATTTTCAAGGAGTAATTTTCTTCCTTAAGATTCTGGTTCTCCTTTTCTAGTTGGTTGATTTTCTTTTCATAATCTCCTTGTTTTTCTTGAGTTTTTCTTCTCATTTTTTTGTTTTTTAGCTTTTCTTCAGTCTCTCTCATTTGATTTTTAAAGTATTTTAAAGTTCTTCTATGAATTCTTTTTAGGTAGGTGATCATTTGACAGACTCTTTGGGGTAGAAGAGGATTTGTTTGCTTTAGTACACTCTTTTGAAGATTAACCCTGATCTTATCTATTCCTGTAGTAACTATGGTTGGATTCTTTCTCCTTTACCTGTGCATTTTTAAAAATTTATTTGTAGTAGCTTAGATTTTGTAATTATCTCTAGTCTTAGGGCATGGGGGATGGTGCCTCTAGCCTCAGATTCTCCTTCAGTTCTCCCTTCTGGCCTGGAACCAAAACCAAGACCTCCAATCTCCTTTAAGTCCCCATAGCCAGCTGTTTCTCTGTAGTACTGCTTTTGTTGTCACTAGGCTAGTGCTGGTTCCTTCTTATCCCTCTCCCTACCCCCCTGCCTCTGCAGCACAGCTGGGTCTGGTGTTCCTTATCAGCAGAGATTCCCTAGATCTCCCTGGCTCAGATGCCAAACTCCCCTCCCTGGTGTGAGAGGGGTTTAAAAGATCTGCTTGTCTAAATCCACACCCACCACTCAATTCTAGTGAATTCGAGTTTAATAGCTAGCAATTAGAGCAAAAGAGTATTAGAGTTATGTCAAGGACCTGAAGATGTTTAACTTTATCAGAGACATTTGGTCCTAAGAATGACCACATTGGGCTCCTTTTACACTAGTAATTGGATTTGTCATATCTTTCATCTTTCTGTGAGTGATTATTTTTTTTATTATTAATTAATTAATTTATTTCACTTTTAACATTCATTTTCACAGAATTTTTGGGCTCCAAATTTTCTCCCCCCTTGTCCCTTCCCCCCACCCCAAAACACCGAGCATTCCAATTGCCCCCATCTCCACTCCGCTCTTTTCTCCATCATTCCTCTCTGCCCTTGTCTCCATCCTCTCCTCTGTCCTGTTGTGCCAAATAACTTTCTATACCCCTTTACCTGTATTTCTTATTTCCTAGCGGCAAGAACAGTATTTGACAGTTATTCCTAAAACTTTGAGTTCCAACTTCTTTTCCTCCCTCCCTCCCCACCCCCTCCCTTTGGAAGGCAAGCAATTCAATATAGGCCAAATCTGTGTAGTTTTGCAAATGACTTCCATAATAGTCGTGTTGTATAAGACTAACTATATTTCCCTCCAGCCTATCCTGCTTCCAATTACTTCTATTCTCTCTTTTGATCCTGTCCCTCCCTATGAGTGTCGACCTCAAATTGTACCTTCCTCCCCATGCCCTCCCTTCCATCATCCCCCCCACCCTGTTTATCCCCTTGTCCCCCACCTTCCTGTATTGTAAGATAGGTTTTCATACCAAAATGAGTGTGCATTTTATTCCTTCCTTTAGTGGAATGTGATGAGAGTAAAATTCATGTTATTCTCTCACCTCCCCTCTTTTTCCCCAAACTAAAAAAATCTTTTGCTTGCCTCTTTTATGAGAGAGAATTTGCCCCAATCCGTTTCTCCCTTTCTCCTCCCATATATTTCTCTTTCACTGCTTGATTTCATTTTTTTAAAGGTATGATCCCATCCTATTCAATTCACTCTGCGCACTCTGTCTCTATGAGTGTGTGCGTGTGCATGTATGTGTGTGTAATCCCACCAAGTACCCAGATACTGAATAGTTTCAAGAGTTACTAATATTGTCTTTCCATGTAGGGATGTAAACAGTTCAACTTTTATAAGTCCCTTATGACTTCTCTTTGCTGTTTGCCTTTTCATGCTTTTCTTCATTCTTGTGTTTGAAAGTCAAATTTTCTTTTTAGCTCTGGTCTTTTCATCAAGAATGCTTGAAAGTCCTCTATTTCATTGAAAGACCAGTTTTTCCCTTGAAGTATTATACTCAGTTTTGCTGGGTAGGTGATTCTTGGTTTTAGTCCTAGTTCCTTTGACTTCTGGAATATCCTATTCCATGCCCTTCGATCCCTTAATGTAGAAGCTGCTAGATCTTGTGTTATCCTGTTTGTATTTCCACAGTACTTGAATTGTTTCTTTCTAGCAGCTTGCAATATTTTCTCCTTGACCTGGGAATTCTGGAATTTGGCCACAATATTCCTAGGAGTTTCTCTTTTTGGATCTTTTTCAGGTGGTGATTGGTGGATTCTTTCAATATTTATTTTGCCTTCTGGTTCTAGAATCTCAGGGCAGTTTTCCTTGATAATTTCATGAAAGATGATGTCTAGGCTCTTTTTTTGATCATGGCTTTCAAGTAGGCCCATAATTTTTAAATTGTCTCTCCTGGATCTATTTTCCAGGTCAGTTGTTTTTCCAATGAGATATTTCACATGATCTTCCATTTTTTCATTCTTTTGGTTTTGTTTTGTGATTTCTTGGTTTCTCATCAAGTCATTAGCCTCCATCTGTTCCATTCTAATTTTGAAAGAACTATTTTCTTCAGTGAGCTTTTGAATCCCCTTTTCCATTTGGCTAATTCTGCTTTTGAAAGCATTCTTCTCCTCATTGGCTTCTTGAACCTCCTTTGCCAATTGAGTTAGCCTATTTTTCAGGGTGTTATTTTCTTCAGCATTTTTTTGGGTCTCCTTTAGCAGGGAGCTGATCTGTTGTTCATACGTTGCTTGCAAGTCTTTTATTGCTCTTCCCAGTTTTTCCTCCACCTCTCTAACATAATTTTGAAAATTTTTTGAGCTATTTATGGCCTTTTCCCAGAACTGATCCCATTGAGTGGGCTGGGATGTAGAAGCACTGACTTCTGTGTCTTCCCCTGATGGTGAGCACCGCTCTTCCTCATCATAAGGGAGCGGAGGAGAAACCTGCTCACCAGGAAAGTAACCCTCTATAGTCTTGGGTTTTTTTCCCTTTTCTGGGCATTTTCCCAGCCAGTGATTTGAGCTCTGAATATTCTCCTCACACCCACCTCACCTCCAGATCCTCCCAGCCAGGCTTGAGGTCTGAAGCTCAAATGCTGCTTGCCAGCCTCAGGGCTTTGGACGTGGGCAGGGCTGCTGTTCAGTGTGAGATTATGTTCAGGTGCTCAGGTTGGGGCAGGGCTGCCTCACGGGCTCAGTTCCCTCAGGGGGTTTATGTGGAGACCTTCAACAATGGATCCGGGCTCCTGCCTGCTTGGGGAGCCTCGGTCTGCTTCCGCCTCAGCTGTTGCCTCCCAAGGGGGCCTGAGTATGGGGGCACCCCACTCCCCTCTCGACCCACCAAAGAGACCTTCTCACCGACCCCCGTCACCTGTGGGTGGAGGGACCTGCGCGGCCGCTGGAGATCCTGTCCCTGAAGTCATCTCGGATCTTCTCCTCTTGGTGCCAGAGCCGGGGCGGGGCTGGGCTGGGCTCCATGTCCGCAGCATGACGGACGTTTTGCGAGAAGTTTGCAGGTCCCTCTGGAACAGAAATCTTATCCACTCTGCTGTTATGTGGCCTCTGCTGTTATGTGGCTCCTCCTGTTCCCGAATTTATTGGCAGCTCTTTACTACAGATATTCCATGGGCTGTGGGTTCGGAGCTAGCGTATTTGTGTGTTTCTACTCTGCCATCTTGGCTCTGCCCCTGAGTGATTATTTTAAAATAGTAACATGGGATGATTCCACAATTGGGGTGTTAGTACAAGATTTTGTTCTCTTGGAAATTTCACTCCTTTTGTGTTTGGAATACAGTCTTCAACAGACTTGTCTTTTCCTGGGACTATTCTTTAGAAGCACATGACAGGAACTCATGACTTGTGTTTGTGTTCTTAGAATGACATCCTTAGTGATATTGAGGGAAGATAAAATAGGAAGGTAACCTGTGACCTTTATGGGTGATGAAAAAAACTGACTGAAATGCTCAGGTTTCTACCATGGCAAAGCTATAAATGAGAATTAGAATTGCTCTTAGACTTTGAGAGTGTGGGTCTGAATGTCATTCCCACCTCTCTCTACCCTAGACATCCTTCTTTTCAGAGAAAGGCATCTAAGGGGAAGAGGCAAAAAGGGATAGGAATCAGTATTGTTATAGTATCCACTGTGCCAGACAATGTGCTAAGTGCTGTTACAAATATCTCACTTGATCTTCATAATTACTCTTAGAGGTAGATTATCCCTGTTTTATAGATAAGGACATTTTTGAGACTGGAAGAGGTTAAGTGACTTCACTGGGTCATACACCTAGTACGTGTCTAGGGCCAGATTTGAACTCCAGTATCCCTGACTCTGGGCCCAGTATTCTGGAGGGGTGGGGGATAATGATGAGTATCATCTTAAAGTGCAATGTTATTCACATAATGGACAATTAATAAATTTTGTTGATTGTTTGCATTCTGCATTTTCTTGTGTTAAAGTCAACTCATTTGTTATGACACTATTTCCTTGTATTTTTACAGTTGTCTGAACTGTAATCTACAATAGGAGATTATTAGAATAAAGAACATGTCTATCTATATTTATTTATTAAGTGCCTGTGGTGCTTATTTTTAGATGAAAATAACCTTATTACTGAAATATTGACCATTTTTATAGTGTTAGATACTACAGATTTTTTAAACCATTTACATGAGAACTCAGAATGTCACAGAGTTAAATTTCCAATTTAATAGTTCATCAAAAATTTATTAAACATTTATTATGTACATGCCACTGTGTTGCATAATGAACATACAAAGTCATAGAAATAAGCCTGTGAATTCCGAGATTTTGCATTTTGCTGAGCGTGGGGGTAAATAAGTTATATGGGTACATGGATAAATATAATGCATTTATACAGTAATATAAATTTCAGGAGTGAGAGGGCACTACAATTTTGGAGATGAATGGTGATTAGAAAAGGTAGCTATCCTGTGCTTTGAAACAATATGAATTTTTTCAGTCTGAGGTGAAGAGGAGGTATATTCCAGATATGAGAGATTATCCAAAGGTTTTATAGTTGGAAATGAATGTTAGGAATTAGCTTTAGCATACCAGGTGGACCCGAACATGGAATGATTAAAATGTTAAGTAATATGAAGTAAATCTAGAAATTTGGGGACCCAGACTGTGGATAGCTTTAACTATCAGGCTGCAGATTTTGTAATTTTTCTAGAGTCAATAGGGAGCCATAGGAGATATGCATGTATACATACATTCGTGCATTACATATACATACACATATATGTATGCGTGTATACATACATATATATGTATATATTAGTAGGGATTTTGACATACATCTGTGTTTGAGAAAAAAAGCAATATGGCAGTTTTGTGAAGATAAATTGCAGAAGGGAAGGACTGGAAGCAGGAAGAACACTTAGAAAGACATGAGAATAATCCAAGGAAGATTCAAAGGAGGCCTAAACTTGGGTAGTGTGACCATGTGATGGGAGAGAAGAGAATGGATTTGAGAGATTATGTGGAGTCAGAAAGGACACAACTTGGCAACTCTTAGGATGTGGGGTGTGAGTGAGAAGGAAGACTTAAAAAATTACTAGGTTGTATACCTAGATGACTTGTATTATTTGTAACATAGGAAAAAAACTCTTAATAAATGCTTTTTGAATGACTGAATGATTAAATAGTGCCTTTCACAGATACAGAGAAGTTTGGGATATTAGAGGGGGAATATTATGAGTTCTTTCAGATACTCAGCATATGAGACATTCAGCAGGCAGTTTGTAGCACAAGAGGTGAGTGTAGAGGGAAAATTAGCTCTATCATCTATCTGCATAGGAGATGATAATTTAATCCATGGGAGTTGATGCACCCTGCTTGGGAGGGAATAGAAAGAGAACTTTCATACAGAAAAGCACAGAAGGATATCCATCTTCAGAAAAGGCAGTAAGCCCTGAGATGTATGTATGGTCAATGGCAGAATTAGTAATAGAAGGAAATTTTACCACATAAGCAAGATTTTAAAGTGAGTGTTTAATGGAATCATAGACTATTACAGCAGGAAAGGACTTTAGATGATATCAAGCCAAACCTGTATCTAACTGAGATTTCCTTTTTTAGTTGTTGAACAACTGCAGATCACCTTCTGAGGCAATCTTTCCTCTTTTGCATATAACTCTTTTTGTTAGCAAGCATTTTCTTATGTCAGGCCTAAGTTTACCTCTTCATAGCTGTCACTTGTTGCTCCTGGTTCTTCTATTTCCACATAACAACATCTCAGGCACTTGGAGACAGCATCATATTATAACTCCCCAACCCCCTGCCCTCCATCTTGTCTTTTGCAAACTAAATTGCTTTAATTCCTTCAGCCTCTTTCTATATGGTATATTTTCCATTCCTCTCATCATTCTGGTTTTGCACTTATTTTCAGTGTTCCAGCTTCTCTATCTTTCCTAAAATGTACTGAAAAATGAGTATAATACTACAAATATGGCCCAGCTTAGACAGAGTACAGAGGATCTGTTACCTTCTTTGTCCTGAACACTGTACTTCTCTTATACAACCCAGATTATAAGTAGTTTTATGGCTGCTATTTCATGCTGTTACCTCATTGAGTGTTCACTCCACTTAATCTCCTATATATTTTCATAAGAACTGTTGTTTAGCCATTTTTTTAAATTGCAAGTGTGAAACTTTAACTTAATCTTTTTCTGTTCAGTGCATCATCCTGTCATGTTGTTACATAGTGTTACCTATCCCTCTCACCGTTGTTTCATCTGATAATGACAAGAATGCCATTTTCTGTTTATCATTGTCATAGATAAAAATGCACCATAAGGCCAATGACATCCCTGTAGCACTTCATGGAAGACTCTTTTCTAAATTAACACTGATTCATTAATGACCAGTCTCTGATGGCTCTCACTGTAAATTAGCCTACTGGGATGATTTGCCAACCTTTATCATCTTATTATGGGCAAGATGGATGCCTGCTATCCATTTCTGAATGACTAGTTGATAGAGTTTAATCTCCCTTGGAAAGCTGGTGATTGCTTTTTGTGTACAATTTTAGAGCACAGTAGCACTTTTATAAGCTTCTACTATGCCTGTCCAATCAGGATGGCTCTTAATATTTGGAATCTATTTGAGAGCCAGTGTGGAGGTTATGCTGGATATTTAACCTATACATTGCTTTAATATACTATTTGGTACTTTTTGGGAACCCTCAGTCTTTTGGTGAAACAAAACCTTATTATTTTACCCTGAGTTACTCCTCCCCCACGGTTTCACCTCTCAGCGTGAAAGACAGTTCTTTGACAAATTTAGATTGCGGGTCTTCTTGACCTAAAGTAATTTAATTAGTTTTTATGGCCCAAATAACATTCACTACCTGGTAGCTGACTTTCTCCTGAAGAACTTTTTCAAATATAACCAGGTAGCATCTTAAAGGATATGCTCAAGTGTCCACAGCTAAGCCTGTATTCAGATTGTACAATTATAAACTTAATATGAGTTATAAATATATGTGAGTTAAATTAGAGTTCCAAACATTTACCTTTATAGATGCATAAATTATATAATTTTTTATATTTTTTCACCCTTATTAATATTATTTGCATTATAGTATTAATGTTCTGTAATTTACTTAGCCATTCCCTTTTTGTTGGACCTTTAGGGTCCTTCCAGATAGAAATAATGCTGTTTTAAAAATCTTTGAAAAGATTTTAAAAAATAATGCTTTTAGGGATGTAGTCTAAACAATGAAATGATCCAATTAAAGAGGATGATTATTTTTGTAACTTTTTTTCACTTTGCTAGATTCACTTCCAAAAAAGAGAAAGTTTTATTGGTTTATAATTCCTGGCATGATGAATGAATGAGTCAGTGATGAATTTTATCATTTTTAGCCATGTTTGTCCATTTGATGGATGGGAGAATAGTGCTTATGGAGTGTTTTACTTTTATCTTTTTGATTATTAGTAAGAATGAACATTCTCTCCTGATATTATTAGATAATTAATTTATGAAATTGCATGAAGATTAAGCACAAACTAAACAGGATAACAAGAATATATACTCTGTACAAAAGTAAAAGTGAAAATGAGTGGACAAAGAATTCTGACAGAAATTTACTACATAGGAAGTGCCTAAAAAGTATTATTATGTATATAATTATATATAATGTATATAGTTATAAAACAAGCTTACTTGGTTATTGTCCGGCCTAACTGCCGTGGGCTGCTGGGTCCTTCTTACCTAACTCAGGGCTTCTTTGATCAGCTGGATAAACGTAATGAGAGAAGAGACCTCCAGAGTCAAACAGAAGTGTAGGCTTTATTCTGGATACCAGCTACATGTCAGCATGCAGGATAAGTTCTTCCCGAGGGGAAAGGAACCCAGTATGCAGGGCTAGTGCTCCCCACGGGAGCCCCCTTCCCCCTCCCGAGGAGCAAGGAAAAGGAACCTTCAGGCTTTCCTGTCCCCATTTAAGCTGTCCCCCTGCTAGTTCACTCGTGGGCACCGTGCATGTTCTCAGCCCCTTAGCCAATTAACAACAGGTGTGCTCAGACCACGGACCAATCTCAAGGGTGGGATGCTCTCCCCAGCAAGTTTCCACTGAGAAGGGGTAGAAAAACAAGATAGCTCGTGTTTCACTCCTCAATTCCCAGCTGTTCCCTGGGGGACCTCGTGAGAGCTTTGCAGTTTAGAAGCCCTCACCTTTACCTGACCCAAGACTGTTCACGTGAAAACCGAGCTTACACCCCAACAGGTTATGTTTGTATTTTTATTAAATTAATAATACTTTTAAAGGCTCTAAGGAAAAATATTACATTTCATATACACATCATTTATAAATTGGAGAAATAGAAACCCATAGTAAATGTATTTTCCATAGAGGGTACTGGCATAGTTAGAAATAAAAATAAACCTGCTTAATGAAAAGATTAATGTTAAAAGAAATTTCTACTGAATGAGTAAATTTTACAAATACTTTTTCAAAAGACCCATTTTTTTAAAAGTATGAATATTCCTTAATATCTGTTAGTTTAATGAGCAAATTCTTTTAAAGAATTTACTGGTTTATTGTGGTTTCTTATTATCTTCATTTGCTCCCTGAAACTGTGGCTACTTTCTTTCCTCAGAGAAGTGTGAACACTTATTTTTATCATTTAGAATTGTTTTGCCCTTAAATTTCTGCATAAGGAATCCAGATGGCTTATAGAATTTGCAGTTTTTGCCTGCAAAAAGGAAGTGACTTAATGGCCAGTCTTTTGTATTAGAATTTTTTCATTTCATTAATATTTTCATTTGGAACTGCTGCACTCTACTGTTCATAGTTTGAATAACACTTGAATGCATTTCATTTTCAAGATGCAGGTAAGTCTAAAGGAAAGACCTGGATTGCAAACAGTTTTTCTTAATTTTATAACCTTTGCTGTATCCTTCAGGTTGGTCTCCCTACCTTAAATCTCTTCCCACTTTATTTCATCTTCCACTTAATGGCCAGATGATTTTCCTAAAGTTCACTTCTGACCTTGCCACTTTGCTGCTCAAGAAATTCCAATGGTTTCCTATTATCTCTAGCAAGATAAAATCACAATGCCTGGAATTAAATGACCCTGGAAGAGAGAGTGAGGCCAGTGAGTTTGGGCAGCTCTGCCTCACTTCAGTCTAGTTCATGAACAAGTCAAATATCACCCCATGGTGTCATTTGTCCTCTTCAAAAATGATGGATGAGCAACAGCAGGAGTTACCTGTAGGATCAGATCTGAAGTCCTTTTGTACTTAACTCTTTACCTACCATTCTCGTCTTCTTACAAGATATGCCCCTCCACACATTCTATAGTTACCTTGGTGTTCTTCTATTTCTCATTCATGGCATTCCATCTCCCAGTTTTGTGCCTTAGTTTGTTCTTCTGTGATTAACATTTCATCCTGTCATTATTCTGCTCAACTCAGTGATTCTAAACGTCTGGCTGTGGTTTTTTAAACGTGATTCTTTCTCTTCTGTTGACTGTTCCTTATTTACATCCTCTTCAGTAAAACCTGAAGCCTTTCATACCAAAACTGCCAAATTCTCCTCCTCTGTTCTCTGGTACGCCTCTTTCATAGGTAACAAACTAGATTTCATCATGAACATTTTCCTTTTTTCTTTCTCTGACTTTTTGCATTTGTTGAGTCCTGATTCTCTCTTCGTTACACAGCTTCTGTGGTTACCCTTTCTAACACTGGTGGTAATTTCATGCACTGAGCTAGATTCTCTCCTGTTTCCTCCCCGCCTGCATTGATTGTATCCTTGTTGATTATCTCATTGCTATCTCCACTCCACACTTACCCCAATAACTTTTCTTCGTGTGAAATTTATTCAGTACATATCACCCAGTCAGGATTCTGGGAGTTTTTTCTCTATAGACTGTTTGGATACTCTGTGTCCAAAGTAAGTTCATTGCCTGACATATAGTCTTCATCTTCTTCTTAACTCTTGCTCTCATTCTAGAGAACTTCAGCATCGGTATTGATACTCCCTCAAATAATGCTAAGCTCCCATTTTCTCAATTTATTAATTTCCCATGGCCTGCTCTTCCACCCTACTCTAGCTGTGTGTATAACACACAGATGGTTATACACTTGATCTAGCTATCACCCACAAGTGTTACACATCCATGAATTCTAAAATTCTTTTATTGGATCATTTTACCTTTCCCTTTGACTTGCAACTCAGAGTTTGCTCTGTTTCTTCGTTTTCAATTGACCGTCAGTCCTTCCTGCCCTTGCCTTAGATTTCACCAAAAAAGTTGAGGCTGTTCACCAGTAGCTCCCTTTTCTCCCCTTTTCCTTTCCTCATATCACTTGGATGCTTTTTGAAAGTATATTTTCTAGTCTTTTTTCACATGAAAATGTTTCCCTGCTTCTTGTCAAGGCAAACCTCTCCACTTGCCCAAGTGATTTCATTCCGTCCTGTCTTCTTCAGCAGATTGTCTCCTCGATTGTCCCTACCCTCTCACCAGTCTTCAGTTGTTCTTTATCTTCTCTGCTGCCTACAAACATGTCCATGTCTTGCCTATCCTCAAATGATCCTCAATTTCATCTATCTGTCCCTACTAGCTGTTATCCCATTTCTTTCCAGCTTTTTGGGTCTAAACTCCTTGAGAAAACCACCTAATAGGTGCTTCTGCTTCCTTTTCTCTTATTTTGTTCCTGTCTTCATGTAGTCTGATTTCCGACCTCATCATTTAACTGAAACTATTTTCTCTGCAAAGTTACCAATGACCTCTTAATTTTCTAAACTGATAGTCTTTAGTCAGAAAGTCATCTTTCACTGTCTTGCAGTCTTTGGCAATCACCACCACCACCATCTCCTCCTCCTCCTCCTTGTCCTCCTCCTAGGTTTTTGTGACACTACATGTATCACTGTGTGTTGTTTTCCCCTAGGAGAAGGAAGACTCTCAAGGACAACAGACTGTCTTATTTTTTTTTGTTTGGTCCCCTCTTATATAACAGTCTCTGTTATATAATGACTTACTAATGTAAACTATAATTATGTTACTATATTGACCCTTTATTTTTGTTATAATCAAATTAAATTATTTAGTTATGCTGCCATGTGACCTTTCCTAAAGTCCTACTCTAATGTTTTCTTATGATATTAAGGTAATACTGAAGCTTATATCCAGGAAGCATATGCTGTGGCAGATCTTGCCAGGTGGTAGAAGGGAGAAACCGCCTGATAACATTAAGCTTTTTTAAAGATGTAGTGGTACTGCCATGGAAACTTCTTCTTTGGTATCTGTACAAGACTCATATTGAGAAAGTACAAATTTAGGCTTGATCTGAGGAGCCAGAAAACTCAGAGCAGCTCAGCTTTCTTTATTCTGCATGGCAAAGCCAAATATTTCTCCCCTACTTTTGTGTTTCTACAACGTAGTCTGACAACTACTGAAATAGCCCCATGTTGATGTTTTAACTTATTTTACTATCAAAATGTTTACAGATCTTTTGTTCTTTTATTCTTTAGGCAAGAGGAGCAGATGTCCCAGATATTCCTGGGGAATCTCTTAAGACATGTGGCAGTACAGCAAGTACGAAAGTCAAACACGTGAAAAAGTAAGCATTAATTTTTCTAAGGTTTTAAGTAACTTTTACAAATTATTTCTTTTAGCTGCTAAAATGTTTCATTTGATTTCTTTGCTCCATAGACATAACTGTTTGTACTTTTAACCATTTTTATGGGGATTATTGTGGTATTGCTTAGGGAAAGCTGATCTATAGACTCAGATTGTTGAATCAAGAGACATTTCAATACTTGAGTTTACAAACATTTATACTAATTTTATTTTTAAAACATCATGTAGCATTGACTCTCCATCTAAAAGAAGAAAGGTTTATATTCTGGTGACCCCCTTTATTCATTGTTTGATGTTATTAGAAAAGTTAGCTCTGCAAACTGGGATTAAATGATTAGATTGTTTATATCTTTTTGTCTTGGAGAAGCAAGAAATCTCTATCAGCTATCTGTGTATAATATTTATAGTTGGTTGTATAGGCTTTAAACAGAATAGCCTGTGGGGTCGAACCTTTCTCTTAAGTATAGCGTGTGTATATGACAGTAGTTAGGTTTCAACTTCAGAAATTGAAAAGCCAAAGGATAAAAATGTTCATTCTGCTCTCTTAGATCCACCAATCCTGGACTTATGGGCTGTGACAACATTCACAGGTAAAATTGTAATTTTATATGTTTAGTCTTATTGTTGCTGCTGGTTAGAAACTGGCTGTTCACAGATGCGTTTGGGTAATTTTCTTAAAATTATGCTTTCCTGTGAGCATTGTCTTTGTATCTTGGTTAAGAGCCTGTAGGAATGCTCTGTTTTGTTTTGTTTTGTTTTGTTTTATTTGCCCATTGTGGTGAGATTGACTACTTTTTGTTTCAGGTAATTTCCCTGACTCTGTGTGTGTGTGTGTGTGTGTGTGTGTGTGTGTGTGTGTTTGCATGTGCAAGCTTTCAAGTACCGAATGATTTTCTTATTAGACTCATCAGTCTGTGGGTATTCAGAAACTTATGTGTTACTCATTTCTTTTCATGTGTTTTAGGTTGCCCTTTACTAAAGGTCATTTTCCAAAGATGGCAGAATGTGCACATTTCCATTATGAGAATGTGGAGTTTGGCAGCATACAGGTGAATTTGAAATGTGTCTTTTATACTGAGCTAAGTTTTTAGAATAGTGCTGCTTAACTTAGAAGCTGTGTTTTTTCCATTGGTTTATTTTTTGGATATGGAAAAAGATTGTCATTCTTTCAGGTTATACTTACACTGGGAATCGTTAGACATAAGGTACTAGGTATAATACTAATGATTACAAATGTAGAGATTCTGAATATTGGGGATTGATGACTTTGATGGAGAAGTAAAAGGCCTTCAAGGAAATGTATGTAACTTTGTGGAGCTGGTGTGGAAATTCTACCTGAAGATACAAAGAAAAGATATGCCAACAGTTGCTTGCATTCAAGATTCTTGATTTCTTCTCAGTACCTCCTTCAGTTGATGCAGGACTGGAAGCATGCTAGCATTTCATAGTATTTAGCTTTTGATTAGTTTCCCCTTTGTGAGAGAAAAGTCTAGGGGAGCTGGGCAAGTGAAGGGCATGCCAGAAGCCCTTGGCCATGCCTATTTCTTTTGGTCCATGGACATTTGAATTAATAGTGAATTGCCTTTTGCTTATCCCCACCTCTTCCTGGGAACCATTTCAGAATCAGTATTTCAGATGTCAAAGGGGATTGTACTCAGAAGGCAATGATTGATTATATTGGTATCCATGTAATGGAACATTTAAGGTACATGCTATATAGAGTTTTCTCTGTATTGTCACAAGTAGCATTCATAGGTGTTGGAGCTGCGTGAAAATAGTCCTTGTTTTTCTCCATGTTTTGTATTTTTAGACTCATTCTTAGTTGTCTGCCAAAGCAGTCAAACCTACAGAGGTATCTGTTTAAAATTCTTGAAGAGAACAGTTTTTTTTTTTTTCAACAAACAGTGATTAGTTCTTCATTATAGTTTTCAGGAAAGCATTTTAAGTTTGAATGTTTAATAGGCTATTTTTATGGCAATGACCTTTTTTTAGGGGTAAAATTTAATGTTGTTTCTTTTGTATCTTAACTTAGTTGTACTCCTGAGAACAAAAGACAGTCCATTTGTGGGCAAGCCAGTATTCTGTCACAAATACTGGCACCAAAGGTTTTGTGGTACAGCATCATAGTTTCCTTCTTCAACTTTTACTATGTTTATTAATTTAAGCATCCAGGAAGTGATCTAAACTTCTTAGATCTGTTTTTATTATCAGAAAGCATACTTATGTTTAAAGTAGTTTTGTTAAGAGAAAAATTCTTTGTAAAAAATTTTTAAAAGTAGTATATATTTGAGACTATGATTCAGATTTATGAATTCATTTATGAATATTCAAATTCATGAAATCAAATCCTGTGATTTTAAAGATGTTTGCATTGAAGTATTGAAAGCACTGATTTGATTTTATTGCTATTTGGTAAATATTTCTACCATATATTTCAGTGTATCAGTGATGAGTGTTTTTTCCCTTTTCTCTTTTAAGATATATTGAATTTAATGTTTATACATTCTAAGTGTCTTTCTTTTGAACTTTGTTGTTCCTTATTTTTTAATGGATACATATTGACAAAAATACCCTATCTTTTGCTTTTAAGTACTGTTTTCTCGTCTTTATTGACACCAGTAATTTAAGTCTAATATTCCCCTACATACACTAAGCAGAGGCTGTTATCAGAGTGGGGCAGAGAAACCAGAAAGAGCCAAAACAGGGAAAGAAAATTATAGACCAATTTCCCTAATGAATATTGATGCAAAAAGTTTAAATAATGTACTAGCAAGAAGATTATAGCAATATATGACAAGGATCATGCACTATGACCAGGTGAGATTTATACCAGGAATGTAGGACTAGTTCACTATTAGGAATACTATCAGTATAATTGATCATATCAATAACAAAACTAACAGAAAACATATGATTATTTCAACAGATGCAGAAAAAGCCTTTGACAAAATATAGCACCCATTCCTGTTAAAAACATTAGAGCACATAGGAATAAATGGGGCTTACCTTAAAATTATAAGTACTATTTATCGAAAACCATTAGGAAGTATTATTTGTATTGAGGGTAAACTGGAAGCCCATCTAGTACAATCAAGGGGGGGAAGGAAGGATGCCCATTATTACCTCTGTTATTTAATATAGTACTAGAAATGTTAGCTATAGCAGTAAGAGAACAAAAAGAAATGAAAGGAATTAGAATAGTCAATGAGGAAACAAAACTATTACTCTTTTCAGATGATATGATGTTATACTTAGAAAATCCTAGGGAATTAACTAAAATTTATTTTGAAATTATGAACTTCAGCAATGTTTCAGGATACAAAATAAACCCACATAAATCATCAACATTTCTATATATTACCAACAAAGTTCAGTAGCAGGAGATAGAAAGTAAAATTCCATTTAAAGTAACTGTAGACAATATAAAATGTTGGGAGTCTACCTGCCAAGATAACCCAGGAATCATATGAACACAACTGTAAAACACTTTTCACACAAATAAAGTCAGATTAATTGCTCATGGGTAGGTCCAGCCAATGTAATCAAAATGGCAATTCTACATAAATTAATCTATGTAGTCAATGCCATATCAATCGAACTATCAAAAATTAAATTTTAAAATTTATTTAGTATTTTTAAAAATATATTTATTTTTAGTTTTCATCATTTACTTCCAAAAGATTTTGAGTTCCAAATTTTCTCCCCATCTCTCGCTTCCACTCACCGCTGCAAGAGATCATGCATTCTGATTACCCCTTCTCCTAATTTGTACTCCCTTCTATCACACCTCTCCCTTGTCTCGTATGGCAAGACAGATTTCAATACCCATTGCCTGTATGTTTTCTTTCCCAGTTGCATGTAAAAATAATATTTTAAAATTCATTTTTAAATCTTTTGAGCTCCATCTTCTCTCCCTTTCTACCTCCCCAACCATCCCCACTGAGAAGGCACACAATTTGATATAGGTTATACATGTGTAGTCATGCAAAACACTTCCATAACAGTCATGATATAAAAGACTATATTTCCCTTCATCCTATCCTACCCCTCATTTATTCTATTCTCTCTTTTGACCCTGTCCCTCCTCAAAAGTATTTACTTCTACTTACCCCCTCCTCCCATTTGTCCTCCCTTCTATCATCCCCCCACTTTTCCCCTTCCCCCCTACTTTCCTGTAGTGTGAGATAGATGCTCATACCAAATTTAGTATGCATGTTATTCCCTCCTCAAACCAAATACAGGGAGAATAAGGTTCACTCTTTCCCTCTCACCCCCCCCCCTTCCCTTCCACTGAAAAAGCTTTTTCTTGCCTCTTTTATGTGACAGATAATTTATCCCATTCTGTTTCTCCCTTTCTCCTCTAAATGCATTCCTCTCTCACCCCTTAATTTTATTTTTTTAGATATCATGCTTTCCTATTCAACTCACCCTGTACCCTCTGTGTATATGTACATAATCCCTCCAACTACCCTAATACTGAGAAAAGTCTGAAGAGTTACATGTTACCTTTCCATGTAGGAATGTAAACAGTTCAACTTTAGTAAGTCCCTTATGATTTCTCTTTCCTGTTTCCTGTTTTTTATGCTTCTCTTGATTCTTGTGTTTGAAAGTCACATTTTCTATTGAACTCTGGTCTTTTCATCAAGAATGTTTGAAAGTCTGCCATTTCATTGAATAGAATAGAATTTTTCCCCCTGAAGTATTATACTCAGTTTTGCTGGGTAGGTGATTCTTGGTTTTAATCTCAGCTCATCTCCTGGAATATCATATTCCAAGCCCTCCAGACCCTTAATGTAGAAGCTGCTAGATTTTGTGTTATCCTGATTGTATTTCTGCAGTACTTGAATTGTTTCTTCCTAGCTGCTTGTGATATTTTCTCCTTGACCTGGGAGTTCTGGAATTTGTCTACAATATTCCTAAGAGTTTTTCTTTTGGGATGTCTTTTATGAGGTGATTGGTAGATTCCTTCCATTTCTCTTTTACTCTCATGTTCTAGAATATCAGGGCAGTTTTCCTTGATAATTTCTTGAAAGATGATGTCTATGTTCTTTTTTTGAGCATGACTTTCAGATAGTCCAATAATTTTTAAATTGTCTCTCCTGGATATGTTTTCCTGGTCACTTGTTTTTCCAATGAGATATTTCACACTGTCTGCTATTTTTCATTCCTTTGGTTTTGTTTTATAATTTCTTGATTTTTTTATGAAGTCGTTAGCTTCTATATGTTCCATTCTAATCTTTAAGAAATTATTTTCTTCAGTGAGCTTTTGTACCTTTTCCATCTGGCCAATTCTGCCTTTTAGACATTTTTCTTCTCATTGGCATTTTGGATCTCTTTTTCCATTTGGGTTAGTTTATTTTTTAAGCTATTATTTTCCTCAGCATTTTTTGGGTCCCCTTTAGCAAGCAGTTGACTTATTTTTCATGATTTTCTTGCTTCACTCTCATTTCTCTTTCCAATTTTTCCTCTACTTCTCTTACATAATTTTCAAAATCCTTTTTGAGCTCTCCCATGGCCTGAGACCAGTTCATATTTTTCTTGAAGGCTTTGGATATAGGAGTTTTGACTTTGTTGCCTTCTTCTGTTTAGATATTTTGGTCTTCCTTGTCCCAAAAATAAAGATTCTATAGTTTGATTCTTTTCCTGATTTTTGCTCATCATCCCAGTCACTTATTTGACTTTTAAAGTCTTTATCAAGGTCTTTCTCTACTTCTAGTGGAGTGGGGGTGGTACTGTCAGTTACTCGATCCCCCCTAGAGCTCCAGAAACAACCACTGCCATGTCTTCCATGGAAGACTCCACTCCCTCTGTGGCCCTGGGGTTAGGGCCAGACCACTCTGGACTCTCACACAGGTTTGCCAGGTTTTTTCCACTGACCTTCCAATTTGTTCTTGGTGTTTTGGTGTTGTAACGTCTAGAAATTGCCATGAGTGCCAGAGATTCAGTCCCCCCAAGGCCTGCTCAGGTTTCATCTGTGCTGGCACAGCCCATGTTGGACTGCTCTCTGCTCCTGGAGATTTGCTTTACTTTATCATTCTGTGGGTTCTGCAGCTCCAGAATTTGATTAGAGTGATGTTTTACAGGTATTTGGCTTGGCTTAGCAGAAGAGGTCTAGAAGTCCCTGCTTCAACTCTGCACTTCCCCCCTCTCCCCGCCCTGAAAAATTATTTTAAAGAATGAGATTCATCTGGAAAGCTCAAGGATATCAAGGCAATCAATGAAAAAAATGCTAAATTAGGTGGGCTAGCCATACCACATCTCAAATCGTATTATAAAGTGGTATTATCAGATTAATCTGTTACTCACTGAGAAATAGAGTGTTGGATCAGTGGAGTAGATTAGGTACAAATTACATTATAGTAAATGACCATCGTAGTCTAGTATATGATAAACCCAGAATTCTAAGCTTTCTGAATAAAAACTCATTATTTGACAAAAACTGCTAGGAACACTGGAAGACAATATGGCAGAAACTAGTTATAGACCAGTAACTTAAACTGTATACTAAGATAAGGTCAAAATGGATACACATGTGTTCATCCTTTGTTGCTGAAGAAGACCATTCCTTCAGAGAAATGATGACATGACTTGCACTTGACTTTGTTTTTGAGTGAGGGAGGGCTGTGCAGGTCACCAGCCTCATTTCTCCTCCAGAGCCAGTGACCAGATATTCATCAGGATGACTGGAGATGACCCAGGATGAAGCAATTGGGGTTAAATGACTTGCCCAAGGTCACACAGCTAGTGAGTGTCAAGTGTCTGAGGTGAGATTTGAAAGATATGTACATAAAGGATGATACCATAAACAAACTAAGAGAGCATGGAATAGTTTATATGTCAGATTTAAGGATAAGGGATGAATTTAGGACCAAAGAAGACATAAAGAGCATTAAAAAATGTAAAATACATAATTTTGATCATATAAAATTAAAAAAGTTTTGCACAATCACTGCAACCAAAATTATAAGGAAAGAAGAAAACCGGGGAAAAAATTTTCAACCAGTATCTCTGATAAAGACCTCATTTTTCAAATATAGAAAACTGAATCAAATTCATAAAAATATAATCCATTCCCCAATTAATATATGATCAAAGAATATGAACAGTTTTCAGAGGAAGAAATAAAACTGTCTAGAGGCATATGTAGAAGTGCTCCGTATCACTTTTGATTTGAGAAATGTAGGTTAAAACCTCACACTTAGCAGAAAACTGGGACACTAATGCACTGTTGGTGGAGTTGTGAACTGCTGGTGCAACTATTCTGGAGAACAATTTGGAACTATGCCCAAAGGGCTATAAAACCTTTAATTTGGCAATACCACTAATAGGTCTGTAACCCAAACATATCCCCTCAGGGAGAAAAGATCTCTTTGTACAAAAATATTTATAGTAGCTCTTTTTCTGGTGGCTAAAAATTGAAAGTCAAAGAGATGCCCATTATTTGGCGAATGGCTAAATGAGCTGCAGTATATCATTATAATTGAATATTTCTATAAGAAATGACAAGCAGGATGATTTCAGAAAAACCTGGACTTTCATAAATTGATACATAGTGAAGGGAACAGAATCAGGAGAATGCTGTACACAGTAACAACAATATTATTCAGTAGAGAATTGTGAATGATTTAACTATTCTCAGCAATACATTGATCCAAGACAATCCCAAGGGACTAATGGTAAAGTATACTATTCACCTCCAAAAAAGTGATATTGATTGAATATAGACTGAAGCATGCGATTTTTCACTTTCTTTTTTTCATTTTTTTCTTTTATTTGAGTCTTCTTGTACAAAATGATTAATACGGAACTGTTTTACATAACTCCACATGTATAGCCTATATTTGATTGCTTACTTTGATTGTCTTGTGTAGGGGAGGGGAGGAATAGAATTTGGAACTCAAGACTTTAAATAAAAATGTTTAAAAGTTGGAAAAAACCAGAGGAATATATAACTAATTCCTTTATATGTGGCACTTACACCATATGCCATGTTTAATAAAGGTCTATGAGTAGTAAAGATCTGTGAGACAGGAAATGGAATCACTTCCTCATAGTGATACTTCAAGAAGTTGAACTTGCATTTTTTAGGGTCATTACAATATATGCTTTGTATGTGCCCAAGGTGAGAATTTACTTTGCAAGGAAACCAATATAGGTGTTTACGGTTGGGTATTTTTTCCCACTACAAGGCCTATAAGGACACAGTATCTACATAGTCTAGTTTATTTGGGATATTGTAAAAATGTATTATTTAAACATACATCTCAAGAACTAATCTGGCCGGGTAATATAGCCATCCCCTGTACTTCTCCTTGAGACTTTCTTTGTTATAATTGAAGTAAGTACAAGGTCAGAAAAGAGAACCCAGTCCTACTTATGAAAACAATAAAAGTAAAGTTTCTTAAAGGGAATTATAGCACAATAATAACTTATTGATAAATTCAATACAAAGTGTGAATTAATCAACGTTTTTAAAATTTCTGTTATGTACAAAGCCTTGTGCTATGTTTTGAGAATTCAGAGAAATGTTAAACAGTCCCTGCCCTTCTTAACATGTAGAAGGAGACAAGTAAACATATAAATATACATAAAATATTATAACCACCATTTATTTGACGCTTTGATGTTTGCAAAATGCCCTACCTCCAAGAACTCTGTGAGGTTGGTACTATACAAAATAAATGGATGCATTAAAGTTTTTTGATAGATGTCACAAGTAGATATGGGGAATCAGGAGATTCTAGGAGGAGTTGGTAAGGGGAGAGTACATTTTAGCTATGGGGTACATACAAGTACATGGAGATGGAGAGGTGATGTATTATGTATGACTAGTAATAAGGCCAGTTTGGCTGATGTGTAGGGGAATAATACATAGGGCTAGAAATGTAGGTTGGAGGTAGGTTGTAAAGGGCTCTAAATGTCAGAGAACTTTATATGATTCTACAAATAAAGGGAGGCATTGGAACATCTTGAGCAGGGTAGTGACATGATCAGACCTGTATTTTGGCAACTTATGCATAGCTTTGAAATATCTCTTCTTTCTCCTCCAGCAAATTGAACATCCTTCCCTTTCACTCACTTTTCCTTAATTACACACACACACACACACACACACACACACACACACACACACACACACACACACACACACACACACACACACGTTCTTTCCATACTGCTTATGAATATGCCCAGATCTCTCTCATTCTAAAAAGACCCTCTGATAACCTGACCATCTCCTCAAGCTATCATCTTTTATTTTTTCTCCCTTTACTCAACCATTCTTCTGGGGAGGAGGGTGGAACTGTTTTTATTTGGTGCCCTGATGTTTTTCCTCTCTTCTAAATTCTTTATGATCTTGTTTCCAGCCTCATCCCTGAATTGAAATTGTTTCTCCTAGAATTGCAGTGATCTCTTGTAACAAAAATATATTTTAAAAAATTTTATGGCTTTTTTTCAGATAGCAAATTATTTCTTTTTTCTCCCTCCCATCCCTCTGCTCCCCAAGAAAAGCAAAAAGAAATACAAAACTCTTGTAACAAATAAGTATAATCAAGTTCAAACAGAATCTCACATTGATCATTTTTTGATAATCAGTTCTCTGTCACGAGGTGGCAGCATTACTCATCAGCAGTCCTCTGAGATCATTACGTTGAATAGATCTCTAAACTCTTTCAAAATGGTTAATTTTTGCAGTATTGATACTAGAGTATAAGTTGTTTTTCTGATCCTGCGTATTTCAGTATATCATTTCAGTTCATACAGGTCTTTCCAGGTTTCTCTGAAACTATCTTCATTTCTTTTTTTAAATTTTTTTTTAAAATTAATTTATTTTTTTTTTTAGTTTTCAACATTCACTTCTACAAGATTTTGAGTTCCGAATTTTCTCTCTATCTCTTCCCTCTGCCCACCCCAAGACAGTGTGCATTCTGATTACCCCCTTTCCCCATCTGCCCTCCCTTCTTTCACATCCCTCCCTTCTCTTATCCCCATCCCCTCCGTTTTCTTGTAGATCTGGATAGATTTCTATACCCCATTGCTTCTATGTCTTATTTCCCAGTTGCATGTAAAAACAATTTTTAACATTCGTTTTTAAAACTTTTAGTTCCACCTTCTCTTCCTGAATCCCTCCCCATCCATTTCCATTGAGAAGGCATTCAGTTTGATATAGGTTATACCTCTGTAGTCATGCAAAACACTTCCATAATTTCACGACATGAAAGACTAACTATATTTCCCTCTATCCTATCCTGCCCCCATTTATTCTATTCTCTCTTTTGACCATGTCCCTCCTTAAAAGTGTTTACTTCTACTTACCCCCTCCTCTCATTTGTCCTCCCTTCTATCATCACCCAGCCCCCGTTATCTCCTTCCCCCCTACTTTCCTGTAGTTTAAGATAGATTTTCATACCAAATTCAGTATGCATGTTATTCCCTCTTTACGCCAAATGCAATGACAGGAAGGTTCATTCTTTCCCTCTCACCTCCCCCCTTTTCCCCTCCATTGAAAAAGCTTTTTCTTCTCTCTTTTATATGAGAGATACTTTGCTCCATTCTAGTTCTCCCTTTCTCCTTCTCCCAATGTATTCCTCTCTCACCCCTTAATTTTATTTTTTTAGATATCATCCCTTCATATTCAACTCACCCTGTGCCCTCTGTCTATATGTACATAATCCCTCCAACTACCCTAATACTGAGAAAAGTCTGAAGAGTTACTAATATTATCTTTACATGTAGAAATGTAAATAGTTCAGCTTTAGTAAGCCCCTTATGATTTTTCTTTCCTGTTTACCTTTTCATGCTTCTCTTGATTCTTGTGTTTGAAAGTCACATTTTCTATTGAACTCTGGTCTTTTCATCAAGAATGTTTGAAAGTCTGCCATTTCATTGAATAGAATAGAATTTTTCCCCCTGAAGTATTATACTCAGTTTTGCTGGGTAGGTGATTCTTGGTTTTAATCTTAGCTCATTTGACCTCTGGAATATCACATTCCAAGCCCTCCAGTCCCTTAATGTAGAAGCTTCTAGATCTTGTGTTATCCTGGTCATGTTTCTACAATACTTGAATTGCTTGTTTCTGGCTGCTTGCAATATTTTTTCCTTGTCCTGGAAGCTTTGGAATTTGACTACAGTATTCCTAGGAGTTTTCCTTTTCATATCTCTTTCAGGAGGTGATCAGTGGATTCTTTCAGTATCTATTTTACCCCCTAGTTCTAGAATATGAGCGCAGTTTTCCTTCATAATTTCTTTTTTTTAGTTTAATTTTTCATTTTTAACACAGTTCGTAACATAAAACACGATACTTCTTTTTAAAGCACTTACAATATAGACCACAAAAGGATTTTTTTTAAAACATTAACTAAGACATAAATAATATTTATGTTTGCTATCTTCACAAGCCCTTGACCTAATTGTCTCCACTGTATTGCTAAGAATTAAAAGATCCTAACTTCTTGTTGTTGGTCTAAAGTTTTAAGCCTAATAGCTTAATTTTAGACTTAACCTTGGATGATCCCATACCAACAATCTGTAATTTAATAGATCTAGTATTAAGCTTACAAACTTTTTGACTATAGGAAATTGCCACCAAGAGTAGGGACATTGCAGGGAAACGGTATCTCCCCAACTTCATTTCAATTCCAGGCAGGAGTAGATTGTCAACTTGCAAGTCTGCCAGGTGTCAGTGGGGAAAATGAGCCAAGAGAATCCTACCTCAGCCCAGGCTGAACAGCCACTCTCCCACCCTTCCCATGAGATCACCTTTTGCAGTTCATACCAGCGTCTCACAGGCTTACTGGCATCATGGATTGGAGGCTCAGACTGCCATTCTTACTATCTGTATCTGGAGTTAGACTCAGAACAACAGTCACTTAATAGTCCCATAGCATCTTAAGATAGCAAGTTCCAATAATCAGGTTTCAAATATGATTATAATTTCACTTTGGCTGAGGAACATCTTTTGAGGCAAGTCTTAAGTGGCTTACATGCCTTGCTATACATGTTCTAGTTCCTGATTAAACAGCAATCATAAAATCAAATTTACCAGTAGAATCTTAACTTTTCCATCAATGCCAAATTTTACCTGAAGTTACCTTCCTAAGACTAAAATTCTTTCCCCCAACTAAAGAAGTTATTGATTTATTCTCAGTAATTTATTCGTTTTTAATGCTAATTGCTTTTACCTCACTTTGTAAAATGTCCAATTTTTCTCCCCATCACTCCCCTCCCCCTGCTTCCTAATACCTTGCATTCTGATTACTCCTTCCCTCAATGTAGCCTCCCTTCTATCACACCCCACCCTTCCCTTATCCCTATCTTCTCTCTTTTCTTATAGGACAAGATAAATTTCTATACCCCATTCCCTGTATTTATTTCTGATTATATGCAATAAAAATTCACAAAATTTGTTGCTAATACTTTGAATTCTAACTTCACTTCCTCCCTCCCCCCCAACCCCACTGAGAAGTCAAGCAATTCACTACAGACTCAATATGTGTTGTTTTGCAAAAGACTTCCATAATAATCATGTTGTGTAATACTAACTATATTGCCCTCTATCCTACTCCATCCCCCCTTATTTTTTTTCCCTCATTTGACCTTGTCCCTTCCCGAAAGTGTTTATTTCTAGTAACTCCCTTCTCCCATTTGCCCTCCCTTCTATCATTCCCCTCACCCTACTTGTCACCTCCTCCTCTACTTTCCTGTGGTGTAAGACAGATTTTCATATCAAATTTAGTGAGCATGTTATTCCCTCCTTCAGCCATATGTGGAGAGAGTGGCTTCACTTTTCCCCTCTCCTCTTCTCCCTTTTCTCCTTCATTGAACAAGATTTTTCTTATCTCTTTTATGAGTTATAGCCTGCCCCATTCCATTTCTCCCTTTCTCCTCCCAGCATTTTCCTCCCTCACCCCTTAATTTTTATTTTATTTTATTTTTTTGTGTGGCTATCATTTCTTCTGATTCAACACACCCTGTACTCTCTGTCTATATATGTGTGTGTGTGTGTCTGTACAATCCCTTCACCTACCCAAATACTGAGAAAAGATTCAAGAGTTATAAATATTTTCTTTCCATGTAGTAATGTAAACAGTTCAGCTTTAGAAAGTCTTTTATGATTTTTCTTTCCTGTTTACTTTTTCATGCTTCTCTTGATTCTGTATTGGAAAGTCAAATTGTCTACACAGTTCTGGTCTTTTCCTCAGTATGAATGCTTCCAAGTCTTCTATATCATTGAATGACCATTTATTCCCTTGAAGTATTATACTCAGATTTGCTGGGTAGGTGATTCTTGGTTTTAATCCCACTTTCTTTGACTTCTGGAATATCCTGTTCCAAGCCCTCGATCCCTTAATGTTGAAGCTGCCAGATCCTGTGTTATCCTGATTGTATTTCCACGATACTCAAATTGTTTCTTTCCAGCTGCTTGCAGTATTTTCTCCTTGATCTGGAAATTCTGAAATTTGGCCACAATATTCATAGGAGTTTCTCTGTTCGGGTCTCTTTCTGGAGGTGATGGGTGGATTCTTTCAGTATTTGTTTTGCCCTCTGGTTCTAGAATATCAGGGCAGTTTTCCTTGATAATTTCATGGAAGATAATGTCCAGGCTCTTTTTTTGATCATGACTTTCAGCTAGTCCCATAATTTTTAAATTGTTTCTCCTGGATCTATCTTCCAGGTCAGTTGTTTTTCCAGTTAGATATTTTATGTTATCTTCTATTTTTTTCAAACTTTTGGTTTTGTTTTTTAACTGCTTGGCTTATCTCATAGTCATTCATTTCCCTGAACTCAATTCTCTCTTTCAATGAACTGTTTTGTTCAGTGAGCTTTTGAACCTTCTTTTTAAAGGTGTTCTTTTCCTCAGCATTTTTTGATTCTCCTTTAGTAAGCTGCTAACTCATTTTTCAAGCTCTTCTATTGCCTGAGGCCAATTTAAGTTCCCTTTGGAGGCCCTGGAGGCAGGGGGTCTTGACTTCCTCTGACAGTATGCCTTGTTCTTACTCATCCTAAAGGATGGGAGGAGACACCTGTTCCCCAAGAAAGTAACCTTCTATGGTCTTATTTTTTTCTCTCTTTTTTGTGCATTTTCCCAGCCAATTATTTGACTTCTGAGTTTCCTCTCCATACCCACCTTGCCTCCAGTTCCACCAAGGCGGCACTGTGGGCTGAGATTCAGATGAACTCCTCTAATCCCTCAGGGGCTTTAGGCTGGGGGCAGGGCTGCTATTCAGTGTGAGATTAAGATCAGCTGCTCAGGTGGGGGCAGGGCCACCACACAGAGCTCAGTTCCCTCAGGGGGTTTAAAATGAGACCTTCAACAATGGATGTGGGCTGCTGCCTGCCTTGGGAGCCCCCATCTACTGCTGCCTCCCCTGCTGCCAACCGAGGAGACGTGAGTTATGGGGACACCCTGCTCCCTTCTTGGCCAGTCGAAAAACCCTTTCACTGACCTTTAGTGCATGTGGGTTGAGGGATCTGCACTGCTGCTGGAGATTCTGTCCCTGAAGCCTGCTCATTTCTGCTCCTCCCAGTGCCATGTGACCAAGGCTGGGCTGCGCTCTGCTCCTTATCTGGTGCAACAGACCTTTCCTGTTGGTCTTTCAGGTCACTCTGGGCTGAAAATCTCCTCCACTCTATTGTTCAGTGGCTGCTGCTCTAGAATTTGTTGAGAGTTCTTCTTTACAGGTATTTTATGGGCTGTGGGGTAAGAGCTAATGTATGTACATCTTTCTACTCTGACATCTTGGCTCCGCCCCCTGATAATTTCTTGCGAGACAATGCCTAGGCTTTTTTTTTTTGACCATGGCTTTCAGGTAGTCCTGTAATTTTTAAATTGTCTCTTCTGGATCTGTTTTCCAGGTCAGTTGTTTTTCCAATAAGATATTTCACAATCTGCTGTGTTTTCATTCCTTTTTTTTGTTTTATAATTTCTTGATTTTTTCATAAAGCCTTTAGCTTCTGTATCCTCCATTCTAATCTTTAAGGAATTATTTTCTTCAGTGAGCTTTTGTACCTTCTTTTCCATCTGGTCAATTCTGCTTTTTAAGGCATTCTTCTCCTCATTAGCTTTTTGGATCTCTTTTTCATTTAGGTTAGTCTTTTTTATAGTGTTATTTTCTTCAGCATTTTTTGGGTCCCCTTTGGCAAGCAGTTGACTTGTTTTTCATGATTTTCTTGCATCTCTCTTACTTCTCTTTCCAATTTTTCCTCTTCTTCTCTTGCTTGATTTTCAAAATCTTTTTTGTGTGCCACCATGGCCTGATGAGACCAATTCATATTTTTCTTGGAGGCTTTGATTTTGTTGTCTTCTGTTTGTATATTTTGGTCTTCCTTGTCCCCAAAGTAAAATTCTATAGTCTGATTCTTTTGCTGGTTTTTGCTCATTTCCCCAGCTATTTATTTGACTTTTCACCTCTTTGTCAAGGTAGTCCTCAGCTTCCAGTTGAGGTGGGGGAGTGTACTGTCTGTTGCTCTATCCTCCCACAATCTTTGGACCTAGAGCTCCAGAAACAGTTGCTGCCCCTGCTTTTGCTGCTGCTGCTACCCCTGCTGCTGCTGTGGCTCTCCCAGGCTCTTCCTTCCCCTCCACCACCCTGGGACTGAGGCCGAACCACTCTACTGTCTCACACAGGTGTGACAGATTTTTCCACTGACCTTCCAATTTGTCCTTGGTGTTTTGATGTTGTGAGGTCTGGAAAATGCTACAGGTGCCAGAGATTCAGTGTCTCTCCCCACCCAAGGCCTGGTCAGGTCCCATCTGTCCTGGCAGAGACCACACCTGACCACGTTCTCGCAGCATGGCACAATAGATGCTTCTTGTTGACTTTCCAGGCTGTCTTAGGATGGAAATTTGCTTCATTCTGTCATTCTGTGGGTTCTGCAGCTTCAGAATTTTTTTAGAGTCGTTTTTTACAGATATTTGACTAGAACTGGGAGGAGAACTCTAGCAAGTCTATGCATCTACTCTGCCATCTTGACTCTGCCCCCCATGTTTATTTCATGTACAATAATTTTCTCTTACATTCATAGACAGTATTTTTGTTTGGCCATTCCCTAATTTGTGGGAACCCCCCTAGTTTCCAGTTTTCTGCCATTAAAAAAAGAGTTGCTATAAATATTTTTGTACATATAGACTTTTTTCTTTGTTTTTGATTTCTTTGTAATAAAGGCCTAGTATTATGAGTGCATATACAGTTTGGTAATTTCCTTTGGACAAGGTTCTGAATTTCTTTACACAGTGGCTGGGCCAAATCACTTAACAGTGCCCATTTTCCTGCACCTTCTTCAGCACTTGTCATTTCCCCTTTCTGTCACTTTGCCAATTTAATGACTGTAAGGGGGAATCTCAATGCTACTTTACTTTAAATGTGTGTTTTTATATATGTACATATACATATGTACACATAGAAATACATACATATATACACACATGCATACATGTACAGCTGTATACACACACACATATACACACACACACATGGATAGTCTACCAGTGCCATGCCAGGAACGTGAATCACTTCCATTTGAACTATCTTAGGAAGATTCTGAAGATCACCTGGCAAGATAAGGTACCAGACACTGAGGTTCTTGCTAGAACTAAACTGACAAGCATTCAAGCTATGCTTCAGAGAGTGCAACTCCAGTGGGTTGAGCACATACATACTTGCCAAAAAGACTTTTTCATGGAGAACTTGCTTGGGGCAAGGGATCACATGGTGGTCAGAAGAAGCGATGCAAGGACACTCTCAAGGTCTCTCTCAAGAACTTTGGAATTGATTGTGTGACATGGGAGACACTGGCACAGGACTGTTCAGCATGGTATGCCCACATCAGAAAGGGTGCTGTGCTTTGTGAACAAAGGAGAAATGAGATAGCACAAAGGAAACATAGTATGTGTGAATTTGGAGTATCCACCCCAAATGTTCACACTAACTATCTGTGCCCAATCTATGGAAGAGCATTCCAAACTCCTGTTGGTCTCATCAGCCATTGAAGCTTGACTTTATCGTGGTGATGTCATTTTGGTCCTCTTTGACAACGAAGGACAACAGTGTGTGTGTGTGTGTGTGTGTGTGTATCCATATATCTACAGGTCTTTTCTCTATCTCCAGCTATAGGTACATATCAACTGACTATTAAATATTTTGAATGGTATGCCTCATAGATATCTCAAACTCATCATGTTTTGAACATCTTATCTTTTGCTACAAACTCTCTGCCCTTCCAAAATTCTCTGTTTTTTTGTCCAGAGGACCACTATGTTTCTAGAAGCCCTGGTTCACAAATTCTCATAATTGTTTTCCCTTCTTCTCATTTCTCTCCTATCCAGTTCTTTTCTACCTAACTTCCAAAATGATTTTCCTGAAGCACATATCTCATTATATTACTGTGCTCCTCAAGAAACTCCAGTTGCTTTTTAGTATTTCTAGAAAACAAATGCCAGTGTTTCTGTTTGGCATTTAAAGCATTTCATAAATTTGTTTCCCATCCAGCAATATTATATGTTATTCTGTCTTTCATCTACAACATATTCCAACCAGACTGTCTTTACTGTTCTTCACACACACTACATTTCTTGTCTCTATGACTTTGTACTAACTGTGCCTTGAGTGCCTTGCCTTGAATGTACTCTATCTCCACTTCTGCCTTTTTCAAATCCCTCCTTTATTAAAGACTTAAATCAAGCCCTAATTTCCCTGTGGAGTATTACTAGATCCTTCTAACTGGTATCTCTCTAAGTTGTAATTATCATGTATCAATTTTGTAATTTTTAACATACCTGTATATGTATATATTGAATTATTACTGTTTTGTTAGTTCCCCAAGGAGTCTTTTTCCTTTGTCTTCATTGCCCAGCAGAGTGCCTGGCAGACAGTAGGGACTTAATAACTGCTTGTTCATAGAAACTATAAATAGTGTGAAGTTAAGACCAGTTAGACCTTTTTAACATAGTCCATGTGTAGCTAACTGGCATAGTGGATGGAGAGTCAGCCCCAGAGTCAGGAGGACATGAGTTCAAATCTGACCTCTGATGTTACTAGCTCTTGTGCAAGTAGTTAATCCTATTTTGCCTCAGTTTCTCATGTGTAAAATGAACTGGAGAAGGAGATGGCCAGCCACTCTAGTATATACTTGCCAAGCAGAGCCTAAATATGGTCTTGGAGAGTCAGACATGGCTGAAGTGACTCAACAGCAACTAATATTGTCCATATGAGGAATAATGAGAGCTTTATCTAGGTTAGTATATATGTTGAGAAAGGATAATGGATGCAAGAGATGTGGAAGTTAAAATGACAAGACTTGGAATTCTTGGAAGTTGATTAGATACATGAGATAAGAGAGAGTAATTAGTCAGAAAAGATACCAGGATTGTTAATCCAGTTGACTATAAGTATTGTGCTGCCCTTGATAGAAGTAGGAAACTTTGGAAGAGTGGCATGCCTTAGGTGAACCACGATGTTGTTTCTCTTTGGACATGTTGTTGATTTTGAGATTCCTATAGGATTTCCAATTTGAAATGTTTAGCTGGCAGTTGGTGATATTTGGTTATAGCTCAAGAGAGAGTAGGTCTGGACATACAAATTTGGGTATAGTCTTTATAGAGATAATAGCTAACTTAATATTACCAATGTGATGTCACATTAGAATATACATCTGAATGTTGAAAGGTATTTGGTAATGATGACACTGAATACCAGTTGTCCAATTATGCGATATGGCTTAAGAAGTAGAAACATTTCCTTTATCAGATCATTACCTTGGAAAATGTAAAATTATTTAAAAGAAAGTAAAATATTCTATATATTGGTATTTTGTGAAATGGGATAGCTGAGCTACTTAATGTTGTCAAAACAAATAAATTGCTCGACCTGAAGCAAAGAAGACCCCAGTTCACTTATAGCGATAAGTCCCTGTAGAAGTTACTCATTGTGTCTCTCTTCCTCTTTTATAAGAAAGGGATATTAATAGCACCTGTTTCCCAGGGTTGTTGAGTGGATAAAATGAGATAAAATTTATAAACTGTTTTGCATACCTTAAACCCCTGTATAAGTATTAGTAATTGTCATTATAGTTTTGCACGCATATTTATGTATATCTATATACACACATATGCTCCTATACCTATATGTGTTCACATGCATATACACATACATGCATGTTTCTTATCAGTCATTTTATGGGTTTGGTGATTGCACCTTAATACTTCAAAAATTTTCCCCAACTTTTTTTTATAAGATCCATGAAACAGTTAATAAATTAGTGAAATTAAATGAAAGTTATTAATTAGTGCTAGTTCTTATAACCTAGGTACTATCTGTCTTCTGTCCTTTATCATTCTAGTCTGGAGATAGAGTATTTATTAATGCTTGGCAGACAGAGTCCCAGTTACTTTAGTCTAGAAACTTTCCGACCTGGGAAAAAAATTCTACTGTAGAAAACTTAAAAATAAACAACAAAGATCACCTGATCTTTTTTTCAATTGCAGGAACACAGGAAATATAATCCTTTTTAAAGGACCAGTATGCCAGTAGGACTTGTTTTGCAAACCGTTCTATTTTATTGCAAACTTAGAGGAATGTCTGTGTCTGTGGGGATTGTATGGTTGTACCTGACTTTTTGTTATGTTCTAGGGAAATGGCTGGCCAGAGACAAATACTGGATTTTAGCTAATATTTAAAATGAAATTCATCTTGAAAGAAATTATACTAAAACTATAGATTTATATTAAATAAACCCAAACTCATTTTGGGATTTTGGCCAAGAGTGGCAGAAACCACTAGAGGGAAGTACTGTATAATTGCTTATTAATGGAACAAGCAAAAAAGAGAGAGAGAGAGACAGAGAGAATGACACTGCTATTCACGTAACAGTAGCCATATTATAAAGTAGTGCATGAATTATTATGAAGATGGGGTGTTAGTAATGGCCACAGCTTGCTTTTCTGTGTAACACCAGGCCCTGAAGTTTTATAAGGAACAGAGTATGTAAAATCACATCTGCCATGTGTGCTTGAGAATGTGACTGTTCTTGAATGTGTATTTACAGTCACTTAGAAATTTAGTAAACAAATTTGTGTGATATGATTTAAAATCTGTTTAGTTAGCCTGGAAATTTGGTAAACCTTAATTATGTTTCTTATCCTTCAGAATTAAGACGTAGGAAATAACTTTCAAAAATTAATACAGTGACAACATGAGATAGGAACTAGTACTCTTTAATTTAATTAAAAAGATGTCAAATGAACTTGACCAAATCAGGCTCTTTCAATTCAACACACGTTTCTTATCTACTGTGTGTCAAGGTACTCTACAATAATGTTATGTAATATTGTTTCTACCCTCAAAGATCTCTTAGTCTACTTGGGAATGGGGTCAATCAGAAAAGGGTGTGAGTTTTAGATAGTAACAGATAAGTATAACAGGTATTATTCTGTAGGAGCAAAAATCTGTAGACAAAAGTGCTCAAGGAAATTTTGAGTAGAAAAAAAGATTTTCAGCTGGAACGATCATGGAATGTTTCATCAGCAGAAATAACTGATCTCAGTTTGAAATAGGAGAAGGATTTTCAACTGTCATAGATGAGGAGAGATTGCATTCTAAACATGGAGAATGAATGTCATGTAAGCACGGAAAATGGAGTTTGAAAGTCATGGTTAGGGCCTAGCTGATAATACAGTTTAGCTGGAATATAGAGTCTTCAAAGGGGAATAATGTGAAGTTAGGTTGGAACTGTGCTGTGGAGGATCTTAAATGTGTGGCTAAGAAATATGAATTTTATCCTGAAAGCAGTAACAACTCATCTAAAGTTTTTGAGGAGATTGCAGTGATTAAACTTGGACATTGTAAAGATTATTTTGGCCACTTTATGAGGTTTCTGCATCTACTTCTGTGCCTAGTTTCACCTACCTCCATTTGTTTTCCCCTCCCAGAGTTGACCATTTCCAATTTTGGTAATCTTTGCCAGTTTGCTGAGTGTGAGATGAATCCTCAACCTTGTCAAGATGGTCGCACTGACGTTGAGCTCTTAACTCCCCAGCTCATCTTCTGCAGTTTTAGTGTTGTTTGAAGGTTTTAGCTGCACTAAGCCTTTTGGGACACCTTTTATATAGTACTTTATATGCCTCTTTAGCACATATCCAACAAGCCCCTCCCCTACTTAAAAGCTAGGTTTCAAATCTTGACTCTGGCACTTAGGAGCAAGTCATTTTATTTATTTGAGCCTTGGTTTCTTTTTCTGTAAAATGAGAATTGGATTAGATGACTTGTAAGGTGCCTTGCAGCTTTAAATCTTTTTAGTAGAGGGGGCGGAGCCAAGATGGCGGAGTAGAAAGACGCACATACACATAGCTCTGAACCCACAACCCATAGAATGGCTACAGGGAAGTAACTCACGGCGAATTCCGCACCCAGAGGCCACGGAATATTGGAGCGAGGGAGATTTCTGTTCCAGAGAGACCTGCAAACCTCTCGCCGGGGGGTCCTTCGCGCTGCGGACTGGGCGCCGGGACTGGGAGCTGAGCGCAGCCCTGCCGCGGCCGCGGCACCGAGAGGAAAAGATCCGAGCAGGCTTCACAGACAGGATCTCCAGCGGCCACACGGGTCCCTCCACCCACAGAGGGATCTGCAAACCTCTCGCAAAAGGTCCGTCGCGCTGCAGACACAAAGCCCAGCCCAGACCTGCTGCGGCCACGGCTGCGGCACCGAGAGAAATAGATCCGAGCAGGCTTCAGGGACGGGATCTCCAGCGGCCGCACAAGTCCCTCCACCCACAGGTGACAGGGGTGGGTGAGAGAGTCTCTTTGGCGGGTCGAGAGGGGAGTGGGGTGCCCCCATAATTCAGGCCCCCCCCCCCGGGAGGTAGAAGCTGAGAGGCGGCTGCAGACAGGGGCTCCCCAAGCGGGCGGGAGCCTGAATCCATTGCGGAAGGTCTGCGCATAAACCCCCTGAGGGAACTGAGCCTGAGAGGTGGCCCTGCCCCGATCTCAGCACCAGATCATAATCTCATACTGAATAGCAGCCCTGCCCCCGCCAAAAGCCCTGAGGCTGGAAGCAGCATTTGAATCTCAGACCACAAACACGGGCTGGGAGGATCAGGAGGTGAGGTGGGTGTGAGGAAAATATTCAGAGGTCAAGTCACTGGCTGGGAAAATGCCCAGAAAAGGGAAAAGAAATAAGACTATAGAAGGTTACTTTCTTGGCGAACAGGCATTTCCTCCCTTCCTTTCTGATGAGGAAGAACAATGCTTACCATCAGGCAAAGACACAGAAATCAAGGCTTCTGTGTCCCAGCCCACCCAATGGGCTCAGGCCATGGAAGAGCTCAAAAAGAATTTTGAAAATCAAGTTAGAGAGGTAGAGGAAAAGCTGGGAAGAGAAATGAGAGACATGAAGTCAAAGCATGAACAGCAGATCAGCTCCCTGCTAAGGGAGACCCAAAAAAATGTTGAAGAAATTACCACCTTAAAAACTAGCCTAACTCAATTGGCAAAAGAGGTTCAAAAAGCCAATGAGGAGAAGAATGCTTTCAAAAGCAGAATTAGCCAAATGGAAAAGGAGATTCAAAAGCTCACTGAAGAAAATAGTTCTCTCAAAATTAGAATGGCACAGATGGAGGCTAATGACTTTATGCAAAACCAAGAAATCACAGAACAAAGAGAGAAGAATGGAAAAATGGAAGATAATGTGAAATATCTCATTGGAAAAACAACAGACCTGGAAAATAGATCCAGGAGAGACAATTTAAAAATTATGGGACTACCTGAAAGCCATGATCAAAAGAAGAGCCTAGACATCATCCTTCATGAAATTATTAAGGAAAACTGCCCTGAGATTCTAGAACCAGAGGGCAAAATAAATATTCAAGGAATCCACAGAACACCGCCTGAAAGAGATCCAAAAAGAGAAACTCCTAGGAACATTGTGGCCAAATTCCAGAGTTCCCAGGTCAAGGAGAAAATACTGCAGGCAGCTAGAAAGAAACAATTCAAGTATTGTGGAAATACAATCAGGATAACACAAGATCTAGCAGCCTCTACATTAAGGGATCGAAGGGCATGGAGCAGTATATTCCAGAAGTCAAAGGAACTAGGACTAAAACCAAGAATCACCTACCCAGCAAAACTGACTATAATACTTCAGGGGAAAAAATGGTCTTTCAATGAAATAGAGGATTTTCAAGTATTCTTGATGAAAAGACCAGAGCTGAAAAGAAAATTTGACTTTCAAACACAAGAATGAAGAGAACCATGAAAAGGTGAACAGCAAAGTGAAGTCATAAGGGACTTACTAAAGCTGAACTGTTTACATTCCTACATGGAAAGACAATATTTGTAACTCTTGAAACATTTCAGTATCTGGGTACTGGGTGGGATTACACATGCACACACGCTCACATACATAGAGACAGAGTGCACAGAGTGAATTGAATAGGTTGGGATCATATCTTTAAAACAAAATGAAATCAAGCAGTGAGAGAGAAATATATTGGGAAGAGAAAGGGAGAAATTGAATGGGGCAAATTATCTCTCATAAAAGAGGCACTCAAAAGACTCATTAGTGGAGGGATAAAGAGGGGAGGTGAGAGAAAAACATGAAGTCTACTCTCATCACATTCCACTAAAGAAAAGAATAAAGTGCACACTCATTTTGGTAGGAAAACCTATCTCACAATACAGGAAAGTGGGGGATAAGGGGACAAGCAGGGTGGGGGGGATGATAGAAGGCAGGGCATGAGGAGGAGAGTGCAATTCGAGGTCGACACTCATGGGGAGGGATAGGATCAAAAGAGAATAGAAGTAATGGGGGACAGGATAGGATGGAGGGAAATATAGTTAGTCCTATACAACACAACTATTATGGAAGTCATTTGCAAAACTACACAGATATGGCCTATATTGAATTGCTTGCCTTCCAAAGGGAAGGGGTGGGGAGGGAGGGAGGAAGAGAAGTTGGAACTCAAAGTGTTAGGATCAACTGTCGAGTAATGTGCTTGCCACTAGGAAATAAGAAAAACAGGTAAAGGGGTATAGAAAGCTATCTGCCCCTACAGGACAAAAGAGAAGATGGAGACAAGGGCAGAGAGAGATGATAGAAGAGAGAGCAGATTGGTCATAGGGGCAATTAGAATGCTTGGGGTTTGGGGGGGGAGGGGATAAAAGGGGAGAAAATTTGTAACCCAAAATTTTGTGAAAATGAATGTTAAAAGTTAAATAAATAAATTTAATAATAAAAAAAAAAAAAAAGAAGAAAAAAAAAAAAATCTTTTTAGTAGTTAGAGATTGGGAGTAGAACTTTCATTGATTTAGCAAACTGCCAGGTTAGGAAACTCCTTCTACAAATGTAGATTGGCACCTTCTCTTCAATGTCTAATCTTAATGAGTTGGCTAGAGCAGTGATTTCAAACTCACATAGCAATGGGGGACCATATATAGATTTCCCCAAGGGTTGCATATTGACTGAGAAAACTACTTCTTAATACCTAATTTTTTTTTGAATTTTTATCTATTTTGTTCAATATTTTCTAGTTTCATATCAATCTAATTCAGATTGCGCTTGGGAGTGTTGTGGACCACAGGTAACCTGTAGACTGTGTATTTGACACCTTTGGTCCTATAGCAAAGTGAGTTTTGTGTGTCTGGCCCAGGGTTCCATAGCCAGTGGGAGTATGTCCAAGGTGGTGGAACTTTAACCCAAGTCTTGGTGGTTTTAAGGCCAACTCTCCATCCACTATACCAGTAAAATCTATTAGGATATTTTAAATGCCCATTACTAATTGAACTAAATAAAAAAGCTGATTAAAATTTGTTTTCCAGTTTCAACCAGTACAATATTACTACTCAGTGAGAAAAATATCATTGCTTGTTAGTTATATCAGTAAGTTTTATACTTGGGGACAGTGTGATAGCTTGTCTTATAAGCTATTTTACCAGTATATTCATTTTCTCCTTTCTCTGATTATTTTTTTAATTATATTTTTTTCTTAAAATGTTTACTTGTTACCTAAAATTCTTTGTGACCTCTATTTTAGCCATTATTTAGTTATCCTAAAACCTGGATTTAAAAAAAAATTGGTAAGGTAGCACACAATGTATATTAGGTTTTCTAAAAGAAATGCACACATATGGAGATAAAGGATATTTCTTTTGCTAGGACAGAGTTATTTTCCTGTTCTCTTAATTTGGACAGTTTATATTTTGTAAATATTCATCCATTTCACTTTAAATGTTAGTTTTACTGGCATTTAATTGGGCAAAATAGTTCTTAATAATTGTTTTAAATTCATCTTCATTGATGGTGCATTTTCCCTTTCTTGATAATGGTAATTTGGTTTTCTTTTTTTTTTTTAATCACATTAGATTTTTTAAAATAGAAACAGCACCTGTTTTTATTCACTAGTTTTAATTGTTTTTCTTTCAAAGTTTATTAATCTCTTAGATTTTTTAGAATTTCCAGTTTGGTGTTTCATTGGGAAATTTAAAAAATCTCACTTATTATTTATTTTTAACATTCTTTCTGAATTTCAAATTCCAAATTCTTAACCTCTCTCCCATACCTACAGAGAAAGCAAATGATACGGTGTCAGTTATACATATGAAATCATGCAAAACATTTCCACAATAGCCATATTTCAAAAAATAAGAAAAAGAAAGTGAAAATTATACTTCAGTTTGCACTCAGAGTTCGTTACTTCTTTCTCCTGAGGTGGATAATAGCATTTTGTCATCATGAATCCTTTGAAATTGTTTTTGATCGTTGTATTTATCAGAATAGCCAGATTTTTAATAATCAGAATTACATAGTTTTTTGTCATTACAATTTTGCTGTTAGTGTGTACAATTTTGCATCAGTTCATGTAAGTTTTCTATGTTTTCCTGAAACCATTCTCCATGTCATTTCTTTTAGCACAATAATTGCTGTTATTCAGTCATTTCAGTTGTGTCCAACTCTTTATGACCAAATTTGGGGTTTTTCTTGGCAAAGATACTGAAATGATTTACTCTTTCCTTCTCCAGCTCATTTTACTGATGAGGAACTGAGGTGAATGGGTTAAGTGACTTGCCTAGGGTCACACAGCTAGGAAGTATCTGAAGCCAGATTAGAACTCAGGAAAATGAGTCATCCTGATTCCAGGTCCAGCATTCTATCCACTGTGCCACCTAGCAGTGCATCATAATCATATGTAAGCATCTTATTCAACCATTTTCCAATTGATGAGCATCCTCTAGATTTCCCATTCTTTGCTACCACAAAAACAGGTTCTATAAACATTTTTGCACATGTAGGTCTTTTTATGTTTTCTTTGATCTCTTTGGGACATATACTTAATCCAAAGGTATGCACTGTTTTAAAGGCCTTCGAGACTAGTTGTAAATCTTTCTTCAGAATGATTGGACCAGTTTACTACACATAAATTTAGCTATTTTCTCATTCCCTCCAGCATTTGTCATTTTTCTGATAGGTGTGAGGTGGTACCTCAAAGTTGTTTTAATTTGCCTTTTTCTAATTAATAGTGATTTAGATTGCAGCATTTTTCCATGTGGCTCTTTATAGCTTTGACTTCTAAAAACTGCCTGTTTAGATAGCATTTGATCCTTTGTTACTTGGGGAATGAATCTTATTTTTGTAAATTTGACTTAATTCTATACTCAGTACATATTTGATAAATGAGGCTTTATCAGAGAAACTTGCCGTAAAAATGTTTTGATATTACTTAATTGTCTGTGATATATTTTAGCAAAATTAAGTTTCTCTGATCATCTCTTTTAAATAGGTCTCTTTTTGCTTTTGCTTTGTCTGTGGTGCTGTGATTTATCTGAGATCCTAATTGCTGCTCCTGCCTTTTTCAGTCCAGTTGAAGCATATAATATTCTGCTCCAGCACTTTATTTTAACTTTGTATTTCTAGCTGTTTCAAGTGTATCTCTTGTAAACAGGACATTGTTGGATTCCAGTTCCTAATACATTCTGCTATCTGCTTCTATTTTATGGGTGAGCTCATCCCATTCATGTTCACAGTTATGATTACCTCTATTTCCATACATCCCATCCTATCTTCAGTTTCTTCCCTCCCTGCCCCTTTACCCCTTTTCAAAAGTATATTTTGCTTCTAACTATTGCATCCCTTAATCTGCCTTCTATTTTATCATTCTCCCCCACCCCCACCCCCCAGCCTTTTTCTTGTCCTAATGTTTCCTTATTGGGTAAGTTAGATTTTTAAAATTTTTCCCCCAATTACATGTCAAGACAGGTTGCAAATTTTTCTCCCTATCTCCCCTCCCCTCTTCCTAAAATGGTTGGCAATTTGACATAGGTTATACCTTATGAAAGAAGAAACAGATAAGAAGGAAAAAAAATCATGAAAAAGAATAAAGTAAGTGGAAAAAGTATATTTTGATCTGCATTCAGAGTTCATGAGTTCTTAATCTGGATGTGGGTAACATTTTCCTTTGTGAGTCCTTTGTACTTGTCTAGGATCACCGTGTTTCTGAGAAGAGCTAAATCATTCATAGTTGTTCATCATACAATATTGCTGATATTGTATACGACATTTTCCTGGTTCTTCTCATTTCACTTTGCAACAGGTTGTACAAGTCTTTCCAGGTTTTTCTGAAATCTACCTGTTCACCATTTCTTATTGCACAATATTATTCCATTACAAACATATACCACAGCTTGTTCAGTCATTCCACAATTAATGGGCATTCTCTCATTTTCCAGTATTTTGCCACCACGAAAAGGGCTGCTATAAATATTTTTGCACATGTAGGTCCTTTTCCCTTTTTTATGATCTCTTTGGGATAGAGAGCTAGTAGTCGTATTTCTGGATCAAAAGGTATGCAGTTTGATTTCCCTTGGGGCACAATTCCAAATTGCTCTCCAGAATGATTGGATCAGTTCACAATTCTGCCAGCAATGCATTAGTGTCCTAATTTTCCCATATCCCACTCTACTCCTTTTCTCCTTCTCCCAGGGCATCCCTTTATTTCATCCCATCACTTTTTTTTGGAGATCATTCCAACACAATTGACTCACACCCATGCTCTCTATGTAGACTCTTTTTAATTGCCCTAATAATGAGAAAGTTCTTAGGCACTGTATGTATCATTTTCCAAAATAAGAATGCAAAAAGTTTTGCTTTATTGAGTCCCTTATAATTAATCTTTGATGTTTACCTTTAATGCATTTAGTCTGTCTTTGAAAGTCAGATTTTCTATTTCTCTTTGGTCTTTTCATCAGGAATACTTGAAAGTCTAATGTTTCATTAAATATCTATTTTTACCTCTGAAAATTTCTATACAGTTTTGTCGAGTAGGTTATTCTTGGTTATAATCCTAGTTCTTTTTCTTTATAGAATATCATATTCTAATACCCACCCACCCCCTGCCCTGGGCTTGTTTAATGAGTTAGCCTACTGAGTCTTATGTGATCCTGACTGTATCTTCACAATATTTGAATGGTTTCTTTCTGGCTGCTTAAGTATTTTCTTTTTCACCTGGGATCAATGGAATTTGGTTATAACATTCCTGGGAGTTTCATTTTGGGATCTCTTTTAGGAGGTGATTAGTAGATTCTTTTAATTTCTATTTTTATCCTCTTGATGTAAGCTATTAGGGTGGTTTTCTTCTAAAATTTCTTCAGATGTGATGTCTAGGCCCTTTTTTTCCCCTCAGGCTTTCAGGTAGCCCATTAATTTTAAAATATCTCCCTAGATCTATTTTTAGGTCATTTTTTCACAATGAGGTATTTCACATTTTCTTTGATATTTTTTTCTTTCTTTTGACTTTATTTTTTTCTTTAATGTGTGCACTTTTATTTGAACTGGGCTTAAGTCAGTGTACAGGTAAAGGTCTTCCCCTCCCCAAGTACTGATACCAGTCTCATAAAACTTGCAGGGAGACTATGAAGTCTTCATTCACAACTATGTTGGGAGCAGGGAGGGAATTTAGAGGGCCATTCAATATGGCTGACAATTTAAAAAAGGAATACGTATTAAGGTGGGTGATAAAAAAGTTTTTTTTTAAAGGATTACACAATTTACATGTGAAGCAATGCTAGTACCTTCCAGCTTCACTGCTTCCACTTCCCCATCTTTATTTTTGTTACTTAGTTCCTTTACACTAGCAGAGGATAGCCTTCACAGAGGCTTGTAACTCTGTAGCAATGCATTATGCAGTATTTGGAATGACTATTAAAAGAAACAAACGAATGTACACAGAGCCCTGAAGACACACTGTAGAACTTTCAGAATGTTTACCTCCACCATACTTAGACTGCTCGTTACCTTCACAGTTCCAGTTTTTAAATCCTGAGTCAAGCTCTAAACAACCAAACGCCCCAACTCAACAAAAAACCAAACTGAAAAATAAAGCTATGCCAATCTCATCTCTTTTTTTGAGCAGTTGTCATGTCATACCCTTTAACAAAAACCAAAAACAAAACAATAAAAATCCCCATTCTATTTAAAAGTATTTGCAGTGGACAATGGAGGGCCCAGAATCATCATACTCCTGCTTGCTGATCCACGTCTGCTGGAAAGTGGAAAGAGACGCCAGGATGGAACCTCCCATCCAGATAGAGCGTTTGCACTCAGGTGGGGCAATTATCAACATGCTGGGAGGTAGGGCTGTAGTCTTTTGCATCCTGTCAGCAGTGCCTGGGTACATGGTGGTACCACCAAACAATATGGTATTGGCATATAAATCCTTACAGATGTCAACGTCACATTTCATGATTGAGTTTTGAAGGTAGTTTCTTGGATTCCATACTTAAGAAAGGTGGTTGGAAGAGAGCTTCTGGGCATCAGATCCCCTTGTTGCCAGTGGTGATAACCTGACTATCAGAGAGCTTATAGCTCTTTTCCAGAGAGAATCTAGATGCAGCAGTGGCCATCTCCTGCTCAAAGTCTAGGATGACATAACACCACCTTCTCCTTGATGTCATGCATGATTTCCCTCTCAGCTGTGGTAGTGAAACTGTACCATCTCTTGGTCAGCATCTTCATGAGTTTGTCCATCAGATCATGGCCAGCCAGATCCAGATGAAGGATGGCACGGGGAAAGGCATAATCTTCATATATGCACACAGTGTGGGTCACATCATCACCAGAGTCCATCACAATACCAGTGGTACGAACAGAGACATACAGGGAGAGCACAGCCTGGATAGCAATGTACATGGCTGGGGTGTTGAAGGTCTCAAACATGACCTGAGTCATCTTTTTTCTGTGTTGACTTTGGAATTTGGAGAGGCTTCTGTGAGTAACACAAGGTGCTCTTCAGAGGCCACACAGAGCTCATTGTAGAAAGTACGGTGCCAGATCTTCTCCATGTCATCCCAGTTGGTGACAATACCATATTCAGGGGGGTACTTCAGGGTCAAAATTCCTCTCTTGCTCTAGGCCTCATCCCCCACATAGTTGTCTTTCTGTCCCATACCCACCATCACATCCTGATATCTTGGGCATCCAACAATGGAAGGGAAGCTAGACTGTGGAGCATTGTCTACTGAAAAGCCAGCTTTGGATATTCCAGAGCCATCGTCAACCATGAGAGCAGCAATGTCATCATTCCATGGCGAACTTTGAAGTGGCAATTTTAAACCCTTAAGAGAGAGAGAAGGTGGTGGTGTACCTGGAGTCGGAGGGAGGTAAGTGCATGTTGGGTGGAAGAGCTCAGTTTTATTGTTTCTTGAAATATCATGGTGTCATTAACTTCTTGCCCACTTCTGATTTTTAAGGAATTATTTTTTTAGCGAATTTTTGTACATCTTTTTCCCATTTGGCCAGTTGTCCTTTTAAAGGAGTTCTTCAATGAAATTTTGTACTTCTTTTTCCATTTGGCCAGTTCTGTTTTTTATTTGTTAAGATATTATTTTCTTTAGTATTTTATATGCCTCTTTTACCAATCTGTTAGTTATCTTTTCAAAATTTTCTTACTTTTCTTTCAATTCTTTTTTCTTCTACTACTCTTATTTGATTTTGAAAATAATTTTTTAGCTCTTCAAGGCATTTTTGTTCAGTTTGTGTCTAATTCATAAGTTTTTCTTTGAAGCTTTGCTTATAGGTATTTTGACTTCATTGTCTTCTAAGTTTATGCCTTGATCTTCCCTGTCACTGTAGTAGCTTTTGATGGTTTTGGTTTTTTTTTTTGGGTTGTTATTGTTTTCTCATTTTTTCAGCCCGTTCCTTGACTTTGGATTTATGTTAAAGTTACACTCTATTCCAGGTGTGGGCTAGACAGGAGGAAGGGCACTGTTTCAATCTCCAGACTTTTTTGCACTATTATCTGAACTAGTTCTGGGGATTTGGTAGTTTGGGGAGTTTTTGGTTTTTCCAGTGTGGTATGATCTGGGGAATGGTGTGGTCACTGCTCTCCTGGTCTGCACTCTGTTCCTTTTGGACCGGAAATCATATCACTCCTCAGGCCTCCTGTTTCCTGGGATCTAGAAGTTATACTGCTACTCATGACCCCTGCTCTCCCTGATTGAAAGTGCCCCTCTCTGCCCTTAAATTGTTTCCCAGAAATGGGTACAGGCAATGGAATTGCCAAACAACATTTGATTCTGCATCTGGTGCTACTGCAGGAGTCTCATGTAATTTCTCTCGGACTAATTGCTAGATCCCCGTATACTCTTTGGTTTGAAAGCTCCTGAAGTTGTTGCTGTTTCTCTCATTATCACTTAGTAATGTGACTGTAACCGGTGTTATATCCATATAGGCACTTGACCAATCTCCACCCCCACATCACAGATTTTACCTTCCAACCTTCTAAGTTATCTTGGGCTGGAAAAATGTCTTACCCTGACCTTTTGTTGGTTGTGCTAATACAGATTTTGATTTGAGGCATTATGTTGAAATCATTTGGAAGGGAATATTGAGAGAGCTTGACTGTGTGTTTTGTCTAATATGCCATCTTGGCTCCACCCCATTTCAGTACTTATGTCCAACAGGCAATGTAAAAAGGATTTCCAAAGAGTGTTTAAGGATAAATATATAGATTTAGTAATTTCTGCATAGATGATCATTGAACCTTTGAGTTGAGATTTGAGTTAAATGAAGAATGGACCAAGAGAAGGGAAGAGGACCCAGGAAAAAATCTTTAAGGAAAGCTATAGGCAAAGATTGGTAGGTAATTGATGATTCCTTAAAACAAACTTAGAAAAAGTGGTCAGACTAGAGAAAGGGGTATGCTAAAATCCTGAAAAATTCTTTCTTGCTATGATTATTGGTAGGAATATTTTGAAGTTCTCTAAATTATCATCACCCATTCTCTGTCTCATTAATTTTTAATGATAGCATTTGTAATCTTCTTTCCAGTTTATGATTTTGTAAAATATAGAGGTAAAGCAGCAGGATTTTCAATTTTTTCTAATGAGATAATTTTCTCCACCTTGTGCTGGTAAATTTATTTGCTAAATTCTCTATTTTTAGTAATATAATAAACTATCTACTTGAGTCAGTAACAAAACACATTTAACATAGGAAAACGTGATTCATTCTTGACTCATCTCATTTCCCAGTTTGTAAAAATATATGAAAAATAAAAATATAGTATTAATTCAGCGAGTAAATTGAGATTTCTCAACAGCCCTACATAGTCCATACTGAAGGGGAGAAATATCTAATGAATGACTGGAAAGGTAGGTTAAATCCACATTGCTAAAGTCTTTAAATACTAAAATCAGAATTTTTTCTTTGATCCTAGTAGTAATGGAATCCATTGGAACTTCTGGAGCAGGGGAGTGAGTGACATGATCAGATCTCTGCCTTATGAATAGCGCTTTGCAAATTGGGTGGAGAATGGATTGATAAGAGATTTGAGGCACTGAGAGCAATTGAAAGATTTGCACTTGTTTAGGTGGGAAAGAATGCTGAACTCACAGTCAAGAAATCTGGGTTTAAATTCTGACTGTGAATAGGTCCAACTTTTAAAATTCAGTTTGGTATTACGCAAGAAAACAATTAGCTTGTAAATACTTGTTGACTTCAGGGATCCTACTGTTAGACATATTTCTGAGATATTCAGAGAAAGAAACAAAGCTCCAGTGTATACAAAAATGTTCATGGTAGCTCTATTTGTTTCTATAAACTGTAAACAAAATGGCTATCCTTCCAGTTGGAAATGGGTGAAAAAAATGTGGCATATAAATAGAATGTAATATTATATAGTAAGAAATGCCTAATATCAGGAATTTAGAAAAACAAGATTTATATGAACTCATACAGAATGAAATATGTAGAATAAGAATAATAAGATGAGCAATGGCTTACAACCATATAGATTAAAAAATCTCTACAAAAAAGTTGAATCCTGAATTGATAGCTATTATCTGAATAACCAGTGAAGCTCTGGGAGAGCACTCCTTCCACTCCTCATGATGTACTAGGACAGAATGTTGAATTCATTCCCAGAGGCTATTGCTGTATCAGATATTTTTGTTCAACTATCATTTAATTGTCACAAGGGACAGTTTAATCTGGAGGGGTGCTAGATGGAGTTTGATCAGAAATGACTGTAATGTGTATTTAAGAAATAAAAAGGATAGAGGGGAATAGGGACAAAACAAACCATGGTAAAAGTAGGAGCAGAAAGGTCTTTGTATGTGGAGCAGTACATCTGAGTAAAGGAGATTTAGGGGAGTGTAAAGATTATAGAATCTTCAAGCTGGAAGTAGCATACCTGATGGTTTAATAAATTGAATCTTTAATTTAATTTAATTTAATTTAATAAAGTTGAATCTTTATCTGTTTATAACATACTTGATAAGTGATCATCTAGTGTTCTCCATTTGAAAATCTTCAGTTACTGGGTATTCCTATGGCATTCAAATTATGTTTGGACAACTGTAGCTATTAGATTTTCATTATATTTAACTTCTTTCCTATAAATACCAGTCATCTGTCTTAGTTCTGCCCTTCAGAATAACAGAAAAACTGTAATCCTTTTCCTACTCCTCCTGATATTCATATGGCATGACTATAGTGATATCCTTATCTTCCTTCTCTGTATGCACTCTATTTTGTCCCTCTGTGTTCTAAAAGGATACCATAAATTGGATGGGGTTTGAGGAAGACAGGGTGTAATAGAACTGCTGCTTTGTTTTAGATTATGGCTTCTTAACCTTTTTTGTATCATGGATCCCTTTGGCATTCCAGTGAAGCCTATAGAAAGAACTCTTCTCAGAATAATATTTTTTTAATATTTATTTTTAACACAGTTTATAACAGATAAAGCAATTCAAACTTTTGGTCAGGTGATACATCTTTTTAAAGCATTTACAATAAGGACCACAAAAGAATTTTTTTTTTTTAAACATTAACCAACTGAGATGCAGATAATATTTATGTTGGTAACTTCACAAGCTCTTGACCTAATTGTCTCCACAGTATTACTAAGAATTAAAGGACCCTAGCTTAATGTTGTTGGTCTAAAGTCCTATGCCTAATAGCTTAATTTTAGACGACCTTGGATATTCCCCTATACTCATAATCTATAATTGAATACATCTGATATTAAGCTTACAAAGCTTTTGACTATAGGAAATTGCCACCAATAGTAAGGACATTGCAGGGATACAATATCTCCCCAACTTCATGTAAACTCCAGGCAGGATTAGATTATCCACTTACATTCAGTCAGGCTTAAAATTTGCCAGATGTCAGTGGGGAAATTGAGTCAGGAGAATCCCACCTCAGCCCATGCTGAACAGCCGCTCTCCCACCTTTCCCTTGAGATCACCTATGCAGTTCATACCAGAATCTCATCAGCTTACTGGCATCATATATTAGAAGCTCAAATTGCCTTTCTTGCTTCCCATACCTGGCGTTAGACTCAGAAGAACAGTCACTTAAGTCCCATAGCATCTAAAAATGGCAAGTTCCAATAACCAGGTTTCACATATGATTATAGTTTCACTTTGGCTAAGGAACATCTTTTGAGGCAAGTCTTAAGTGGCTTATATGTCTTTCTATACATGTTCTAGTTCCTGATTAAATGGCAATCATAAAATCAAATTTACCATTAAAACCTTGACTTTTCCATCAATGCCAAATTTTACCTGAGGTTACCTTCCTTTTGGAAATTTAGACTGAAATTCTTTTCTCCAACCTAAAGATGTCATTGATTTATTCTCAGTAATTAATTGTCTATTGTTTTAATACCAATTGCTTTTACCTCACTTTGTAACATATCCAATTTTTCTCCCCATCACTCCCTTCCCCCCACTTCCTAATGCCTTCCATTCTGATTACTCCTTCCCTCAATTTACCCTCCACTCCATCACACTCCACCCCTCTCCTATCCCCATCTTCTCTCTTTTCTTGCAGGGCAAGATACATTTCCATACGCCTATCTCTGTAGTTCTTTTTTCCTGATTATATGCAATAAAAGTTCTCAACATTCATTTCTAATACTTTGAATTCCAACTTCTCTCCCCCGCCCTCCCCAGCCCCTGAGAAAGGAAGTAATTCAATACAGACTAAATATGTGTTTTGCAAAAGATTTCCATAGTAATCATGTTGTGTAATACTAATTATATTGCCCTCTAACCTACCCTATCCCCCCTTATTTTTCCCCCCTACAATTGACCTTGTCCCTTCTTGAAAGTGATTTCTAGTGACTCCCTTCTCCCATTTGCCCTCCCTTCTAACATTCCCCTCCCTCCACTTGTTGCCTCCTCTCCTACTTTCCTGTGGTGTATATAAATTTTCATATCAAATTTAGTGAGCATGTTATTCCCTCCTTCAGCCACATGTGGGGAGAGTAGCTTTATTTTTCTTCCCCCTCCCCTTCTCCCTTATTTCCTCCATTGAGCAAGATTTTTCTTATCTCTTTTGAGTTATAGCCTGCCCCATTCCATTACTCCCTTTCTCTTCCTGGAATTTTCCTCCTTCACCCCTTAATTTTTATTTTTATTTGTGTGTGTGTATGTGGATATCCTCTCTTCTGATATAACACACCCTGTACTCTCTATCTGTGTGTGTGTGTGTGTGTGTGTGTGTGTGTGTGTGTGTGTATGTACAATCTCTCCAACTACCCAAATAATGAGAAAAGATTCAAGGGTTAAAAATATTTTCTTTCCATGTACTAATGTAAACAGTTCAGCTTTAGAGAGTCTTTTATGATTTTTCTTTTCTGTTTACCTTTTCATGCTTCTCTTGATTCTTGTCTTGGGAAGTCAAATTTTTAAATACAGATCTGGTCTTTTCCTCAACATGAAATCTTCAAATTTGTCTATATCACTGAATGACCATTTTTTTCCCTTGAGGTATTATATTCAGATTTGCTGGGTAGGTGATTCTTAGCTTCAATCCCAGTTTCTTTGACTTCTGAAATGTCCCACTCGAAGCCCTTCAATCCCTTAATGTTGAAGCTGCCAGATCCTGTGTTATTCTGATTGTATTTCCACAGTACTCAAATTGTTTCTTTCTAGCTGCTTGCACTATTTTCTTCTTGATCTGGGAACTCTGAAATTTGGCCACAATATTCCCAGGAGTTTCTCTGTTCAGGTTTCTTTCAGGAGGTGAACAATGAATTCTTTCAATATCCATTTTGCCCTCTGATTCTATAACATCAGGGCAGTTTTCCTTGATAATTTCATGGAAGATAATGTCTAGCTCTTTTTCTGATCATGACTTTCAGGTAGTCCAATAATTTTTAAATTATTTCTCCTGGATCTATTTTCCAGGTCAATTGTTTTTCCAATGAGTTGTTTCACATTATCTTCTATTTTTTCAAATTTTTGGTTTTGTTTACTAACTTCTTGGTTTACCTCATAGTCATTCATTTCCCTGCTCTCAATTCTCTCTTTCAAGGAATTATTTTGTTCAGTGAGCTTTTGAACCTTCTCCTCCACTTGGGTAATTCTGCTTTTTAAAACCTCCTTCTTGTTGGCTTTTTGGACCTCTTTTTCCAATTGAGTTAGCCTCTTTTTAAAGCTTTTATTTTCCTCAGCATTGTTTTGGTTCTCCTTTAATAAGCTGCTAAGTTGTTTTTTAAGATCTTCTATTGTCTGAACCTGTTTTAAGTTCCCTTTGGAGGAAAAGGCCTTGACTTCCTCTGACAGTATGCCTTGTTCTTCCTCATATGAAAGGATAGGGGGAGATACCTGTTCCCCAAGACAGTAACCTTCTGTGGTCTTATTTTTTTTCCTTTTTCTGGGCATTTTCACAGGCAGTTACTTGACTTCTGAGTTTCCTCTCCACTACCACCTCGCCTCCAGTTCCACCCAGCCAGTGCTTGGGGGCTGAGATTCAAATGCTGCTCCCAAGTCTTAGGGGCTTTGGGGGGGGTGGGGCTGCTATTCTGTATGAGATTAAGTTCAGCTGCTCAGGTCGGGGCAGGGCCACCACACTTGGGGCTTCGTTCCCTAAGGGGGTTTATGTGGAGACCTTCAATAATGGATGTGGGCTCCTGCCTGCTTTGGGAGCCCCTGTCCACTACTGCCTCCGCTGCTGCCTCCACTGCTCCCTCCTTTGCTGCCTCTCAAGGGGGCCTGAGTTATGGGGACACCCCGCTCTCCTCTCAGCCAGCCAAAAACATCCTCTCACTGACCGTTGGTGCCTGTGGGTTGAGGGATCTGTGCTGCTGCTGGAGATTCTGTCCCTAAAGCCTGCTCAGATCTGCTCCTCTCGGTGCCACGTGGCCAAGGCAGGGCTGGGCTCTGCTCCTGTCTGGTGCACGACAGACCTTTCCCTTGCACGACAGACCTTTCCTGTCGGTTTTTCAGGTCTCTCTGGAACTGAAATCTCCTCCACTCCATTGTTCTGTAGCTTCTGTTGCTCTAGAATTTGTTGAGAGTTCTTCTTTACAGGTATTTTATGGGCTGTGGGGTAAGAGCTAAGCATCTGTGTATCTTTCTACTCTACCGTCTTGGCTCTTCCCCCCAGAATAATATTTTTAAGTGCATAAAACAAGTTACATAGAAATTTAGAAGAATTTGAATTCATTTCAAGTGGGAAATGCCTGAAAAATTATAGTGAAAGAAAAATATAATTTTTCCTTCATCCAAGCTTATGAATCCCCTGAAACCTTTCCATAGACCCCCTTGTTCTAGACACTTTACTTTTATTAGCCTAATCTTAGACCACATCATCTTTTGGCTGCCACATCATCCTATTAACTCTTACAGACTTTGTTGCCTACTGAAAACCTCAGCTCTTTTTTGTTATGGTAGCTAACAGGTTAGATGACGAGCTGTGCTGTGCTGAGTAAGGTGATCCTGTATGAGATTTGAGACAGGTCCATTAAGTAAAACATTGTGGTATACCTGACGATTTAGGAGAAATTTTTTGAAAGATTATGGGGACTGTTGGTTCCCTATACTTCCCCCAACAACCTTGCTTCATAGGGAATGTTCCACCTTTCTTTGCATATAGTATTTAATAAATGTTTGAAACTGAGGTTTAAACAGTGCAGTATTAGTGGTTATTTGGGGCTAAGGAGAAATTGCTATTTTTGTAGGGGAAGAGGATTCCTGTATGACAGTAGAGAAAAGGACATTGTAAAAAATGATAATGATGAATTCATATCACTGCTTCTAAGATGTAAAAGGATATTTAGCTTGAAGTCATCGAAGTGGAATGAGGGGTTGGCCACAAAATGTACTATTATACAGCTTGCCAGCATCATTAGGAAAGAGGTTTTGGCTTTGGTTTTCTAAGGGACTTTTGCTTTGGTTGTTGCTCCTTCTCTGGAATGGCTGTTGTAACAGTACCTTCTGGTTATGGTTACAGACAGTGTGAAAATAACTAATAAGTCCTGAAATCATTGATTGAGTGTGGTAGTGGGTTTTGCCTTATTGGTTGTGGTATGCTTGATTGAGTTTGCTGACCCATTAAAATTTCCATGGTTGTAACAATTCTCATATGACTTGCCTTCTGGCAATATCACCCTCACCCTCTTCTTTTTCAACTTGTATAAGTAAAGGACTTTACCTTATACCTGTTAAGTTTCTTTTTGTTCAGTTTATCAGCTTTTTTGAGACTTAGCCTTTTCATTTTCATGTCATCCACAGATTTGATGAGTATGCCACCAGCTCTTATCTAAATCTTGCAATGATGTTATAGGAGTGTGCTAGATCTAGAGTCAAGGGGCATCAGTTAAATCTTATCTCTTCTATTTATTATCTTTGTAACCATGAGGGTTTCATGACATTTATGGGCCTTAGTTTCCTAATGTGAAAAATGATGGAGTTGGACTGGGTGACCTCTGAGTCTCCTTATAGCTCCAAGTTTGATCTCTGAATAGAACTGGAAAAGAGCAGAGCTCCCAGATTCCTTACCAGAGACCTCTTTCCACATTAACAATGATCTCAGTTTTGAGTTAAATGATCAATAAATGATCCTTAGTAGGACTAAGTATTTTCTCAAGTCCCTACTCATTCTCAAACTGCAGAAACACAATTTTGTCCCAGAGGTGGAAAAAATACAATTGTTTTCACAGGACAAGAAATGATGAAGCTCATCAGAGTAGCAGCTTTATGAATTAAAAAAGAAAAAGCCAAAATAAAAGTATTCACACCTTACCCTTTTGCCACCAGCCTCCACAGTAATTCAGGCTGTACAGTCTGGCCCACTGGCCTGTGTTTTAGGATCCACTCAGCAATTAACTTGGTACTGCAGTTTTTGCCAACACATACCTTTACCCTTATCCAAGCATCATGTTGCACTAAGCAGTGAAATTCAACTTTTCCTGCAACACGGGGAGGAAGGTGAGGCATGAGATGGGAGAGTATGCTTGGTGTAGCTGTGTTAGTCCTAGGGGGATCTCTAATATGGGGACCCCAAGGAAACAGAATTCTTTCCCATATGTATATTTCCTCCTCCTCTAAGCCTACCAAAAACTTAAAACACTGATTTAGCCCAATCAGAGAACTAAAGAACAAAAAGTTGGTCAACAGGCTGGAATGAAAGGGTTCTAGAATCTAACTAGAGCCAGTACTGTCTTACCCCAAAATTACTTGGAGGGGATAAAAAGTGGATTCCAGATTGGATGAAGCAGAGACAGTTTTGAGGTCCAGTATCAGGAGTGAAATCCACCATGAAAGGAGGAGTAAGAATGTAAGCAACAGGAGAATATAAGGAGAAAAAAAAGTCTAAACCTATCATAAATTCCAGGAGGAAAACAAACAGGTCAGTTAAAAACTGCAGAAGCAGATGTAGAAGATAGTAAAGTCAGAAAGTGATGAATAACAGGACATCTCAAAGACTGCAAAGGTAATTAAATATTAAATACCTAATTAAGTATTTCAAGGTAGAGGAAATTGAATCAGTACCTAAGAACATTAGAACTCTATTGATTCCTAGAGAGATGGTGGAACCAGAGCAGGATATTCCAGAATGATTCAAGAGAGAAAGTAGAACCTCAAGAGAAGAATTTAAGTGGAAACTAATGGCAGAATTTATGCCTAGAGGAGCAGAAATAATTAGTTGAATGGCAAAACTTGAATCCATATTAATAAGCGTACAAAGTGAACACGTTCCTCCCTAAAATAAGATGCATAAAGATAACTTAAGGATCATACGCTTCCCAGAATATAACAAGTCAAAAATTCTGAAAAACATAATGCAAGAAATAATATGAAAACTGCCTAGAACTTCTAAATACAGAAAACCAATGGACAGAATCCACAGATCATCTCCAGAACACGGGGAGTAGGAGGAATCTATGCTGAAAAGTCCAAGATGCATAGTGTTGAACTTTAACTATTACAATGAATGTGTATAGATGATGTGTTCTTTTAATATATGGGAGTTTTTTGCTTTTCTTCTTCCAGATAATCTTTCATTTTAGTATATTTGTATTACCAATGTATTCTCTTCTGCCTTTCACTTATTTGTAAAGACTTACTGCCATGGATTCAGGTTGTTCTGTTCTGCTAATTTTTCTGCTACATAGGCCATAAATTCTGCCATTGTTCCTTTTTAATTTCTTTCAAGATTCTGATTTCTCTCTTGCACCACTCTGGAATGTCCTGTTATGCTTCCATGATATCGCAGGAATCTGTAGGGTTCTATGTTTCATCAAATATTGATTCATTTTCCTTTATCTTGCATTTAAAGTTCTTCAGAAGTCATGGTAACAATTGAGCCATGTATTTGAATATCTTCATATTGATATATATCATATGATGTATATGATATGCACATGCTCTATGTTTATAACCAAATTTTCTTCCTCCTAACACCTTTAGTGGTTTCATTCTTTTTTACCTTGTATTCCCCCATTATTCAGTTTCAGAATCCTTCACTTTGCTCTGTTCTCAGCCCTGATCCTTCTAAATTTCTCTGAAGCATCTGACACTGTCAACCATATTCTTTCTTCTTTAATGCTCTTTCTTGGTTTTCCTCTTACGTCTATGACAGTTCTTTCTCATCCATGGCACGCCTGTTAATTATGGGTATACCCCATGGCTCCTATCCTGAATCATCTTTTTTTTCTTTCTCTACGTTGTCTTAGTGACTACCCAGCTCCTGTAGATTAAATTATGAAAAGAAAATTTGCAGTTTGCAATTTAGAGTACAAGTCAGGTAAAGCCATCATCAGTGGCCCATAGAGAATGGCAATTGGAAGGAGCTATTTCCTATAGCAACTAAAATTTATAGAAAACATGGTCATGCTAGGTTAACAAATAGTCACTGGATTTAGAGGCAGTTTGCTGTGTTTCAAGGAGGGTGACATAAAGACTTCCTGATCTGTTAGTTTATTGCTTTGTCTTTTGGTTGTTGCAGAAGAGCTGGCTGGGTTAAAGAAAGGCATAGCATGGGGGTTATGATATGGTTGTCCATTTACATGGAAATGCAGGCTTATTCTACAGTGACATTCTTTATTTCAAGAAAGGGAAAATAACAGCCTCTTTCTTCATGTAGATGACTCTATACAGCTCTGTCCTCTTTCCTGAACTCCAGTGCCCACTTCATCAGTTGCCTGTTGAACATTTAAAACAGTACCCCAGAGATACCTCAAACTCAGCAAGTATGAAACAGAATCATTCTCTCTCTACATCTATAGCTCTCTTTCAAACTTCTCTATTTCTGTTACAGGCACTGCCATTCTTACACTCTCCTGGTTTCATAACCTCCTCATTATCCTTGGCTCCTCACTCTCCCTCATCCCACGTAGCTAATCAATTGCCAAAGTGTGTCATTTCTATCTCTAGGGTGGAGATAAAGGGAGGTGAGTGGGAGAGAGAAGTATAAGGTTACCATCTGTTATCCAGGATATTGATAGCTTTAATATAATAATTGGAACAGGGAGGATTGTGATAATGTTATGTTGAGAAAATAAAATTCCCTTACTAGGTTGTAAGCTTCATGAAGCCAGGGGTTATCTTTTGTATTTCTCATATGTGTGTATTGTCCTGATTGGAATTTAGCAAAAAGGTAAACCAAAGGGTAAAAAGTAACAAAAAGCAAATCTTGGAGCAAGATAATATTTTTTATCAGGGGTATGCTACCTTTCAGTAAATGGGTCAGTGGCTTACCTTCATTTATACCAAAAACTCTGAGCAAAAGGACAGTTCTTTTTATAGAGGTTTTGGAGAGTGTAGACTAAAGAATGTAATGGAGGAGCTGATATTATGGTATTGAGGATATTAATTGACTACAAAGCTGAGGCCCAGGGAACAATATGATTGATTGGAATTTTGGTCATGTGGGCTATCAACAAGCTGCTTCTTTTCTAATGAAACCAAGAAGTGTGCTCATTGTCTGAATCCAGGTCCAAGAAAGTAGTTTACACATTTGGATAGCAACTAAACATCCTTGAAAGATAGCTGGGTGGAGTAAACATGTCAGGCCCAAACTCTCTTATATTCACATGCATTCTCCAAAGTCGCTTAAATTTCTTGAAACAAAAAAGAGGTAGATTTTAAAATTTAATCCATTATAGGCTAGCTGAACTCTGAACTCAGAGATTAAGAACCATGACTTAAACAGTTAATAGTACAAAAACAGATACAGGACAAAATTCAAGTATAGAAAGGATCAATAAATAAATGATACTAGATGATTCTTAATCATCCTATTGTAACAACTAAGTAAGACAGTAATGTCAGTGCTTCATATCTACCCTGCTGATTTGTGATTTTTGTAAAATCACACTTAATGTAATGCAGAAAGTCCCCAAAATCTTAATGTTGTTTAAATTTTAATTGCTCAAAATGGCACTAAGACTTTGGAACACACTACAGAGATTAACAGACAGCTGCTTTGAACTTTTTATTGTTTTGTTGTCTGAAAATGACATAGTACCAAAAATTATAAAAAAACTCAAAATGAACATATGATTTGATTTCCATTCATCTTCTGTGGTATCTCCTATTTCCTCTTACAGACATTTCACTTTAAAGAAGTTTTCATTTGGAAAAATTCTATGCCAGAGAATTCAGATGATTATTGAAAATTATTACTTCTTTGGGATTATATGTATAACTTCTCCAGAAATTATCAAGAAATTTCCCCTGTAATTTTTCTTTAAGTGGAATTGAGATACAAAAAATATGGTCAAGAAATTAAGGAAAGTGAGGATCAGTGTTTCATTTCAGATACATGATAAAGCAGGTTCACTCTCTGATTTACTCTCTTCCTCCTCCTCCCTCCCATAGCGGCAGTCTTAGGGGTGTTGTAAACACAATTCTAATAAAAGTCCCATCTTTTCTGTTTCTTTTGTACCTTAAGGACAACAGATTTTCTTCTGTCACCTTTCTAATTCGTAAGACAAAGAGAAAAAAGAAAGCTATTTCATTCTCTATAGTATATATTGAGCATGAAATGCTTAGTGTGGAAATGGTTAACTGGACTGTAAAAGGAAAATTTAAATGATATTTGCGAGTATGTTCATTTAGGAACAGTGGGAACAGGGAAAGGAAGGAAAGGGAACTGAAAACAGAATTTAATATGATTTTCTTGGAATTCTTGTTTTTGGATCTGATGTTTTAAAATTTTTCAATTAATTAATTGATTAATTTTTAGTTAGCTGCTGTAAAACTGAGGAAAGAGGAGAGTTCTTAGACTTCGGCTAGGTTAGTCATCTCTGGGATGTATTGATTATTGTATCATGGGTGGGTAGAATATAATGGTGCAGAAGACTGTATCCTGGATGTGACTTTTAAGGAGCTTTCTATGTCTATTGATAATTGAAAAACTTTAACAAAAGACCAAGAAAAATGTCATTTGTGAAGTTGTATGGTTATAGTTTGAGTTAGAGGGAATTACATTTAAGAAATTTGTTACATTCTTATATGTATGTTTCTTACTTAAAATTCACAGATAGAAGAATAATCTTTAAGTTCATTTGCTTAAGGAAACATGATCAGATTTTCTTTCCTCCCTCCCATGGATTTGTTTTTGTCCTTTTGGCATTTTCTTTGCTGAAAAGATGGATATGTTAACAAAAATACACAATTAACCAAAAGCAGTTCATTTGGAATCACTTTCTCAAAAACCATTTTCATTCCATCTTAGAGAGAATTAGAGGGTGATTTAAAACAAAATTAACTCCAAAACTATAAGCTACACATATCAGATTGAAATGCATTGCATTTGTAGGAAATAATTTCTGCTCTTAATAGTTGATAATAAAGTGTGTGGATATATTCTTAGATTGGTTTTGTTTTAATATTTTAATTGTTAGAATAAAGCATGTTTAAATTGATGTGTTTCCTTTCCCTTTTACATTTCAAATAAATGGATTAGTTAATACTATCAATGTGAAGGGAATTTATAGTGTTTTCTAACTAACATTTTAAGAACATCCAGATCAAAGTATAGAAAAAGGAACATAATTTTCAAAAGTAATACTTCAGATTTGGGTTTCTTGGTTGGTTTTTTCTTAATGTAGAACCTTGCTCAGAAACATAATATAATTAGAGACATACTTAATATAATTATACATAAATGTGTGATTCATATGTTTATGTATAAGTATTTATGTATGATTAGATTTTATATATTTAATTGTATAAATAGAATTTTATATAACATTGGCACAATGGATAGAGTGCTAGTTCTAGAGTCAGGAAGATTCATCTTCCAGAGTTCAAATCTGATCAGGCACATACTAGTTGTGTGATTCTGGGTAAATTACTTAACCTTGTTTACTTCAATTTCCTCATCTGTCAAATGGGCTGGAGAAGGAAATGGCAAAGCACTTCAGTATGTCTGCCAAGAAAACCCCAGATGGGGTTTTATAGAGTAGGATATGACTGAAAAAAATCAAACAACAAGCCACAATTTTGTAAACTTCTATATTACAAATGCATAAGTTATGAAATTTTCTTATATGCCCAAAAATTCAACTGCATAAATCGAAATGCATGTTTGGTGCAAGGTCCATTAAAACCTAAAACCTGGGTATACTAATTCAATACAAACAGTAATTTGCAAAGATCAAATTTTCAAGCTTAAGTTTTCCATGTTTTTAATGAGAAACAAAAGCCCTTTTATTCATATAGTGAGGTTAAGAAGAAAGTGGAAGGTCTGTACCTAGGTTACTCTGAAGTAGGATGACAGGGAGTCTTCCACTTAAACAGTAAAAGAAAAATATTTTGTTAGCTAAAATGCCCATCAATGGTGGGTCATACTTGTTTAAAAAACATCTCCACTGGGCTCTAAGCATTCCAATCACTATTATACAAGGAGGTTAAAAAGTCCCAGGAAATTTGCTTGGTATTTCATAGCAGAAATATATAACTGACAGGCATAAGTCTGGGAAGATGTGGAAGAAGCAGTGCTGCCCCATTCCTTTCAGAAAGGGAGCAGCATTGCTGTAGGCGGCAGGAAAACCCTTTGGAATGTCAGAGTACTCTCATTGTATCACCTCCCCTAACTGGGCGCTCTTTAATATTTCTCCCTAAGCCATCTTCTCTTCTTCCTGTGTACCCTTCCTTGTTAATCTCATCAGGTTCCATGGGTTTAACTTTTACCTCTATGAGACGACTTGTATAATTGTACAGACATGTATGTAATATGTATTCATGCGTATGTGTGTGCATGTGTCTATGAGGTAGCTAGTTGGCACAGTGGATGAAACATTTGATCTGAAGTCTAAGCCTTAGTTCATATCTGGCCTGAGGTACTTACTCGCTGTGTTTCCCTGGGCAAGTCACTGAACCTCTGTTTCCCCAGTTGTTTTTTTTAAAGGATAATAATAGTACCTATCTCCCAGGGATGCTATGAGCATCACTTGAAATAATATTTTTAAAATGCTTAATATGGTACCTGGCATATGTGAGATGCTTAATGTACCAATACTAGATGCTCAAATACTTACAGGTTCATATACAATCGCAGATTTGTCCACAGATCTAGTATTGGTACATGTGTGTACCAATGTGTGTACCAAAAAGAATGCTAGGGTACTATCCTTTAAACTTAGTTTAATCTAAAAGACAAATATGATGATAAATTTATTCAGTCATTTTTCTGGTTTAGTATGTGTTCTCAAGTGCTTTAACTGCTGCTTCAGACTTTTTTTTTCCTTTTCTCATGAAAGGGGCCATTCCCTGACTACTTCTTAAAGAAGTCTATTCACAGAATGGGCATTACCTCATTTTAAGTGAGTACCTGAAAAGACCTTAGCCTAGAAGGCCAAGGTCTCCCATTGCATCCTGGGCAGTCTCCAGTCATCCTGATGGTCACTGAATCCAGATGGCTCAGGAGGATAAAGTGAGGCTAGTGACCTGCACAGCCCTCACTCACTCAAAACAAAGTCAAGTGCAAGTCATGTCATCATTTCTCTGATGTCATGGTCTTCTTTGAAAATGAAGAACGAATACAAGATGCTTAATAAATACTTATTCCTTCCTTCCTATATAAATATCTATATATGTATATATGTATGTACATGTGTAACTATGTGTATGCATTAAGTTCCACTCTTTTCCCTAAACTTCAGTCCTGTGTCACCAGTTGCTTATTAGACTAGTGATATCAAACTGAAATAGAAATGGCAGACATGAAATCATAATAAGAATCCCTGTGGGGTCATATTGACTTACAAAACCACATATTAACATAATCTGTTTTATTGTATTGTTATTTATTTTGTTAAATATTTCCCCTTAAGATTTTAATCTGATTCGGGGCACTTGGGAATGTTATAGTTCATGCATGCCATTTGTTTGACACCTCCATATTAGACATTTCAAACTAGGTGTCCCAGAGGAGTTTCAAACTCATTCTCACCAGAACTGAAATTATTATTATTCCTCCCAACCTTTTCTTCTTCAAAACTTCTCTATTTCTGTCAAAGTTCCTGCCATCATTCCTTGATGCAGTTCTCAGTTCACTCTTTTTCATTCCACATATTCAGTCATTTGCCAAATTTTGTTGTTTCTACTTGCACAATATATATAATACACTAAAATCTAACCTTTTATCTGCATGCTCACAGCACTGCCTTAATTAACGCTCTCATCACTTCCTGCCTGCCTTATTACACTAGTCTCTTAATTGTTTTCCCCGTCTCAAGTCTCTCCCCACTCCAGTTCATTCTTCATGCTGCTGCCAAAGTAGTTTTCCTTAAGTGCAGTTCTGACCATGTGATTCTCATATTCAGTCAACTCCAGAGGTGTTCTGTTGCCTCTAAGACAAAATATAAATGTTTCCATTTACCTTTTAAAACCATTTGCCACCCAGACCTAAGCTATCTTCACAGCCTCATTAGAAATTACTCCCTTCCCATACTCTGCAATCCAACCAAGCCTACTTTTGTTTTCTCTTACACAGAACTCCAACTCTTGTCTCTATACCTTTGTATTGGGTGTCCCACATGCATGTAATGCAATCCCTCTTTACTATTCATAGGATCCCTGTTCTTGTAGCACCAACACTATTGTCTGCATGAAACCTTTCATGATCCTCTCAAACTGTTAACCCTTCCAAAACATCTTGAATGAACTACTCTGTATTAATTTTTATTTGTTCATATTTTAATTATGCCACATATTTTGTATGTCCATAGACACACACACGTTAAATTGCTAAAATAAGTCATCTATTATGATTATGTTCCCTTTTTACTTTTTTCTTTTCATTTCAGATAAATTTATTAGTTAACACTATCAAAAACAAGGGAATCTGTGGTACTATGACTAACGTTTTAAGAACATTAAGATGAAAATATAAGAAAATATAATTTTAAAAGGTTATACTTCTACCTCAGATGTATTTGTAGGCTGTTGTTTTAATCTTAATGAAGAGTCCTATTAACAGAAATATTATAGAATTGTAAATGCACGTAAATAATTTGTAAACTTTTCTCATAGGCTTGAACAATGTGTAGGTATAATAATCTTTGTTATCTTCCCGTTAGAAAGTCCCTTATGTGTAGGGATTGTTTCGTTCTTTGTACTTGTCTTCCCCTCTCCTAACGGTGCCTGGTACCTAGATGGCATATAGTAAATGCTTGTTGATTGGTACATTGAATTCAGTGACATGTTTGAATTCTAGGGTAATGAAGTCTACCACATCTTGATGATTGCGTGGATTAGTCGCAACCTTTTGTTAGCCTTCACTCTCTGCATGTTAAGGATATTGATATAATGCATATTGGATTACTATTGAATTAATATGGTGATGAAAATTTTAAATGTAGATCTAAAAAAATTGTGCTATATCTATGCCATAAAATCATTAGACTAAAAAGAGGCATTAGTCTAATATGTTTTTTTGTTTGCAGCAAGTTCCCTCCCCCATGCCCCAAAGAGAATGTATAATCCCTCTTTGCTGATTAAAATGGAACTGTTAAAATGGAACAGTATTTTTAAACTGTTCATGCTGAGGAGTTGCTAAGATGCTGGTGATACTTCAAGAATGTAGTTATTGAAATTAAAATTTCAATTTTAGGGGAAAATGAAGAAATAGAGATTATCATATTTTACTTTTTTGGTCTCAAGATAATAAGAATTAATATCAGTTAAACTAAGTGAGTTAGGTTCTGTTTGCCAGAGTTGTCATAATTTACCTTTTATCAAAATGTACGTTTACTGGGGGTTTTTTTAGGACAATTTTTCATTCTCAGTGCCAGGAAAAACATCAAATTTTCCAATGAGTGTTTGAAAAAATAGCAGAATATAATCCACAACCCTTTGGAATTTTCCTCTTTTACAGTTGATAAACTTTTGTTAGGCAGAAGCAACTATTTAACAGCTACGTTGATGGTGGAAAGAGAAAAAACTGGACAGATTTATTCATCTCTATTTCTTGAATCCCACATTTAAAAATATCCCTGTACAGTATTTCTTGAGATTTAACTCATTTAAAAGCCTGGCTTATATTTTAACAACAGGTTGCAAAGAGCAGAATTTTAAAAAATATACAAATATAATGAAATAGAGCTTTCCCTAGTCACCCAGCAGTCAAGAGGATCAGATTGAGTCCCCATCTTTTCATTGGGAGATTGGATTTCCTACCTGTAAATAGGGGTGGGGAATTTCAACAAAGTCCTGCCTTCACTTTCTCTTTTTATCTAATGTATACTCTAAGAGTTGAAGTAATGTAGTCCAACCCTGTGCCTAATAAGTGAACTCCCTCTACATCATTGAACAAAATTGTCATCCAATCTCTACTTGAAATGAGAGAACCATTAAATCAGAAAGCAGTAAATTTTATTTTTAGATAGCTCTAATTATCTTATTCTTTATGCAGAACTGTAATTAGCTTTGAAACATTCATATGCTCCTCATTGAAGGCAAAAAGGTTTTCTAATCTCTCTTCCACATGATAGACTTTTGCATATTGGAAAAAATAAATACACTGTTCTCCAGTCTTCCCCATCCCCAAGTCTTTTTTTTCCCACTCTTAGCAATCTTCATTTCTTTAACTATCCATCATATTACATTATTTTGAGTCATCTAACTGTCCTGGTCCCTCTACTCTGGATTCATTCTAGTTGATCAGTTTCCTTCTTAAAATGTAGCATCTTTGCTGATGACTCTAAAATCTGTTTATTTAGCCCTGATCTCTCTACTGATCTCCAGTCTCATATCTTTGACTTCCTTTCAGACATCTAGAACTCTAGATGTCTTAAACTAAACATGTTTGTAGCAAAACTCATTATCTCCCTTTCCCCCAATGCTCTCCCATTCCAATTGCCCCTGTTACTGTTCAGGACAACACCATCTGTCCAGTCCTCCAGGTTTGCAAGGTATTATCTTCTACTTCTCATATTTTTCACTTCCCTTGCCCTTATCATGGCCTGTTGATTTCGTCTTTGCAACATCTCTTAAATACTCCTCCTTCTCCTTTGATACTTCCATCATTGGTTCAGGCTCCCATCACTTCACATAAGAATTATTGTAACAACCTACTGGTGAGTCTGCCTCCCACAAGTTTCTGCCCACTCCAATCCATCCTCTATTCAGGTGTCAAAGTGATTTTCCTAAAGTATAGGTCTTGCTATGACACTTTCCTCCTCAATAAACTCCTGTGGCTACCTGTTGCCTTCAGGATCAAATACAAAGTCATTGTTTGACTTTTAAATCCACCCATTATCATGCACCCCTCCACCTTTTCATTCTTCTTATCCATTCCCACCGCAGACTCTGCAATATAATCGATACTGGCTTCCTTGCTGCTTCCTCAAAGAAGACCTGCCATCTCTTGGCTCCAGGCATTTTCACTATGTGTCCCCATTCCTGCAATTCTGTCTCTGCCTCCTGGCTTCCTTCAAGTCTCAGCTGAAATCCCGCCTTCTACAAGAAGACTTTCCCAATCTCCCTTACTGCTAATTCTTTCTCTGTCAATTACCTTTATTCCCTATGTATTTTGTTTATACCTAGTTGTTTTCATATTATTTTCACCCATTAGATTTTCAACTCTTTGAGAATAGGAGACTTCTATTTTGCATTTTTTGTATCCTCAGATCTTAGCATAATGCTTGTTCTTGACTATTTGACTTTTCTGCAAAATTGTTTTCTCTTTTTTTTTTGTGAGGCAGTGTTGTTGGTTTTTTGCTTTTACATTTATATTAAACATATTTTCACATTAGTCATGGTATAAAGAATTGGAACCAGTGGAAGGAACCATGAGAAAGAAAAAACAAAAAAAAATAAGTGAAAATAATATGCTTCAATCTGCATTCAAATTCCATAATTTTTTCTCTAGTTGTATCTTTTGGATTATTGTGTTGCTGTGAAGAGCTAAGTCTGTGAAAGTTAGTCATTGCACAGTGTAGCTGTTATTATATACAATGTTCTTCTGGTTCTGCTCACTTCACCCAGCATCAGTTCATATAAGTCTTTCCAGGTTTTTCTGAAGTATGCTTACTCATCATTTCTTATAGCACGATAGTATTCCATTACATTAACATGCCACAACTTGGTCAGCCATTCCCCAAATGATGGACATCCCCTCAATTTCCAGTTCTTGACCACCACAAAATATGAGCTGCTATTGTTATTTTTGTGCTTGTGGGTTCTTTATGTGGGTCCTTTTCCCATTTTTATGATCTCTTTGAGATAGACTTAGAAGTGGTATTGCTGCATCAAAGGGTATGCACAGTTTGATAGCCCTTTGAGCATAGCTTCAAATTGCTCTCCAGAATGGTTGGATCATTTCACAACTCCACCAACAATGGATATTAGTGTTCCAATTTTCCCACATCTTCTCCAACATTTATCTTTTTCCTGTTTTGTCCTATTAGCCAATCTGATAGATGTGATGTGGTACCTCAGAGTTATTTTGATATGCACCTCTCTAATCAGTAATGATTTAGAGCATGTTTTCATATGACTATAGAGAGCTTTAATTTCTTCATCTGAATACTGCCTGTTCATGTCCTTTGACCATTTATCAATTGGGAAATGACTTTATTCTTATAAATTTGACTTAGTTCTCTATGTATTTGAGAAATGAGGCCTTTATCAGAGACACTGACTGCAAAAATTGTTTTTCAGCTTTCTGCTTCCCTTCTACTCTTGTTTGCAATGGCTTTGTTTGTGCAAAACCTTTTTAATTTAATGTAATCAAACTTATGAATTTTGCATTTCATAATATTCTCTCCCTTGTTTGGTCATAAATTCTTCCCTTCTCCATAGATCTTACAGGAAAACTATTCCTTGCTCTCCAAATTTACTTATAGTGCCATCCTTTATATCTAAATCATGTACACATTTTGACCTTATTTTGGTATAGGGTATGAGGTGTTGGTCTGTGCCTAGCTTCTGCCATACTGTTTTCCAGTTTTCTTAGCAGTTTTTATTAAGTAATAAATTCTTATCCCAGAAGCTGGAGTCTTTGGATTTATCATATAGTAGATTACTATAGTCATTGACTATTTTGTCTTCCATACCTAACCTATTCCATTAATCCACCACTCTATTTCTTAGCCAACCAAGTAGTTTAGATAATTGCTGCTTTATAATACAATTTAAGATCTGTTATGGCTAGGCCGCTTTCCCTTGCATTTCTTTTCATTAATTCCCTTGATATTCTTGACCTTTTGTTCTTCCAGATGAATTTTGTTATTATTTTTTCTACCTCTATAAAATAATTTTTGGCACTTTGATTGGTATGGCTCTGAATAATTAAATTAATTTAGGTAAAATTGTCATTTTTATTATGTTTTCTCCTCCCACCCATGAGTAACTGATATTTTCCCAATTTTTTAGATCTGACTTTATTTGTGTGAAGTGTTTTGTAATGATTCCCAAGTATTTTATAATGTCTACAGTAAGTTTAAATGGGAATTCTCTTTCTCTTACTGTTGGGCTTTGTTAGTAATATCTAGAAATGCTGATGATTTATGTAGGTTTATTTTATATCTTGGAACTTTGCTAATGTTGTTAGTTATTTCAAGAAATATTTCAGGTGATTCTCTCAGATTCTCCAAATATACTTTCATATCATTTGCAAAGAGTGATAGCTTTGTTTCTTCTTTGCCTGTTCTAATTCCTTCAATTTCTTTTTCTTATTTCTAGAGCTAACATTTCTAGAACAATATTGAGTAACAGTGGTGATAATGGACATCCTTGTTTTACCCCGCAATCTTTTTGGAAACGCTTCTAGCTTATCCCCATTATACATAGTATTTGCTGATGGTTTTTAATAGGTGCTACCTATAATTTTGGGGAAGACTCCATTTATTCTTCTTGTTGCTAGTGTTTTTAATAGGACCAATGTTATATTTTCTCAATAGATTTTAATACATATGATTTCTGTTAGTTTTGTTATTGGTATGATCAATTATGTTGATAATTTTCTTAATATTGAACCAGCCCTGTATTCCTAGTATAAATCTTACCTGGTCATAGTATATTATCCTCGAGATAAATTGCTGTAATCTCTTTGCTAAAAATTTTGCATCTATATTCATTAAGGAAATGGGTCCATAATTTTCTTTCCCTCTTTTGTTTCTTCCTGGTTTAGGTATCAGCACTGACTCCTTCACCTGTTTTTCCAGATAGTCTGTATACTATTAGAATGAATTATTCTTTAAATGTGTGGTAGAATTCACTTGTAAATCCATCTGGCCATTGAGATTTTTTTTCTTAGGGAGTTCACTGATGGCTAATTCAATTTCTTTTTCTGAAATGGAGTTATTTTATTTCCTTTTCTGTTAATCCAGGCAATTTTTATTTTTGTGATCCATTTCCCTAAGATTTTCAGATTTATTGACATATACTTGTGCAAAATAACTCTTAATTATTTTAATTTCCTCTTCATTGGTGGTGAATTTACCTGCTTCATTTTTTGGTACTGGCAATTTGGTTGTTTTCTCTTTTTTTGATCAAATTAAACAAAGGCTTATCTTATTTTATTGCTTTTTTTCATAAAATCAGTTGTTAGTTTTCTGTATTAGTTCAATGGTTTTCTTAATTTCAATTTTCTTAATTTCTCCTTTGGTTTTCAGAATTTCTAATTCAGTATTTAGTTAGGGATTTTTTTAGCTTTTTTAGTTTTTTGCCCAGTTAATTGATCTCCTCTTTCTCTATTTAATTCATGTAAGCATTGAGAGATACACAACTTCTCCTAACAACTACTTTCGTTGCATTCCTTAAGTTTTGGTATGTTGTCTCATTATTGTCATTCCCTTAGATGGAGTTATTGATTGCTTCTATGATTTGTTGTTTGACCCACTCAATATTTCAGATTAGATTATTTAGTTTCCAGTTGATTTTTAGTCTGTCATTCCATGGCCCTTTATTGCATGTAATTTTTATTGCATCATGACCTGAAAAGGATGCATTTAATATTTCTATCTTTCTGCACTGGATTGTGAGGTTATTAATGCTCTAATACATGGTCAGTTTTTGTGTAGGTGACATTTACCACTGAGAAAAAGCTATGTTCCTTTCTATCCCAATTCAGTTTTGATATTCTATTCATCTCCTTAACTTCTTTCTTGTTTATTTTGTGTTTAGATTTATCTAATTCTGAGAGGAAGAGGTTGAGGTCCCCCAGTAATATAGTTTTGTTGTCTACTTCTTCCTCTAACAATCCTTTAATTTCTCCTTTAGGAATTTAGATGCTATACCACTTTTTACATATATGTTTAGTAATTATATTACTTCATTGTCTGTGGTACCTTTTAGCAGTATATAGTTTCTTTCCTTATGTCTTTTAATTAGACCTATTTTTTGTTTTTGTCTGAGATCAAGATTGCCACCCCTGATTTTTTCTTTTTTAAATTCAGTAGAAGCATAAAATTTTCTGCTCCATCCTTTTGTCTTTACTCTATGTGTGTCCCTCTGCTTGAAATATATTTCTTATAAACAAAATATTGTAGGATTATGTTTTTAAATCAACTCTGCTGTCTACTTCTGTCTTATGGAAGAGTTCATCCCATTCACATTCACAGTTGTGATTACTATCTGTGTCTTTCTTTCCATCCTATTTCCTGTCCTGTTCATGCTTTTCTCTCTCCTCTCTCCCTTTCCCTCCTCACTAGAGTTTTGCTTTTGACCACTGACTCCCTCAATTTGCCCTCCCTTCTATCAGCCCTTTCCTTTTTCTTCCCTCTTTCCCTTTCTACTTCTTTCCTCCCTTCTGTCTATCCTCTTCCTGTCCTTTCCCCTTTCCCTTCCTACTTCCTATTAGATTTCTCTACCTAACAGATTGTCATTCCTTCTGTAAGCCAAATCTGATGACAGTAAGGTTCAAACAGTACTCATCTCCCTCCCTTCTTTCTGTTTATTCTAATAGGTCTTTGTGTCTCTTCATGTGATGAAATTTACCCTTTTCTACCTCTTCCTTTCCTCTTCTCCCAGTACAATCCCTTTTCACTACTTAGATTTTTTTATCATAACATCAAAGTCAACTTATACCCATGTTCTCTGTCTATGTATACCCCTTATAGATGTCGTGATAAAGATGCAGTTCTCAAGAGTTCTAAGTCTCATCTTTCCCATTTAGGGATATAAAGTTTACCTGTATTGAATAACCTGGTTTGTTTTTCTTTCCTGTTTACCTTTTTATGCCTCTCTTGAGTCTTATATTTGAAGATTAAATTTTCTTTTGAGCTCTGGTCTTTTCATCAGGAAAGTTTGGAAGTCCCCTATTTCTTTGAATGCGCATCTCCTCCTCTGAAACATTATGCTCAATTTCACTTGGGTGGTTGATCCTTGTTGTAATCCAAGGTCCTTTGCCTTCCAGAATATCACATTCCAAGTAAAAGATCAGATATTTTCATGCAGAAGCTTCCAGGTTCTGTATAATCCTGACTGTGCTTCCATGATATTTAAAGTGTTTCTTTCTGGCTGATTGTTGTATTTTCTTTTTGACCTGATAATTTTGGAATTTGGCTACAATATTCCTTGGTGTTTTCAATTTGGGATCTCTTTTAGAAAGTTACTGGTTCATTCTTTCGATGACTATTTTACCCTCTGGATTTAGGACCTCAGGGCAGTTTTCCTTGATGATTTCTTGAAAAATGCTGTCCAGGCTCTTTTTTCGATCATGGCTTTCAGGTAGATCAATAATTTTTAAATTATTTCTCCTAGATCTCTTTTCCATGTCAGAATGTTTTTCCAACAGGGTATTTTATGTTTTCTTCTATTTTTTTCATTCTTGTTATTTGTTTGACTGATTCTCGATGTTTCATAGAGTCATTAGCTTCCACTTGCCCAGTTCTAATTATTAACAAATTGTTTTCTTCAGTTGTCTTTTATACCTCCTTTTCCATTTGTTCCATCTACTTTTTAATGAATTCTTCTCCTCAGTGAGTTTTTACATCTCCCTTTCCATTTGGACAATTCTACTTTTTAAGGAGTTGTTTTCTTCAGTGTACTTTTTCTCCATTTGGCCAATTGTATTTTTTTCAATTGTATTTTTTAAAGACTTGTTTTCTACATTCAGTTTTTTGTTTTTCTTCTCCTAGCTGTTGACTCTCTCTCGTATACCTCTCATTTCTTTTCCCAGTTTTTCTTCTACCCCTCTTGCTTGACTTTTAAAATCCTTCTTGAGTTCTTTCAAGAAAATGTTTTGGGCTTGAGACCAGTTCATATTTCCCTTTGAGGTTTCTGATGTGGGTATATTGACAATGTTATTCTTCTCTGAATTTGTGCTTTGATCTTCCCTGTCCCCATAATAAGAATCTATGCTCCTTGTCTGTTTTTGCTTTTTGCTCATGGTGTTTGCCTATTTCCTGCCTTTTAAAGTTGAGCACTCCTCCTGGAGCACAGATGGTACTGACATAAGCTTTATGGTCTAGAGCTTCAGGTGCTGGCAGCTGAAGGCTGTAAGGATTTGGCAGCTTACCTGGTGTTGATCCACGGTCAGCAATACTGAAGCTCTCAGGGGTGGCAGTGTCTGATTCCTAGAGGACATCTGCTCACTTGGACTTCTTTGAAACTCTGGAATGTTTGACTGCCAGACGATTCCTGGCTGCCAGTGCAAGTGGTGGTTTTCTGAGCTGGGGTTTACTGGTTCCTTTGCCTTTGCCAAAGAACTCGGGGGGTCCTGGTATTGGTCCTTGCCTGCTTCACCACCCTGGGGCTCGGGACCTCCCCTTGGTTTGCTGAGGTAGGTTTGCTGTTGGCTTGTTTGGACACCTCCCATCCTCTACTGTCCTCCTTATATCAGAACAAGAGGGACTTTTCCTGTTCTTCCCCCAAGATTCCCAGGCTATGAGACTCCTGCACTCCATCTTTCTGCTGGCTCAGCTGTTCCTGGGTTTTTCCTGGGGTGATATTTTCTGGGTTTTTAGAGGTCAGTAAGGGAGAGTGAGAGCAACTTGCTTCTTACTCCATCATCTTGGAGATCTAACAAAAACTGTTTTCTCCTCAGTCACCCCTAGCAGCCTGTACTCTTGACTCAGTGGTATCCATTTTTCTCAATCCCTTTTCTAATCTGTTCTCCAAACTTCTGTGTCTTTGTCAAACTTATTTCTGTTTTCTGTCCTTTTTTCTGTCTTTCTCATTTATAGATTATTCTATAGTTGGTTGCTTCTCCATTTCCTCTATTAATCATTCCACAGATACTCAGGGCCTATTGTGTGACAGGGCTGTTCTAAGTATTGGGGATCCAAGTACAAAAAATAAAGCAATTTCTGATCATAAATTACTTATGTTCTAATGAGGAAGACAAACAAGTATAAAAGTATGTATATGTAATATAAAATGAATAAATACAAATAATATAAAAATAATTATGTTTTTGAAAGGAGAGCACTGTTGTTTGAGGGGATTAGAAAAGCTGTTATGCTAAATATTATATTTGAGGTAAATCTTAAGGGAAAATCAAGATTCTGAATCAAAGGTATGGTATGGGGGCATTCCATGAATATGAAAGAGTCATTGCATTGGTACAGAGACACTGTTTTATGTAAAGAGCTGATCGAAAGCCAGTATACCTTAATCGTAGCATGTGGGAGGGATTAATGTTCAGTGAGGCTAGAGAAATAGGTTTGGGCCAAGTTTCAGGGTTTTAAAAATGTAACATAGGAATTTATTTTTTATTCTACCGACAGTAGAAAGCCAGTTAAATTGATTGATGAGGGGAATCGCTTCTTCAGATCTTTGCTTAAGGATATTACTTTTTTGCCAGTTTATTCTCATAAATACATAGAAATTATGCCTCACTCATTTTGCTTGCCTTTTCGACACTTTGATCAGTGCATTGCTTGTAGTAGGTACCCAGTATGTGCTGGGTGAATGGAATAAAGGTTTGTTTGGCAGAGGGACTAGTGGGGTGGTTGCTGTTATAGAATTACCTTTAGATTAAAATTACCCAGGAAAATACAAAGATAATTTTGAAAAATCTCTACTTTTAGAAAGTCCTCAAAATGTTTTATCTGATTGCTCTTCCCCTCCCCCAAGCAGACATTAGATTTCTTTGTCTTATACCCTACATGTCTTAGAAAAAGTTGATGTGAATTTTGTCCTCAAGAATTGTTACGTGGTTGGCTTAATCTTGTCCATTGACCTGGACTCTCTTGCTCTTTTCTCTTTTCTCTCTTCTCCTATTCTTCCTCCTGTGGTATAGCTTTCACTCTCAGAGGAACAGAATGAAGTTACGAAAAATGGCTGTGAATCCAGGGAGCTGGTCTACCTCGTACAGATTGCTTGTCAGGTAAATGACGGAGTTTTATTTCTTCATTTTTTATGTGGCCACAGTACTTAATAAAAATCCTTAATAGAGATTTCGGTATCCCCTTTCTGTCACATATAATATGCTTTGCCAGTATAGCCCCATATGTCATATGTCAGTCCATAGAAAAGTATTTCTCGACCATAGCTCTAAAATTGCTGTTGGTCTATGAACAGCTAATAGGTAAGAAAATAATTGGTCTTTTAAAGAGAAAAACAGTTATGTGCCTCTAATATGTTGTGGAATAGTATAAAAGTACTTTTGCAATGTAAACATCGCATCCATATGCATTCTTAGATAGAAGTACTAATTTTAGCATTTGTATATGAGTACAGATGACTGTTATACAGAAATATATCTACTTCCTTCTTTAATTCTATATTTTATTTGTTTGCATTTTAGTGGAGTTAAACCAGTTTGTATAATAGATATTTCATTCATTCCTAAAGTGTAAGAAAAATACTTTTGAATGAAAATAACTCATGTAATTAATGAGAGTTGCATTTGAATAAAAATTAGATGAAATATATAAAAAAGACCTTCTGTTTGAATACTGACAGTAGATCAGGCTTTCTGAAGCAATAGCTTTTTCTTGTTGAAGAGAATGACCTCTGTTGACATATGCATCAATTGCATGGAACTTGGTTTCTTTTGGTTTTTAATAGAGTACTTTCTACTATGTTTCCCTTTATGTGATTAAAAATGTATAATTCTTTGTCATTTGCTTTGGAAAATGTTCAACTATGTTTTGTATATTGGCTAGTTAATGTATATTTTTGAGGTATATCTCCTGGTAGGCTAGTTTTAGGTTGGTAAGTGTAGGATTCTGTAAAATAGTACTCAACAATCTGGAAGTAAGTAATAGTATAGAGAAATTCAGGATTTGATTCAAAGAGAAACATGTTTTTTTCTTTAATTCTAATACCTTCCAAAAACAAAATTAGGTTAAAAATAATTGTACTTCTAGAAGATACTAGATTGTGGGTTAGAAAAATCATCCATGGCTTTTTATGGAAGTGGGAAAGATTTAATCATCTTTTTAAATTACTGAAGTCCATTGAAAAACTTTCAGATATGTTCTACTTACTCATTCAGCATTAGTTTTGTAACATGTATATCTTGGAAGCATCTTGTGAAAATTCATTCACAAAGTTTAACTCCTAGTTATCTGGACAGAGGATAGCAACTCTCCATTAACCACACTGAATTTTAAAAGCCTTTTTCACCTAACACATTTCAGCACTACCTTTCCTTTTTGTCATTGTACATACAGAAATATCAAATTTTAATATCTTCAGCAAAATTACTTTCAAAGTACTTTGAAAATCAAGTACTTTATAACTAATGTAAAGATTTCCAGTTTGGGATTATTTATGTTACTGCTCCCTTCTATGAGTATAAGTAATTGTGTTTTCAAATGTTATTGAGACAGAATCTCCTAGGCATCTCCATTTCTGGTCATAAGTAATATTTTGAAAAAAAGTCTTTTCATTTTTTCATTGTTTTTCAGTCATATCTGACACTGATCCCATTTGGGGTTTTCCTTGCAAAGATACTGACATAGTTTGCCATTTCCTTCTCCAGCTCATTTTACAGATGAGGAAACTGAGGCAGACAGGGAGAAGTGACTTATTCAGGGTCACACAGCTAGTAAATTTCTCAGTCTGGATTTGAACTCAGGTCTTTCTGATGTCCAGTTCAGCACTTCCTCAATTGTGCCAACTAGCTGCCCCCTTTTCATTTTTAGGCCACAGTTAATACTGATTTGTGAAAAGTAATAATTGCATACATTATAGTATCTTAATGATTCTAATCTGACTTTGCTATAAGCCAACACTGATGTGTCCCAATTTCTGAATTTCTATATTTCTGCCATGGCCAGTAGGGATATTAAATGTTAGTCACATTAAACTATTTATATTTGTTTGTCAGAAATGAGAAATCATTTAGAATTCTAATATCTTAGAGTTTATAGCTTATCTGGTTCAACTCCTACCTAAAGTATGATTTTCTTCTACAATAACACAGACAGGTAGGTATCCCATACCAAGTTTTGACTTTGAAGCCAAGCAGAATAACATAATCTTTTTTCGTTCAAGATTTGAAGAAAGACAGAGATAAAGTGTCACCTGATCTTCTCTTACCTAGTTAATAAATCAACAAGTTTTTGTTAAGCTGCTCCTTTGTGTTAGACCCTTGAGATACAGAGACAGTCTCTGTTAAGAGAGTTTATAACCCAGGAGGGGGAAATAATGTGTGCATGTAAAAATAAAGTAAAATTGAGTGGGTGAGAGTGGGTCAGCAAGGTCTCATACGCATATTTGAATTCTAGCTTCAAAGGAATCTAAGGTTTCTAAGAATTAGAAGATAAGGGAAAATTCAAAGGCAGGAAAGTCAGAAATCAAGTATTCTGTCCATCTAGAATGTAGCCAAATTATTGGTCAGCTTTTAAAACTGAAGCCAGTAATTTCTAAATATTTTGTCTGAGGTTTCAAAGTTTAAATTTCTGTCATAGACATATGTTTGTCTATACCTGTATATATATTTCTTTAGATATCTATATCTACATCTGTATATAGATACATATATGTGTGTATATATATGTACACATATCACACAGACTGTGATTACTGATCAGTGAATATTTATTATGTGCTTACTTTATGTCTACCACAGTGAGAGGTGCTGGGAATATACAAAAACCAAAGTGAAACAGAGCTTGACCTTAAAGAGCTTACACACTTAAAATAATGCTTTGATATCTTATACAAACCCAATTATAACTACAGTGTAATAATATCTAATATTGGGTTTTTTAAAAGAAGCTCCTCAATTTATTTTTCTTTTTAAATGTTTTATTGATGGTTTTTATTTATCTTAATATTCCTGCCACCAATATTCCTATGCTCATCTACACCTACACAGAACTTCTTATTGTAACAAATAATTATAGTTGAGAAAAAATCAATATATAAGCCACATGAAAATATATGCCTCTTTTTGCACCTATAGATCCACTAGCTCTTTTACTGAGGGGCAGGAAGCATAGTTTAACATCAGTCTTCTGAGGTCATGAATGGTTGTGGCACTGACCAGAGTTCTGTAGTTTCTGTTATTTTCCTTTCCAGGTTTTCATCATGAAGAACCTTCCTCCTCTCCTCCCGCAGTTCTGCTTATATTTCATAGAATCTTTTGAAATACATTTTTGGGTTTGCTTTGAATTCTTCACATTGATTATTTCTTTCAGCACAATAATATTTTCTTACATTCATATACAATAATTTGTCAGTGATTCTCCAATCAGTGGATACCCTCTTCCCTTCCATTTCTTTGTTATTACAAAAGATACCATGCCTTTCTCTTTCTTTCCCCTTTCTTGGAGAGTGTTTATCTAGCAGTTACATTATTGATTCAATTTCATTAAACTAGTTTTTATTGTATTTAGTCTCAGAAGACAGCAGAGCTTCAGGTTTTTAACTTCAGGTTTGTTTTAAAGGTGACAAAATAGACTTTAACAGATTTTTTTAAACATGTTTCTTAGATTCATTACTTAAACTATCAGCATGAAATTTTTTTTCTAGCTTGTCTTACTCACAGGTTAATTAGAAAATTAACCTGATATGATATGATATCTCATCCATAATGTTACATAAATCAGTTTGTGGTCAGCTAGGAGAGAATATGCTACATACATACACACACACACACACACACACACACACACTCTTTTCTTGTATTATAGATTTTTCTGCTTTGATACTGATTTAAAAGGTTTATCAAGCAAGTATATATGGAAAACTGTAATCTGCATAATTCTAGTACTGCCTAATAACATGAATCCAAATAGGAGACATCACTTAATACATTAAAAGGGACTTGGTGAAAGAATATTTTGTGACCATTAACTGTGAAACCACAGCTTTAAAAAAAATTTTTTTTTAATCCTTTAAGCTTTGAAAAACATAATTATTTTTGGAAAAATCAATAAAGTACATGTTCCTTTTTCTAATTCAGCAGAGCATCCTTGCTTTCAAATCCTTATAAATGCCAAAAAGTCAAAGGGGACTTTATAGAATGTTAAACATAGAATTTAGACTAAAAATGTGTCTTCTGTAATACTAGTGGGATTTCAAACCACACAGTATCTAAATCTATGTAACCTGGACCTGTGAATCACTAGACAGATACAGAACTACTTCATATTGAATGAGAATCTATATATGCACAAAGCATTGCTATGTATTGTCTTAAGATAACCAATAATAATTAATACTAACAAATATAATATTTATCATAGAGACCCAATTGCATTTTTAATAATCTTAAAAATGGGTTTTGTACTTGAAAAGGTTTAAACCATTGCTTTCTAGTGTATAAATTGGTGAAACCTGATAAACACTAAGACAGTGAAATACAGATTAAAATCATGAAACGATGATGAAACAAAAGCTATTGTAGTTAGTGATATAAAACATGTTGATTAAGGCAGCGTTGCTTTATAGTATTACTGGTTCACAAATATCAATGTGAATAAAAATTGGAACAACTTTACATGCCATTACAAACAAGAAGAAACAAATGTTTGCCATACATCTAGTAGAAAGGGCTCTGGTTTTCCAATCAGAAAGACTAAGATTTTAAATTTCTCCAATAATACTGTCTGACCATAGACCAGTTATTTAACTTTTCTCAGCCTTCGTTCTCTAATTATAAAACTGAAATAATAACCTGTATGGAAAGTACCTGTTTCATAAGGTTGTCATAAAGATCAAATGATATAATATATGTGAACAGTAAAACCCTTTATAACTGTCAACCATTTTTAGCATGAAGTTTAAAAAATATTGCTTGTGATCGAATATTCTAGAAAAAAATTTAGATGGAGATGGACAATGGACAGAGAATTTGATTAGGATGACACATGGGAATATAAATTTCACTATTTAAGTTCAGTATGAAACAATGAAAGAATTTTTTTTTCTTTTGGAAACCAAGTCTGTAGTGGTTTGCTGTGACTTTCAAAAAATTGTTTTCTTCATGTTTCCAAGATGAAATTCTTAATTTTTCAAAGATATGTTGTTTGCTGATAATTGCCCCCAGTGTGGAATTCTATCATTTGATAGGAAAAATGAGCACAGAGTTTGCAGTCAGAAACCCTGAGTTCAAAGCTAGTCCCAGACACTTAGTACCCCTGTAACCCTGGGCAAGTCACTTAATTTCTGGTTGCCTTAGTTTCCTCAACTGTAGAATGGGTTTTAATAACACACAAATGTGGAGGTAGATAATAGCACCTGCCTCCCAAAGTAGTTGTAACGATCAAATGAGATGATATTTGTAAAATTCCATTGCATGTGGTATAGTTGGTTGATTGTTGTCCTTTCTTCTTGAATGACATTACCATGTTATTGTCAATTTATAGTGCGTCCTGCTGTGGCTGATCAGACCAGTACGAGCTCAGGATGCTCTACCACAGGTCAGGCACAAATAGGCCATGTGACCATTTGGGATGTATTATTTAAATTTGCGCATCTCGTGTTTCTTTTGAGCTATTTCAATTCTGCCTTGCTTATAGAGCACAGTACCTTCTTTGATGAGGATATGCCCTCATGGGCACTCCTGTGCCAGTGTCTCTCATGTCATGCAGTCAATTCCAGAGTTCTTCACAGAGACTTTGAGAATATCCTTGTATTGCTTCTTCTATATGGTCTAAAAAGCATATGAGTTTTTGCCTTGTGTGAGGTCTTTGTAAAATAGTCTTTTAGGTAAATATACATTTGACATTTGAACAACATGACCTGCCCATTGGAGTTGTGCTCTCTGCAGTAGAGTTTGAATGCTTGGCAGTTTAGTTTGAGAAAGGACCTCAGTTCCTGATACCTTATACTTCCAAGTGATCTTCAGAATCTTCCTAGGACAATTCAACTGGACATGATTCAGTTTCCTGGCATGGTGCTGGTATACCGTCCAGGTTTCACAGGCATAAAACAATGAAGTCCACAAAACGGCTCTGTAGACCTTCAGTTTGGTAGTCATCTAGTAGGTACTATAAATATTTATTCCCTTCTAAGTAGTGACTCTTACCAATTGGGAAAAAAATGTTTCATTATCTCTTCTCTGGGGATAAAGGTTATTTTGTCCGTTTAATTTGATTTGAGTTCCTTTTAGGGTTTTTTTGTTTGTTTGTTGTACCATAATCATGTAAATTAATCTTCCCACTCCATGTTCTTCACTCTGCATCAGTGCAAACAAAGCTTCCTGTTTCTCCAAATACGTGTTCATTGTTTATTACAACAACATGACATTCCCACTACCACTACTTTCTTATACCCTAGTCTGTTCAGCCATTCTCCCAAATGAGAGATGTCTACTTTGTCTTCTCCATTTTTTTTACTATCCAAATACATTGAATATTTTGTTTTATAAAGAGAAACATCCCCTCTGTCTCTGACAGAGTCTGCGTGGAATAGAAAGTTCTCTAGCTCAAAGGGTATGAATAATCTAGTCACTTTTCTCACACATTTTCAAATTGTTCTTCAAAACAGGGGACCAATTTGCAGCTCTGTAAGCATGTGGCTATACTATTATAGTTCCACCAATCTTAACTATGGTGTAGAGGGGAAAAAGTGCTAGCCAACCTGAGTTCAAATATTATATAAGATACTTTCTATTTGGCCCTGTTAAGTAACTTAACCTCTTTTTTTTTCAGTTTCTTTATATTTCTTCATAATTAACAAACTTCTTACATTGTAAATCTCTTCCTTTCTCTTTCTTTTCAATTTTTGGTACTCACTGAGACCTTCCTAACAACATTGTTCTTCTCTCATAATATTTTCCAGTGAATTGTACTTTCTCATGTCCTTTTCGTTGATCGGAAGCAGTTAGGTAGTTCAGTTAGTAGAGAGTTAGATCTGGAGTCAGGAAGACCTTAGTTCAGATATGATCATAACTTGTGACCTTGACCTTTTTGCTTCAGTTTTTTCAATTGTAGAATGGTGATAGTAACAATATAGTTGTTGTGAGGATAAAAATAAGGTATTTTTAAAAATTTTAAAACGTTTCCTGCCACATAGAAGACACTATGTAAATTACTATTATCACTGTCATTAAGAGTAAGCCAGATACATCTTGCTTTCATTTGCACTTGCAGACTACCACCATCACTCAGCAACTTTTCCATTGTGCTTCATGCTATTCAAATTATTCCATAATTCAGATCCTAGTGGCCATTATCTACTGACACCCAGGTCATTCCTCCTTCCTGACTCAGACTTCCTCTCTAGCCCAAATCCTGCCCACATACTAAAACACTAAAAGATACTTTTTGATTTACCTACAAATACCCAACTTTTCAGTTTTTCAATCTGTTCCACCTCACCTACAATGGGATGCATATCTTTTTGTTTTACCATCACCCTTTAATGTTCGTGAGATTCAATAGTATTTTTCTCATAATATTTTGTCATTCCATCTTCACTGATGCCTCCTCATCCCCAAAACCTATTCATCATCCTCAGCCATCTTCTAATCCATTCATTCCTCCTTTCTCTCAATCACTTGACAGACCATTTCTATAGACATCTACTCACAGATCCCTTGCTCCCTTGCTATGTCTCTGTTCACTCTTTGACACTTCTCCACCCCCAAATCCCTACTCTTACTATCTACTTTCTTTACTCTTATTCACATGCTTCTAAATGGAGCCAAAGAAAATCTTGAGACCATGCTGATTACTAATCTAATCTCATATGAGTCCTGAGTAATTTAATGTAATCCTGTTCCCTTTTCCACTTACCACAAGCCTTTCCAGACCTTCGTTTCTTCTCAAGCCTCCCACAGCACCCCTTTCCTCAAACTCTGAATTAAAGACCTATCCTCATACTTCATCTTCACTAAGTTAACAGTTCACTAAGAATCCCCTCTCCTCTGCTTCTCACTATCTTTTAGTTCTGTCTCAGATATAGAGGTGTCTCTTCTTGCCAAGGCCAAATCCCTTCATTCACCTTTGATTTCATCCTTTTATGTCTTGTTTAAAAGATTGCCCCCACTATCATCCTCACTCTTTCAGTCTTCACTCCCTCCATGTATACAGTCTCCTACTGTGCCCATGCCTCCGACAGGCTTTAAAACAAAAAACAAAACTTGATCTTACCATTCCTGATTTCTATTGTCCTATATGTCTTCTTAGCTAAATCTTTGAAAATGTCATCTAAACTCAATGCTTCCCCTTTCTCTCTTGACTTTTTTTGAAACTCTCTGCAAGATGGATTGCAACTTCATCATTTAACAGAAACAATTTTTTTTGAAGTTATTTATGATCTTGTAATTTCTAAATCAAATGACCTTTTCTCAGTCCTCTTCCTTTTTTGACCTTTCTGCATTATATATCATTATTGATCATTTTCTACTCCTGGTTATTCTCTTTTCTTTAGAATTTCATACTTCTGATTTCCTCTTACCTGTATATATGTGTATGTATGTGTCTGTGCATGTATGTATTATACACTTGGTGAGCTCATTGTTTCCCATGGGTTCAAATATCATCTCTACCCAGAAGACTTCCAGATCTCTATATCTAACTCGAATTTGTAATATAACTTCCAGTCTCTCCATTACCAACTGCATATTGGATATTTACAAATGAATATCTCAAGTGTATCACTAAACACGTATTTATTAAGCAGTTACTTTGTGTAAAGTATTGTGAATATAAAGAAACAAGTAAAACAGCCCTTCTACTCAGGGAGCTTCCATCCCAATGGAAGATACAGTATATATACACACACATAGGTAAACTTTCATTCCTTAAACCCAGTTCAGTTTGACTCTCATTGATTGGCCACGTATAGGTCCCAGCTGAAGCCCACTTAGTGGTCATTGTTTGGGCTTGGTTTAGAATGAATGTAGATAGTAGTTATTTCTGTTCTGGCCAGAAAGCCTGAAGGTTTTCCCTTCTAGATTGATTTTTTTTAAAGTTAGGTAAAAGGGGCTTATCCTTGGCTCTTTTTTTGCCTAGCCTTAATCACTGAATGGGAGTTGCCTCAGTCAAAGTAAGAAATAAGAAAGATCTTAAAAAGGCCAAGTGCTCTCCCACTGCATCTGGGGCCATCTCCACTCATCCTGATTGATATCTGGCCACAGACCCAGATGACTCAGGAGGAGAAAGTGAGACTGGTAACTTTGCATAGCTCTCCCTCACTTAAATTCAATTCATTTGCAAGTCATGACATCATCCTCCTGAGGTCATGGTGTGAATGGAAGACACTGGCACAAGAATGCTGAGCATGGTATGCCCACATCAGAAAGGGTGCTGTGCTCTTTGAGCAAAACAAAATTGAAACAGCACAAAGGAAACATAGGATACTCAAATTTGGAGTATCCACCCCAAATGTTCACACGGACTATCTGTGCCCAATCTGTGGTAGAGCATCCCAAGCTCATATTGGTCTGATCAGCCACAGTTGGATACATTAAAACTTCACTTTATCATGGTGATGTCATTTTCGTCCTATTTGAGAATGAAGGAAAACAACTACAACCAAAGTATTTGGGTCAAATCAGGAAAGTCTCATGCAGAACATAGGTGGTTTTTGAGCCAAATCTTGAAGGAAAATACAGCTTCTAAGAAATTCTGAATATAGGGGACAAAGTGATTGGAGATATGAGATAGAGTATTGTGTTTGGAACAAGTAGACTGGTATGGTTAGCCTATGGAGTGCATATAGAAGAATAATATATAAGCAGACCAAAGAGAGAGACAGATTATAAACGTCATGAAGAGCTTGAAGTGACAGAGATAGGTCAATAAATGTTTTGTAATGTAATAGAGAACCACTGGACTTTAGTGAGCAACAGGATGACATGGTTACATTGTCAGACCTGCACTTTAGGAAAAGTACTCTGGCAGCTGTGTTAAGGGTAGATTGCAGTGGGGAATGACCTGAGGCAGAAACTCAAAATTGGAGCCTAATGCAATAAGGGAGAGATTGTGAGTGACTGATTTAGAATGATGTCTGTGTGAGTGGAGAGAAAGGGACATATGTGGGAGATACTGTAGAGATAAAAAAACAATAAGATTTAGCAACTGATTGGTTATGTGGGGTGAATGAAAGTAAGGAGTCAGGGAAGACAGGAAGAATGGTGGTACTCTTGACAGCATGTGGGAAGTTTAGGTGGGATGGGTTTTGGGGAAAGACAACTAATTCTTTTCAGCCTTATTACATAATATGTCTTTTCACACATTGCATGGTACAGCCCAGATAGCCTTTTTACTCCTCCTCAACCACAACACCCCATCTCCTGCCTGAATGCTGTTGAACAGCCTCACTCCCCCTCCCCCCATGCCTTAAAGGAAGTGGGAAGAGCACTGGCTTTGGAGTAAGGGGAGCTCTGTTCATATTCCTGCTGGCACCTAACCTATAGATGGCTTCCCTTGAAGGAGGTTTCCAGATCTAGATCCATTTTCATCTTAGGAATATACATATCCTCCTCACTTCTGCACACCACTTACAGGAAACCTTCCCTGATGTCCCTTAGCTTCCAAAATTACTTTGCATTTTTTAAAACTATATTTTGTACATACTTCTATATATATGTAGCATTTCCCCTGAAAGAATTTAAGCTCCCTGGAGACAGGAATTATTTTGTTTGTCTTACATGGAAATGGAAACTGAATTAATAATTTGGGAGGAAATGTACCATGTAAATACAAGCTGTTTTTATCCCTTTAAGTTTAGGAAGTATATCTCAGTAAGAATCAGTTATAATAGATAGAATGCTGGGCTGGAAGTTAGGAACCCCAAGATTCAAATTTTCTCTCTTATACTTACTTGTTGATCCTGGGCAAGTCCCTTCTCTCAAAGGCCTACTCCCACCTCCTCCAGCAGTTTTTGTCCATAGTTTCTCCTTGCCCTGCTCTCATCTTCCAGTGCTTCTTGTCATACTGCCTCCTTTCCATCCAAACTCAAAACAGAACTTGTCCCCACACTGCCCCTCTTCCTAACTTGCCCATTTCTTTGGAGAACATCACTGTCTCTTCAGTCACTCACCTTATTGTTTTTCTCTCCACATCTTGAGTTGTTCACTCAGCAAGCATTTGTTAAGTTATTCTGTCAGCAAGAGTGAATTGATCTTTTTCTCCAAGGATCTCTTTCTAATGGGCAAGACAGTAAGTGCATATAAAAGTACATACTGTAGAATAGGGATGTTGCCTCTGATTTTCTCACTCTAGGGAGCTTCAGGTGAGGAACTTCTGTTAATGTGAGGCTACGTCTTCTTTGCAAGTCTCAGATTGTTGTTTACATGCAGCCAATGTATATCAGAGGCAGAACTTGAACCCAAGTCTTCTTGACTCTTAGACCAGCTCTCTATTTGCCATGCCACACTGCCTCACACAAATATCAAATATATACATAATGAAAATAAAGCAAAAGTGGTACCTGAGTTGAGTCTTGAAGGAAACTAGTGTTTGTAAGAGGCAGAGGCGAGACAGGAGGGCATTCCAAACATGGGTGACAGCCAGTACAAAAGAAAGGTAAAGGGTTGTATGTTTGAAAAACTGTAGGCTAGAATATACTCCCAGGCACCATCTCAGCTCAGGCCCTTATCATCTTTCACTTCATCTGTTGCACACCTGTAGCTTTCTAATTGATCTTCCTGCCTCAGATGTTTCCTTTCTCCTCCAAACAGCTGCTAAAGTGTTTTTTCCTAAACCATTGTGTGGTTTGTCCTTAGTTCTCAAAGACCATGACATCAGGGAGATGATGACATTATTTCTATTGAATCTGATTTGAGTGAGGGAGGGCTGTGCAAAGTTACAGCCTGGCTTTCTCCTCCAGAACCACCTGGGTCCAAGATAGGCATCAAGACAACTAGAGATGGCCTAGGATGCAGTGGGAAACCTTGGCCTTTCTAAGTTAGGGCCTTTCCTAGTTCTCACTTTGAGTGAGGGAACAGTTCATTCCCTTTAATTAAAAAAAAATCAAACTGGGAGGGGAAAACCCTCAGGCTTGCTGGCCAGAGGAGAAACAATTACTCTTTCCATCCACTTTGAGCCCATTTCAGGAGAGGAGAGGAGTGGAGGACTGGAACTGGCCCCCTGGGGCCCCATTCAGGCAGCTCGGACTGCTCGTACGTTGCGGTTTGTCCTTCGTTCTCCAAGAAGACCAGGACGTGTCATCCTTGCCCCTACCTCCATAAAGTGCCCTGATCCTCTGATTACCTTTTTAAGCAAATAAAAAGCACTCTAATATTTTAAAGTCCTTTCTACATGGCCCTTTATTATCTTTTCAGCTTCCTTATTTCTATCCCCTCTATTGTTCAACTAAAGAGTGCTGCTGTTCTCCATCTCTTCTGTGTGTCTTTCACCTGCCTGTTCCTTAGCTCTGAAATGCTCTTTCCTCACTACAGCCTCTATATTCCTTTAAGGCTCAGTTTAAATGGTACCTTCTCCAGCAAACCTTCCCCTCTCTACTAACTACTAGTGGCTTCCTTTCTGGGATTTCCTTGTAATTAGTCTAAATGTATCTTATATATACTTACTTATGTAGGCATTATCTGACCCATTAGAATATAAGCATCTTTGACGGCAGTTATTATCTTTTTCTCTATTTTTTTTCCCTCAGCACATAACACAGTGGCTATGACATGCTAAGTCTTAGTAAATATTTGTTGATCATTAATTGATTGGTTTGGTAAGACATTCAAATTTCTGTTTCCAGAGGTGACTAGTCTAAAGACAATGAATGCCTTTATCACTTGAGCCTATTTTCCCCTTTCCCCTTCATTATTAAGCTGTTTGTTCACTTCATTGGGGCTGGAACTACCAGAAAGAAAGGCTTGTATTTCAGAGTAGTACTACAATTTTAACCATCTCAGGAAATTTTTTGTAGATGAAAAGTAATTGTATAGGTTTTTTTGGATGAGGAGAGAGAAGTGTTTTGCTAATTAGGAGGAAAAGTGTTCAAGAGATGAATTTATTCCAGGAAAAGTAAACTACTGAGGTGAATATGGTATAAGTGATACGTATTTATTGAATATTATTATCAGGGAAATTATTATTATTATAACAGAATATAATTATTATTCTGTTATTAGAGAAATAGCTAATTCTATCTTGGGCTGCATTAATGGAGGTATAGCTTCTAGAAATAGGGAGGTGGGAGTTGCACCACACTGTACCTTCATCAGATCTCATCTGAAGCATTGTGTTCTATCCAGGGTGCCACAGTTTAAGAATTAAATGGACATGTTGAAGTGTGCCCCAGAGGAAGACCACCATGATAGTGAAGGTCCCTGGGCCCATATTATATGAGAATCCTTTGAAGGAACTTAGGATGTTTAGTCTAGAAAAGAGAGGATTCAAGTGAGACATTATAGCTGTGAAAAATCTGAAGAACTGTCATATGGGAAAAGGATTAGTCTTTTTCTTTTTGACCACAGAGGGCAGAACTATGAGCAATGGTAAGAAGTAAAGAGACCTGTCCTCTTTCTGCTCTAAAAAAGGTATTAGAGACAAACTTGACACACAAAAAAAGGTATCAAGAAAAATTTATTAAAAATGGAGCTCAAAGGAGGGAAGGCCTTCTATGTTCCTTCTCCTGAAGGAACAGGTCATTTCCAGCATGGCCACCAGAAGGACTATAAACAGGTCAGGATGAGGCAGGACCCTTATAGAATTCCAAACTTTGGATATCCCGTGATACCATCCCCTGGCCATGTGATTTCATGTTCTCCTCTGATAGGCTTTCCCTCAAACAAATTATTGAGCAAGCACAGCAGTCTTCTGACCTCCACCTCACTGTACTAGGCCACATACCCCCATCAAAGTGAGGAAATAAAACTTACTTCCTGTTTTCCCACAAAAGTTACATAGATTTAGAGCTTCAAGAAATCTTAGGGGTCATTGAGTCCAGCTACCAAATTTTACACTCAAAGGAACAAAGGGCCAGAGAAGTTAAGTGAATTGCCAAGAGTCATATAGCTAGTATCTGTCTGAGGTAGGATATGAACCCTTGTCTTCCTGATTCCAAGTCATAGGACCTATCTACTATAATGCTTTCCCCCATCTTTTTACATTTACCTCCAACTGAATATAAGTTCCTTAAGAGTGAGTATAGGCTCTTTCTTTTTTTAAATGTCCTTTAAAAGGCCTTAAACAGTGTCTTGAACACAGTATGATCAGTGGAGGTATAAATGGCAAAATTTGGCAACTGATTAGGTATATGGAATTAGGGAGAGTGAGAAGTTTAGATAATGCCTAGATTATATAGCCAGAATTTTGGAAGAATGGTGGTATCCTCAGTAAAAATAGGGCAGATTGGGTAGAGGGGAAAGATAATGGATGATGTTTTGGTATGTTGAATTTGAGATGCCAGTGCTGCCTTCAGATTGAAGTGTCTAAAAGGCAGTTAGTGATGTGATACTGGAGTTCAGAATAGAGACTGAGGCTGGCTATATAGGTTGGTGGATTACATATAAAGAGATGATAACTAAACTCATGAGATTGATTGCTTGGTTGAGGCTTCATTTAAAGGAAGACATTTTTAATTTGGCATTTTTATAGACATTAAATGACAAATAGTGGTGGAGTGACTAATTTTTTTTGAAAATTGTGAATTTGTTATGCTGTATGTGCATGTATATACATATGAGATTTAAAGTGGTAAGGTATGCAAATATGTTGATTACAGTAGTCTTAAGTACAAATAATGGACACACTGTTTGGTGACAAGATGATTGTCCAAATGTTAGACTAAATTTCAGGGAAGTTAGAAACTTAATGGAATGACTCAACAAACTGTTAATTAGAACAGAAATAGAAATGAGGAATCCAGAGATAATTTTGGTATTCAGTGAACTTGTGCAGGAGAATCATAGATCTAACAGAATAAAAATGGGAATAAAAATAAATAGAAAATTTTTTAATAATACTTTTTGCGTAGAAGAGTGTTATAGTGTTAAAGGAATCACATGATGGAATCTTGCCCAACCCTTGACTCCTTTGTTAATACTTAACACAACACTTGCCTCCTAGATGTGAATGAACTGAATGGTTGAACCACATAATTATAAAAATAAAATTTAAATAACAGGTGAAATTAAAAGAATAATTTAAATGTACTCTTTGTACAAAATTTAGGTAAACCAATCTTAATTGTAAGGAAGTACATTTTATTTTATATATCTGTTCAAAATATCTCTGCTGTTGAAATGTGTTATACAAGATTTTCTGTTTCTTTTAAACCCCAGACTTTTTTAAAGCTTGAAAAATTGAACATTGTAAAGAAGTTGATGACTTGCTTAAAGGATTGCTAGCTTTCTCATTATGAAAAATTGAGGGTTTTAAATTTAATGATAAATACCACTTCTTGGTCATGTTACCAATATAATGGAGCCTAAACTTTTCTTTAATCCTCCTGACTTGTGAATGATAAATAGGAAACAAACTCTGAAACAAAAAAGGAAATATTCCCAAGAGATAAAGCCATTTAAACTATTTCCATAGACAAGAACATCTAGATAAGTATCCCAATGAGCTAACAAGTAAATGAGTATCAGAGAAGGCTCATCTCTAATATTCAGGAAGAACACTTCTCTCCACCACTCGTTATTCTGGCACTAGGGTGTACAAGTCAGTTCAAAGGCTTGCAGCAAAACTCAACTCTATCTCTACTTTTCCTTCCATTGGTGGAAATCCAAAAGGCAGGAGCGTGATTGATCTGGGATAGCAATGTGGCAGCATTCTGTGCTGCCATAGAGCTTAGTCAGTGAAGACTAAGAAAGAGGGAACTGAGGTAGGTCATATGTATGACTGTATAGAATTATACCAAGCTTGAGAGAAAGAGCACAGCATCCAGCTGGGGCCCTTTCTGTCCCCTAGAAGTCACTTGGAGCTGAGTGAAGACTGTAAAATGTGAATTGTTCAGGGTACAGAGAGGTTGAGGTGACTTTGAGTTCTACTACTGCCACCCCTCCCCCAAGGAAAATGACCATTGAAGGAGAAAGATTCAGAAACTAAGTGAGAGGAGATTATAAGAAGAAAAAGAGGACTGACATCACCAGACATTGCAGGAGGAAAAAACTTGAACAGAAGGATATATGGACTCCAGATCAATTAAAAGAGTAAATTAAAAAAGACGGGAAAAATGAAGCAACACCTAATGGAGTAGAAGACCCTGTGCATTCCTAAGGGAGTATGCAACCCCAGCAAGATGTTCCCAAATGGTTTGAAAATACAATAAGGGTTGCAGAAGTAGAATTTATGGTCTACAGAGCAGAAATAATTGTGGAATAGAAAAATGTGAATCTGTGGTGTCAGGTTTAACCAAAGAAACAAAATAAAGAAAATGTCATTAGGAATGTAAATGCAGAGATGTAAGAGAATCTGGAAGACATGAAGCAAAAAGCAATAACATTAAAAGAAAACTCCATTACCCTAGAAACTCATTGATATAATAGAGTTTATAGAGGTTAAGGATTATAGAATTCCGAAATGAACAGAACAAGTCAAAAAACCTTAACTTCATAATGAAAGAATAATACAAGAAACTGCACGGAACTTCTGAATACTGAAAACAAAGTGTCTTTTTGGATCAGTAAGGTAACATTTGTAAGCACTTAGCATAGTGCCCAGCACATAGTAGGTGCTTAATAAAGGCTGGTTCCCTTTCCTTTATCCTTCCCAATAGAAAGAATCTACAGATTGCTTCTTAGAAAAAAAAAAAAACTGTAGAAAACTCCATTATACAAAAGTTAAATTTAATCATTCCATTGACATACAATAAGTTCTGCAAGCAACCAAAAGATTTTTAGATAAAAGGAAAGGAAAACTGATCACAACTATTCTGCATCTACCAGGAACTATGGAAAATAGAATAACAGGTTCCAAAGAAGAAAGGAGCTCAAGATGCGTTCTAAATTGAAATATCCTGCACATCTGATCCTAACCATTAATGAAAAAAATGCACATTTAATAAAAAATGATTGTTTAAAATTTCCCTAGAAAGAAAAATAGAACTGAAGAAATTATTTGCATTTCAAAGCAGAAGTCACATAGAAACTAATGGGAATGAAAAAGCTCTAAAACATAATGGAATAAGGCTTACAACATCCTGACTACATGTGAACAAATTTTTACGGCAGAACTAACTTACAGAATAGAAGAGCACATAAATAGAGGAAAGAAGATATAGAGGGGAATATATGATGTAACTTAATCAAGTTAAAAACTAACAATGAAAGAAATGAAAAACCTGAAGTTTCTCAGAAAAAGAGCCTTCAAGAAAATGGGAGAGGTGGCAAAGGGAGAGACTAAGACATGGAAATATTATTTTACTGGTAGGAGGGACTGCCACTGGTGAGTACTTCTATGGGAGGAAAGAGATTCTGTAAAGGGAAATGGAGATCTTAAAATGCACATGATCTGCAAAGATTTGGCTCTTACAAAGACCATTTTTCCTGCCTTGGGGAATTAGCACTCCTGTGAGAAGCTGTCATTCAGGAGAATGGGAGGACATGGACCTAGAGACTATTTATTTTTGAAAAATTAAGAATGACCATGGTGAGGAAAAAGATTAATGATGAACTGCACAATAACTACAAAATGCATAGAATATCTGGGATAAACCTCCCAAAGAACACAGAAAATATGTATAGGTTCAATTACAGTGTCCTTAATGGAATAAAGAACAATTTAAATAGCTGAAGGAATATTCAGTACTCATGGCTTATAACGTGCTAATAATAAAAATGATAACACTGCCCAAATTAATTTATACTTTTTATGCTATATCAATCAAATTTTAAGGGTATACTTTATAGAACTTGATAGATATCAGTATTTATTTGGAAAAACAAAAGATCTGGAATATCAAGAGAAATGATTAAAAAGTAGCAATCATCAAAACCATCTGATATTGGTTAAAAATAGATCATTGAATAGACTAGAAAAGGAAAAATCAGAAACAGTTGAGCTCAATAGCTTCATATTTTATAAAGTGAAAAATGTAAATTATGTATGAAAGCTCCCTTATTTGATCAAAATTATTGAGAAAACTAGAAAGCAGTCTTGCACAGATCCAACATACCTTACATAACATTTCACAATACATTCCAAAATAATATTAATATTAAAGATTGTACTGTACAGAAGTTAGAAGAGAAATATCATATATCTCTAATGTTAGATTATGCATTCTTAGCCAAACAAGAGAGAGAGTCAATTACAAAAGATAAAATAGATAACTTTCATTACTTGCAACTGAAAAGCTTCTGCACAGATAAGTTTTACATATGTAGGGTAAAAAAGGAAGTGATCAAATACAGAGAAGTCTAGGAGGATGACGATTGAGAAAATATTTGATAATGTAAGGATCATTAATTACTTGAGCCAAAGGGGTTGAATATCCCATACCAGATATAGTGAGTCACCCTTTGTTTAACTGATCACTAACTGCCTATGATTTGTGATCTAATTTTTTTTTTCTTTGTTCTCTCAGAATTTAATGTTTTACTTTTGTATTTGTTAGAATCACTACGGCACTTCATAGGAACCTTATAATTTGTGCAGCTTCATAGGATTTTTGCTTTTTTAAAGTAACAGAATTGTCATCATAATAAGGCAGCAGTTAAGATCTCAATAGCATATGCCAAGGTTTTAGCTTTCTATTCTGTTTGTTTTGGCATAGTTGTGGGGAAGGAGAGGTGACCAGGGTCAGCCCTTGCAAGGAAGGAGCAGTCAGTGCTCAAGCAGGTGTATTGAGGAAGCAGATTAGTGTATAGACCAGCTTGAGTGTTGTTTGATTTGCCTGGCATATATTGCCGAGCCCTATGTGTAGAGAGATTCACTGTAACCAATTTATTGTTGTGTGTAAGGTTTAGCTGGGGCATTCCACTTCAGGGAACTGGAAATAATGGAAAAGCCTCATTAAAACTTCTTTTTATGTGTAAACTTTGTAGACTTTGTTTGAACTCTAAATCATAGACAGTCTCCAAGAGAACTTAGTTACAAGGATATTTTCATTCTATATACAGGGTAAAAGCTGGATTGTGAAGCGAAGTTATGAAGATTTCCGAGTACTTGATAAACATCTCCATCTATGTATCTATGACAGACGCTTTTCCCAGCTCACTGAACTTCCTCGTTCTGATACTTTGAAAGACAGTTCTGAGGTAAGTTTTCAGCATTTCCGGGAAGTGATCAGTTTTTTTTTTAACTGACCGGCATCTTGGTGTTTGTACTAAATATTAGCTGTCCTTTAACTGTTAGTTTGTATTTCTGACATCACTTAACTATTTTATTATTGAAAAACGAGAAAAAACCAGAACTTTCAATATTAAAATGACCTTATTTATACTAGACCTCCTTTCATTGCTAAAGAATATAGGAGTGTGGGGAGAGAAAGGTCTATGGGTAGGGAAACATTGTGGTTTATTATCTGCATTTTAAAAAAAATTTTGAACTACATTTTCATTATTCCTTTTGAAGTTTTGGTTCAAGGTACGTGTGGGGATAGGGGAGGTGGGTGGAGAGATGGGAGTTGTAAATGAATGTAGTGTATAAATAAGGCATTAATAAAAATAAGATAATTTTTCAAAATGAAAAAAGTTAAGAATCTTGATTCTTATTTAGTTTGTATATTCAATCCTTGGACTCTACAGTTAATAGGGATGATACTGTGTTGTTCTTTTCCCCTTGTAGCCAAGGTGTTGGATTTTTACCTGTATGCTTACTTTTTTTTTTTTTTTTTTACCATTTAATGAACTGTTAATTATTTATTTGATTTTATTTAGTCAACTATATAGATACTCATGTATCTATTTACTTGTTTATCTATCTATACCGTTCCTGCCTTCACTATTTGCTATATATTTATGGTTTAAGTGCAAGAATGGAAATGGAAAGTAATCTGATATATAATTATAGGCTATTGTGGTATCATTAAGGCATAGTTAAGTAACCAAGATGAACGTTCTATATGTGAGACAAGTGTGACTTACAGCGACAAACAGAATGCAAAGCAAGTGAGGTACTCATCAAATAAAGCACTTTCACATAACATTCTCTAATGTGCTTTATGTATAATGTGAATAGTTTATTCCCATTATTCCTTTACTAGACAGTGGTTCTAAAAAAGTGTAAGAATGAAATCTCAGATAGATTCTGTTGAGCTAGAAAGGTGCAGAGTATGGACTTGGTGTAGGGATTTTTGTTTTTCATCAAAGGATCACCTTAGCTGTATTTAGTGATACCACCACAAATCTGGCCCCCAGTTGGTGTGAATGCTCAGCCATGACAGGAGTGCTCTGAGTGATGAAGTCGTATGTCCTCTGAAACACTAAAATGGTCTTATGATGATGAATCATGTTGCTTAGAACATCTCCCTCTTTTGAATGTTGGAATGTCTAAAAATTCCTGATTCTAAAGCTATAAAATTGTTAGCAGTTATTTTGCTATTTGGAAGAAAACTTTGTCTTAAACTTATTCTACTTGTTATTTCTGTCAACAGTTGGTCACTCAGATGCTTGTGGCATACCTGTCACGCCTTTCAGCCATTGCAGGGAACAAGATCAATTGTGGACCTGCTCTTACCTGGATGGAGGTAACTATCTAACTATATCCTCTGCTTGATTTTTTTTTCATTTAAAATTGAATATTTTTTTACTTAGTTTTTCTTTAAAAGTAAGGATTAATGTTGAAAATTGTTTAGTTTCATGAGAAGCAAAAATTTTGCTCAACTTTTTATTACAATTCAGAGAAATGGTATTAATTTACATTGTCTTCCTATGATAGCTTTTTATATAGTTTTAGAATTTTTATGTTTTTCTCCACTCTTTACCACACGTGGAATATACCATGTAGAATATTACCACCACACATACAAAAATTCTTAAAGTACTTTTGAAATTCATAAATTTTTTTTTTATGTTTCTAATGTATGCCACTAATCCTAAGTGCTGGGGATAAAAACAAAGCAGCAAAGCAATTCCTGGCCTTCAGTAGCTTTCATTCTAACTGGGAGATGCACATACATGAATATTTAGAGAATATATACCAAAGAAATAGTGAAGTGGGCCTTCAGGTAGAAAGAAGCATTTGAGCTGAGTTTTGAAAGAAACCAAGGATTCTAAAATGCAAGAATGGAATATATTCTATGCCTGAGGGACAGGCTGTGCAGGAGAGGGAAAATAGGGAATTCTTCATGTATGGAACAACAAAGAAGCTACTATGATTAGATTATAGAATATGTGGAGGGAGTAGTCTATCAGAAAAGAACTGGAAGAGAGAAAGGAGGCAAGTTGTATAGAGCTTTACATGTCAAATCTGTAATAGTTTATATTTGATCCTAGATGTAATAGGGAGCCACTGGGTTTTATGGGGAAGGGATGAGAGGAGGAACATAGTTACACTTATGTTATAGGAAGATCACTTTGTTTGCTGTGTGAAGGATATATTGGAACAAGAGGATTCTTGAAGGACAGACAGCACATTGGAGTCTATTAGAGTATCCTGGATGAGAGGCAATGAGAGTCTGAATTTAGTATGTGTGAGAGGAAAGGAAGGGACACATTCAAGAGATGTTGTGGAGATGGAAATGACAGTATTTGCCCTCTTGTTGGATAAATGGAGTGCAAAAGAAATAACCAAGGATGACATGGAGGCTGTGAACTTGGGTGATTAGAAGATTGGTGTTAGTTTTGATACTAATAAAGAAGTCTGAATGGATTAGGAATAGGGAGGAAGATAATGCTTTCTCCTTTGGATATGTTGTGAGTTTGATATGCTTAAACAAGTATTTTAAAGTATCCAATAGGTAGTTGATGATGTTATATTTGAGCCCATAAGAGAGACTAGGGATAGATGTAGATCTGAGATTCATCTTATATGTTGTTGTTGTGTTTGTCCTTCGTTGCCAAAGAAGACCATGCCATCAGAGAAATAATGACATGACTTGCACCTGACTTTGTCTTGAGTGAGGGAGGGCTGTGCAGGTCACCAGCCTCAGTTCTCCAGAGACATCTGAATCCAGTGACCAGATATTTCTCAGGATGACTGGAAATGACCCAGGATGTACTGGGAGACCCTGAACCATCTAGACCAAGGTCTATGCAGGTACTCACTTATGGTGAAGTAACGCCCATTCACTGAATAGGCTTGTTTAAGAGGTAGCTAGGGTTTCTTCCCTAAAGGTTGGTAGATGATCAAAATAAGAATGTGGAAAGTGACAGCCATCAGCATGAACTTCAAAGTCAGGCTGGTTGTTGAGTGAAAATGGCTTAGCCTGAGTGTGGAAATCGCACATGATGTGAACAGACTATATTTTTGAGGGCCCTATGAGTAGTGTGTGAATGAATGAATGAAATGTTTATTAAGAACTTACTATATGGAAAGCCCTGTGCCAGGAAACTGAGGACAGCAATAGAAAAGACTGTCCTGCTCTTAAGGAGCACATGGTCTAATGGGGAGATAACATATATGGAAGATTTCAACTGCAAATCTTATGGTCCTTAGGGTTCAGTGGAAAAGCAGATTTTGGTGCCTCTTCTCTAATGTCATTTTCACTGAAAAAATGAACTAGTTTCTGATATTGGATGATTTGAGAATGCCAAGACCTTTGATGGCAAGAGTCTTCTTTTCTGGATCATTAGCTATGGCTGCAGCACATGCAGGAGCAGTTGCCAAGCTGTATCTCCACAGGCATTACTTCCCCAGCACTGGGTCAGATGGGAAGTATGACTAGTCCCAAGGCTCAGGGTCCTGGGCTGTCCTCATTAATATCTGAGAGGAAATGGCAGTCAAGGTGGTAGTGGTGATTTGATGTGCCTGACACATGCTGACTCCTGTCAGTTCCTCAGAGTGCCTTGCTACTTCTGCTAGGATGGCTTGCCTGCCTTTTGTGTGGCAGTTGGTGAGGATGGCTGTGAGGACTAAGCTAGAAGCAGGATCGGTAGTAATCTATGAAGTACTTGCCACTCCTAAGGCTCGTGTATCTATCATGAGCAGCCAATATTGGAGAGGAAGGCAAGAAATGCAGTAAAAGTCAGGTTTCAATCACTGCCATGACTAAAGGGGGTATTTGCTAACAATAAAGAGGGAGGGGGATGGACCACCTCGTTTTTGGCAAGCTCAGTGGAAGGGGAAATTAAAGGTAGAAATATAGCTGAGGTAGATAATAGAGGAGACAATGAAGGTAGCCTAGAAAAGGAATTTTCAAATGATGGCTGTGAATTTCAAGGATTATGAAAGTGTTTATTAGATACCAGCAAGAGTTAATATTAAATGTGTGAAGGCTTGTAGGAAAAATCAGTCCCAAAGTTCTAATTAGAACCAGAGTCTTCCTAGATTTCATCTCCCTTGTGACTCCCTCCGATGTGATTGTTATAGAGAAGGGACGAAAGTTTTGTTCCCTCTACTTCAACTGGCATTATGTGGTTAAAGGAACACTGATGGATGCAAGTCAAACAGCCCACTCTAACTATAGGTCATGTGTACAGTGCAATGTAAAGCATGTTACATCTGGCAAACAGAGAACCTACCTAGCAGGATTGAACTATGGGCACCTGAATATTGCCACAAGAGTAGTCAGGTAAAGAGATGGCTAGGAAAGGAAGAAATTTGGGTAACTTGGTAGAAAGTTTGTCTTTCAACACTATTTCCAAAGGACTCAATGAGGTATACTACCCACCTCGTGATAGTGGGAAAATCGACTCAGGTGTCAGAATGATGGCCATATGTTTCTTGGACACAGTCAATGAGAATTTTTTTCTTTATTTTCTCAACTATGAAGGAAGTGGGGAGAAGGGGAGGTCAGGGAATGTAGCTGCCAAAAAGATCACAAACATGTTTTTGTAGAAGGAAAGCAAGAAGGAATAAAAAATAAGCAAAACAGATTTTTAAAATAATATGTTGTATTTATTAGCTACTTTAAAAAACCTCTCTTCTATTCTGTTTATAAAGTACTCATTTAGTTGATGTTTTTGTCATGTTCATTGTCTTTTAAAATTAAAAAAGAATCTACTAATCAGTAGATGGCATAATATATTGACTGTTGGTAACTGTTTTAAATGTCTCAACTGTCAGTGTATTCACAAAGAAATGACTCATGACCTAAATAAACATTTAAATTCTACCACTTAATGAAAGAGGACCAAAATTATTTATTTCTCTTGCTGTAGGATCAAATAATAAAGATTTACATTAAATAAAATCATTTTGGTTCATGAATGGTCCTCACCATCAAAATTCCTCATGCAAAGAGCTATTCAGGTTTGTAGTGATTTCTGCATAAAGGTCTAATTATGACTCATTTGATCCTGAAATTTTAATTTTAAAGAAAAAGTCTGTTTCCCCAACAATTCTAATTAGGCCTTGTTTTGTTATTATAAAATTACAATAATGCAATTTTAACCTTCGTACATACAGGAGATGAGTGAATTTTGGTGGATTCGGCCTGTCTTTCATGCTTGTAAAGCCAGGTCTTTCCAGTGTACCTACAGTAAGAAGATAGAGTTGGGAAGTTCTTTAGCTACTCTCTGCTTGAAAACCCTAAGTTTCAATCCATTAAAATACAAAGGAATGACGCTGGACAGGATATGCTGAATAAAAGATTGTATCCCTTAAATGGAATATTCATGTTGAAAATTTAATTGGGGACATATGGTAATAGGAAGGCAAAGACCACCAGCATTTCATGGTTTTGCTATATAAAAAGCAAGAGAAACAGAATGACTACTCTTTCCATTCTTTCCTCCCATTATATTCTGACTGTTATGACATTACTCCAGTGGCTCATTTATTTTATGTCAAATTAGCTAGTATTATTTGAAACCTAATTCATCACGTTCTAATCCTATTATTTTTAAGAGTGTAACATTTGTAAAATCGTTCATCTACTAGTCAAAATCGTTCATCTTTGATACTTTCCCTAAGAAATAATTAGCAACGATCTCCACTTATTTCTACTATCATTAGACCCATTTGAACAAGATCATTTAACAGGGACTGGAGCTGATGAGATCAAGAGAATGTAGAGAGAAAGTAGGTAATGTGGGCAACTGTGGACATGTATGGGCTCATTTCAGATAAATTCATTGAAATATCTATTTTACTTATCCAAAGGTGTTCAAAATATTTTTAAAAGGCAAAATATATTTCCATAATTAGCTATATTTCCAAAATAAAAGCAAGAAAAACAAAGAAAGTGAAAGAATATTATGCTTCAGTTTGCACTCAGTTTATCTGTTCTCTCTCTGGAGGTGGATAGCATTTTTTCATCATGGGTCCTTTGGAATTGTTTTGGATCATTGTATTGATAAAAATAGTTAAATCTTTCATACTTCATCATCTCTATAATATTGTTGTTAACTTTGTCCAGTTCTCCTAGTTCTGCTCACTTCACATTGTATCAGTTCATAAAAGATTTCCCAGGTATGTCTGAAACTATTCACCCATCTAAGTTCTTACGGCACAATAGTATTCCATTACAATTATACATGCTTAATCATTCCCCAGTTGATGAGTATCCCCTAAATTTCCTGTTCTTTGCCACCAAAAAAGAGCTTTTATAAATATTTTTGTATGTATAGGTCCTTTACCTACAGACCTAGTAGTAGTATTTTGGGGTCAAAGAGTATGGACAGTCTTTTGGACATAGTTTCAATTCTTTTCTTCAGAATGGTTGGACCACTTCACAGCCCAATCAACAATGCATTGGTGGACTATTTTTCCACATCCCCTCTGGTATTTATCATTTGCCTTTTCTGTCATGTTAGCTGATCTGGTAAGTGTGAAGTGGTACCTCAGAGTGGTTTTAATTTGCATATCTCTAAGCAGTAGTGATTTAGAGCATTTTTCATGTGACTATGGTTAGCTTTGATTTCTTCTTCTGAAAACTACTTGTTCATATCCTTTGCCCATTTTTATCAGTTAGGGAGTGGCTCTTATTTTTATAAATTTTGTTTAGTTCCCTGTATATTTGAGAAATGATGCCTTTATCAGAGAACCTTGTATTAATTTTTTTTCCTTAGTTTCCTGCTTTCCTAATTTTGACTGCATTGGCTTTGTTCCTGCAAAACCTTTTTAATTTTCATGCAATTAAAATTATCCATTTTACTTCCTGTGATCCTCTCTATCTTTTGTTTGGTCATAAATTTTTCCCTCATTCACCAATCTGACAAGTAAATTTTTCTGTGCTCCTGGATATCACCCATTATGTCTAAGTCTAGTACCCATTCAGATCTTATTTTGGTAGATATTTCAACTCTGGAAAAATTTAAAGTTTGTCTTTCCATGTATACTTAATATTTTTTCCAGTTTTCCTGAATTTCATCCTAAACTGTAGCTAATTTATATGATTACTTCCAATCAGAATGGCAACTTTTTCTTCTTTTTGGTCCAGTCCTATGATTTTATTGGTTTAAGGAACTTCTAATAAGGAAATTACCTGTACCAGTGCAGACAGGGCAACTTTTCTGCAACATAGAACCTGAGAAGTTAAGTAACTTGGACAGGGTTACACAGCCAGTATGTGCCACAATTGACCTTAGTAAATTAATAAGTAAAATTAATTAAAAGATGAATTCAATTTAGTAAACATTTATTAAATGTCTACTATATGCTAGACACTGTATGCTAAGGCCTAGGGATACAAATAAAAGAAAGAAAGACAGTCTTTGCCCTCAAGGAGCTTAAAATCTAATGGAGAAAAGTTAGCACACAAACAAAAGCTGGAAAGTGGGAGGCTGCCAGAGTGTAGCTGGCACGTGGCCATCTTCTTTCACAAAAATAGCTATTTTCCCCCCCCCCCCCACTCTCCCCACCACCCCCACCATGGTGTCCTCAATAAAAAAATTTTAAAAAGCAACACATTCAATGAATAATTTCTTTCATTTTTTTATCCATAACTTATTTATTCAGTATTTAATTAAATCATTAAACACCCCCAAAACAACTGTTTCCATATACAAGTAGAACACAAAAAGGGGAATGAATTTATATGAAACTGTTCATATTACTTTCAAAGCTGTACTGTTTGTCTTTACTTCCTTCTCTTCCATATATTTAAAAAAAATGTTTCCATGTCTCTTGGGGAGTCATAGTCTTATTGCTTACCTCTCCTTTCCTCTCCCCCCAATTACAAACTAAGGTTGGAGGGAAAATTTGGTTTTTGAAGTAGGTCTGAAATGGGTGGGGATCCTGCGGCTTCTGGGCCAAGTGGGGCCTGCCTGACCTTTTGACTGAGTCCAGGTTTTACAAAACAAATCCTTTTATTGAGTGGAATGCTCTCTTTATTTCAGGTTCAATGCTGGGATTATAAGAGGCACTTGCACATCATTGAATAATTGTCAAAAGATTTTCTATGCCCTTAGCAAAATTATGCAACAAGGATATAATAGGACTTAGTTTCTTTGGCTATAGCCCTCTCTCATCTTTACCTGGTAACATTTCTGGTCGCTGGGGAAGGATATGGTGATAGACATGGTGAACTTACCTGGTCCTTAGAAGTCCATCAGTTTGCAGGGGCCCTCATTGTCCATGGGTTGGACTTTGTATGCCCTTCAGTAACCAGGAAGCTGTGCCAAGGAAACAGGAGCCAATCAAATCTCCTTTTGGAGCACATTAATCTCTTTTGCAGGTGGAAAGGAGGAGAGATTTTCCTAACCTTGTTTGGGGAAAGATTGGTAGATATTAGGCCTCTCATATATCTTACCTTGGCTGCAGTGCCTAAGAATTTTCCTGAGATCCTTCCATCATATGCTTGTTTATAAACTTGTAGTTTCTATTGAACAGTCTTTCTGCCAGTATTAAGAGTAAAAAGGGAGAAAGAGAAGAAAAAAAATCCACTATCACTACCAACAACACAAAAAAACCCCCAAAACAAAATGTTTTCTTTTATTGAAAACTAATCCATTTCAGTTTTTTTTTTCTGTTTTCTTTTCCCTCTTTAATCTTCCCTTCAGGATCAATACGTTTGCTTGTGTCTACTCCGGCCCTGGTCTTATCTTCCCACGTAACCACTCCTCTTCCTATCCCTGCTTGTTTCTCTATTGAGTCTGATGTATTTCTACACCAAATTGTTTGAGTATATATGAGTTTTTTTAACACTTATTTGAATATTTCATATAAATGTAGTTCATTCACCTGGTACCTCTTCCCCCTACATCTTCCTGTATATATATATATATATATATATATATATATATATATATATATATATATATATATATATATATATATATATATATATATATATATACTCTTCTACAACCCAATTATAAGAAATAACCAATTCCACTTTTCTCTTACAATTTTCTACACTAATGTATTCTTCCTTTTTCCCTCCCTTATTTTTCCCCTCTTTAAGCCTTTGTTTTTGTCCTTCATTCTCAAAGAGGACCATGACATCAAGATGATGACATGACTTGCAGTTGACTTTGATTTAAGTGAGGGAGCGCTGTGCAAGGTCACCAGCCTCACCACCTTCTTCTCCTGAGCCATCTGGGTCCAGTGGCCTGATGGTCATCAGGAGGACTGGAGATGACCCAGGATGCAATGGGAGACCTTGGCCCTTTCAGGCTTAGGTCTTGCCACAATCTTACTTTGAGTGAAGTACACCCATTCAATGAATAGGCTTCTTGAAGTTACTCAAGAGATGGCCTCTTTAATAAAAGAGAAACAATTGCTATTTAGTTATTACATCCGCTCTGTGGTTGGTGGGTGGGGACTTGTCCAGTCTATGAGCTCCAGAGTGAATTGGGTTTAAGGCTTGATCCTTGAGCAAGAAATGTAGCCAGTAAATCCAGAGGAAAAAAGGCAGCTTTTGGCCATGGAGTTTACCTTCCCCTGGTCAGAACACCAGAGGTAGAAGAGGGAAGGGGAGGGGAGGGAAGGAGCAGAGATAGAACAAAGGTAAACTACCCTCAGGTCTTTTTCTAAGCTCACTCCTCCCGTGGTTTTTGAAGGTATTAAAGTTCTGAAGGGACCTGTGTCTTCTCCCCCATTAGAATGTTAGTTTTACATCAAACAGCTCCTTTAATTACTCAAATGAATGTGCTTATCTATGTTTCTCTGGACACTTGTTTTAAAATTCCTACTCAGCTCTGGTATTTTCATCCTAATGAAAATACTCTTCCATTAGAGAGCCGTTTCTCTCCCCCCCATTAAGCTTATACTCCACTTTGCAGGGTGTTGTTCTTGGTTGTAAGCTTTTATCATTTGTCTTTTATAACATTGTATTCCAGAATCTCATGCATTTTATGGTGGAATCTATCACATTTGTGTTATTCTGACTAGTTCCTTGGTACTCAAAAGAAAGTTCTCTTTTTTGATGTTTGCAGTTTTTTTTCCTTTGATATGGAAACTAGGTTTTGGCTATGACATTCCTGGGACTTTTTTCTTTTGAGGTTTCTTTGAGGAAGTCATTGGTGTGGCCTTTCTTTATTCATTTTGCCTTATGATTCTAATAGATCAGGGCAGTTTTTATTTATGATTTTTTAAAATATAGTGTCCATGCTTTTTTAAATCATGGTTTTCAGAGTTCAATAATGCTTACAAATTACCTCTCTTTGAATGGACTTCCAGTGAATTGTTTCTGATGTCATAATATCGTAAACTTTTTTCAGTCTTTTGTTTGCTACTGCAATGCGAAACTAGTTTTAGAGCAGGGGTGGAGAATTTGCATGCTTGAGGTTACATGTGGCCCTCTAGGTCCTCAGGTGTGGCCCTTTGACTGAATCCAAACTTCACAGAACAAATTCCCTTAATAAAAGGATTTGTTCTGTAAAACTTGGACTCAGTCAAAAGGCCTGCAACCAAGGACCGGCCTAGAAGACCTGTAGCCTGGAGGCTGCACATTCCCCACCCCTGTTCTAGAGCATACCAGGGCTTTCAGTGTTTCTTTTTGTTCTTTTCTTGAGTGCCTTCTACTCTGTGGCCTGAAGACAACCCCCCACCCCCACCCCCCCACCCCACCCCCCTCCAAGGGAGGCTGCTTATATTTCTTTGGACATTCTCCTTGTAGGCAATGCCTGTCTTATTTGCCCTAATACAACCTTTTCTGGAGGTCCCCTTTCTCATGGCCTGAGAGCTTTTGGCTGACTTTATGCAGTGATGGTGTGGAAGAAGTCACTTTCTGTAGTTTCTCATTGAATTTGTTGAACATTATTCACTCTCTTGTGAATTTTAGTTTTTGCTGGAGTAGGTAGTGTTTTGCCTGTGTTTAATAAACCATCACAATAAGTAATTTCTTCTTTTTTTAAAATTTAAGTTTTCAACGTTCATTTCCACAAAATTTTGAGTTCCAAATTTTCTCCCCATCTCTCCCCTCCCCAACTTCAAAACGCAGAGCATTCTAATTACCCCACCACCAATCTGCCCTCCTTTCTAACATCCCTCCCTTCCCTTATTCCCATCTTCTCTTTTGTCCTGTAGGGCAAGATAAATTTCTATACTCCATTACCTGTATTTCTTGTTTCCCATTTGTATGCTAGAACAGTACTCAACAGTTGTTCCTAAAACTTTGAGTTCCAACTTCTCCTTCTTCCTCCCTCCCCACCTATCCCCATTGGAAAGGCAAGCAATTCAATATAGGCTATATATGTGTAGTTTTGCGAATGACTTCGATAATAGTCTTATGTAAAACTACCTATATTTCCCTCCATCCTATCCTGCCCATTTCTTCTATTCTCTCTTTTGACCTTGTCTCTGCCCAAGAGTGTTGACTTCTGATTGCTCCCTCTTCCCATTACCCTCCTTTCCATCATCCCTTCCCACCCTGCTTATCCCTTTCTTCCCTACTTTCCTGTATTGTGAGATAGGTTTTCATACCAAAATGAGTGTGCATTTTATTACTTTCTTGAGTCAAATGTGATGAGAGTAAGCTTCATGTTTTCCCTCTCACCTCCCCACTTTTTCCCTCGATGGAAAAGTCTTTTATTTGCCTCTTTTTTGAGAGATAATTTGCCCCATTCCATGTCACCTTTTCTCCTCCTATATTCCTCTGTCATCCTTTAATTTCATTTTTTTTAGATATGATCCCTTCCTATTCAACTCACCGTGTCCTCTGTCTCTCTCTCTCTATTTGTGTGTGTGTGTGTGTGTGTGTGTATGTGTGTATAATCCCACCAACTATCCAGATACTGAAAAAAGTTTCAAGAGTTACAAATATTGTCTTTCCATGTAGGAATGTAAGCAGTTCAACTTTAGTAAGTTTATGGTTTCTCTTTCCTGTTTACCTTTTCATGCTTCTCTTGATTCTTGTGTTTGAAAGTCAAATTTTCTTTTCAGCTCTGGCCTTTTCATCAAGAATGCTTGAAAGTCCTCTATTTCATTGAAAGACCATTTTTTCCCCTGAAGTACTATACTCAGTTTTGCTGGGTAGGTGATTCTTGGTTTTAGTCCTAGTTCCTTTGACTTCTGGAATATCCTATTCCAAGCCCTTTGATCCCTTGATGTAGAAGCTGCTAGATCTTTTGTTATCCTGATTGTATTTCCACAATACTTGAATTGTTTCTTTCTAGCTGCTTGCAATATTTTCTCCTTGACCAGGGAACTCTGGAATTTGGCCACAATGTTCCTAGGAGTTTCTCTTTTGGGATCTCTTTCAGTTGGTGATTGGTGGATTCCTTGAAGACTTATTTTGCCCTCTGGTTCTAGAATATCAGGGCAGTTTTCCTTGATAATTTCATGAAAGATGATGTCTAGGCTCTTTTTTGTGATCATGGTTTTCAGGTAGTCCCATAATTTTTAAATTGTCTCTCCTGGATCTATTTTCCAGGTCAGTTGTTTTTCCAATGAGATATTTCACATGATCTTCCATTTTTTCATTCTTTTGGTTTTGTTCTGTGATTTCTTGGTTTCTCATAAAGTCATTAGCCTCCATCTGTTCTATTCTAATTTTGAAAGAACTATTTTCTTCAGTGAGCTTTTGAACCTCCTTTTCCATTTGGCTAATTCTGCTTTTGAAAGCATTCTTCTCCTCATTGGCTTTTTGAACCTCTTTTGCCAATTGAGTTAGCCTATTTTTCAGGGTGTTATTTTCTTCAGCATTTTTTTGGGTCTTCTTTAGCAAGGTGTTGACCTGCTTTTCATGCTTTTCTTTCATCTCTCTCATTTCTCTTCCCAGTTTTTCCTCCACTTGTCTTACTTGATTTTCACAATCCTTTTTGAGCTCTTCCATGGCCTGGGACCATTGAATCTTTATTTTGCATGTTTGGGATAAGAAGCTTTGACTTTTATGTCTTTCCCTGATAGTAAGCATTGTTCTTCCTCATCTGAAAGGATGGAAGAAGATATCTGTTCACCAAGGAAGTAATCTTCTATAGTTTTATTTTTTTTCCCTTTTTTGGGCATTCCCAACCAGTTACTTGACTTTTGGGTCCTTTGCAAGAGTAGGGTATACTCTGTGGATCTTTAAGATCTCAGTTCCTCCAAGGTGACACAGTTAAGCGTGTACACTGGTTTGGGAGCAACCAGAAACTTTTGTGCCCAGAATCTGTGAGTTTCTTCTCCACAACCACCTGGCCTCCAGTTCCACCAAGGCAGCACTGGAGGCCAAGATTCAGATAAGCTGCTCAATTCCTCCAGGAGCATTAGGTGGGGGCAGGGCTGCCACACAGGGCTGAGGTAAGGATCAGCTGCTCAGTGCCCCCAGGGGTTTTACAATCCAGCAATGGATGCAGGCTGCTGTGGGAGCTGCTGTGGGAGCTGCTGCTGCCCAATGAGGCCTCTGGTGCTGCCAGCTGCCTGAGGCCCAAGCTATGGGAAAACCCTGCTTTCTTCTCAACCAGCTGAAAAAACCCTCTCATTGACTTTTGTGTGTTTTTACTCTGCCATCTTTGCTCTGCTCCTTCACAATAAGTAATTTCTATTTTTTTTAAATTTTTTTTTATTTATTTCACTTTTAACATTCATTTTCACAGAATTTTTGGGCTCCAAATTTTCTCCCCCCTTGTCCCCTCCCCCCACCCCAAAACACTGAGCATTCTAATTGCCCCCATCTCCACTCCGCTCTTTTCTCCATCATTCCTCTCTGCCCTTGTCTCCATCCTCTCCTCTGTCCTGTTGGGCCAAAGAACTTTCTATACCCCTTTACCTGTATTTCTTAATTCCTAGCGGCAAGAACAGTACTTGACAGTTATTCCTAAAACTTTGAGTTGCAACTTCTTTTCCTCCCTCCCTCCCCACCCCCTCCCTTTGGAAGGCAAGCAATTCAATATAGGCCAAATCTGTGTAGTTTTGCAAATGACTTCCATAATAGTCGTGTTATGTAAGACTAACTATATTTCCCTCCTTCCTATCCTGGTTCCAATTACTTCTATTCTCTCTTTTGATCCTGTCCCTCCCTGTGAGTGTCGACCTCAAATTGTACCCTCCTCCCCATGCCCTCCTTTCCATCGTCCCCCCCACCCTGTTTATCTCCTTGTCCCCCACCTTCCTGTATTGTAAGATAGGTTTTCATACCAAAATGAGTGTGCATTTTATTCCTTCCTTTAGTGGATTGTGATGAGAGTAAACTTCATGTTTTTCTCTCCCCTCCCCTCTTTTTCCCCAAACTAAAAAAAATCTTTTGCTTGCCTCTTTTATGAGAGATAATTTGCCCCATTCCATTTCTCCCTTTCTCCTCCCATATATTTCTCTTTCACTGCTTGATTTCATTTTTTTTTTTTTAAGATATGATCCCATCCTATTCAATTCACTCTGCGCACTCTGTCTCTATGAGTGTGTGCATGTGTGTGTGTGTAATCCCACCAAGTACCCAGATACTGAATAGTTTCAAGAGTTACTAATATTGTCTTTCCATGTAGGGATGTAAACAGTTCAACTTTTATAAGTCCCTTATGACTTCTCTTTGCTGTTTACCTTTTCATGCTTCTCTTCATTCTTGTGTTTGAAAGTCAGATTTTCTTTTCAGCTCTGGTCTTTTCATCAAGAATGCTTGAAAGTCCTCTATTTCATTGAAAAACCAATTTTTCCCCTGAAGTATTATACTCAGTTTTGCTGGGTAGGTGATTCTTGGTTTTAGTCCTAATTCCTTTGACTTCTGGAATATCCTATTCCATGCCCTTCGATCCCTTAATGTAGAAGCTGCTGGATCTTGTGTTATCCTGATTGTATTTCCACAGTACCTGAATTGTTTCTTTCTAGCTGCTTGCAATATTTTCTCCTTGACCTGGGAATTCTGGAATTTGGCCACAATATTCCTAGGAGTTTCTCTTTTTGGATCTTTTTCAGGTGGTGATCGGTGGATTCTTTCAATATTTATTTTGCCTTCTGGTTCTAGAATCTCAGGGCAGTTTTCCTTGATAATTTCATGAAAGATGATGTCTAGGCTCTTTTTTTGATCATGGCTTTCAAGTAGGCCCATAATTTTTAAATTGTCTCTCCTGGATCTATTCTCCAGGTCAGTTGTTTTTCCAATGAGATATTTCACATGATCTTCCATTTTTTCATTCTTTTGGTTTTGTTTTGTGATTTCTTGGTTTCTCATCAAGTCATTAGCCTCCATCTGTTCCATTCTAATTTTGAAAGAACTATTTCCTTCAGTGAGCTTTTGAATCTCCTTTTCCATTTGGCTAATTCTGCTTTTGAAAGCATTCTTCTCCTCATTGGCTTCTTGAACCTCCTTTGCCAATTGAGTTAGCCTATTTTTCAGGGTGTTATTTTCTTCCACATTTTTTTGGGTCTCCTTTAGCAGGGTGCTGATTTGTTGTTCATACTTTGCTTGCAAGTCTTTTATTGCTCTTCCCAGTTTTTCCTGATCATTATCATGATTTTGAAAATTGTTTGGGCTCTTTAAGACCTTTTCCCAGAACCGATCCCATTGAGTGGGCTGGGATGTAGAAGCACTGACTTCTGTGTCTTCCCCTGATGGTGAGCACCGCTCTTCCTCATCAGAAGGGAGGGGAGGAGAAACCTGCTCACCAAGAAAGTAACCTTCTATAGTCTTGGTTTTTTTCCCTTTTCTGGGCATTTTCCCAGCCAGTGACTTGAGCTCTGAATATTCTCCTCACACCCACCTCGCCTCCGGATCCTCCCAGCCAGCACTTGGGGTCTCAGGCTCAAATGCTGCTTCCCAGCCTCAGTGCTTTGGGTGGGGGCAGGGCTGCTGTTCAGTGTGAGATTATGTTCAGGTGCTCAGGTTGGGGCAGGGCTGCCTCACGGGCTCAGTTCCCTCAGGGGGTTTATGTGGAGACCTTCAACAATGGATCCGGGCTCCTGCCTGCTTGGGGAGCCTTGGTCTGCTCCTGCCTCCACTGTTGCCTCCCGAGGGGGCCTGAGTATGGGGGCACCCCACTCCCCTCTCGACCCACCAAAGAGACCTTCTCACCTACCCCTGTCACCTGTGGGTGGAGGGACCTGCGCGGCCGCTGTATATCCAGTCCCTGAAGTTATCTTGGATCTTCTCCTCTTGGTGCCGGGGCCTCGGCAGGGCTGGGCTGGGCTTCGCGTCCGCAGCGAGCCGGACCTTTTGCGAGAGGTTTGCAGATCCCTCTGGAACAGAAATCTCCTTCGCTCCACTATTATGTGGCTTCTCCTGCTCCTGAATTTATTGGCGACTCTTTACTACAGATATTTCATGGGCTGTGGGTTCAGAGCTAGCGTATTTGTGTGTTTCTACTCCGCCATCTTGGCTCCGCCCCACAATAAGTAATTTCTTAAAAAAAAGTTTGCTTAAAATTTGTAGTATGGGGTCAGTATTTTCTATAGTTAATAATCATGCACAGGTGAGTATTTAATTTTTTACTTTGTACCTTCTCTTAGTGCTTAGTACAGTGCGTAGATAAGTATTTAGTGAATGTTTGCTAACTGATTGATTGGTAGATGACAGAAACATAGTAAATATTTTAATATAGGCCACTAGTCATAAGGAATGTTGATTGCCTTGACATATATTGCTTTAAATTGAGACCATGGAAAAGTAGTTATAGCTTATTATTTTGGCTAACTTAGGAACTCAAGAAATTTTAAAAATACAAAAGATTAAGCAACTAATCAACATACATTTAGGATTTACAATGTTTCTACCACTAAATATAAAAACATAGTTATTTTTACAATTTAATCATCTCACAAAATCATGGTATATTTGACCTTAATTTTATTGTTTGAAGCTTTATTCACTTCTAACTCTTGCATTCATTGATATATTTAGTATCTGTTATTATTCTTATCAATTTTTTTCTTCAAGGCTTTTGAGCTATGTTCTCTCTGAATCAGCTTAGAGAGTCCACTAGATATAAACAAAATTTCGCATTCCCTTAATTACCTCATAGGGTATTTTGCTGTCTTTTCTTAAACAGATTGATAACAAAGGAAATCACCTGTTAGTTCATGAAGAATCTTCAATTAACACACCTGCTGTTGGTGCAGCCCATGTTATCAAGAGATATACTGCTCGTGCTCCTGATGAATTGTCTTTAGAGGTAATAATTGAATATGGAAGCAAGTGAAATTCTCAAATACTGAAGTAGGAAATATTAATTTTTTCATTGCTTGATGTTAATGACAATTATTTTGATCCTTTGGTTGTGACTTAATTTTTGGGTGAAATAATCTGAACTTTCACTTTGTACAATTTAACCCCCCCATTTTAGAGCCGGATGGAGACAAAACTTGTATTATAAAAATTCCAAGAATGTTAGCAAGTGTGTTTTTCCCTTCAGTTATGAATAAGTCAAAAATGATTCTAATCTGTGTCTATATATAAAACATATATGTATCTATATGTTTATAGATACATATATATTTACAGAGATAGGGGTGTGTGTGTGTGTAGACACACAAATATGTTAATTTAAATTCTGGCTCTGTCACTTGATATCTATATGACCTTGGGAAAGTCTTTTAATCTTTTTGGTCTTCATTTGTAAAATTAAGGTGATTTGTAAAATGAGATGATCAAACTAGACTTTCAATGTCTCCTTTAGCCCTAAATCTATGAATTTATGGTTATTAGTTTTAGTATTTCAGACTATTATTTAACTGTGTTGTTTTTATCATGGAATAAATTTACTTTTGATTTTTAATCAATAAATGACATGCTATTAAAAATAAATGTAAAGATGTGGAATTGTAAACTTTTATATCAGTGTAAAACTTGAAGTAAATTCTGTTATTATTCATTATTGGGGCAAGTCAACTGTTTCAATATTTTGAACTATCAACTTAAAGAAGAAATAAATAATAGTATATTATACTTGGTTTACTGATTGGTTGGCCAGTAGGGGTCTCTTCATGTTGAAAAATTAAATATTTAGTGCTGAATTTACAAGTTAATCACTTGAAAAGAGCACTGATTTGGAGTCAGAAGTCCTGGCTCCACCTTACTAGGTGTGGGGCCCTTAAGAAGTCATTTTCCTTATCTTCAAAATTGGGATAGTTACGGTGATTAAACAAGATATGTGTGTAAACAGTTAGTAACCCCAAACATCATCTGAATGTAAATTGTTAAAGTGCTATTAGCAAAAATAAATCTGATCTTGGTACCTTACTTGTCACTTTGCTTGAACCATATTGAAAACAAAAGATGACTCTATGCCAGGGACAAAATCTAAAATTCAGAGTAACTCTTGAATATGACCTTCTATGATCACTTGATCAATGCAAAACTTGAGTAAAATTCTTTCAGCCCATTTAGCCAATTGTTGACGTCTTTTTATGCAGCCAGTACAAAGATGCATTTTGTAGGAAACAGAACTCCAGTAAGTTTTGGTATCCTTTAAAGGGAGATTTTCTTTAAAGGATAGTAATCAGAGCAGGGAAATGATACTTTTCTTCATTCAAATGCTTAGGTTCAAATTCTAACCACAGCAGTAGTTATGCATTTGATTTCCTTCAATTTTTATTTCATAGGTGGGAGACATTGTATCAGTTATTGACATGCCACCAAAAGTATTGAGCACATGGTGGAGAGGAAAGCATGGATTTCAGGTAGGTGTTGGAAAGTTCAGGAAAAATTTCTTCTTTAAAGTTCTTGAGAAGGAGGGGGTGGAGATAAATCACTACCATAACATTTTGTACTATAATGCGCTTCTATTAGCAAATCAGATATCTTCAAACAACATGCTTTGGTATCTGAAATTTTCTTAGCTATAGGTAGAAATAATATAGAAGATACAGAGACATATGTAATCCAGGACTTGAAATCCATACTAGGGTACTCTTACCTTCTACTTTTTCTAAGAGAGGCAAGCTCTGACATCTTGTCCCTTACAGTCCATCTTGATTTTATGTTCCCTGTCTAGTTATGAAGGGACTGTATACAGTTCAAATGCAGTTCGCCTATACCCCACCTCACTTGACTGTTTAAACCCTAGCTAAGAGTGTGGTGTGGTTAAAAACAGCATCACAGACTTTGCATTGGAAGAAACTTTAGAGGTGGCCATCTCATTCAACATTTCATAAAAATGGACATCAGTCTATCATTTTAAAACTTCAGAGAATGAACTCGCTATGTCCCACGGCAGCCATTTACACTTCTGGAAAGCTTTTAGTGTTATCAACTTGCCTTACATTCAGCCCAGATCTACCTTTCTTAGAATATAATACAGGAACCTAAATTCCAAGATGGAAAAGATGTTAAAGTCATTAAACCCAACTCCTTAATTTGACAGATGAGAAAACTAAGACCCAGGGAGATTAAGTAACTTGCCCAGATTGTCAGGTAGCTACTAATTTTCTAAGACAGGATTCAAACCCAAATTTTCCTGAGTACACGCCTAACATTCTGTAAACTCAAATATGTCCTTTGTTCTGCATTCAGAAGCCAAGAACAAGTCTAAATTCCTTTCTGCTTGATAATTTTCAAACATTTAAAGTTAACTATTGTGTCCTCCTCAGTCTCCTTAAATACTTCAGTGGATTCAAGATCTCATCAATATGGGCACCACCTCCAAAGGTTCAAACCATAGTTACCTTGCCCTGTGTTATTCTTTTCCATGTTCCTTTAAATCCTGCACAAAAGATTGATACTTTGCATTAGAGGTTTTCTTTTTGATCTTTCAACATTTCTTGAGTACCAGTGCAATACTCAGTTGTCCATCTGTTATCTTTCACTCTTGCTATATGAGTAGCCTATTTACTTTTCAAATTAAATGTTTCCCCAGTTTTTTACACTACTCCATGTGTAGAGGTTATCATTGGCAATATTCTATAGTCTACATTTTCCCACTGTACATTTCTCCTTTGCTCTTTGGGACACTCACAATTTTATACCTTGGAGATTATAATTTACAACCATATAGCATTACCAAGAGAATATTGCTGGCTTTTTAAAAATACATTTTTTGTGTCCAGGATCAAATTGGAATCGTTGAAAGCACTGTGCTGTTGTTCAGTCTCTTCGTCCTGTTCAATTCTGGGTCCACCTCAGCGTATCTGTAGTGCCTGTCCAGGATATATGTGCTAATGTATTAATGTAGTGTCCTGCCCATTTAGCTGCACATCTTTGTCTTAGCAGAAGGCATGCTTTATTTAAAGTATTACAGTTTTTAAAGGGAGATGTTAAAAGGTCTTTTACACTTATTCCTATTAAACTTTAACTTGTTAGATTCATCTCACCATTCTGGATCTTTTATGATTCTGATTGTCACCTAATATGTTCAGTATGGCTTCAGAGGAGAAAGTGAGACTGGCGACTTTGCACAGCCCTCTCTCACTAAAATTCAGTTCACTTGCATGTCCTGGCATCACCTCCCTGATGTCATGGTTGTCTTTGAGAATGAAGGCCAAGCAGCAGCAACAACAACATGTTCACTATCATCCTCAGCTTTGTGTCATATGTCAATTGGGTAACGTCTTTATTTAAGTCATTGATGATAATAATGAATAGCAGTAGGCCTAGAACAGATTCCTCTGGCAGTCACTGGAGTCTTATCTCCATGTTGATATTCATTGAAAACTCTTCTTTGGGTTTGGTCATTCATCCAGTTCATAACTGTATTATTATACATCCCACATCTTTGTATCATAATGTCGAATGTTTTGCCAAAGTCCATGAGAGCTAGGCTTATACCCTGTTATACTTGAAAGGCCTCTCCATCCTCCTTCTTAACTCCTACTGCTACCATAGATTCATATTGACAAGATTAGAATTTCAGCCCACCCTATCCACTTCCAGAAATTTTGTTAAAAGAAGCTTTGCTCTTAGAAGATGAATTAACCTGGAATATTATGTTATATTAATACTGTGCAAGCATGTCTTGAAGTACATTCATATTTAATTCTTTTCATCTTACGAATCATAAAGGTGGATACACTTGTGATTCCTTGTTACTGAGGAATAAATTAACACACGTGGTTTTCCTTCTCTCCCTTAGTTAATAGTTTTCATTAACATTAATGTGAGTACACTTTCCTTTTTGAGATCCATTTCAGGGCCCAGTCTCAGGATTGAGATCCAAGTCAGGAAGGCTGATTTAGTTTTGTTGGGTTTTTTTTGTTCTTGTTCTTTTGTTTTGTTTAGAAACATAAAAAGGCATTTTTGCTATTTGATATAGCCTAAATACTTATATATACAATTTTCAGAATAATAGTAAGGCTACTTAGGTCTTGTTATTTCTAATCACCATGTTGTGACATTATTAATAAGCATTACTTCAGAGACACAAATTTGCAATTTAAAAACTGGTGTGTAGAGGGATTTTTTTTTTAATTTGGCACAAGAACCTACCCCCCAGCCCATAGTACCATTTGACATAACAGTTTAATAAGATCTTTATGAAAATATCAGTGGAAGATCCTCTGAAAACCCTGTGAAACCCCATTATATTGCCTATGGCTTGTTGTGTCTTAATCACAAATTAATATAAATTTACTTGTTTATAATATAAAACTATCAGTTATAACTATTCTGATTATATTGTTGAATTTGAACTTTGTGGGGGGATCCCAACTTGTGTTTTCATATGTGTAGAGAATTTCCGATATGGAGATTCCTTTAACATAATAAACATCTGTAACTTTGCTTTAGCATAGTCTTGAAAAGTTACTAAGTTAAATGACATGCTCATGGTCACAAACCTAGAGACAAGACTTTAATCCAGTTATCCCTGCTTAGTAATGGCCCTTTATCCACATTACTTCTCTGAAATTCAGCATTTCTCCATTTATTATTTTTTTTTTAACAGAGAAGGCCATCCATTTAAAAAAAAAGCCCTGTGGATATTGAAAATCCATCTAAAATCTTCCCTTAATGGTGAGCAAACCCCTCCTCCAGTCATACCTTCCCCATCCAGTAATTCTGAACCCCCTCAGCCATCATTCATGTCCTCTTCCCCATCTCATTCCCCGTCTCATGCAAATCAAAGTCAACTGCAGGTCATGTCATCATCTTGATGCCATGCTCCTCTTTGAGAACGAAGAACAAACACAACAACAACAGCAACAACTTGTCACCTCAACACCACCTGCTACCTCCATATCCCACTCCAAAGCTACTCACTTACTCCACAGTACTTTCAAGAATACCTTCTCCATAGGTGACAAACTTGCTTTCATCTTAAATCCTTTCCTTTCTCACACCTTCCATCTTCTGGCAGTCACTGAGACAAGCTTCCCTGCTAATAACATAGTATCCCTGGCAACTCTTTCTCAGCACTGGCTGCATTTACACTCCTTCCTCCTGGATTCATTGGTTGAGGTAGGGGAATTGGAATATTACTTGTTCCCCATTTCTGCTACCAGGTTCTCCCTCTACCAACATCTCTCAGTAAACTTTCTTCCTTTGAGGTTCATTCAGTCTATATCTATCACTCAATCAAAATTGTTGTAACCTTTTGTCTACCAACAAACAGACACTACCCTTCTTTCTCAGTGAGTTCATTGACTAACTTAAAATCTTACTCTCCTTTATTCAACTCTCACCTTATCCTGGAGGACTTCCAAATACATATTGATACTCTTTCAGACATCCTAACCTTGCAGTTTACTAATTTTATCAATTTCCCATGACCTATTTCTCCATGCCACCTCAGCTTTATACTCTGGATCTTTTCATCACTCACAAACACACCACCATCATGCTCAGAAATTCTGAAATTCCCTGATTGTGGTCTATTGGCTTTTCACTTCTCTCTCTTTTCCCATGCTAAATCATACTCTTCTTCCATATCATGACCTCTGATTCCTCAAACCCTCACTTCTCTCTCAAGTCTGTTACCCCTATACTAATCACTCTCCTTTCCCTATTCTGACTCCTTCGTGAACTAGTTTAGTTTAACACTGTCCTCTTCTTTTGTGTCCCTGTGCCCCTTGTCACATTGCTGATTATATCCTGCCAAACTTCAGCTTTGGATCACTGCTATCATCTGTTGCTTTCACTGCTATACATGAATTGCTGAATGAAAGTGGAGAACCTTGTGCAACTCTTCTGACTGGGTCTGCTACAGATCTATATTATATCATTTCAACTGAACCTTCACTGATACTGGGACAATCCTACATCTCCTTTGTCAACACACTATCTCACTCTCCACAGTGGCTCTTTCAAATTTTTTCTTCACTCCTCAAATCTCTTATGATTCCCTTTCCCCCACCCTCTCAGCTGAGAACCTTGTCTCCTATTTTACTAAAAGTATTGAAGCCATGTGCCAAGAAGGCCTCTTTTTTCCTCCTCTTCATCTCATTACCCATATGCTCTCTGTCTCTATCTCTTCCCCTTTCATATCAGTTTACTATGAAAAGATGATTCTTCTCCTTGCCAAGGCTAAACCTTCTACATGCAGGAGTGATCCCATTTTATCCCATCTTCTCCTCCAACAGATTGGCCCTTCTATTACCCCCACTTTCTCTTTACTTTCTCCTTATCTACTGACTGTTTCCCTATTGCTTATAAATGTATCCCCATCAAAAACCTCTCACATGATCCATCCATCCCTGGAATGGTAAGGAAGGAATGGCTAAACTCCTTGAAAATGATTTCTACAAGAGGCATCTCAGTTTCCTTTTACTTTCTTCATAACTCTATAATCTATCCTCCAAGTGCATCATTCTAACAAAACTGTTCTCTCCAAAGTTACTTATGCTTTATGAACTACCAGATCAGATGTACTGTTTCAGTTGTCATGCTTTTTGACTTCTCTTGCAGCCTTTGACACTGCTACCCTCTTCTCCTTGATACTCTTTTCTTTAGGTTTTCATGACACTTCTCTCTCCTGGTTTTCTTTCCACCTATCTGACTGCTGCTTCCCAGTGCTGGATCTTTGTGTTTCATACTCGCTAATGATGGATGTCCCACAGGGATTATCTTAGGCTCTCCTCTCTTTTCCCTCTCTACAATTTCACTTGGTAATCTCACTAACTCTCATGGATTTAATTACCATCCCTGTGCCCACTGACATTCTCAAATGTACTTATCCAGCCCTAACTAACCTCTATGACGACCTCCAGCCTTACATCTCTAACCTATTTGGTAGCCCAAACTGGATGTCCCATAAAAAATACTAAAATTAAAATTTAAAAATATTAAACTCATCATATTTGAAACTGTTCTCACTTTTCTTCTCCAAATCTTCTTCTCTACCAAATTTTGGTGTTTCTCTTGAGAGCACTACCATCTTCCCTGTCCTTCAGGCTTCCAAACCAGGTGTTAACCTTGATTCCTCACTATCTCTCGTCTTGCATAGTCAGTCTGTTGCCAAGGTCAGTTGATTTTACCTTTGCACTATCTCTCATATACTCCCCTTTCTCTCCTCTTATACTGCCATGACCCTTCTGCAGACTCTTTTCATTTCATGCTTGGACTTTTCCTATAGCCCATTGGTTGTTCTGCCTACTACAAATCTCTTCTGTCTCTAGTCTGCTCTGCCCTAAGCTGCCAGAGTGATCTTCCTAAAGCACAGGTCTAACTGTGTCACAGCCTGTTCCATGACTCCCTATTACTTCCAGGATCAATTATAAAATTCTGTTTGGCATTCAGAGCCCTTTATAATTTAACTCTCCATGCTCACCTTTCTTTTCTTCTTAGACATTCCATCCCTTGACACACTCTAAAGTCTAGTAACATTGACTTATTCATTGTTCCTTGAACAAGAAACTTCATGTGCAAACTCAGGTATTTTTACTGGTATTTTTACTTCCCATTCTTGGAATTTTCTCTTTCCTCATCTCAGCATCCTGGATTTACTGGCTTCCTTTAACTCCCTTCTAATCTACTTTACAAAACATAACTGTCATAATCCCTCTCAATTCTGGTACCTTCCCTTGGTTCATTATTTCCAATTTATCCTTTATATATAGTTTGTTTATACGTATTTATTTGCCTGGTGTCTTCTTAATTAGATTGTGAGCTTCCGGAGAACCTTTTACCTTCCTTTGTATCTCCAACACTTTTAACAGTGTCTGGCATATAGTAGGTAATCAATGTATATTGAACAACTGATTGACTGAACTAGCTCTCTGGCCGGTGGCAAGCTTTTTACCTCTCTCAGCCTCAGGTAAATTTCCAAGATTTTAATAATAGTACAATTGAAATATGCAATTCTAGGATTTTTCACAATGAAGAAATCATAGATCTTTGACATATTGATACATACCTAAGCATAAGTCCTTAATTAATGGTGATAAGAGACAGTTAAGAATATTTTTTTGGTGATGACAAAGGAAATGTCAAAGTAGGATGAAAATGTTTTATGCCCACATCTTATAGGAGCATAAGCCATATGTAGGTAATTAGAATTTGGTTATGGATGACAGCCACTCTGGTATGTGTTTTATAATTGAGACACCAGTATAAAGATTTATCAGTCACTGAATGTTAATGTATAGTTAATGTGGTAATAGTAGATATCTTTGGAAGTTCATAAGCTCAGGCACAAGTCTTAGGAATGATAAGGTCAAATTTCCAGCGGAATTCAAGACTTTAAAATATATATTATCCGTCTCTTGATTACTGATCCTGTACATTGTTGGTAACTCATTCTGGAAGAACCATGGCCAGACTGCTAAGAAAGCATGACATCTGTATCTATTTTTATTGCTTGCTATTTAAGTTCTCTTTTTAGCAGTTTTCACACTTATATAAGGAGCAAAGCATTATTCTGATACTTCTTAGGAATGCTATAAAAATGAATAAGATGAATTCTACTATATATTGACCTTCAGTGCAGGAAGCAGTATTATTAAATTTTGCATTTTTATCAGAATAGACTGCATGTCAGAAAAAAACCTATTTAGTCACATTAGCTGTATTGTTATAACTATATATAAAATTAATTTAAACACATTTAAAAATCCAAGTGATTTTTAGAGGAGAAAAATTAAATTGATTAATTATATATATGCATGCATGTGTTATGTAAGTATGTGTATATATACATATACATTAAATAGGAAATAAATTTATGTAGCTGAAAGACTTTTATATCTTCATTGTTTGTCTGAAGCAGCTTGAATGAAGGATGCTTGCATCAATAAACCCTTTCTTCATTGTATAGATGTGCTTATTTTTCTGTAGTGCAGGTGCTTCTGAAAAATTACAAAGGTAAATTGAATTATTGAAAATAATTATATTTGCATATTTGATGTTAGAGATCATATTTACATAGCTTTTAAGTTTTACAGGATATTTGATATACGTTATCTGATTTGAACTTCATAACTTTATGGGGTAGGAACTCTTGTTACCCTCATTTTATAGATAAGCAAACTAAGGTTTGATGAGATTTAGTGACTTGCTTAGAGTCACATAGACAGCAAGTTTATGAGACAGGGTTTATACCCTGGTCTTCATGACTTCAAGCCCAGCATTTTATCCATTATATGAAGCTGACTCACATGACATTCAAAATGTCCCATTATCATTGTCATAATGGTTATTATTATTTCATTTTTCATCATTATTAGTATTAGGTGAAAATGGTTTTTGAGTAACAACTTAATATCTTGCTGTAATTTTTTTGATATTTAATGTTCTACAGATGTCCTCTGTAGGCTTTCAGTACTACTGCAGGAGCAGGCAGGATAATAGGAATTATGTTTATCTCATTTTATTGCCACTTAATTTTGAACTCTTCTATTATGTCTTTGTGTTTTGAAAGTTTTCTCGTACATGTATCTTGGAGATTGAGTTTTTGATGGAGAGGCATTTATTTAAAATGTTAGTAATTTTTTATGGATCAGTGTTATGTTCAGTAATTGAGGATGATAGTTTTGTGTGTGATAGTGATACAGGTCCAGTACAATTTATTGATGGATTTCTCTAGAATATTTGGAGATCTGTATTGGCAATATGATGTCTTGTTATGGGTCTGATTTTACAAAAGAACTGTGTTTTGGGGTATAGTCTACCCAAATGACTGAAATAAGGCTTGAAATAATTTAGAAATTCACTTAATTCTAAACCTTACATTGTTATTACTCTTAGAGATCTAAACTTATTGTTATTTTTATTATTGGTCTGCCAACATTGAACTTAAGGGAATTATACTCTAAGGGAATTCTATAAGTGAATTTATGAAGGAACACCCATCCCCCTAAACTTATGTATTTTATTTTTAAAAATATATTTATATTAAATTATTTATATATCATAGATAATAATTTATATTAAATAATATAAATATTAATAATATAACATGTAGCAATTTACATTTTAAAAAATATTGGTATAAGAAATAGGAAACTCAGTATAAGAAATAGTCCTAGCTTTGTAACTTGTGTTGTGTTTTTTACCTTAGAAAAGTTGCTTAAGTTGCTTAATCCAAGCCTTGATTTACACATTCACAAAATGAGGGAGTTAAAATACAGATTTTCTTTAAACAAGGACATATCTATTCTCTCTTTATTCATATATTTTCAGATACAGTTCTGAAATGCATGAAATATCCCACTTTGGAATTTATACAGAATTTTTTAGTTATCAGAAGCTTGTGAATTTGTGGGAGATTTGGGCCTCTTACTACTTCTTGCCTTCTTACCAGTTAGAAAATCTGCTGTTAGTTACTGCATAAACAGAGAAGGAAAAGGTGAGACATAAAATGGCTTTAAAATTTTTCTTCTTGTTAAGAGCTTTCATTTTAAGAAGAAAAAAAATATTTTGGAGTACAGAAGATCTAAATGACTGAAGGCAAGAAATCTTGTCTTTAAACAATCTTCAAATGTGCTAAAAGAATTCCAAACTAAAATAATTAGTAAACTGATACAAATTCACCCTAAGAAATCAAGTGTATCCCCTGAATTTATTGATGTTGTGAGCCCATGTGACTATCTTGTTTCTATTCTTGCTGTCAACTGGCTTTTCTCACTCTTTCCACTGTTCCTACCAAAACTCTGGCATAAGTGAATGTCTGATAGAGATCAACACTTCTTTAGGCTCTACCATGAACAAGAGATTTATCCATGAAGACAGAATGACTGGTTGGCTCTATTCACTTAAAATAATTCTGTGAATATTTTTCTTTTCCAAAAGTTTTGTGAGTGGGAAGTGCAACATGATTTCAGCTACAGAAATAAACATTTTACTCTGAAATTTAGTATCTTCCTTGTGTTCTGAGGGAATATATTAAGACTTGTACCTTTATTTTAGGGCTTTTATCATTTTGTTTTAATTAGCTTTCAAAATATTTTTTCAGAAAGTTCAAAAATTATAGAACAAACATTGTCAGATATGTGTGCACATTCCTAAGCCAATGTGAATACTATTGACATAACTCCTCCGAATTCTTTATATTTTTAGATAAAAGACAAAATAAAATGAAAATAATTTCTTGTCTAATTTTTATAGTCACCTATGTGTTATTTAGATTCTAGTAACTGAGATATCTCTGCTCATTGCTATTCTTCCTTTAACCTTCTTCTTTCTACTACATAAATCAAAAAGGAAGGAGAAATGAGCAGTTTGTGGCATTTTATTGGGTCTCTGGCTAAAGTGAAAATTGGAGAGGGGAAGAGAATAAATCTAAATGAAGATGAAGTATAGATTGTCAATTATGGATTGTCTTCCTTTGCTCTCTCCATCATAATAATTGAGAGTTAACTTATTAATAATATGGACAGAAATTTCTTTGTGGGCAATAAAATTCTGTTCTTTTTATGTGTTTAACATAGTTCTATAAAAGATCTGATTTGTGGGCTACTTCATCTGGGAGATGTAATATAACACAGTGGAAACATAACTAGACTTGGTTGGAATCAGGAGATGTGAATCCTTGTTCTGCTACAGACTAGCTGTACATCCTTGGGCAAATCATTTAACCTCTCTACAATTCACTTTCTTCCTCTGAAAAATAAGACAATTGGATTAGATTATCAGCAGAGGGATGGTACCAGCATTAAGGGGATTGGGATAGGCTTCTTATAGAAGGTGAGATTTTAGCTGAGACTTGAAGGAAGTTATGTAAGCCATGAGGCAGAGATGAAGAGGGAGACTATGAAGGCATGTATATAATCAACAAAAAATTCACAGTGTGATACTTTATGTAAGGAGCAGCAAATAGGTTAGTGTCATAAGATCAAAGAGTACCTGGGGAAAAGTTAAGAGATGCCAAGGTTATGAAGGCATTGAATGCCAAACTGAGGATTTTATATCAAGTATTGGAGGTAATAGGGAGTCACGGAGTTGATAGCATAGGTGTGTGATATGGTCAGACTTGTATTTTAGGAAGATCTGTTTGACAAGTTGAGTGAAGGGTAGACTGCAATGGGGGGAGACTTAAGGCAGGGAAACCAACCAGAAAGCTATTCCAGTAGTCTGGGCATGAGGTGATGAGGTGATGGGGTTGTGCCAGCGTCAGAGACAAAGGAAAAATGTTAAAAGGTAAAATCAACAGAATTTGGATACAAATTGAATATCAGATGTGAGAGAGTTTGAGGAACTGAAGATGATACCTGAGTTGTTAGCCTGACTGACTGGGAGGATGGTGGTATCCTCAGTAGCAATAAGGAAGTTTGGAAAAGAGGAGGGTTTGGAGGAGCAGAGAATGATTTCTGTTTTGGACATGCTGAATTTAAGATGTCTACTGGATATACAGTTTAAGGTGTTGAATAGGCAATTAGAGATGCAGATTTGGAGGTTAGGAGAGAGGTTGGGCTCTATAAGTAGATTTAGGGGTCAGCAAAGAACTTTTAATTGAATCTAGGGGAGTTGGTGAGATCACTAAATAAAATAGTATAAAAGAAGAAGAGACCTCAGACAGAACCATGTGGGATAGCTACAGTTAGTGGGTATAACTTGGTTGAAGATACAGCAAAGAAGACTGAGAAGGAGCAGTTAGATAATAGGTAGGAAAACTAGGTGAGAATAGTGTCATGAAATTTTAGAGAGAAAAGAGTATCAAGGAGAAGAGAATGATAGATAGTCTCTGAGCCTACAGAATGGTCAAGAAGGGTGATGGAGAAAAGGCCATTAGATTTGATAGTTGAGAACGTTGCTAATTTTGGACTGTTGAATAGTTAGGTCAAAAGCCCTATTGCTGAGAGTTAAGAAGAGAGTGAGAAGAAGGAAAGAGGAAGGATTGATTGTAGATGGCCTTCTTATGGAATTTAGCCACAAAGAGGGTGAGAGGTAAGCAGTGATATCTAACAGGAATGGATGAATTAAGTGAGGGTTTTTTGAAGAAGAAAGCGACGTCAGTATATTTGTAAGAATGAGGGATGCATAGAGAGATTGAACATATGAGAGAGTACAGTGTACTGGGAGAGCCAGAATAGGATGGAAGTACTTGGGCACTTACAGAAGTCTTGTTTTTGCAATGAGGAAGGCCAACTCTTCATGTGCGATGAATGAAAGAGGATGTAGTGGCTGACGGCATCTGAATGATGTAAAATAAAGAGGAGGGGGAAAGAGGGAGCTTTCAGTGGAAAGCCTTATTTTTTTTAAGTGAAAAAGAAAGCAGTTGTCAGTGTTCTAAACTAACAGTATGGAAGTAGAGGGAGCTATCAGAAATTTGAGGAGGGATCAAAAAGATTTGTAGAAGCTATTGTGGTGAGTTGGATAGTGAGTGAAATGTACAAGGATTGCCCTGCTGCACTGGGAATGCAAGTGGGAATAGATAAAGAATTTGTAGTACCAGTCAGCACAGATTAGTGTAATTATATTCATGTAGTTTCTGGGTTTATCTTCTCAGATAAGACTCCCAAGAATTTCGTATTGTTTTCAGTTATTTTAAATGGAATTTCTCTTTCTGTTTCTTGCTGCTGGACTTTGTTGGTAGTACATAGAAATGCTGATGACTTATATGAGCTTATTTTATATCCTGCAACTTTGCTAAAGTTAATGATTTCAATTAGTTTTTTTAGTTAATTTTCTAGAATGCCATCATGTCAAAGAGTGATGGTTTTGTTTCCTTTTTGCCTAATTTAATTCTTTCAATTTCATTTTCTTCTCTTATTACTAAAGCCAACATTTCTAGAACAATATTGAATAGTGGTGCTGATGGGCATCCTTGCTTCACCACTGATCTTTTTGAAAGAGCTTCTGGCTTACCCCAGTTACAGATAATGCCTAGTGATGGTTTTGATCGATACTATTTATTTTAAGAAAGGATCCATTTGTTCTTATGCTTTCTAATATTTTTAACAAGAATGAGTGTTGTGTTTTCTCAGAAGCCTTTTCTGCATCTCTTGACATAATCATTTGATTTTGTTGTTTTTGTTACTGATATGATCAGTTATGCTGATAGTTTTCTTAATATTGGACTAGCTCTGCATTCCTGGTATAAATCTCAACTGGTCATAGTGTATGATCTTTGTGATATATTGCTGTAATCTCCTTGCTAGTATTTATTTAATTTTTTTGCAAGAGTATTCATTAGGGAAATTGGTCTCTGGTTTTCTTTCTCTGCTTTTACTCTTCTTGGCCTAGGTATCTGCACCATATGTATGGTGTAGTTGAGTAGGACTCCTTTGCCTGTTGTTCTGAATAGTTACAATATTGAAATTAATTGTTCTTTAAATGTTTGGTAGAATTCTTTTGTGTTTCCCTCTGTTCCTGGTGTTTTGTTTTGTTTTGTTTTTTTTAGGAAGCTCATTGATGACTGGTTCAATTTCTTTTTCTAAGATTCTGTTAATTCTAATTTCTAATATGTCTGTTAATCTAGGCAACTTATGTTTTTGTAAATATTCATCTGTTTAACTTAAGTTGTTAGATTTATTGGCATATGATTGGGCAAAATAGCTCCTAATAATTGTTTTAATTTCTTCTTCATTGGAAGTTAATTCACTCTTTTCATTTTGTTACTAATCATTTGGTTTTCTTTTTAAAAATATCTAATTAACCATTGGTTTATTTAGTTGATTTTTTTCCTCATAAAACCAGCTCCTCATTTTATTTATTAGTTCAATGATTTTCTTACTTTCAATTTTATTAATATCCCCTTTGATTTTCAGAATTTCTGAACTGGGGATTTTTAATTTGTTCTTTCTGTCTTTTTTAGTTGCATTCCCAATTCATTGGTCTGCCCTTTCTCTAGTTTATTTATGTAAGCATTTAGCAGTACAAATTTTCCCCTGAGTATTTGCTTTGGCTGCATTCCATAAATTTTAGTATGTTGTCTCATTGTTGTCATTCTCTTTGATGAAATTATTGATTGTTTATATGATTTGTTCTTTAGCCCACTCATTCTTTAGAATTCAGTTATTTAGATTTTGGTTAATTTTTAATGTTTCCGCTGCTCTTTATTGAATGCAATTTTTATTGCATTATGATCTGAAAATGATGCATTTAATATTTCTGCTTTTCTGCATTTGGGTCTGAGGATTTTATTCTCTAATACATGGCCAGTGTTCATGCAGGTGCCATGTACCACTGAGAAAAAAGGTATATGTCTTTATATTCCCATTCAGTTTTCTCCAGAGATCTGTCATATATAACTTTTCTGAAATTCTGTTCACCTTAATAATTTTGGTTTAGATTTATCTAATTCTTAGAGGGGAAAGTTGATGTCCTCCACTAGTATAGTTTTACTGTCTATTTCCTCCTGCAACTCATTTAACTTTTTCTTAAGAATTTAAATGTCAAATCATTTGGTACATATATGTTTAGTATTGATTATTATTGTCTGTGGTATGTTTTAGCAAAATTCAGTTTCTCCGCTTATATTTTTTATTCTTTTTTTTGCTTTGTCTGAGATCATGACCTGCTTACCCCTACTTTATTTTTTCATTTCTGCCAAAACACAATAGATTCTGCTTCAGCCCCTGCCTTTACTGTGTTTATCTCTCTACTTCAAATGTGCTTCTTAAAGGCAACAGATTGTAGGATTCTGCCTTTTGATTCACTGTGCTGTCTGCATCTATTTTAAGGGTGAGTTCATCTGAGTCACAATAACAGTTATGATTACTAACTGTATTTCCTCTATACTGCCTTTTCTCCCTCTTTATCTTTCTTTCTCTCTCCATTCACTCTGTATCTCCTCAAAAGTGTTTTGCTTCTGATCACTACCTCTCCCAATCTGCTCTCCCTTCTACTAGTTTCATCCCTCTCTTCTTAATTCCCTCCCCTCCTCCTTTTCTGTAGGATAATATAGATATTTATACCCAACTGAGTATGTATGTTATTTCCTCTTTGAGTCACTTCTGGTGAGACTGAAGTTCAAGTGTTGCCTGCCACTCTTTCATTTTCCTGACCACTATAATGGCCCTTTTGCACCTTTTTTATGTGAGATAATTCACCCCATTCTTTCCCAAACTCTTCCCTCCTTGTGCAGTGCATCCCTCTTTCTCAGCCCTTTATTTTATTTTTTGGATATTATCCCATCATGGTCAGCTCAGACCTGTCCTCTCTCTATTTAAACTCTTTCTAATAATGATAAAGTTCTTAGATGCTAAAAATGTCATCTTCCCACGTAGGAATATAAACAGTTTAACCTTATTGAATTCTTGTGATTTCTCTTTCCTATTTGCCATTTTATGTTTATCATGTATCTTGTATTTGAAAGTCAGTTTTTCTATTCAGCTCTAGTCTTTTCTTCAGGAAAGATTAAATTTCATCAATTTCTTTAAGTATCCATTTTACCCCCCAGAAGGAAATATATTCAGCTTTGCTGGGTACGTGAGTCTTGGTTGCAATGCCAATCTCTTTTGCTTTCTGGAATATCATATTATAGCCCTCTAACCCTTATTGTTGAAGTTGCTAAATCTTGTGTTATCCTGATGGTGACTCCATGATACTTGAATAATTTCTTTCTGGCTGCTTGTAGTATTTTCTCTTTGACTTGGGAGCTCTAGAATTTGACTAATATTCCTGGGATTTTTCATTTTGATATTTCTTTCAGGAAGTGATCAATGAGTTCTTTCAGTTTACATTTTACCCCTGGGTCTATAGCAGGAATTTTTCCTTGATAATTTCTTGGAAGTTGATGTCTAGGCTCTTTCTTTGACCATGGTTTTCAGGTGGTCCAAAAAATTTTAAATTATTACTCTTCAATGTGATTTCCAAGTCACTTGTTTTTCCAATAAGATATATCACATTTTCTTCTATTTTTTTATTCTTTTAATTTTCTGCTGTTGTTTCTTGAGGGTGTAGGATGTGTTCAGGGAGGACCAGTACTTTTGATGTGATGGCTGCCAAACCCTTTTCAGGGTTCTTTCCATGTTTGGTGTCTTCCTGTTCCACCCAACTCTCACCTGTGGCCCCCAGAAGCTGCAGCATGCACAGCCTCCTTACACCCAGGTTAACCATTTCAGCAGATGGACCAAACCGGGTTGAAGGTAACCAAGGGGTTTCACACCCATTGATGAGTTAGAGGGTGTCTACCTCTAGCATGTGAAGACTTCTGCTGGTGGAATAGGTGGAAGAGAACAATTTGTTCCACTGCCTTGAAGGCAGTTGAAGCAGAGTGGAGTGCTTACAGCTTGGTTAGACGCTGAAAATGCCATGATCATCCACTGCATCCTGAACCATTGCCAGTCTTCTTGACTCTGTCTTGCCACTAGACTATGATGGCTCTGGAGGAGAGAGTGAGGCTGACGACTTTGTGCAACTCTGCCTCACTTAAGTCCAGTTTATGCATGAATTAAAAGACATCACCATTTTACTTTGGTGATATATTTACATATATTTTACTATGGTGATATATTTACATATACCCCAAAGTCCTGTGGCAACAGGCAGGTGATGAAGCAGCAGGTGCAGATAAACTGGGAGCTATAATCACAACCCTGCACACAGGCGACCCAGGCCATAGGGTTGTCTCACTGGAAGCTTCAGTGGGACTCAGCAGCCCCCTAGGTGTCTGAGCAGCCTTTTAAGGATTGCACCATTCACCGCCTGGTGTAAGGAAGGGGGCTAGAAAAGGTGCCCCCAAAATTGTGTGCTTATCCAACCCTGACCTGATTATTGTGGCAGATGGGGAATCCCACTCTGTGGTTGAAACACAAAAAAAGTATAAAAACATCTGCAAAAATGATTTCACTCACCATCAGCACATGGAACGTGTGCACACTTACTGACAACACAAAATCCAGTAGATCTAAAAGATGAACTGTTCTTATTGCAAGAGAACTCAGCAGGTATCACATCCAAGTAGCAGCCCTGAGTGAAACAAAGCTGGAAAATGAAGGCCAGCTTACTAAAGTTGGAGCTGGATGCACATTTGCCACAGTGAAGGGGAGTGCTGTGAAGCTGGTGTGAGTTTTGCAATCAAGACAAATCTAGTCAGCAAGCTGGTATGCCTGCCAGAACAAGTGAATGACAGGCTCATGACAGTGTGATTGCCACTTGCAGGAAAATGCCATGCCACCATCATCAGTGCCTGTGCTCCCACCATTATGAGGTCAAAGAAAAATTTTATGAAGACCTAGAGACCCTTATCATCAGTGTGCCAAAAAAGGACAAGCTTATAATTCTGGGTGACTTTAATGCTAGAATAGGCTCAGACTACCAAACTTGGCAGGGAGTTCTAGGGAGGAATGGAGTTGGAAACAGCAACAGCAATGGTCATTTACTGCTGAAGACTTGTGCATCACATGACCTTATCATCATCAAGACTGTTTTCCACTTATCAAAATGCAATAAAACTTCATAGGTGCACCCTTGCAGCAAACATTGTTATCTAATAGACTATGTGATTGTAAAGAGAAGAGACAAGCTAAGATGTGAGAGTGACAAAGGCAATGTGTGGTGCAGAGTGCTGGACTGATCATAGACTTATCTTTTTCAAGCTAAATATTCACATTCATCAAAAGTGCTACCCCCAAAGCAAAATGACTACCAGAAGAATTAATGTCAATAAATTAGAGCTCTTCACTGAGAATGAATAGTTTGTTGCTAACTTGATGGGAAAATTGAGCCAACACACAGTTGACAACAGTGGAGCAAAAAAGGAGTGAGCAGCTTTCAGAGATTTGGTGTACGGAACTGCATTTGTTCATCTGGGTCAGAACACATGCAAACACCAAGACTAGTTTCATGAAAATGATGGGGAAATCTATAAGCTGCTAAATGAAAAACGAGAACTCCATAGGATTTACCAATAGGATAGTTGATGCTCTGAAAGCTATTTATGGACTCAGTGCTGATGGAGCCACATTGATTAGTGATAAGGACATGATCCTAGAGAGATGGGCTGAACACTTCCATAATGTTCTCAACGGACCATCATCAGTCAATGCTGAGGCCATTGACTGTTTACTTCAGCTTGAAGTCAATCTCTCCTCAGCTAAACTTTCAGGTGAAGAAGAGGTTTTGAATGCCATTAGCCTCCTTTCATGTGGCAAAGGACCTGGTGCTGATTCTATTCCATCTGAGATTTACAAGGTAGGGCGGCCATTGCTCATACAAAAGATGACTGGTTATGTGGCAACAGGAGATTATTCCCCAGGAGTTCAATGATGCCTCCATTGTCCATCTCTATAAAATTAAAGGGAATAGATTGTCCTGCAACAATCACAGGGGGGTCTTAGTCATTGCTGGCAAGATTCTTGCTAGAGTCCTCCTTAATAAGCTGATTCTTCACCTGGAAGATGGTCACCTACCTTACAGCCAGGGTGGCTTCAGAAGGGACCAAGGAATAGTTGATATGGTGTGTGCTGCCTGACAATTCCAAAAGAAATGTCAGGAGCAGATCAGAGGTCTGTATACAAGGTTTGTAGATATGACCAAGGCCTTTGACACTATTGGTCCTGAGGGCTTATGGAAAATTATGTTAAAATTTAGTTGCCCAAAGAAGTTCATCATCATTGTATGTCAGTTTCATGATGGTGTATTTGCCCAGGTTCTGGATAGTGGACAATGCTTTCATGAAACAGGGCTGTGTGCTTGCTCCCATGCTTTTTAGCATGATGTTTTCAGCCAAATGCTTTCAATGAAGATGAACACAGCATCAAGGTCAGCTACTGTCCTGATGGTAAGTTCTTCAATTTGAAAAGGCTTCAAGCCAAGACCAAAGTGGAGGGAATATTGGTGCATGATTTTCTGTTTACAAATGATTGTGCACTCAATGCATCCTGTGTAACAAAGTATGGATCAATTCTCTGCTGCCTGTGTGAATTTTGGCTTAATAATCAACACCAAGAAAACACAGGTGCTCCATCAGCCACCACCACACATTCCATACATGGAACCATCAGTTACAACAAATGGAGAAGTTTTGAATGCTGTGGATAAGTTCACTTAACTTGGTATTGTTCTTTCCGGGGATGTACACATTTACAATAAGGTTGACACATGCAATACCTTAAGTAGTTCAGTGTTTGGAAGGCTCTGAAGAAAAGTTTGGGAGAGACAAGATATTAGACTGACGACCAGACTGAAGGTCTACAGTGCCATTGTGCTGACTTCATTGTTGTATGCCTGTGAAACATGGACAGTTTACCAGGGCCATGCCAGGAAACTGAATCATTTCCATTTGAACTGTCTTAGGAAGATTCTGAAGATCACCTGGCAGGATAAGGTACCAGACACTGAGGTCCATGCTCAAACTAAACTGCCAAGATTCAAACTATGCTTCAGAGAACTCAACTCCCATGGGTTGGCCACGTTGTTCGAATTCAAAATGTACGCTTGCCAAAAAGACTATTTTTTGGAGAACTCGCATGGGGCAGGCAATCACATGGTAGTCAGAAGAAGCGATACAAGGACACTCTCAGGAACTTTGGATTTGATTGTGGGACATGGGAGACACTGGCACATGGCTGTTCAGCATGGCAGGCCCACATCCGAAAGGGTGCTGTGCTCTGTGAGCAAAGCAGAATTGAAACAGCACAAAGGAAAGATAGGATGCCCAACTACCCCTAATGTTCACGTGGACTATCTGTGCCCAATCTGTGGTAGAGCATTTTGAGCTTGTATTGGTCTGAGCAGCCACAGTCGTACACACTAAAACTTGACTTTATTATAGTGATGTCATTTTGGTCCTCTTCGAGAACACAGGACAACAACCAACCAATCACTTTTTTCTTGATGTCTCATTAAGTCATTAGCTTATACTTACCCAGTTCAGATTTTTAAGAAATTATTTTCTTCAATAAGTTTTTGTACCTCTTTTTGCATTTTGCCCATTCTGCTTTTTAAGGAGTTCTTTTCTTGAGTGAATTTTTGTACCCAATTTTCCATTTTGCGTATTCTGCTTTTTAAAGTTTTTCTTTTGTTATTTTGTTCCCTTTTTTTAATATTAAATCAATTCTGAGGTTTTTTAGAATTTTTTTTTATTTTCAGTTTTCAGCATTCACTTCCATAAAATTTTGTATTTCAAATTTTCTCCCTGTCTCCCCCCTCCTTGCACCCAGAACAGCATGTATTCTGATTGTCCTTTTCTGTAATCTTCCCTTTTATCACCATGTGCCCCTCTCTTATCCCCTTTCCTTCTATATTTCTGTAGGGCAAGATAGATTTCTATACCCCATTGCCTAAATATCTTATTTCCTAGTTGCTTATCAAAACAATTTTTAATATTCATTTTTAAAGCTTTGAGTTCCACATTCTCTCCCCTCCCCCCTCCCTACCCACCCTCATTGAGAAGGCAAGCAATTTCATATACATATGTAGTCATGTAAAACATTTCTGTAACAGTCATGTTGTGAAAGACTAAGTATATTTCCCTCTATCCTGTCCTGCCCTCTGTTCTGTTCTCTCCTTTGACCTGACCCTCTACCATAGTGTTTGCTTCTGATTACCCCTTCTGCCAATCTACCATTCCTTTTATTATCCCCTTCCTCCCCTGCTTTTCTGTAGCATAAGATAAACTTCCATACCCAACTGAGTGTGTAAGTTATTCCCTCCTAAAGCCAAATCCAATGAAAGGTAGACTCACTTATTCCCTCTCATCTTTCCTTTCTTTCTCTTCATTGTGAAAGCTTTTTTTCATCTCTTTTATGTGACAAGACTTACTACATTTTACCCCTCCCTTTCTCTTTCTACTAATACATTCCTCTCAACACTTAATTTTATTTTTTAGATATCATCCCTTCATAATTAGATTACCCTGTGCGTTCTCTCTCTCTCTCTCTCGCTCTCCTTTTCTCTCTGTATATATGTGTGTGTTTGTATACACACACAGATACATACATATATATTTCCTCTAACTTTACTAATATGAGAAAGCTCTCATTAATTACAAATATCATCTTTCCATGTAGGAATATACACAGTTCAACTTTTTAATAAATCCCTTATGGTTTTTCTTTCCTGTTTACCTTTCATGCTTCTCTCGATTCTTGTATTTGAAAGTCAGATTTTCTATTTAGCTCTTGTCTTTTCAACAAGAATGCTTGGAAGTCCTCTATTTCATTGAAGTTCCATTTTTTCCCCTGAACTATTATACTCAGATTAGCTGAGTGATTCTTGGTTTTAATCCTATCTCCTTTGACCTCTAGAATATCATATTCCAGCCCCTCTGATCTTTTAGTTTAGAAGCTGCTAAATCATGTGTTATTCTGTGTCATCTTTCCATATTACTTGAATTGTTTCTTTCTGACTGATTGTAATATTTTATCCTTGACTTTGGAGCTGTGGAAGTTGGCTACGCTATTCCTTATATTATATACTTCACCTGTATACATTCTTTTGTCTTTATATTTTCAGTTCTAAGCACAGTGCCTTGCACATAACAGTCTCTTTATAAGTGCTTCTTAGATTGGAGTGCAATGGATTATTTTCCAGTAAAAGTCTCAGGTCTATTTCATATGAACTTCTGTCCACAGTGTTGGTATAGTTTCTTGTGCATAGTTTCTGTCTAGTCTACAAACTTTTGGCTGAGCTAACAGAAGCTAGAAGCAAGATAGAACAAAAGATGTACACCTTTTCCAAAATGGCATCATCCTATTCAGATGTCAGCAATCCTAAAATTTAAAATGACCTGTTCCTCTGGAGGAATGCTAAGGAGAATAAAATAAATTTTATTTATTTATTTTTTAATTTGGGAAAAGAAGATGAGCAAAGAAAGGGATAGGATCAATGCATGGTAGATGGAAAAAGATAAAAAATGCTTTGTTTATCTTAGTTGTTCCATTCTTTGCTACTGTTCTACTAAGCAGAATGGAGAATTGACACCTCCCCTAAAATGGGGAGATAGTAGAAACTAAGTCCAAGTCAACAGCACCGATGAAATCCATCCATGCATAATACTGAAAGGACTGGTAGTGTGATCACTTAGGTATTATAAGTTATCTCTGAAAAATAGGAGATAATAAGTCACATAAACAGAACTAGAAAAAAGGCAAAATGCACAAAATGGAGGGAGGAAAGTGTAATCTTAAGCTGTAAGTCATGTGTTAGAGTCCTGGAAAAAATTCTAAGATATTAAAAAAGATGATTTATAAATACTTAGAAAAAAATAAATACTTTGGAGAGGAAGTGGTAATCATAAAGAACTAACCCATGATCCTCAAAAATGGGTTAACACAGACTAACTTCATTTTCTTTCATTTAAAACTAGTATTTGTTAAGCATATACTGTGAGGCAGGCACTGCCTATAGATCCTGAAGATATAGAGATAAAATGGAAACAATCCTACTGTTCCATTCAGTCCTTGAGGTGTTTCTGCTTAGAAGAATGAACATTCTGGTTGATTACTGCTTGTTTTCTAAATGGAGAAATAAATGCAATAAAATTGGGGATTTCTCAAAAAATGAAAACCTTCATTTTTCGAGATACCTTATTTGGGAATATTATTCATGGAGGCTCTTTTAAGAAACAGATATTTAAAGTAAACTTTTGAGTACTCATGGGTTAGCAATAGTTACAAAATATAGATCCCAAAATTGAAGCAAGAATGCAACAAATAAACATATGAAAGTAATCCAGCACTGAAGGAAAATGTGTAACTCAGAATTTCATGATGAATCATATTCTTGGAAGCCTTCTCTGTTCTTCCCCAGAGTCTGTCAATAGAGGGACACACGAATGGATATGATTTCCAAAGTTTTAGCAGTAACATCTGCTGCATAGCAGCCCAGTTATGAACACATCTAAGGAAACATCTGTAAATATTGCCTGGGAACCCTTTTCTCTCCTAATGTTTTCTTTTGTTTTTAGGCTGCATATTAGCACATTTGTTCTATTAGTTATGGTAATATGCTGCAATATTTTATGGGTGATAGTGATGCTTCCTTAATGTAACACCAAGAATTTCTAGGACCCAGAGGAAATAATGATGATCATGATATTGTTATTAACCAACACGAATCTAATTCTTTATAATTTTTCATCATCACACTCACTCATGACCAGAAATTGGCTCTCCATTGTTCTACCGTTGGATTAGCAGCAGGCATAGAATATTGCACACATTTTATATAACCTCAGAAAAGGACCAATCTGTTCATTCTCTAAGGATTCTAAAGGCCCTGTCCCCAATTGGACAAATTTTACTTCCTTTGTTATACTAATAATCCCATGAAATAGGTGGTATTATTAGGAGTCAAATCCAGGTTCTCAGCATCCAAATTGAATGGCTTTCTTTCCATAGGAGGCCATCTTATCACACCATGGATCACCAACTATCTCTCTCTCTGTCCTCAGGAATAGGCCTCAATTCCCTTGTTATAGGAGTTGCTGAAGGAGTAGAATAATGCAAACTTACCCCTTCCTCCCCACAATCCCCATTTCCAATATATTTCTTTGTTCCCCTAATGATACAGATCAATAAAGCTTTTTCTTCACATGAACCATGAGGGTTGGTATATCAAACAAACACAAAATAAAGTTGGATTGTAAGACAGTAGGTAGAATCAGAAAATGGCTTTTGTAGAATGTGGTGCTTGAGCTAAATCTTGAAGGAAGTCAGGGTAGTAGTAACTGAGAGATGGACAAGAGGAGGGAGAACCTCGTACGCATGGGTTCAGCCAATGCAAAGGTACCAAAATGAAATGTTATGGCAAATGGAAAATGAAATGTTATGTTCAAAAGAGAGCAAGTAGACCACTGGTACGGCTGGACTATGGGGATGGTAGAGGGGAATAGTATGTAAGAAGAGAGGACAGGTAGGAAAGAGCCAGAATGTGAAGAGTTTTAAGGCTAAACAGATAAATTAATATTTATAATAAGGAACCACTTGAATGTTGTAATAGAGGGCAGAAAGTAGGTAGTAATCATTAAATTTTATAAAGGTTCAGTTTAGAAAATGTTTTTTTTTAAATATCGTATTTAACTTTGTTTTTAAAAAGCAAATAAAAGCTACCTAAAACTTAGTAAATAAGTTTTAGCTGGGCAAATATCATCATTATTATATTTGGATTTTTATTGAGTGATATGATAGGTTATAAGTTATTTAACTTGCATATATAACTTATTGCTAGACTTAACATTTCTAACTCATGTGAAAAAATCTATGGGTATTAGAAAACTAAAAAGCAAATTTGCATATTTGGCCACATTCATTACATAGCTATAATTTTTCTGTAGCAACAGATTGTGTTTTAATATTGTTTTGTACAATTGAATTCATCTGTTATTTGTGTCAGGGAATAGTAGAAACAAATGGGAGGGTCCATGGAGCACATTAGTCAAAGCTGAATTGGGAGTATTTACAGATTTCTCTTATTTTGTAGGTGGGACTCTTTCCTGGTCACTGTGTCGAGTTAATTAACCAAAAAGTTCCTCAGTCAGTGACAAACTCAGTGCCAAAACCAGGTAAGTCTCTTTTACTTATGTGAATTTTTATTTAAAAGAGTTTTAATTCACATGTTTTTCTTCTATTTAGATTTATAGTTTGTTTTGCTACTTTGCATCTGGATCTCAATTTGTTGGCATTCATGTACACTGTATTATATATACGTTTATATATATATATATGTATATGTATGTATATAAAATTTTATTTGTTTTTCATTGTCTCTGATCATTTGGCATCATTTTGCATTTACTTAAATGGCTTAAAGAATTTTACTAAATCTGTTTTTTTGATTTTTGAAATTTTTCTATGTAAGTATGGATTACTAATAAAATGAGAGATGATGTAGATTTTTTTGGTCCGAAAAAATTAGTAAGAAGATGAAATTTTCTGGGGATTAACATATGAAGGAAATGTGTATTTCATTAGTGCTGTAGGAATTCAAAATAATGCATGGAGGAACTGTAGATTTTCAGGGACACTTTTGAAATCAGTGCTACATGTGGTATGTGAAATAGTATGGTAGTAACAAGTATATGATTCAGGTTAGTCAAGAGAACATTTTTAGTTTTCATGGGGGTAGTACTTACATTGAACAAAATTTCAAAATCTATGAAGTCCAGAACCTTTTGATGATATCATATAAAAGTTATGTGTGCATGCATGGCCCTGGAAAAAGTACCCTCCCTTAGAGGCTTTTTTCAAAGAAAGGAGGTGTACAATTTAGAGGGAAAAACATTTCCTCCTGAATTTTCTGGTTTGGCAGGTTAGCAAACAGACAAACCATCCAGTGACCATGTTTCTGTTTGCCAGCACCATCAATTTATGCCTTTTAAAAGCAGATCCTGGGGTATGATTTGGAAAAAAATAATGTGTTTACATAAAACTATCTTCCAGATCAAGGTCCAGTAGTAGGTATAGAACTAGTCTAGTTCTGTAGCTTTGGGTATTTTCCCAGCTCAGCTCATAGTGTGCCAGGCTGGCTTGGCTTGAAGTGATTTGGGTTTTGGTTAGGGAAGTATGGATCTTATATTCCTTTTAAAAATACTGAATTAGCAGGCGAGCATTTGTGTTCCTGTGTGCCTGGAAAATTATTCAACTTTTCTTCCATTCTTTTCATTCTTTAGCTTGTAGGAATTTGTCCATTTCACTCAGTTCCTTAACTGTCAGTCTTGCAGTAGAATGGACACTGATTTTTGTGGCATCTTTACTCACTTTTGCTCGTAGGTACTAGAAATTGTAAATCCTCTGCTTCAGAGCTGGTTGGAATGAAACATAACACACCCTTTAGGGATGTTGGGCAGCGAGGTGGCACAGTGGCTGCAATGTTGTGCTCTTATCATGTGACCCTGGACAAATCACTTGACCCTGTTTGCCTCAGTTTCCTTACCTGTAAAATGAATTAGAGAAAGAAATAGCTAACCTCTCCTGTATCTTTGCCAAGAAAACCCCAAATGGGAATAATTACAAAATAGAATTACAAAAGCTGATTTTTCTGATAGAACTGATCAATCACCGTAGTATACTTTGAAAGCAAGGTAGGGACTTTATTCCCCATTTTCCAGGTAAAGAAGATAGTTAATAATGAGATAGAATGGAATAGATGGGATAGAATATTGAATTTAACCCAGCAATTAAATTAAAAAACTGTCTGCATCTCAAAACAATATGCCTTCTAGAAGGATAGAGAATTTTGTCAATGCATGTCATGCCCAGCCACAGTGGTCCATTGAAAAAGAACTTTGTATTTATAGTCAGCAATACCTGGAATCAAGTCCTACTTTGCTACTGACTATTTGTTTCTCCTGGGGCAAATTAATAAACCTCTCTAGACCTTACTTTTCTTAAGAGTGTTTGGATTAGATGATCCCTGAAATCACTTCCAACTCAGTGAAATATAAAGTGAGAAACTTTTGGGTCATGTAAATGAATTACCTTAAATAATTATGGAAATTGCCTTCATTTTTTTGGATTATATCCCTAAAATAAGAGACATGGTTCAAAATGAAAAGGCTTACATGTAAGTTCAAAATATACTCAGTTATTTAAATAATTAGAAACATATCACAGCCCTCAAAGTTTACAGTGGACTTCATTAGTTCCTGGGTCCATTTAAACTTTATCACCTAATGATTAACTTTCTAGGAATAGGAATATGAACTTTGCTAAACTTATCATCAAATGATAAAAATTCTTTCTTTTAACTTCTCTTCAAGGTTTTTTGTTTTGTTTCATTTTGGGGGTTTGTTTTGTTTTGTTTTGACTGTTTAGTATGGCCTTTCAGAGTTTGTGATCCTCTTAGCACAGCTTTCAAGATCCCAGGGTCACCTCAGTATCACACACCACTTTATTCTGAGTTTTTTTAGTAGCAATTTTATTTATTCCTTTTATCTGTACATCACAATTAATTTCCATATCCAACTCCCTCTGTCCTTGTCCTAGACTGAATCTTTACCATGACCAAGAAAGAAAAATTAAATAAAAACATCCAGTATCGCCCGACACAATTTCCAATAGAGTATTGTCCTAGTAGTCTCCTGCCTCTCCATATTAAGGAATTTGTTCAGCCATTTAGTTGTGTCAAGCTCTTTATGATCCTTGGACCATATCATGTCAGTATTGTCCATGGGTTTTTTTTGAAAAAGATATTACAGTGGTTTGCCTTTTCCTTCTCTAGGGGATTAAGGCAAACAGAGGTTAAGTGACTTGCCCGTGGTCACACAACTAATTAATGTCTGAGAACAGATTTGAATTCAGGTCTTTCTAATTCCAGACTAGGTGTTTTTAGTTAACTTTTCTCTGTGATCTCTTCTATTTTTCATTTACTCTGAATTCAGCTTTCTTTTAGTTATCTTTTCATTTATATTATAGTAGTCATTGTGTACATTATTCTATTGGTTTCACATAATTTCATTCTGTTCTTTAAAAATCTTCCCATATGATGGTTTTCTGTGAAGGGATGAGAAGAGGGATATATTTGGAAGTGAAGGTGATGTTAGAACAAAAAGTATGAATAATATTTTTTAAAATATCCCCATGTTTCTGAATTTCTCATGTTTATAATGTCTTATCTCACAGTAATTTTCTATTTACATTTTTCAACCATCCTCCAATTGATTCACACTTACTTTGTCTTAATTTATTTGCTAGCAAAAAAATGCTGTTGTGACTGTTTTTGGTATATAGTAAAACTTTGTTTCTGACCTTGACTTCCTTGGGATATATATCCCGTAGTGAGATACCAGGGTCACTGGGCATGAACAGTATCCTCATTTTTCTTGCCAAATCTGGAACATTTGGTCTACTTAGCAGTTGTGTCAACAGTGTGTCAGTGTGCCAGTCTTCCTACAGCCAGCCTTTCATCATTGATTATTCTTGTTATATCTTCTAATTTGCATGGTATAAGAGGAGACATCATTTTTAAAATTTGTATTTCTCTTGCCATTGGAACATATTTTCATGTCATTTGAAGTTCTTTTTCATAGATTTTCTGTCATGCCTGGAATGCTCTATGTTCTTTCTCCTCATTCTGACTTCTAGGATCCCTGATTTCTATAAGCATTTCCCAGTGCTCTTCAGTCTGTGTCTGCTCTCTGAAACTACTCCTAGTTTATTCTCTTCTTCTCTTGTTTGCACATAGTAGCTTGTATATAATCTCCCCTTTTAGACTCTCAAGACTTTAGATTCTCAAGAACAGGGACTATTTTTTGCCTTTCACGGTGCCTGATACATAGTAACTACTTAATAAGTGTTGATTGACTGATTGGTAACCATTTGTTCATATTCTTTTTACCTCTTATCAAATGGGAATGGCACTTAATATGGCATTCATGTCAAATCCTTTGTACTTCATTGTATTTTAAGGATATTTTAACTTTTGAAAATTGAAGTAACTTAAATTGGAATCACACTGAAAAAAAATTTAAATATATTTTCAAGTATGTGACAGTGAAACTTTGGGAATTACTGCCCCAGGAGAGTTGTTTCTTTGTAATTCAATTAGTTCAACTATTTTTCAAAGGACAGAAATCTTTTTCAAGCAACTACTCACACAGTATATCCTTTGTGAAAAGATTAAAGGAATGCTGCTTAGTGCTGCTACAAGAAATATTCATAATTTTCTCTATAATTCCTAATGCCTCAGTGGGGATAATTTTAGTTATTACATCTGTGATTTCATTGACATGTGGGATTTCCAGATGAGGAAACTCCTTTTCCTCATGGGAGTTTGTACTTTCTTATATTAGAGTGGCATAGAGCACTGAGAGGTTAAGCAACTAGCCCCGGCTCACATAGCCCCTATGTAGCAGGGAGAACTGGAATCCAAATCTTCTTCATTCCAAGGGCATCTCTGTATCTACCATTTCACAGCTGCCTCAGTAGGCAGTGATCAGGAACCGAGAAGAGTTTGTTTCTTTTGTAATTTCTCAGACCCGAAGCATTAGATTCATCTGTTTTGTGTTTTTTGTTTTGTTATTCAAATGCTGAAATAATCTGATTCTTTTCTGTTGCTAAAAATAAACATCTGCACATTATATAAGTAATCTCTTGTCTTTGAAATAAGCAAAGTAGTATATTTGGAGTTGACTGAACTTTTAGTTGTGGCCCAGTAAAGTATATTGATTGACAATGCAGTTCTGCTATTTGTTCTTAGGAGGGTGGTGGGGGAGGGGTTGGGTTTAAAGTATGAAGAACATTGTGTACTCTAAGTATAAAGCAGCTTGCTTTGCAGGAATTTGCAAATAGAACTGCTTGTGTTACTTTGTTGCACATAGATTTGACTGTATTAAGTATTTAAATGGAAAGCAGATGCAAAACTAAGTATTATAGTTCTTCCCTTCTTTCTTTATCTTCTATTTTGTTCTCTACCTCTTCCCCTTAATTATCTTCCTTTTTCTTCCTTCTCTTTTTTTACTCTCCTCCCTTCATTCTCTTTACTCCTGTATCCTTTTTCTTTCTTTCAAAATACCTGTTTCCCCCATCATTCTCTCTCTTTCCCTACCCTTACTATTCCCTCCTGTAGCTCTCTGATCTTCTTTCATGTCTCCCATCACCTCTCTTCCCCTCCCCTTCCTTTATCAGTCAATCAAAAGGTTTTTATTAAATGCCTACTATGTGCCCTGCACAGTTTCCTGGCCCTGGGGATACAAGTGCAAAGAATGCCTAGTTAATAGGAGTTTATATTCTAACTGGGGAGATAAGTACATATATAAATATATATTGAATAGAAATGTACACACAGTGTTTTGGGTTGTTGGTAGTGTCAGGGGAGAGGAGAGGTATGGAAGAGATATTACAAAGGTGAAATCAACAGACCTTGGCAACGAAATGGATATGGGGAGAGGGGAGGTGAAGAATAGTGAAGAGTTGAGGATGACAGCTAGATTGTGAGACTGGGTGAACTGGGAGGAGGATTGGTGCCCTCAACCACCCTTGAAGAATAAAGAAATTTGGAAGGAAGGAACATTTAGAGGGGAATTGTTGAGTTCAACTTTCGGCATGTTGAATTTAAGATGTCTACAGGACATCCAATTTGTGATGTCCAGTAGGAGTTGGAGATGTGAGATTGGAGGTCAGCAGAGAAGTTAGGTCTGGATAAATAGATCTGAGAATCATCAGCATAGAGATGGTAATTGAGTCTATGATAGTTGTTGAGATCACCAAGTGAAATAGTGTAGAGGGGGAAGAGACTAGGGACAGAGCTGTGGTTATTAGCAGGCTTGAGCTGGATGAAGATCAAGCAAAGGAGGCATAAAAGGAACAGCCAGATAGGCAGGAAGGGAACCAGAAGAGAGCAGTGTCCAGAAAACCTAGAGAGAAGATAATATTAATGAGAAGAGGGTGATTAATAGTTTAAGGGCTTCAGAGAGGTCAAAAAGAATGATTGAGAAAGGACTGTTGGATTTGGCAAATACAAGCTCATTGGTAACTTAGAAAAGACTAATTCTTGCTGTGATTATTACTCCTGCTACTGCTGCTCTCCTTAGAAAGACATTATTACTACTGTCATTAACATCATCATCATTATTATTATTATTATTATTATCCTAGAGGCAATAGGAAGCTACTTGAATTGATTGAGTGAGGGAATTGCATTGTCAGATCTGAACATAAGAAAGATTACTTTGGAAGTAATGTGTAGGATAGATTGGAGGAGTGAGAGACTTGAGGCAGAAGAGACTGATTAGGAGGCTGTTGCAATAGTCTAAGCAAGTGTATAAGCAAGGACCGTGACATACACAGGCAGGCCTGCTATCACATGTTCTTAGATCTGCATTTCTAAAAGGAAAGCAACTTTTGAGGGGTCAATAACAACTTTAATCAACCACATGTATCATTCACTTAGTTCAGGGAAAAAAGTTAGCACCCTGAACTTCAGAGAAAATACAGAGAAATCTAAATCAACAGACATGCTTCTAAACTGTCTGACAGTAAGCAATATATATGTCACAAATCAACAGACAGATGCAACTGTTACGTACATAGTTACCAGAGAGGGAAGCACCAACATCTAGGTTTTCAAAGGGGGGTGGGGAGGCAGGAGCTGGCTGCTTAGTGGCTTCCCAATGTTTCATCTGGCACAAGAAGATTCTTCCAAAAACTAAGACCCCAAAGTAAAACCCTCAGAGTGTTTATACATTTTTTTTTTTTAGAACAGGAGGGCATCACAACCCTTGAGAAACCATGCCTCAGAAACTTAACAAAAGATGTGGTCCCTACAAATTTTTCCTAATCAAACTCCCCTTAATAGGCAGGCCCATTAATGGGTGGGGAAGATCTTTAATCATATTAAAATAATTAACAATACAAATACTCTGTTTCTAGTTAAAGAAACTCTTGTTTCTGTACTTTTCTCCTAGTAAAGATTCTTGTTTGATAAAGGCAAGATTCAGTCCAAGGCACTTGATTATACTAAAACAAAAACAGCAAAAAGATCCTACTTTGCTTGCCATCACACCAAGCAGTGATGAAGGTCTAATTAAGGTGGTACCTGCATGAGTAAAGAAAAAGGGTCAGATACCAGAGATGTGAAAGTAAAAATGTCAAGATTTAGCAACCAACCTACTGGGGTAAATTGAAGAATTCTAATGTCTAAGTTAGGAACCTAGATGGCTAGGATTATGATGGTGCCTTCAACAAAAATAGTGAAATTTGTTAAAGAAGACTTGAGAGGGAAAGAGAGACATCAGTCCTATTTTGGAGATGCTGAGCTTAAGATGCCTTTTGGACAATCAGTTTGACTTGTCCATTAGGAAAGTGGTTTCGAGAAAGACAGACCCGGTGTAGCTCTTACCCTGTAGCCGATAAAGTAGCTGTAAAAAATTACTCTAAACAAATTCTAGAGCAACAGAAGCCACAAAATGACAGAGTGAGAGATTTCCAGCCTAAGACAGCCTGGAAGGCTGACAGGAAAGGTCTATCACACTAGGCTCAGAGTGGAGTGCAGCCATGAAGCATGGCACAGACAGGATTGGAGCAGGCCTTAGGGCACAGAATCATGGGTAGCAGCTGAGATACCCAGATTTCTCAACCCACAAACACCAAAGACATCTTTAAAGGTCAGTGAGAAAGCTCTTTCACCTGGATGAGAAGGGAACCTGGTCTGGCCCTAGCCCTGGCCCCAAGGTGGCATCAGAGTCCACTTTTGGAGCCCTTGGCCTAAAGACCCTGGGGGAATCGAGCACCAATCTTGGTCTCAGTCCTGAGTGGTGGTCCTGGGGTGAGGAGTATCACTGGCTGGCATGGTGGAGCAGGTAGAGGCTCTGGAGAGGGAATTCTACTCACAGATACTGGGCAGAAAAAGCTTGTGGTTGCTCCCAGATCAGAACACAGGCCATGAGAAGAGTAAGCTTCTCTCCCTTGATTGTGCCACCTTGGAGGAACTGAGAACTTATAGGTCCCTCAAGTATACCCTCCATTTGACAAAGGACTTAAAAGTCAAGTAACTGGCTGGGAAAATGCCCAAAATGGGGGAGGGGGAGGGAATAAGACTATAGAAGGCTACTTTCTTCTTTCTTGGTGAACAGGTATTTTCTTCCATCCTTTCTGATGAGAAAGAGCAAAGCCTAACATCAGAGGAAGATATCAAAGTTAGGGCTTCTATATCCAAAACCTCCAAAACAAGTATGCAATAGTCTCAGGCCATGGAAGAGCTCAAAAAGAATTTTGAAAATCAAGTAAGCGAGGTGGGGGAAAAATTGGGAAGAGAAATGAGAGTGAGGCAAGAAAATCATGAAACAAGAGTCAACAGCTTGCTAAAGGGGATCCAAAAAAGTGCTGAAGAAAATAACACCTTTAAAAATAGACTAACCCAAGTGGCAAAAGAGGTCCAGAAAGCCAGTGAGGAGAAGAATGCTTTAAAAAGCAGAATTAGCCAAATGGAAAAGGAGGTTCAAAAGGTCACTGAAGAAAATAGTTCTTTAAAAATTGGAATGGAGCAGATGGAAGCTAATGACTTTATGAGAAACAAAGAAATTATAAAACAAAACCAAAAGAATGAAAAAATAGAAGACAATGTGAACTGTCTCACTGGAAAAACCACTGACCTGGAAAACAGATCCAGGAGAGATAATTTTAAACTTATTGGTCTACCTGAAAGCCATGATTAAAAAAAAAAGAACCTAAGACATCATCTTCCAAGAAATTATCAAGGAAAACTGCCCTGATATTCTAGAACCAGAAGGTAAAATAGAAATGGAAAGAATTCACCAATCACCTCTTGAAAGGGATCCCAAAAGGAAAACTCCTGGGAATATTGTAGCCAAATTGCTGAGTTCCCAGGTCATGGAGAAAATATTACAAGCAGCCAGAAAGAAATAATTCAAGTATTGTGGAAATACAGTCGGGATAACACAGAATTTAGCAACTGCTACACTAAAGGATGGAAGGGCTTGGAATACGATATTCCAGAGGTCAAAGGAAATAGGATTAAAACCAAGAATAACCACCCCAGCAAAACTGAATGTAATACTTCAGGGTAAAAATGAAATTTTAGTGAAATGGAGGACTTCCAAACATTCTTGTTGAAAGGACCAGAACTGAATAGAAAATTTGACTTTCAAATACAGGAATCAAGAAAAACATGAAAAGGTAAACAGGAAAGAGAAGCCTTAAAGAACTCATTAAAGTTGAACTGTTTACATTCCTACATGGAAAGATGTTATTTGTAACTCATGAGACCTTTTCCAGTATTAGGGTAGTTGAAAGGAATACATACATATATATATGTAGGTATGTATGGGCATATATGTATATATTATATGTAGGTGTGTATATGTGTGTATATATAGATATGTGTATGTATGTGTGTATATATGTGTGTGTGTGTGTGTGTGCGTGTACACGCACACACACATATAGAAGGCACAGGGCAAGCTGAATGAATACCTAAAAAAATAGAATTTACTGTTGAATGGAATGTACTAGGAGTAAGACAAAGGGAGAGGTAGAATGTAGCAAATCATCTCACATACAAGAGAAAAAGCTTCTCCAGTGGAGGGGAAGAGAGAGGAGATGAAAGGAAATAATTGAGCCTTACTCTCGTGGGATTTGGCTTAAGGAGGGAATAACATACACTCAGTTGGATATGAAAATCTATTTTACCCTGCAGGAAGGCAAGGGAGAAGGGGATAGGAGAAGGAAGATAATAGAAGGGACAGCAAATTGGGGAAAGAGATAATCAGAAGAAAACACTATTGTGGGAGGATAGTTCGAGGGAGAGAATGGAATAAATTAAGGGCAGGATAGGACAGAGGCAAATGTGGTTAGTCTTTTATAACATAAACATTATGGAAGTGGTTTGCATTGTTACACATGTAGGACCTATATTGAATTGCTTGTTTTCTCAATGAGGGTGGGTGGGGAAGGAGGGAGAAAATATGGAACTCAAAGCTTTAAAATGAATGTTAAAAATTGTTTTAGTGTGCAATTGGAAATTAAGGTGTACAGGCAGTGGGATATAGAAATCTATTTTGTTGTACAAGAAAATAGAAGGGAGGGAGATGGAAGAAGGTTGGGTAATAGAAGGGAAGACAGACTGGAGGAAGGGGTGGGTGGGGTGCATGCTGTCCTGGGGTGGGGTTGGGGAGAGATGGGGAGAAAATTTTGAATTCAAATTCTTGTGGAAGTGAATAGAATGTTAAGAACTGAAAAAGTGAATTAATTATATATTTAACAAAAAAAGAAAATGGTTTTGTGGGCCCAAAGGTCAAGGGAGACACCCTGATTGGATGCGTACATACATCTACACACATACACACACACACATGTGTGTATATGTATATATCTGTCTATATATGGGGGGTATGTATACACATACATATTTATATGTACATATACATATACATATACATGTATGTATGTATGTCAACTCTTAGAAATGATAATTAAATCCATGAGAGATTATGAGGTTACCAGGAGACACTTGAAACAAATATGCTAACATTTTTTGCAGAAACCACTTATTTATTCTGTTCAGGTAATTGAAATGCCATATATATCCCCATGTTATATTCATCTCAGAATCTTTTAAATGATTAGTTTGTATCAGTTTTAACTGGCATATTATGTACATCACTTTACTTTTTTTTGTATTATGGTAGCAGTAAATATTATCTTTTTGTCTATAATGGGTAAATATTAACAACTTCAATGCATTTTAATTTGCTTTTAAATACATATTTTAACTTTTCTTCCTTTCATATTGTTCATCACTAATATTGGCCCTTTTGTAGTGAAGTCTTGCTATTTGAAAGAAATATTTTGGCTTTATAAAGTCAAGTATTAAAAAAGTAATTATGCTTAAAAAATGTCTAAAACCCAATATTGCTAACACAGGTTTTACCAATAAGATTCTTTTAAATTGATATTTGTATTAGGAAGAGTGATTGTAATGTTTTAGTTCTAATACTGGTTTCTCCAGAAGATGAGAAAGATAAGAAGGTAGTTGATAAGAGTTATTAATAGTTTTGAAAGTTGTATTGATTTTTCTCTGTGTCATAAAGCATACACTCCTTCTTATTCACAGACCTACCTGACAATGATAACGCTGAAATGATTTTTAAGGGGAATTTTTCTAGCCATCTTTTGTGTCTCCTATATCTTCACTTTGTAATTTGTCATTTTGTGGTTTTCTTTTTTTTAATTTTTTTGACTTCTAAGTTTTCTCCATTTAGCATCCATCAGGAAACCAAGTAATATGATACCCATTATACATGTGAATTTAATGCAAGACAAATTTCCATGTTAGGCATGTTGCAAAAAAAAAAAAGGCAAGAAAACGAAGTAAATGAAAAAGTATGCTTCAGTCATATTGAAGTTCATGAGTTCATCATTCCTTTCTGAATGTGGATAACAGTTTTCATTATGAATCCTTAAAAGTTGCTCAAAGAAGCTGTCTACTGTTACTGTGTACAATGTTTTCCTGCTTCTGCTTACTTCACTTTGCATCAGTTCGTATACATTTTCCCCAGTTTTTCTGAAACTCTTACTTCATCATTTTTTTAAAGCACAATAATATTCTATCACTGTCATATATCACAATTTTTTCAACCGTTCCACAACTGAAGGGCATCCTTTGAGTTTTTAATTCTTTATCACTGCAATAAGAGCTGCTGTAAATATTTTTGTACATATAGGTTTATTTCTTTTAATCTATGTGGGAGACAGACCTAGTTGTGGTATTGCTGGGCCAATGGCCATGCACAATTTTATCAATTTTATTTGTATCAATTTTATTTTTGAGTGTACTTCCCAGTCGTTTTCCAGAGTGGTTGGACCAGTTTTCAACTCTAGCATGATTGCATTAGTGTTCCTGTTATTCTAAACCCCTTTAGCATTTGTCATTTTCCTTTTCTGTCTCCTTAGCCAATCTGAGAGGTGTGAAGTGGTACCTTAGAGTTTTAATTTGTGTTATTTGAATCAATAGTAATTTGAAGCATTTTTTTCATACAATTATAGATAGCTTTGATTTCTTATTCTGAAAACTGCCTGCTTATATCCTTTGACCATTTAGCAATTGAGGAATGGCTCCTATTTTCATAAGTTTGGCTCAGTTCCATACTTATTTGAGAAATGAGACCTTCATCAGAGAAACTTGCTTTTAAATTCAGATTTATGTGATAATATTTAGAAATACTGATGCTTTATGTTGTTTTATCTTAATTATTTTGACTAGTTTTTTAATTGATTCTCCAGGTTCTCTGAGTATGCCATCATATCATCTTCAGAGAGTGATAGTTTTGTTTCCTTGTTGACTATTTTAATTTTTTTCAGTTTATTTTTCTTGCCATATTACTATAGTTAGCAATTCTAGTACAATGTAGAATAATAATGGTGATAATAGATATCGTTTCCTCACCCCTGTGATCTTATTGGAAAGGCTTTTAGTGTATCCCTGTTACAGATAATGCTTGCTCTTGGATTAATTAGATACTAGATTAATTAGATACTATTTATAATTTTAAGAAAATCTCCCTATGTTTATCATGTTTTCTAGTGTTTTTAATAGGAATAAGTGTTACGTTTTGTCAAAAATTTTTTCTGCATTAATTGATGTAATCGTATGATTTTTTTTCTTGCTTTTGTTATTGATGTGGTCAGTTATGCTTTCTTAATATTGAACCAGTGCTATATTCCTGGTCTAAATCCCATCTGGTCATGATGTATTTACATCTTTCTGATATATTGCTATAGTTTCCTTCCTAATATGTTATTTAAAATTTTTCCTTCAATATTTATTAGTCAAATTCGTCAATAGTTTTTTCTCTGTTTTTGCTCTTTCTTCCTGTATCCTTGACATGCTGTTTTGAAATAGACACAAGGAACAGTGTACTCTTAATATATTTTGGAAAGAATTTGCGTCATTTCTCAGACTTCAGGCTCTTCACCTTCCTAAGAAACAAAGTGTAGATTCTTTTTATTTTTAACATTGCCATCTGTCAGTGAGATTCTAAAACTAAAAGAAGCACCTAGAGTTTGGAACTGCTGAACAATTGTAAGGGCCCCATACTATTATGCATCTAAGTAGGGAAAATTCTCTTTCCATAGCATTACTGAAAAATGTTCAGTCCTTTGCTTTCACAGAAAGAAAAACAGTTATCATGGTATCAGTAATATGGTACAAGATCATTGTATTTGCGAATGGTGCTACTTTAATAATAATAACTGACAAATTGTAACATTTCAAGGATTGCAAAGCAAAAAGAAAAGTTCTCCATTAAAGTTTTCTTGGAGTTATGAGATTTTATTTTATTTTTTGCATTTATCTTTTGAGGAGATAGGCATTAGAGGAAGATCTAGTTAGCACTGCTGTGTATTTCTTAAATTTGTTGTGAAAGTAAATAATATTTTTCAATAAAGTATAATGAAGTTTATCCTCTGTGCCAACAGGTTCCTATTTCACCATATATTTTTTGAATTGTACCTTCACAGTCTCTTCTAGAACCCATTTCTTCCTTCTTTTCCTCTTCTTCCTTCTCCTCATTATTCTTATCCTCCCTGGCTACTTTCCTTTCCTTCCTCTTCTCTCTTCTTCTCACTCCCTCCCAGGAGCGTGGGCAGTTAGAAGTATGAAAAAGATGACAGTTCTGGTTTTTTATTACATTCCATGGAGGAGGAAGAATTTTCTTACATTAACAGCTTCCGTTAAAGAAAAGAGACCACACTTAAAACTCCACGTGGTAAAAAAGATAACTGTTTCCCTCATTTTTCATAGTACTTTTTCTCTTATAGCATCTTCCTCTGTCATAAAATAGGGACCAATGTTTATTTTGCATTATTTTATGTATGCTATTTAATATAAAAACTTTAAAATAATTTCAAATTTTGAAGTATTTTGTTGAAGAAAATAAAAGAATTTCATCATAGAATTATAGATCTGTATATGTAATGGGGCCTTAAGAGGACTTCTAGTTCCCTTCTTTTCTAGGAGAGGAATTGAGACCCAGAGAGATTAAGTGACTTGCTGCAAGTCCGTATGGGAGGGAAATAAAATAGAATGTGGAGCCAGTGAATCTGACTCCAACTCTAGCAGTATTTCCACTATAACATAAACATAGACAAAAAAAAAAAAATCTTTAGTTTGTCTATGCCCTTTTTGCTATAACTGTATGAAGAAACTTATTATTACTGTTAAATCCCTAAATTGTTTTCTATACCAGTTTGTATTTACTGAACTTTAAAGAGTGTATGATTTGTTTTCTTTTTTGAACTAAAGAACTATTCCAAAGCTACTTTCTACCTCCATTCCCTCCTTCCACCGTAACATAAACTGGAATGTATTGAATGAATGATTTAAAAGGAGAATTTTTTTCTTTTAATCTAAATATTCTATGAAATACTTATGCATGTTTTGTGATAATATAGAAGAGACTGTATGTTCTTCCCTTAAAATGTTAGTTTTGCAAAGAACTTTCATTTTTTAAATTAAATTTTATTTCTCAGAGATCTGCATTGTCTCCTTCCCATCTTCTCCCTGCACACTCACCCCATCACTCCCCAGACCATTGTTGAGAAAAGAAGAAAAAAAAAACCCATTATAAACATCTATAATCAATAAAAAGTAAATTCTCTCATTGGCCATATCTAGAAACAATGTATCTCTATCTGAACTCTGAGTCCATTCCTTCTCTACCAGAAGAAGGTAGCATGTTTTATTATGCATCCTTTGGATTTGTGGTTAGCCATTGAATTGTTCACATTTCCTAAAAATTTCAAAATTGTTTGTCTTTACAATGTTATTTTTGTATAAATTGTTCTGATTCTGCTCACTTCACTCTACTTGAGTTCATAAAAATCTTGCTAGGCTTCTCTGAATTACCTTCTTCATTTTTTAAGAGCCCCGTAGTATTTTATCATATTAATACAGACATTCCCTAATTGATGGGTATCCCTACCACTTCCAGCTCTTCCTACATGAGTCCCTTTCTTCTTTTTTTGACCTCTTCAGGGTTTAGACCTAATATTACAAGTCTAAGGTTGTGCACAGTTTAATAGCTTTTTCAATCCTAGTTCCTTTGCCTTCTGAAATATCCCATTCCAAGCCCTTCGATCTCTTAATGTTGAAGCTGCCAGATCCTGTGTTACCCTGATTGTATTTTCACAGTACTCAAATTGTTTCTTTCTAGCTGCTTGCAGCATTTTCTCCTTGACCTGGGAACTCTGAAATTTGGCCACAATATTCCTAGGAGTTTCTCTATTCGGGTTTCTTTCAGGAGGTGAACGATGAATTCTTTCAATATCCATTGTGCCCTCTGATTCTATAACATCAGGGCAGTTTTCCTTGATAATTTCATGGAAGATAATGTCTAGGCTCTTTTTTTGATCATGGCTTTCAGGTAGTCCAGTAATTTTTAAATTATTTCTCTTGGATCTATTTTAAGGTCAGTTGTTTTTCCAATGAGTTGTTTCACATTATCTTCTATTTTTTCAAATTTTTGGTTTGATTTACTAGCTGCTTGGTTTAACTCATAGTCATTCATTTCCCTGAACTCAATTCTCTCTTTCAACGAATTATTTTGTTCAGTGAGCTTTTGAACTTTCTCCTCCATTTGGGTAATTCTGCTTTTTAAAACCTCCTTCTTGTTGGCTTTTTGGACCTCTTTTTCCAATTGAGTGAGCCTCTTTTTAAAGCTGTTATTTTCCTCAGCATTTTTTTGGTTCTCCTTTAGTAAGCTGCTAACTTGTTTTTTAAGATCTCCTATTGTCTGAACCTATTTTAAGTTTGCTTTGGAGGCAAAGGCCTTGACTTCCTCTGACAGTATGCCTTGTTCTTCTTCATCTGAAAGGATGGGGGGAGACACCTGTTCCCCAAGAAAGTAACCTTCTATGGTCTTATATTTTTCCCTTTTTTGGGCATTTTCACAACCAGTTACTTGACTTCTGAGTTTCCTCTCCACAGCCTCCTGGCCTCCAGCTCCACCAAGCCAGCATTGGGAGCTGAGATTCAAATGAGCTGCTCCCAAGCCTCAGGGATTTAGGGGCAGGCAGGGCTGCTATTCAGTGTGAGATTAAGATCAGCTGCTCAGGTGGGGGCAGGGCCACCAGGTGGGGCTCAGTTCCCTCAGGGGCTTTCTGATGAGACCATCAACAATGGATGTGGGGTCCTGCCTGCTTTGGGAGCTCGGTCTGCTGCTGCCTCTACTGGTGCCCTCCTGAGGAGACCTGAGTTATGGGGACACCCCGCTCCCCTCTTGGCCAGCGGAAAAGACCCTCTCACTGATCTTTGGCACCTGTGAGTTGAGGGATCTGTGCTGCTGCTGGAGATTCTGTCCCTGAAGCCTGCTTGAATCTGCTCCTTTCAGTGCCTTGTGGCCAAGGCAGGACTGGGCCTGCTCCACGTCCAATGCACAACAGACCTTTCCCATCAGTCTTTCAGGTATCTCTGGAATAGAAATCTCCTCCATTCCATTGTTCTGTGGCTTCTGCTGTTCCAGAATTTGTTGAGAGTTTTTCTTTACAGGTATTCTATGGGCTGTGAGGTAGGAGCTAGCATATATGTATCTTTCTATTCCGCCATCTTGGCTCCTCCCCCTCAATTTAATAGCTTTTTGAGTATAGTTCCAAATTGCTTTCCAGAGTGGTGGAATAAGTTTGCCATTTTCCAAATAGTTCTGTTAGTATAGGTTATGTTGAGTTTTTTGTTATTGGTTATTTGGTTATTGTTTCTTTTTCTTTTTGGTTAATGTTGACAATCTGCTGGGTGTGATATGATACCTTGGAGTTGTTTTAATTTGCACTTTTCTAATATTTAATGATTTTATTTGCATTTTTGCATTTGGCTATTGAGATCTTGGATCTCTTCCTCTAAAAATGACCTGATTAATATCCTTTGATCTTTTATCAGTATGAGAACCTTGATATGTTCTTTTAAGAACCTCTTATTCTTATAATTTTATTTAATTTCCTATATAGTTTAGAATTATGATCTATGCCAGAAAAACTGCTGCAGAAATTTAATCCTATTTCACGATTTTCTTTCTAATTTTATTTTCATTGGTTTTGTTTGTGAAAAAACAGTTTAATGTTTTGTTATCATAATTACCTATTTTACCTTCTGTGATCTTCCTCATCTCTTATTTGGTTTTGAATTCTGTCCTTAGCCAAAGATCTGACAGGTGATTTCTTCCTCCTGTAATGTAATTTATAAGGTCATACTTTATGTATAAGTTAGTTACCCATTTTGAGCTTACCTTGATATACATAAAGTGTGAGATGTTCAGCTAGACACAGTGTGAGATATTCAGCTAGACTGCTTTGATTTTCCTCAACAAAATACTTAAAATGTGGTAAGAACTTACTTCATTATTCACTATTTAATATTACGTTTTTTTGTGGCTCCTATTCTTAATGTAGATAATCAATAATTGACTTCTGAACTTCCTTCCATACAAGGCAGTATGTAACAGAAAACCACTGAGCTTGCACAAAAAAGAAACACCAATATAGTTTGAGATCTGATACTGCCAGTAATCATTAATTCTTTTGATATTCATGACCATTTGTTCCTCCAGATATTATTTTTTTCTAGTTGTATAAAGTATTTCTTTGGAGTTTAATTGGTATGGAACTCAGTAAGTGAATTAATTTAGGTAGTATTTTTATTTTATTACATTGGTTTGCCTTATCATTGAACAATTAATATTTCAATTGTTATTTAGATATGCCTTTATTTGTGCAAAAAGTGTTTTTGAATTGTGTTCATGTAGTTCCTGTGTATCTTGGCAGGTAGTATTTCATACTATTTCTAGTTATTTTAAATGGAATTTCTCCTTTCTCTTCCTGTGTTAGACTTTGTTGATAATATACAGAAATACTGATGATTTGTATGAGTTTAATTTCTATCTTGCATCTTTGTTATTTATAAGAATATGAAATGTCCAGATTAACTGAACAAGAAATAGAAGACTTAAAAAATTAAATCATAGGGAAAAAAGGTGACCTAGTCATAAAAGAACTCGCCAGGTGTGTGTATTAAATTTTTCACTTCTTTTTTCAGTTGACTCTCTAAAGTTCTATAAGTAAACAATCATCATCTTATTTAGATTTTTCTTCATTATCACCTTATTTTTTCAGTTTCTTTTTCTTATTATTGTAAATAACACTTCTAGCTCTATATTTAGTGATAGTGGTATTAATGGACATCCTTGCTTTATCCTTGATAACACTGGAAAAGCTTCTAATTGAAAATCATTAGATTTAATATACTGGTTCTTAGTATTAGATACATATTGCTTATATTAAAGAAAGATTGGTTTATTCTTATCTTTCTAGTGTTTTTGAAAGTAGTATGTATTATATCTTGTCAAGTCTTTTGTGCATCTAATAAAACAATTATCATTTTTGTTGTGCTTTTAATAATGGTCAGTTATACTTGTAGTTTTCTTAATATTGACCTACCTCTGTCTTTTTTTATTTAAGTTTTCAGGATTCATTTCCACAAAATTTTGAGTTCCAGATTTTCTCCCCATCTCTCCCCACCCCCCACCCCAAAACTCCGAGCATTCTAATTACCCCTATCACCAATCAGCCCTCCCTTCTAACATCCCTCCCTTCCCTTATCCCCATCTTCTCTTTTCTCCTGTAGGGCAACCAATATATTCCTCTTTCACCCCTTAATTTCATTTTTTTAGATATAATCCCATCCTATTCAACTCACCCTGTGCGCTCTCTCTCTCTCTCTCTCTCTCTCTGTGTGTGTGTGTGTGTGTGTGTGTGTGTGTGTGTGTGTGTGTGTGTGTGTGTGTGTGTATGTAATCCCACCTACTACCCAGACACTGAAAACAGTTTCAAGAGTTACAAATATTGTCTTTCCATGTAGGAATGTAGACAGTTCAACTTTAGTAAGTCCCTTATGATTTCGCTTTCCTGTTTACCTTTTCATACTTCTCTTGATTTTTGTGTTTGAAAGTCACATTTCTTTTCAGCTCTGGTCTTTTCATCAAGAATGGTTGAAAGTCCTCTGTTTCACTGAAAGACCATTTTTACCCCTGAAGTATTATACTCAGTTTTGCTGGGTAGGTGATTCTTGGTTTTAGTCCTAGTTCCTTTGACTTCTGGAATATGATATTCCAACCCCTTCAATCTTTTAACATAGAAACTGCTAGATCTTGTGTTATCCTGATTGTATTTCCACAATACTCAAATTGTTTCTTTCTAGCTGCTTGCAATATTTTCTCCTTGACCTGGGAACTCTGGGATTTGGCCATAATGTTTCCTAGGAGTTTCTCTTTTTTGATCTCTTTCAGGAAAGGAAAAGAAAGGGCCCTTCCAGATTTCCTCTATGACACAAATATGGACTTAGATACCTAAACAAGAGTTAAAAGAGTAAAACAAAACAATATTTCAATATTTATTTTGCCCCCTGGTTCTAGAGTATCAGGGCAGTTTTCCTTGATAATTTCATGAAAGATGATGTCTAGGCTCTTTTTTTGATCATGGCTTTCAGGTAGTCCCATAATTTTTAAATTGTCTCTCCTGGATCCATTCTCCAGGTCAGTTTTTTTTCCCCAATGGGATATTTCACATGATCTTCCATTTTTTCATTCTTTTGGTTTTGTTTTGTGATTTCTTGGTTTCTCATCAAGTCATTAGCCTCCATCTGTTCCATTCTAATTTTGAAAGAACTGTTTTCTTTAGTGAGCTTTTGAATCTCCTTTTCCATTTGGCTAATTCAGCTTTTGAAAGCATTCTTCTCCTCATTGGCTTTTTGAACCTCTTTTGCCAATTGAGTTAGCCTATTTTTCAAGGTGTTATTTTCTTCAGCACTTTTTTGGATCCCCTTTAGCAAGCTGTTGACTCTTTTTTTCATGCTTTTCTTGCATGTCTCTCATTTCTCTTCCCAGTTTTTCCTCCACCTCTCTAACTTGATTTTCAAAATCCTTTTTGAGCTCTTCCATGGCCTGAGCCCATTGAATATTTATTTTGGATGTTTGGGATACAGAAGCCTTGACTTCTATGTCTTTCCCTGATGGTAAGCATTATTCTTCCTCATCCAAATGGATGGGAGGAGATATCTGTTCACCAAGAAAGTAACCTTCTATGGTCTTATTTTTTTCCCCTTTTCTGGGCATTTTCCCAGCCAGTTACTTGACTTCTGAGTTTCCTCTCCACACCCACCTCGCCTCCAGATCCGCCCAGCCAGCACTTGGGGTCTGAGATTCAAATGCTGCTTCCTAGCCTCAGAGCTTTCGGTGGGGGCAGGGCTGCTATTCAATGTGAGATTAAGTTCAGGTGCTTGGGTTGGGGCAGGACCACCACATTTGGGGCTTAGTTCCCTCAGGGGGTTTATGCTGAGACCTTCAACAATGGATCTGGGCTCCTTCCTGCTTTGGGAACCCCTGTCTGCTGCCTCCCGAGGGGGCCTGAGTTATGGAGACACCCCGCTCCCCTCTTGCAAGCTGAAAAGACCCTTTCACTGAGCCTGTGAGTGGAGGGACCTGGGCTGCTGCTGGAGATTCTGTCCCTGAAGCCTGCTCGGATCTGCTCCTCTCAGTCCCTGCTATGGGAAACTGCCCTATGTGGCCTCTGAGGCCACTGCCTGAGGTCAGAGCTATGGGAAGGCCTAACAATTTCCTTTGCTGCTTCTTCTTGGTTCTGAATTTACATATTTAGTTTTTGATATTAGTAGTTTTTTTCTTAAATCACTTTATCTGATGGTTTATATATTTTGTTGTTTTTTTCAAACAGTTCTTATTCAATTTTTAAAATTTTTGTTAATTCTTTGATTTGCAGAATTTCTTTTTTGGTGATTAATTGTGGATTTTTAATTTGTTGGTTTTCCAGTTTCTTTGGCTGGGCAGGGCTCCACTCACGTCAGGTGCGATAGATGTTTCCCTTCAGGTTTTCAGGTCACCTTAGGCTGGAAATCTCCTCCCTCTGTTGTTCTCCACTTCTGCTGCTCTAGAATTTGTTGAGAGTCTTTCTTTACAGGTATTTTATGGGCTGTGGGGGGAAGAGCTGGTATATGTATGTCTTTCTACTCAGCCATCTTGGCTCTACCCCCGACCTACCTCTATCTTCTCGCCATAAATCTAGCCTGATTTCATGCATAATCTTTATGACATGTGGCTGTATTCTACTTGCTAATATTTAACATTTTTATGTTAAGATTCATTAGTAATTTTGGCCTTTAGTTTTTGTTTTGTTTTGTTTTACTCTTTTAACTCTTGTTTAGGTATCTAAGCCCATATTTGTGTCATAGAAGAAATTTGGAAGGGCCCTTTCTTTTCCTTTTTTGAATAATTTAGTACTGGAATGGTTCTTTAAATATTTTGTAGAATTTTATTGTAAACCCTTGTAGTTGTAGTTTTTTTATTTGTCCCCTCCCCCAATACACACACGATTTCGGAGTTCTTTTATGACTATTTTAGTTTCTTTTTCTAAGATTTTGTTTTTTAAGTCTTCTGTTTCTTGTTCTATTAACCTTGCTGTTTTATACTTTTGTAAATAATCATCCATTTCATTTAGACTTTCAGTTTTAATGCTATGTAATTTGGTGAAATAGTGCCTAACAATTTCCTTTGCTGCTTCTTCTTGGTTCTGAATTTACATTTTTAGTTTTTGATATTAGTAGTTTTCTTCTTAAATCACTTTAGCTGATGGTTTATATATTTATTGTTTTTTTCAAACAGTTCTTATTCAGTTTTTTAAATTTTTGTTAATTCTTTGATTTTCAGAATTTCTCTTTTGGTGATTAATTGTGGATTTTTAATTTGTTGGTTTTCCAGTTTCTTTGGTTTTATGCTTATTTGATTGGTCAGCTCTTCCTCTCTAATGAAAGTGTTTTGACTTAAAGACTTTCTCATAAGGGCTACTTTAGCTGTATCCTCAAAATTTTGGCATGATATCCAATTGTTGTTATTGTCTTTAATGAAAATCATTTATTATGTGATTTATTCTTTGGCTCACACATTCTGAGGGGCAGGTAGGTGGTATAGTGTATAGAGCACCAGTCCTGGAGTCAGGGAGACCTAAGTTCAATTCCAGTCTCAGACATTTACTGACTTTGTGACCCTTGGCAAGTCATGTTATAAACTCTGTGTCTCTTAGTTTCCTTGTAGAGTTGTGGTGAGTATCAAACAAGATAATAATTTTAAAGTGTTTAGGACAGTGCCTGGCACATTGTAAATGCAATATAAATGTTAGCTGTTGTTATTATAGGATTGAGTTTTTTAGTCTCTAATTAGTTTTTTATTTTTGCTTCATATACTTTGCTATATTTTTTTTGCATTGTGGTCCATAGAAGATGTGTTTAATATTTCATCTTTCTGTGTTTGTTTGCAATGCATTTATGCTGTAATGCACGGTCATTTTTTGGGAATATGCCCTGCATAGCTGAGAATTATATGTGCTTCTTTTCTATTCTTTTTCATTAATTTCCAGAGTTCTATCACATCTTACATTTCTAAAATTCTTTTCAAGTCCTCCACTATTTGGGGGGTTTATTTTTAAAATTAGGTTTATCTAGGTCTGGAAGGGTTAAATTGAAGCCCCCCCACTGTCATAGTTGTACAATCTCTTTTTCCCTGTAACTCATTTAATTTTTTCTTAAAGTATTTAGCTGCATGCCATTTGGTGTACATGTATTTAGGATTGATATTAATTCATTTTTATGTTATATTTCAGGAAAATGTAGTTTTCCTGTTTATATCTTTTAATTAAATCTATTTTTGTGGTGCTTTGTCTGAGATCATGATTTCTACCTGTCTTTTTTTTTTTTTAATGCAGCTGAAGCACAGTAGATTTTGCTTCAGTCTGTTTTGATTCTGTTTACATATTGTGTTTTATATGAGTTTCTGACAAACACTGTATTGTTGGATTCTGCTTTCTAATCCATTTTATGAATGTTTATGCTATTCATATTTATGGTTATGTTTTTAATTGTATATTTCCCTCCATCCTATTCTCTTATACTTTCCTGGGGTTTTTTTGTATCCCCTCTTTAAGAATTGTTTTGCTTATTACTAATTCCTTTCTTAATCTACTATTCCTTTTATTTCTCCCTTTCCTTTCACCTGTTTCCTTATGGAGTGAGATGTACATTGTGCTTACTAAGATCAATGACTTTGAGAAACATAATAGATGGCATCCTTTTAACTTCTAAATTGTTTTAACTTCCTTTTAAATTCTAGGTTTCACAGTTCACTTTCAAATATATTTTTTAAAAAGGTAAAATGACACAAGGTATTTGTTACTGAGTCTTGATTAAAAAATTGTGTCTGACCATATCCACATTGAGATTCAACACATGCCATCTCAAATTTGACCTTATTTACTTTTTAAAATATTTCTTATTCTGTTCAGTAATGAATATGTTTCCTTTACTGTCAGTTGGATTGAATTTATCTTGATTCTCACATGTGTTGACTTTGAACTTTTTTCGTTGAAAAAAATGTATTAAGTGGAAATTCTGCAAAAAAAAAAAATCAGTAATTTTGGCCATTGGCCATACACACAACCTGAGAGAGTCTAATTTCAAACAATTTTTGGAAAGCTCTGTTCTAAACCATTTCTGGATGAAATATATGACATATAAAAGCCCTTTACTACCTGGCTTATTTATAACTTCCCATTCTACTTACATCTTCCTTGCTACTATTTACTTTTAAATTCATTCTTGCTTTTTCTCACACAGCTAACTCCAAATCCTGACTTTAGGCATTTATACTGTTGGTCCTTCATTCCAGTAATTCTCTTCCTCTCATCTAGCTTCCCTGACTTACTTCAAATCTCAGCTAAAATCCTGCATTCTGTAAGAAGTCATTCTAGTCCTCCTAAAACTTTGTGCCTTCTCTGCGGGATTATCTGCATTTTACCCTTTGTTTATTTTCATTATATGTAATTGGTTGTATGTTGTTTTCCCCATTAGTTTGTGAGTTCCTTGAGAGCAGACGCTATTCTTTGCCTTTCTTTGTGTCCTCAGCACTCAATACCATGCCTGGCACATAGTAGGTGCTTAATAAAAGCTTGTGTATTGATTTACTGATTTGATCAAGTTTTGAGGGAAAATGTTTGGTGTTTTAATCCTTTTAAATTAATTTTCACGTTTCCAAATTAGACACCAGCGTATATAATTTTCCTTCAAGGCTCAGTTTAGGGGTCAACTTTTATTCTGCAAGAGAGCTTTCCCTCCTTCCCCAACCTTTGTTAGTGCTGTCCCCCTTCCACTAAGAAATCACTTTGCATTTACTTGGCATATATAGTGCATTTCCTTATGTGTGTAAAATTTTTTATTTTCCCCAGTAGAGTATAAAGTGTTTCAAGGCAGAGACTGTATGATTTTTAATCTTTTTTATCTCTGATTTCTAGCACAATGCTTTGCATATAGGATTGTGGACTTAGAACTTGAAGAAAGCTCAGAGATGATATTACTGTAGAAGAAACTGAAACATAAAAAATCTTTTGCTCAAGGTCTTACTAAGTGGAAGAGCTGGGATTCTAGCGTAGGTGCCATCTGGCATGACCTGTTCTTGATTAACCCATGCTGGAATTTTACAGTCATCAGGATGGCAAAAGACTGAGTTCATGTCATAAGCAGGTTGGTTGAAGGAACTAGGCATGTTTAGACTAGAGAATTATCTCAAGGGTTGTCAGGTGGAGGAGGGAGAGAATAAACCTGCTCTCTTTGGGCCCAAAAGGAAGACCCATGACCAGTGGATGGAAGTTGCAGAGGTAAATGAAGGTTGATGTCAGGAATGTATTAAAGTTATCTGCCCATGGAGTGGGGAGCTTCAAGAGGGGGCAGGTTCTTTCTCATTAGACATCTGGGGAAAATGAGATGATCACTTTTTCCTTAGGGGATAGTACAAATTTCTTTCATGTTTAGTTTGAATTATATGACTGTTGAGGTCCGATCGAACTCTAAAAATTATTCTGTGATTCTGTTGTCCAGACTAAACATCTTCAGTTCCTTTATTCCTCATTTAACATGGTCATGTGACCCTTTGGTATCTCAGCTTCCCTTTCCGAATGCCCTCCAGGTCATCAATGTCCTTCCCAAACATCCAATGCTGAACTACATCAATCCATATGTGGACTCATTAGGCTAAAGTAAAGCAATACTGTAACCTTCCTAGTCCCAAACTGTGCCTCTTTTAATACAGCCTTTAATAATACAGCATATCCCAAAAGTCTTTTAAGCTATCCAAGCCTAAAAATATACTGAGACTTTTGGGACATCCTAAATCAGCTTTTTTGTCTACCCTAGCATATTGTTGACACATTTTAAACTTTCTGTACAATAAGACCTCAAGCTATTTATCTGATCATGCCTTTCCAACTTGTAAAATTGATTTTTTTTGTACCCAAATATTTATTTATTCCTATTAAAATTCTTGTTATTAAATTTAATCATGTTCTAGCTTTTTAATATCATTTTTGAATTCTGGTCATCATCTAGTGTATATCCCTCTAAGCTTTGTTTGCTATGCATGCCATCCGTGCTTTTGTCCAAATCACTGATTAAAATATTAAGCAGTGCAAGGCCACCACACATCCTGGGACTCTCCTTCCAAGGGGACTTCCTCCTAAACTGCCATCACATTATTAATGATGGATCTTTCAGTCCAGCTATTTAACCATTTAGCTATCTTATCATCCAGCATATGCCTCAGTCTTTTCCCTTAGAATCATATATTAAATGCCTATTAATTTGCTAGGTACAAGAGATAGAAAGATAAGTTCTTGTCCTTGGGGAGCTTAGTCTAGTATCCATATAAAGGATCTGGTGAAAGGAAAAGAGAGGAAGGCCATTTAGATTGCATTTATCACTGTGTGAGGGAATGATTACTCAGTATTGGGGAGTTGGGGAGGAAAAAAGATTGACAACCACTTCTCAGATTACCACACAAAATTTGCTTGGAAAGTTGGTAATATTTTTCAGTTGCCTTGTTCATGAAGCTAATTGGGGATTATATACTGTAAGAACTTTGTATTGGTGATCTTGCTCTGATAAGGGCCAGAACCTCGAGTAGCTTTTTAAGCTTATTAAGTAGAGAACGTTTACATCAGCATCTGTGAGGGAAGTCTCCACACCTATGAAATCACAGATCCCTAACTGGAACATTTCCATCCCACATTTTAAAAATGGAGAACTATTTTATAAGCATTCTAACTGGCATCTTTCTAGGAAATATAAGAACAGATTTCTTTACTGGAGCCTCAGTATTCAAAAAGAAATAATTCCTTTGAGTTTAAGAAAGTGGTATGTGGATGGGTTTGAGATTTGATGGAGCATATAGAAAGCAAGCCCAGCCACCCTGGGCTTTAGAAATTCTAAGTATCTTCTTGACCTCATAGCCATATTTCTTTACTATGTGATAGTTTCCACTTCTTCTTCTATCCTGCGTGGAAAATTGTCTTAAATTCAACTCACAATGATGGTATCTGATTACTTGCTTCCTGGACCTAGTTGTTAGAGGAATCAGACAAGGCTAATATATTGCTGCTTTTGTCAATGGGGCTGTGAATTTGGGAGCAGATAAAAAGAGAAGCTATGAGGATACATTCAAGTTTTAAGCAAACCAACCTGCATATGAAACATATGACTCTACATAATGGATTAGGAAGGTTGAGTCTTTGCTTTATTGGATTCACTTTATTGGATTCACTCCAGGATTTTAAAATTAATTCAGTTTTTAAAACTTAATAGAATTTTTCACAAGTACATCTACTATCCGCATATAATATTAGCATAAATACTATCTATGCTGATGGCATAAAAGAAAAGTATAAATTTTATATACTTCAGTGTATCTGTGATTTCATAAATGTAGGCATTCACTCCATTGACTCAGATAGCAAACCCTCCATGGCTTCTCATATTCTATTTCTTCTATAGATCTTCTCTGCCGTACTGGATGTGCTGGACCTCTGTGTCTTTCTTTTACATGCATTGAATACTAGTCCATCACTTGGTCTTTCCCCATTTAAAGCAACTAGCCCACTTTCTTTTCTAGTCATATGTTTTTGAATGACATATTTGATATAATTTATATTCCTTTTTCTGTCATTTATATTTCCCAATATATTCTTCCCTTAGAATCCTTCATTGAACAGTTCCCTAATTACTACGATAAGAAAAGGAGGGGGGGAAAACTAGTTTAGCAAAACTCCTCATACCAATACAATCTAGTGGTATACATATACAGTATCCCACACCCATAGTCCACTGTCTAAAAAGAAGAGAAAGGCTCTCCCCAGGTGTCCTCACGCGAGAGACATCATCTTTAAACCCTGCATGGCAATCCCTGAAGCACTGCCAAGATGCTCAGGGAAGACAGGGCTTCCTGGAAATCCAGTTACTTCCTCAAGGTCATCCAGCTTTTGGATGATTATCCAAAATGCTTCATTGCAGAAGCAGTCAACGTGGGCTCCAAGCAGATGCAGCAGATCCGGATGTCCCTCTGTGGTAGGGTCGTTGTATTAATGGGAAAAAACACCATGATGCACAAAGCCATTTGTGGTCATCTGGACAACAACCCTGCCCTGGAGAAACTGCTGCCTCATATTTGGGGGGAATGTGGGCTTTGTGTTCACCAAGGAAGATCTGACTGAGATAAGGGATATGCTTCTGGCCAATAAGGTGTGAACTGCTGCCCGTGCTGGTGCCGTTGCCCCATGTGATGTCACTGTGCCCACCCAGAACACTGGTCTGGGTCTCGAGAAGACTTCCTTCTTCCAGGCTCTGAGTATCACCACCAAGATTTCCAGAGGCACCATTGAAATCTTGAGTGTTTGTGCAGCTGATTAAGATCGGAGACAAAGTGGGTGCCAGTGAGGCCACCTTGTTGAACATGCTGAATGTTTTCCTGTTCTCCTTTGGGCTGATCATTCTGTAGGTGTTTGACAATGGCAGCATCTACAACCCTGAAGTGCTGGACGTTACAGAGGAGACTGCACCTTCAGTTCTTAGAGGGTGTCCGTAACATTGCCGGCATCTATCTGCAGATTGGCTACCCAGCTGTTGCATCAGTACCCCACACGATCATCAGTGAGTACAAGCGAGTCTTGGCTGTAACTGTGGAGACAGAGTACACCTTCCTACTTACTGAAAAGGTGAAAGCCTTCCTGGCCGACCCTTCAGCATTTGCAGCGGCCGCCCCTGCGCCTGCTCCAGCTGGTGCTGCACCTGCTGCTGCCACTGTGGTCAAGGTGGAAGCTAGGGAAGAGTCTGATGAAGATAGGGGGTTGGTCTACTTGATTAGCCCACAGGAAACAACTATTTCAACCAATTTATTTGTGAAACAGAGAAATAAAAAAGCTTATTTATCTCAAAAATAAAAAAATAAAAAGAAGAGAAAGGCAGACTTCTCATTGTTCTTCTTTGGTACCAGCCTTGATTTTTTAAAAAACACACAGATACACATACAAGAACCAATGTATTATCCAAAGGCTGTGCCTGGGGGTAAAAAAGAGAATGGATATTGTATTTCCCGAAATCATAAAATAAAAACATATGATAACAAATGTAAATGTGTACATATATACTTACTCATTTATTTTTCAATTATCTAGCACCTTTTTTCCTCTCTCTCACTCCCCTTGTACAAAATACCAAACCTTTTAACAAATTAACATAATCAAGTACCACAAATATCTACATTGGTCTAAGCTTAGGGTCTGTTTTGCTTGTAACTAATCCCTTTCTGAATCTACTTTCCCTCTTATACTTGTTTTCACTCTTCTTATTCCCTGGTGTTTCCCTGTTAAGTTGACTGTATTTCTATACTAAACACTTTGTATTTGATGCTATTTTGACCAGTTCATATGAAAGTGAAATTCACCTGATGCCTGCTTTCCCCCCCACCTTATACATTTGTGAAGACTTGTGTGCCTTATTTATATGAGATAATTTCCTCCCCATTCTTCCTGGTTTCAACCCTAGTGTTTCCTTTTCCTCTTCCTTTTCCCTTCTTCGTTCAAGATAATCAAAACATTTTTTTAAAATTGCTCTCAGGCCATTTATATTATTGGACTTTATAACTCCTGCTTACATTAGGATTCTAAATGGACTCTTGGATCACCCTTTTCCACTTATATTAGACTGTAAATAGTTCATCCTTAAACAATCTCTTCTAGTTACTAATTTGTGTCAACCTTTTGAAGTTTCTCTTGACTCTTGTTTTGTTTTTTTTTCCCTCAAAGTTTCTTTTCTGTTCTGGTCTTTTCTTCAGGAATGCTTAGACATCTTCTCTCTTGTTGGAGGTCTACTTTTTCCTTATATAGGATTATATGCCATTTTCTTGGGTAAACTATTGGTTGTTGGCTTTTATCTTTTGCCTTTTTTACTATAACTTATAGCAGTACATCTAATTCTTATATGATTTTGACTTGAATTCTTTATTTCTATTTTTTTCCTGAAAACTCTGGGTTTGGGATATGTTCTGGTTTAATGTTTTGGGGTTTCTTTCACAAGGTACCTAATGAATTTTTTTCTGCTTTTGATTTATTCTCTAGTTCTAAGAGATCTGGGCACAGGGTTTCTCTTTGGTTTAGTTTTATGATTTCCTGAAATGTTATATTCAAGGCTCCTTTTTTAGTCATTGCTTTCAGATAGTGCATTGGTTCTTCAACTGTTTTCTAGTTCAGTTGTTTTTAATATGAGATAACCTTATATTTTCTTCCTTTTTTCCCATGTTTTCATTTTGTTTCAATATTTTTTATTGTCTCATAGAGTCATTAACTTCTATTTGGTCCATTCTTTTTTTCTTAATCTTTTTTTTTAAATTTTAGACTTAAATACTAAAATGTAAATATATAAATATAAAAAGAAAAATAAACCTAAAGTTAAATATTAAAACTTAAATGCAAAACAATAAAAGAAAAAAAGATCATGTCATGTCTGCAGCAGAATATGAGAGGGTTCAAAATATATAGCAATAAATTTCCATTTCAAGAAAGCTTGTGTAATAAATACTACACATTGTGTTGAAAGCTGCATCTTTTTTTCCTTCCTTGTAAGATACCTTTTGTTCTCTACCGTGCGTTTTATACTTTGTTCTCCCTTCACCCCATCCTGCACACACAAAGACTGCAATTAAGTGTGAATATATTTAGATATAGATATATACACACATGCATATATTCACACACACACACACACTTTCCCTAACAAATCCTACTCCTGACCTTTGTTTTCATGTTTGCTCGTATCTCTTATTTCTTACCCTTCCTTGCTTGGCTTCCTTACTTCCATGTACTTACTACTTTGCTCTCCAACCCCCAAGGATCTCACCCGTATTCTTCCATTCCTGTGAATCTAAATAGCCTCTGTACCCCTCTTTGACCTACTCTCTCACTCTCAGGTCTACCCCAATCTTTCTTAGAAGCTACCCAATTACTAAGAATCTTAGACATACATTTTATATATATATAAAAGGTAAACAGTCTCTCCTTATTGAGTCCCTTGTAGTTAGCCTTTGGTATACCTGGTATACCTTATATTTTTCTTGTCTCATGAATGTGAAATCTACTGTTAAGTTCAGGTTTTTGGTTTTTTTTAACAAAGTCCTGAAAATCTAACAATTCATTTTTGTTTCATTCTTGATTATGTTTAGATTTGCTGGGTATATTTTCCTCTAGAATCCCAGTTCTTTTGCTCTTCAACATGTAGTGTTCCAAAACCTGTTATCTTTGAATGTCTCTGCTGCTAGGTCTTGTGTGATTCTAATTGTAGCACTGCCATATTAAATTGTTTTCTTCTTGTTTAAATGGATCTAGCCTAGAGGTGTTTACTATTCACTGGGCAAACTTTATCTTGGGATTTTTCTTGAGATCTTCTCTAATTGTCCCTGGAGGACCCCTGTTCTTCCCCTACTCTTGTTTATTTTTACCACTCTGTGTTTGCCCTGAGGTGCTATTTTATCTCTTTTGGGGGGAAGGGGGAGAATCTTGAGAACTTGGATTATTCTGACCTACTCCACCATCTTTCCAGAATCCTGTCTTCCATTTTACTTTTCAAGAAGTCTGTTACTTAGATAAACTTTTATACTTCTTGTACTAAGTAGTTAATTATTTTTCCCAATCTCTCCAACAGAACTTTCATTCTTTTTCCATTTTTTTCCTTTATTGCTCTCATTTCATTACAGAATTTGAACTTAAAAAAAAAATTCCTCATTTCTCCTAGAAATTTTAACTGATCTCGTGGTCATTCTGTGCTTTCTTTGAGTCTTTGCTTGTAGATATTTTAGAGTTTTTCTTTTCTAAGTTTGTATCTTAGAACATATATAGATTGGTCTTTTTTTCTTTATTCCTTATTGAGAAAAGGAGCAACTGTGATGAGGCCCCATTCCCCCATTGGAAACTGAGTCTCAGATCCCATGTCAGAGGAGTTGAGGCTCTGATGACCTAGAGGCCCAGTCTCAGATCCTCCTTCCAGGATACACCAAGACCCTGCTTCTCAACTTTGGTGAAGTTTCAGATTCCCCTTCCTCTAGTGATTGGTAATCAGAGCAATTGAGCTAAAGTTCCTTTCCTTGCCCTTTGGGCTGAGTCCAGGGTCCTTCCTTCCCTATTCATCAAACCTGGCTGAGACATTTCTTAGCCTTTGGAGTCTGAATCCAAGGGTTCCCCTATCCTTTTCCCTTCCCCTGGGATCAGTGATCTAACTGTACCATAGCTTTTCCTAGCTATCAGATCAAGTCTGAGGTCTTCGTCCATTTGCATGCCAATATCCTTTTCTCATATCTGGAGGTTATATCAAAAGGGTCATGTAGTGATCTTGAGAATTAAGATCCTAGTCAGTTTCCCCTAGTCAGTTTTCAAGTTATTATTAATTCACAGAATTCAATTTTAATTGTTATATTGTTGTCTTTTCTATTTACATTATTGTAGTCATTGTGTATATTGTTTTCCTGGTTCTACTTATTTCACTTTGCACTAATTCATGTAAGCCTTCCAAAGCTTCTCCAGATTAATTATTTAATGTCTGTTTTTCTAAGTAGCTATACATTTTTATGTATACTGATTCTCACTTTTGTCGTTGGCCTTCTTGTACATTCTTCTCTACATCAAAGCATGGACATTTGCTTTCTTCACCTAATTCCTGGTTGTTTTTCCAAAATTTTTGGAGCAATTTATAGCGCTACCAAACCCTCTAATATTAACCATTCTCATTTAAAAAAATCTTTCATAGTTTGCTGTTTGAAAGATGAAACTTCAGAGTTATTTTGACTTCATTTTTCTTATTAATAGTGACTTGTAGCTGTCTTTCCTATGGCTCTTAATAGTTTGCATTTCTTTTTTGAACTATTTGTTTAACTCACTTGACTGATAATTCTTGAAATATGGCTTTTGATCTTATGTATTTGTTAGTTACCTAAAAATTTTGGTACGCTCATCAGAAACTTTTATATTCTACTGCCCTTTTTCATTTATAGAATCCCCCATTGTTATTCTTTTCTAGTCTGTAATGGAGAAAACCTGTGCAAATGGTATAACTGTCAAGCATACTTTTTTGCTTTTTCTGTCAAGAGGTATTATTACTTTAATCATTCTTTTAATTAAGAATTGTGATATTTCCCAGAAACATGGTTCCTCCCTTCAGAGTTGGAAGGTCCAGATATCAAATGTTCAGTTGTCCACATTCCAAGACACCATCCCTGAACTGGTGCTAGATTTTTTCCATCTCATCTCATACAGCTGTTGTAGTACATCAGTTTATTACAAGCTATTCATGTTAGGCATCTGTGTCCCAAATTGTTTGAGATATATTGATCAATCAAGGTTAATTAAAGCATATCTCTTGACACTAATCAAACTGACTTTATGGGTAATGGGAAACCAAGTTTTGATGAGAATTCATGTTAAAGGGCTTAGGGGCCTGTTTGGAAAAATAAAACTAGATGTTTATCTATTCTTGAGGTGACGATGAGAAGATAAGCGTTGTTTTCAGATGGATAATTAAGATATAGATTAAAATAATAATTTGAATGTTCAGCTGCTGAGTACATGTGACAATGCACCTTTTTTTTAACTATTTTTTTTCTGGAAATTACATCATAAAGGGGAGGAGGATGGGAGAGGAGAATGGTTGTAAAGGAGGATTTGTGAGGGTTTTTATTTGGTTTTGTTTTGGCTTAGACACTCTTTGTATTACTATAATTAGAAGCGGAAGAAGAGGCAGTTTGCTAACCATAGGACTAAGAATCTTGAAAAACAATATCACTCAAAATGCTAGCTTTATCCAGAATAATTGCTAACCTGTTCACCAATTACCCGATAAATACAGCTTCCTAGAAGGTCACAATATCATTGTACATGGTAGTTTAGCCAGGTATACTGTATCTCAGTATTTATTTACCTAATATTATATTGGAAACAGACATGGATAATTGTTATTCTCGTGTTATAATGTAAGCTGGTTTTGCTTAACTTCTATTTTATCCTAATTTTGAGGAATTAGGAATTCCTCTCTTTGGGAGATGAAGGAATGAGTTAATCTGGAAAATATTAGTGATGTAAGATTAAAGATACTGATACAAACTTATATTTTTTAATATGATGCAAGTCTTGCCCACATAATACGTTAATTTCACTTGCTTTATAGTCAGTTTTTCCTGTTTTCTTTGAATAGTGATTGGAACTTTCTTGTTTGTTTTTTTAAATGATAACCTATTCTTTTGTCACTCTTAGGAAATTTAGAGAAAGAAACAGCAATGTCCTTGCTTTTTTATTGATTTTCAGTGGACATTCCCCTTTCTTGTCATCCCCACCATAGCACTCTCCTGTGTCACAAAGAAAAACACTTAAGGTAACTTAAGTTCCCTCATCATTCTACCAAAAGGAGGGAAGTATGGTTTAATACCTCCAAAAAATGTACCCCACAAAACATTATCAAAACATTTATACTAGCACTTTATGGGTAGCAAAAAACTAGTAAAAGAGTTAAATGCCCTTCAAATGGGGAATGACTAAATAAGTTGTAATGTGATGTAATATAATATTACTATATTATAAGAAATAATGATTATCAGGAATTCAGAGAAGCATGAGAAGGCATGAATTGATGCAAAGTGAAGTAAGCAGAACCCAGAAAATAATGTACAAAATGATTACAACAATATATTCGGAAAGAACTATACCAAAACAATTGAAATTGAATGCCATGAAATCAAAATGACCATGCGTGACCCTAAAGAGATTTGTGTGCCCTCCCTTCCTTTTTTGTACATATGGGTGATTGTTGATATGGAAAAATACATATCATGTCAGACTTTTTGGATGTGCTAGTTAGCTTTGCTGAACTGTTTTTGTTTTGGGGTTGGGTTTTTTTTTTTTGGTTTTTTTGGTCTGGTTAAAAATTCTTTAAAAAAAATAGTAGGCCTGAAGCAGTACATGTTTAATAATCAACTCCTTTTATGGTTGTTTGAACTAATTGTAAAGTAATACTCTATGAGACTCTTAAGCAATAAGATTTTGTGAACCTTCCCCTCATAGTTTCTGATGCTTAGTGATGGGAGACTGAAGAACAACTGTAAGTATACTGAAAAATTTGAAAAATACAATACTTTTAATACAGACCAGGTATATTGACATTTAAATTTTCAGATAGAAAAAATAAGGTATTCTTAGTGCTCTGTGCTTATTTTTAGAACACAATGAAGACTTATGAAAAGAAAAAGAAACTGTATTAAGAAAATACAAAAATTGTGTCATAAATGAAAGAGAATAAACAATGTAGCAGAAAAGGAAAATAATGTACTTATGTATTTCATCTTGTATTATTGCTTTTTTCTGTTATTACACAATGTTTTGTAGGTCTTATCACTTCCATTAGTTATAGCCTCAGTATATAATACCCCTATTATTAATATAACTGTACATGAACCATTTCCTGTTCTAATCCTTAAATAATAGTTACTAATCCCTTTGCCCACTTGCTGATAAATTCTGTTCGCCATTCTTCATTTGAATGACTCTTGCTTTCTAGAGAATTATTTTGCCATTGCTTAATTAATACCCCTAAGGGATGCTGTAGGATGCTGTGGTCAATTTTCATTTATTCTTTATTGACTAATTTTTCTCTGCAGTTATTTTTGCTGAATTCCCCAGAGACGCCGCCTCTCAGGGGTATGGGAAAATTATCAGGGGATCTTTCTGTTATTCTATAAAATATACTAAGCATTTGTTTCAAAACAGAGACCTAATAAATTGTAATGAAATCCATCTCCTAGTAAAGCATTTTTTATATGGCATGTATCTTAGGTTTCTAGGTTTCACGTGAAAGCCATTGTTACTAGTTGTGCAGGCACCCCACAGAAAAGCAATCATGCACTCCTTTTAGTAATCTAAGTTTTTTTGAGTTCACCTGGTTATTTTAAAGATAATTTATCTGCTGGTTATCTTAAAAATAATTTTTATCCTGCATAGATTTCTTCATTTTATTGACCTGGGAAATGTATTGTCTCATGTAGCACAGACATAAAATACTACCACTACTACCACTACTACTACTACTATTATTTATGTAGTGAGTACTATGAGCCTGGCACTTTGCTTAGTGCTTTACAATTATCATTTCATTTGATAAAAGAGAATTAGCTTTGCTTTCTCCATTATCTAATTCAATTTTAGAGTCTTGAAAACTGTAGTTTAAGCCCTATTATCTCCACTTTTAAAAAAATTGTAAAATTATAGTGCCCATATTTACTAAACCAAAGAATAGGTTGTCTGGCCTGCAGGATTTTTTTTTCAACAGTTTCATTAAAAGTATACTTTCCTATCTTATAATTGCAACTTGTACATTTACTTTTATTTATCTCCCCTGTGTTCTAGTCTGGTTTCCTTTTGGTATTGTCCAATTAAGTTTTCCTTTTTAAAATTCACATGATACTTTCCAGTTGTGACTCTCCTTATCAATTTTATGTTATGAATTGTGTGTATAAGGAAACAAAGAATAAATCACTTTCACCACCTGCTTATAACAGGACATAATATAATTTTAAAAATACTTATTGTCTGCTATGTTCAAGGTATATATGTGTATATACCTGTGTATAACATGATCTTGGGAGGGCTTGAATTCTGAAGAGGAAAACACTACTTAGTACTTACTTAGTAGAAATCACCTGGAACAAAGCAAAGCACTTATTTCTTATCTCTTTGCCCAAATACTCAGCTGGGTGTATATTTAAGATATATAGGTGTATCTTAAAAGCCAAGTAACTTGCATAGAAATCCTCAAGAACTCACAAATTGACGGTATTTTAATACTATTTTTATCATGGTTTCCAAGCCAATGAACACATCAGCCAGTCAATCAGTACACATTTATTAAGCTGCTGTTACATGCCAGCTAATTTCAGTTTGACATTAATAAAAGCATTATTCACACTAATGTTGCGAAGAAGTAACTTCGTGGGTGTGGTGGTAGCTTAGTGTCATTGTAGGTCCTCTGGGATGGGAACTGGATTGGAATGGAACCAATATAACTAAATGGTAATCAAAGGAAGTCATTCTCATGTGAATACCTATTAATTCTGCAGTAATGAAAAAAGTACAAGGGGCTTTGGGAAATTATCAGAGGAAGGATAGAATGCTGAGCAAACTATAAAAATCTTTCCAATATGCCATCCAAGTAACAAGCATGGCTCACATACAAAAAGAACTGAAATTGTGTTGATCTAATGAGGCAGCCATTTTACTAGCACTGTTTCCTGTTTGTTTCATAATTTTTCTTACCTTCTTTGGATCTAGAACACTATGCCTTTGAAGGTTGCCTTCTTTCTTTTCCCCAGATTTATAATTTAAATGACTAGGGTGGTAAGCAATAAAAAAAAGATTAAAGATGAAGTTATAGATTTCATAGTAGTGTTTTCTGAGCAGAAAATTATCACCTGAGTGAAGAAATGGTAGTGGGTGGAGCTAGAGGAGTGCAGCCTGTTCTACAAGTCTGAGCTTTGGCAGGGGCGTTCCTTTGGTATTGCATAGGAGTGTGTGTGTGTGTGTGTGTGTGTGTGTGTGTGTGTGTGTGTGTGTGTGTGTGTGTGTGTGTGTGTGTGTGTGTGTGTGTGTGTGTGTGTGTGTGTGTGTGTGTGTGTGTGTGTGTGTGTGTGTGTGTGTGTGTGTGTGTGTGTGTGCGCGCGCGCGCGCACTGAGAGAGACGGAGCCTGTGCTGGTGAGCCAACCTCAGCACCGATTGCTCATCAGGGAACAGAAGCAGGGCCATGGGAACTCCAACCGAGAAGGGAAGTGCCTGAAAACTGAGCTTCAGCCCAGGAGTACCTGGACACATCCTGGAGCAGAAGTGCCTCTGTGGATCTTTTTAGTTCTTCAGAGTTAGAGTGGAATGCACTCGAGATTGACTGCTGTGTATAACTCATCCTGGACTGATGTTACAGTCTTGATCCTAAAACCTGGGCCTGGACAGAAGGTAAGAAGGGCTTGATATTTACAAGGCTTTCAGAATCTCATTTACATAAACATTTCAGTGGGGATATTTTTAGGTTTTGTTCAATCATATGTTTCTGTGCTTGTTGCTAAGTTGCTGCTCAGTGATTTAGTCATCTTGATGTTTCTTGGAGTGTTAATATGAGCTATGTTTGTTGAAAGAGGATCATTTTCTCAGAAGGGTTTTGATCATTGGAATGCAGGAAAACTAGAAAAATCATTATCTTTCTAGGCAAGTTCAGGAAATTAGTCATATTTTATTGCTACAAATCGAGTCACTTCCTGGTATTATGAAGACATGATGTGAATGTAGTGTAAACTAATATTTGTTATTTCAGAAATTAAGGGAGCATTCCTTTTTTCCTATTCCATAGGAGTAGTTCACATCTGATAGTCTTTTTTTTTTTTTTAAAAAGGATTATATCTAAGAAAGGTACTTGAATTATTTGAACATTAATTATAAGGAAAAAATTTTTATTTTCTATTCTAAGCATTAGGCTTTCTTTTACTTAGAGTTAATAAGGGACAGAGAAACAGCAGCATTTCTTGCTCTAGAAAATATTAATTACATGTTGTTTTCTCTCTTGCTGATTATTAAGTTAATAGTCCCAGTTTATAAAGTACTTCCTTAAAATCCTTGAGAATAATCAGCTATTTATTACAAAGATATGGTAACCAGAGTTTTCCTTAGATCAGCCCTGTTCATGGTAGAATGGGCAATGCATGTATGCTAAAGTAATATTAACAGTTAATTACATTGCAGGAGAATATAAACTCCTTGAGGATAAGGACTGTTTGATAATTTCATTATTATCTCCCCACTACCTAGATCAGAAGATAGGGAGGCACTTAATTATTTTTTAAATTGAATACTTTACATATATATCTTATTTAATCCTCAGAACAACTTTTTGAGGTAGATACTAGAGGGACCTGAAGATCAGTCTAATTCTTGTCCATTCTTCAAGTCAAGGTCCCACCTAAGTTAGGAGAATTGTCTGCTCCAGAGCAGTCCTGGCAAATCCAACTAGACTCTAGTCAGTCCAGAAGTCCTGAGGCCAAAGAGAGGAGAACAGAAGTTTAGGTTCTCTTAGCAAATTTTGAAGCTCAGATGCTTTTAAAGACACCCATTGTTATCTCAGGTCCTCAAATATGAGCCGTTATCTTTTGGGGAAGGTTAGGATACCTCAAAGTGAAATGAGAAAAGCCTTCAGTGGAGATTTCAGGCATTCTTTTTTATTGTCTTGCATTAGCAAGGCAACCAGGTTGAGTCTGTTAATGAGTAAGCCAGAAGAAATAGTCTTGAATAGTAGAGACATAGTTTAATCTTCCCTTAGGTTTTCACACACAGTGTGTAATCATAACCCTTATTACTTTATTTGCTTTTTACATAGGCAAAATAAACCTCTGCCTGAGGCAGCAGATGTTGAAATGCAGATATGACAGATTTTCTTAAAATTTAGTAAAGCCCAGGTCATGTTGAAATAAAATTATCTGTGGCAGTAAAGTTCAGATTTGCATTAGAATTCTGACATTCACTGAATCTGATATTTTTGATAATATATGATCTATGATCTGATCGACAGGACTGAAAATTTCAAGAAAAGGGTAGATAGTTTTTTTGTGGGACTGAAGAGTTCTGACTTTTAAAATTTCAATCCTATGGTAAATGTATGAGTGAATACTTTTGGGATACATCTTCTTTTATATTTAATGCAGCTGATCCCTGAAGGATGTAAATAATGCCATTACACAATTAGTATTAAAGAGACAAGAGAATAGATGACCAAGTAAACTCTGAATAGCTTCTTGTTTTTTGGCAATATAATGTAGAGAATTAATTAAAACCATGGTCATCTGAATAGGTGATTCCTGTTATTTTTTTTAAATGTCCAGAGAAAGTGATTCCTCAGCCTCCTGGTATATCCCATTTCATTATTATGACTGCTGTTATTTTTATTTATCTTTTATCTTTATCCCAACTTGTTTTTATAACTATAAATTCATTTCCCCCTCCTCACTTTTTGGTAGAAATGAAATTGGTTATTGTCTTCTACATAATAACCAAAGTGGTACAAATTAATCACTTTAAAAATAAAGCTTATTTTATCATGAATTTAGAAGTAAATTAAACCATATGCATTGTTTTTTTAATCTAAAATATTTAAAGCTAAGATCCAGCATATTTTAATTATAAGAAATTACAAACACATAAGCAATACTGTAACTAGTGTTATATTCCCAGTGGTTTTTGTGGTTGAAAGGAGCCAGGTGCCATGTCTTTTCAGTTTGGTAAAGTATAGATTATATTTGGGTGGTCAAGAGAATAGTATTATTTAAATCTGTTCACAGACTCTAGGACAAGTTATGTTTTTATTTAGGATGCCCAAACATTAAAGCCGGTTAGTTGCATTACAATAAAAATAATAACTGTGTGGGAGACCCTGAAATAATATGTTGTTGTCGTCTCATTGTGCTTCTCTTTTTGCTAAAGTAAACTACACTCATGACTGGATACTTCCTTTCTTTTATCTTCTACTATCCTTTTCATTTATATAATCCCCCCAGTTGCTGCCGTCTAGTCAATAATGTGGGGAACCTGTCAAAACTCTTTACTTCTCAGGAATTGTTGCTTTTGATCAGTCTAACTCTCAGGTATGCTTGTGTTTTTTCTGTCTAGAGGCATTGTTATTTTAATCACTCTTTTGATTAAGAATTGTAATATATTTCAGAAACATTTCCTTCTCTTCAAAGTTAGAAGGTCCAGATATCAAATGTTCAGTTGTCCACATTCTAAAATACCATCCCTGGACTGGTCCCAGATTTTTTCCCTGTTGTCTCTTGCAGCTGTTGCTGTACATCAGTTTATTATGTCTGGCATCTATGTCCCAAATTGTTGAACCTTTATTGATCAATCAGGGATAATTATAGTATAACTTTTAACTTGAAATCAAATTGACTTTTACAGGTGATGGTGTATTAGAGTTCAAACTAAATTTATGTTGAAAGGTTTAAGGGCATGTTTGGAAAAATAAAATCAGATTCTTATTGATTCCTGAGGTAAAACTTAGAAGATAAGCATTGTTTTTACATGGATGATGAAAATATACAATCAAATAAATCATCATTTAATAATTTGAATTTTCAAATACTCAGAACATATATGTATATGAATACATGTATCTTTTATATTACATATACATGTACATATATGTGTGACAAATTTTCTAATCACAATTTTTTTTCTGGAAATTGAATCATAAAATCCATCACATTTTTTCACAGAACATTATAACTGCATTCCTAATCAAAGATGTAGCATCATAGATATGACTCTTATAGCATAGACAAAGACAAAACTTTATAGTTATTTCAGTAGTAAAATTATGATAACCTATCATATGGACATAAAGTGTACCATGTAAACGTAGCATAAAACACCTAAACTTAATGCACAATTTGTAATCAATATTAAATATTTACTCCACAATAATTATGTTTGCTGCTTGAGAATTCAGAAGGAATTTTCAGGATATTGAATGGTCCAAATTTTTTTTTTTTAAAAAGCAAAACAAAATAGCTTACCCAAAAAGTTTGAATTTGATCATTTCATTTTCTCTTGAGAGATTTCTTCATGGCAAACAGAAATTCAAAATAATTCCATTTACTTTGCCACTGCATCAAAGTACTCTAGTCTCCCTACTTAAGACTTTGTTGGTGTCTGTCAAAACATTTTATACCTGTTTAGACTCTTCAAACTCAAAAGAGATTTCAGAGATTATATAATATTATGTAGCAAGACTAGGTAATCTCAAGATTAGAAATTATCCTACAGAGATTATGTAATTTTCCTTACCTGTAGCCACATTATATATTCGGTGAAATCTGGGAGAATTAAGGTATCAGTGTTAGGTCACTTTAAATGACTCTCATTTCTATAGTTAAAGAAGAGAGAAATGAAGATCACCTATATTCTCACATTGTACTTTAACTTCAGTAAATAAAATTATAAAATTATTATTTGGACTTTGTTATAAAACTTCTGATTGTTGATATATTTATAGGTGATCATCCATTAGGATGTTTATTAAAACACTTCTGTATATATGTATATGTATATGTGTGTGTATGTATATATTAAAATAAGGTAAAGTATGCAATCAAGATAGGCAGTTTTATTTCTGTTTAGGACTTTACCCTCTTTTTTCCTTATACTACCTGAAGAACTAGAAACAGTAGTAGGTACAGCCAGGGAAAAGGTCAAATGTACAATTAGAGGGGACCATATCAAGATTTATAGTCTTGGAGATAATTTATTAGGCATTTCCTTTCTTGAAAAATTTTTTACTTAAATTTTCAATAATTTGTTTTTTTTAACTCCTGAAGCATTGATATAAAAGATAAGAAGCAGCAAAGCATAGCATCTGCCTTGTATGATCATGAGCAAATCGCTTAACCTCTTAGTATCTGTGGCAACTGTCTTCATTCAGGTTGCGCATGTATATCAGTAGAGGGAATTCCTACGGAAAGAATTCCTTGCATAGTTGAATACATAGCTCTAGGCTAAAAAATATATTCATCTTAATTTTAAAACACTGGTTTAAATACACTCAGTGAGAGAGAGGCAGTGATCTTTGGGTTTAAGTCCTGTGTCTGACACATACTGTGTGACTATGGACAAGTCTCTTAAGACTATAAATTGCAAACAGTGTACATTTGGGAAGGTTACCTGTACTAGTGAAATCATAGGTCTGATCCCTATCCCTATCAGTGACATTCCCCACCAAGCAAAAGAAAAACAAAAAAGAAAAAACCCACCCTTTATTCAGCTTACATATGTTTTCGTTTTCTTGAACTGAAAATCTTTGAGTTATATTCCTTACATTCTTATTCTACACTGTGATTCCAGGTGTGGATAAGAATAAGGAAGGAAATTTAAGCATATTTAGCTAAATTAGATAGAAGTGTCCAAAATGGGTTGCTTTGGTTTCTATTGCAAATTCAATTTAGTGACCATTTAATGAATACCTACTACATGCATGTTCCTATTTTAAGAGCTGAGTGGTATATGAAGTTAAATAAGACATGTTCACTACCCACTTGGAGGTTATAGTCCAATAGGGAAAATAAAATATGTAGAAAAATTTAATAAGATATAGAATATCATAAATACATAAACAGGTACCAAATACCAGGCACTTTTTTATGACTTGGATACCACTACTTATAGGCAATGGCATTTGAATTCATTTTTAAAGGATGGAAGGATTTCACCAAGTGGAAATGGGCAGGGGTGTTGAAGGCATTCTATATTACAAGAGAATGTTTAGAAAGGGATACAGGCAGAAAATCTTGGGATCATGTTCATAGACTGGAACAGGAACTGCCAGCTTGGGTGACAGGTACTTAATAGGGGGGGTAATAGGCTAAATATGAAAAAGTAGCTTAGAACTGAATACCAGAGGACTAAGAAGTTTGGACCTTATTTCATAGGGCTGGACAGCAGTTGAATTAGGGAAAAGAGAGGATAGAGATAGGTAGATTGGTTAGGAAGTGATTTGCTAGTCTATACTGTAAGCAATGAGGGTCTAAAGTAGGATGGTGACAAGGGAGGAACTTTTTTTAACCATTTAAAAAAAATTTGAATTACCAATTCTTTACCGCCCTTCAGCTCCTCCCCCACCCATTTAGAAGGCAAGCAGTATGATACCTATGATATGATACATGTGCAGTCATACAAAATACATTTCCATGTTAGCAAAAAAGTCAAGAAAAATAAAGTGAAAAAAATATGCTTCAGACTTCACTCAAAGTTCATCAGTTTTCTTTCAGGAGAAGGATAGCATTTTTTATCATGAGTTCATCAGTATAACAATCTTTTCATAGTTGTTCATTGTGTAATATTGCTGTTACTCTTTGCATCAATTCATTTAAATCATTGTGGGGTTTTTTGAAACCATCTTGCTCATCATTTTTGATTACATAATTGTATTCCGTTATAATCATATACCACAACTTGTTCATGCATTCCTCAACTGATGGGTATCTAAGGGAGCTATCAAATAAGAAGAAAGGATAGCATTCAGAAACTGATACAAAAAAGGGTTATTTGGAAAGGTGAAGAGTAGGTCAGCTAGCTTTCATTGAGCTTGTACTTTATGCTGAGCTATATGCTAAATTCCAGAAAGGGAAAAGAACAAAACAATTCTTGTTCTCTAGGAGCTCACACAATGGGGGAGACAACATGCAAGCAACTATGTACAAACAAACGGAATATGTACAGGAAAAATTGGAGGTAGTCTCAAAGCAAAGGCATAAAGATTACAGAGAACTGGGAAAGGTTTTTTTTAGAAGGTGGGACTTCAGCTGATACTTGATGGAAACTGGGAGGCAAAGGTAAGGAAAGACAGAGGGGGACAGCCAGGAAAACAGATATGCCCAGAGTTGGGAAATGGGAGTGTATTGTGCAAGAACCAGTAAGAAGGCCATTCTCTTTGGATCAAAGATTACATGGTAGATATTAGGTGTAAGAGACTGAAAAGGAAGGAAGGGGCCAGATTATGAAGCCAAACAGAATTTTTTATTTGATGCTGATGAGGCAACAAGAAACCACTGGAGTTGATTAGATATGGTCAGATTTGTTTTTTAGAAAGATCAGATGGACAGTTGAGTAGAGGATGAATTAGAGTAGGAAGAGATTTAAGGTAGGGAGACCAACCAGAAGGCTATTGCAATAGTCTGAATTGTGAGTTAACTCCAAGGTTTCAAGCCTGTTACAGTGATGATGCCACTTAGAAGAACAAAGGTCTGAAGGAAGGTCCAGCTTTTATAGGAAGAAGATGACCAATTTGGGACATGCTGAGTTCAAGATACCAACAAGATATTCAAGTGAATATAAGGATTGTAATACACTTATACTGCCTACCTCATAGTATATAAATGTGAAGTATCCTTTTGATTGTTATTATACTGACTAAAAACCAATTGAAAATGTGTGTTTGGTATTCGGGAGAAAGGTATGTATGGAAGGTAGAGAAAGTAGCATCATCTATGTAAAGATGATATATTTGGGAGAGTATCACTAAGAGAGTAAATACACAAAAGAAAAATAAGCTAGGACCAGATCCATGAAGAATGGTTACAGTAAAGAGATATGAAAAGGAAGAGAAACAAAGAAGTGGTGATTGGTGGTTGTTGTCCTTTGTTCTTGAAGAGAAGCAAAATGATATCACTATGATAAAGTGAAGTTTCATTGTGCCCGACTGATCAGACTGTGTCTGGCTGATCAGACCAATACGAGCTTGGAATGCTCTACCAGATTGGGCACAGATAGTCCGTGTGAACATTTGGGGTGGATTCTCTAAATTTGCACATCCTGTGTTTCTTTTGAGCGATTGTAATTCTGCTTTGCTCATAGAGCACTCCACCTTTTCTGATGTGGGCACGCCATTCTGGGCAATCCTGTGCCATTGTCTCCCATGTCACACAATCAATTCCAAAGTTCTTGAGGGAGACCTTGAGACTCTTCTGACCACCATGTGATCACCTGCCCCATGTGAGTTCTCCATAAAATAGTCTTTTTGGCAAGCATACGTTTTGCATTTGAATAACGTAAGAAAAGAACAAGGGAGGCTTTAGATCAAGAAAGCAAAGGAGAAATTTCAGAAAGAGGCAGGCTTAGTCAGCAATATCATATCCCGCAGAGATTTTAGATTTGTGAGTAAGAAGATCATTAATGATTTTTGAGACATCATTTTCATTGAAGCAGTGGAGAGACATCAGGTTTTGAACTGGTTGTGAGGGACTGAAGGACACTGAGTATAGTCTACTCTTTCTAGAAGTTTGGAGCAAAGGGACAAAAAATTGATTAGTTGCAACAAAGAGGGTTGGATTTTTTTTGTTTTGTTTTGGATGGGAGAGATGAGTATGCTTATTAAATGGAAAGGAAAGTGTCAGTTGAAAGAGATATACTGAAGATGCAGAAAAAAGAGAAAGAAAACAGTACTTCAGTCACCTTTTTCTTACTACTGTTGAATTTCTAGATGACTCTGCCGCATTATTACTTTTAAAATCACTTCTTAATTTATAGTTGTCTTTCTAAGTTGTTTTCATTTTTTTTTTAAGAAAGTGGAATGCTTCTTCATTTCTTTCCAAACTTGTCATTTTGTGTTTGAAGGTTAGTCCTTATTCTGCTAATGAAGCTATTTCTGTTAATGAGATTGTATTTGCAAATAATGAGTTGTGGTGGTTTGGTGTAATAAACTTTTCCAAGTACAGAATGAATCATCATCTTTTCCAACATGTTTTAATTAATTTTTTTGGATAAAATACTTTTAAAAAATTGTATAAAAATATTTTTTGGTCAGATGGCAAAGCATGTTTCTAGTAAATTATCTGATTTGTTTGAGTGTTCCATTAATATACTTTGAAGTTGTTATTTAATTAAAAGTTTGCTACTCCAGCTTTACCTTCATGTCACTACTTGGTAAAGTATTAGTATTTTTACTTATTTTTCAACTTTTTTGGATTCTACACAGATGATAGTGATCTTTAATTCTTTTAGGAGTTGTTATGTGGAAGAAGTAGAAATCTCATACTATGTGATTCCCAAAGGCGGAGTTAGTGCCAGTGGAGGAAATTGCAGGAAATCATATTTTGGCTTAATTACTTAGAACTATTCAACTTTGTAAAATAATAAGCTTGGCACAACTGGAAGTTTTCAAGCAGAGAATGAATGACCACTTGTCAGTGATGTTGTGGTTCTCTTTATCTCTTATATGAAAACATATTTTTCATATGACAGTGTTCCCATGTTAAGTCACAATTTCCAAAACAAACTTTTCATGTGTTGATCTTTTATTTCCTAATTAATTTTTGTCTTCTCAATTTCATCATTCATATAAATTTATACATAAGAAAGGCATGGGGTGGGTTGCCTATGAAAGGTATGAAGTCTGGATTTGGAATTTGTGAAAAGATAAGTGAATTTACCATACTGAGCTTCAAATAGTGTAGAAGCCACAATTCCCCTGTTATTACTGTAGGGACCATGGCCTCTTGTATAATAATATTCACATTTATATAGTCATAGGAGTTTTATGCCTCCTAGTAATATTTCTTTGATTGGGTCCATGAGTTCATCAGTATGTGTACTCTTTCCAGCAGTCGAGTCAGGAAGCTTAATAAAGCCTTTCATTCCTGTTTGCCTGCTGCTAAAAGAAGATAGAGAAAATCTCCAACCCTGCGAAGTGGGTCCACTATTATGAGATTGTGTTACATAATCACAACTGGTCCTTCACTACAATAAGGCAGTCTTTTTATACTTCTCTTATTGACTCAGTATCCCAATTAGCACACAATGTCTTCACAGAATATTCTTTTCAAATCTCCCATGGCTTCCTCAAATCCAGCCATCTTAGCTGAGAAGCTTGCCTCACACTTCACTGAAATGGCACTTCAAGACAGTTTCAGTGAGCTCCCTTTTTCTTTATTTCACATCATTCAGATGCTTTCCTTGCCATTCTCCTCCTTTATTTGTCTCACAAGTAGAGATGGCTTTTCTCCTTGACAGTGTAAATCCCTCTATATACAGAAATGACCCCATTTCATCTCATCTACAGCAAATTACTCTCTATCATCCCCATTCTCACTAATCTTTAATTTTTTCCTGTGTACTGGCTGCTTCTCTGTTGCTTACAAAAAGGCCTCTAACTTTCCCAAACTCAAGAAAACACAATCTCTCCATCTCTGCTAGCTCTCTTTCCATATTTCTCCTCCCTTTTGTTGCTAACCATCTTCCTGTCCTCTCCTAATTCTCTGCATTCTGGCTTTTAACTTCACTGTTTAATTTATACTATTCAAGGGTTAAAGTTTAACAGCTTTTTTTTTCTCTCCTCTGACAGTACTGCTACCCTGGTACAAGGTAACATCTAACACCTGGATTATTGCAGTAGGTTTCTGGTTGTTCTTAAATATTTCTCCACTTCAATCCATCCTTTGCTCAACTGTCAAACTGATCTTCCTAAAGAACAAGTCTGACCATTTCTTCCCCTTATTCAGTCAACTCCAGAGGTTTCCTTTTGCCTCTATAATCAAATATAAAATCCTGTTTGACTTTTAAAGACCTTCATAACATGGCCCCTTCCTACCTTTTCAATCTTCTTATAACTTACATCCATCATGTATTCTTTGATCCAATGAGAGCAGCCTCCTTGCTGGTCCTTTCACAAGATATTCCCATCTCCTAACTCTGGGCATTTTTGTTTCCTTGACTGGCCCCCTCTTTCCCTCCTTATCTCTGCCTCCTGTTTTCCTTCAAGTCTTAGCTTAAGTCTCAGGTTCTACAAGACCAGTTCTCCTTAATCTTAGTGCCTTGCCTCTGAGACTACTTTTAGTTAATCCTGTACATACTCTGGTTGTACATCGTTGTTTGCATATTGTTTTTGCCATTAGACTATAAGAGCTTTAAGACAAAATATGATTGTGCTGAATTAAAAAAAGAAAATCCCAACACTTTCTTTATATCCCCTGGATTTGCCATAGTGATTGGTATATGGTAAGCACTTAATAAAGACTTATTGATTGACTGCGAGGCTCATTGCCAAGCCCTGGGAATATAAATATAAGCATTACATTCTAATGGGGAAAAGACAGCACATAAAAAGAGCTGACAAAAGCGGAAAGTAAGCGAAGATAGGGGAGTGAAGAAGTGAGAGCGGCTGGCCTTGGCATGTCTTCAAAATGGAGGTTCCAAGAGAAACTCTCCAATGGGAGAAGAGATACAGATTGCAACTGATGCATGCCATCTCATACTGTGGAACTCTTGTTCATGTTTTCCCCCTAGTCCTCCTCAAGAAGGAGGACTATTCAAGTGCACCGAGAACCTTCCTCTAGACTTCATGTCATTCTGCGGCTACAGGTGGCTCTTCCTCTCAGTCCATGAATAAGTTACCTCTTTTTCCAGTCTTACCTTTTGCCAAGGATATCTAATAATATCCTTTCCCAATGATATCCTTTTTTCCTTTATGCTATCTTCTCCTGCATAATTCTAAAGCCATCTTCAAATTAACCCATTTACTTGGTTACATGCTTTTTAGTAGATCAAAACAGAAATGTTCTGGAAAAGCTAAGTTAATTTATAGCTACATAAGCTATTACATAAGCCATCAGACTAAGTGGCTTTTTAAGTCCTTGCATAAGTCTTTATTTTAAAAATTTGCTTTTTCCTAAGTTGAATTTTTAGAAACTTAGTTCATAGCATCAATTTAGTAACAAGGGAAAGAAAAATGTCTTTGACAGTTGCTAAGAGTTACTCTATTTTCACTCATAATGTTATATAACAGAGCATTAGTCATTCAGTCATTTACATATTTAAAAAAAGAGAAGACTGTAGTAATTAGAGATTGGCGGGGGGGAATCATTTTCAGAAAATTCTCAAAATGGAATCCAGATTGCCAAAAACACATTGTTCAGACATAATCTGAGATTAATCATTGGAATTAGAGAACTGAAGTGTTAATTCTGAATAGCTGAACCTTACTTATGGATAATGGTATGTCACCCAGATACCTTTATGACTTTTAAAATTATTTTTATTTATTCTGTATGTGATTATGTATTTTTCTTTTTTTATGAATTTGAAAGACATCAACAAATATGACCTTTTCCAAATACAGTGAAGAGGAAAGAGGGATGTATATGAAAACATGTGTCTCTATTACATATAGCTTTTTAAAAAGTATATATTTAGCATAGTAGCCTTTGGTGTTTTTTTTTAATTTGAGTTAGATTTAGCACATTTCTTTTATATTACCAGGTTTATATGAAAACTTAGTCATATTAGTCCAAAGTACTGTACCTAAACTTTTTGTCAGTACTCATCAATCTAAAAGCTTCTGATTACCACCTTTTTTACCAGTCTTCAGAGCCTTAATTAGAATTTTAGTCCTCAAGTGAAGTATCACAAACAGGACCTTTTGTTGGGAGTTGGTAGTAGTTGGTGGTAGAAGTGACAGGGCTCCAGAGTACCAACAGACCTCTGTGAGTGTCCCAGAGTAATTTGGCTATTTAGTAGCTTTGTGATTAGCTCTTAAAATATTGAAAATCCCAAAGAGCTTTTGTTTATATGTGTTTTACTTATTATTTACCATGTTATAAATAAAAATAAAATTTAAAAACATTTAAATCATTTAAAAATAATAAACTTGTTACCGTAGATAATATTTTTAATGAAAATAACTTCCCCCCCCCCAAAAAAAAAACCCTTGTGATCAGAGTCGCATTGTTTTATATATGAATTCACAGATCTCTTTAATGTCTAACTTAGTAGAACACAGCCGGATTCTTATATCTACTTCATTCAGTCTAGTTCAATATGTTGTTTTCATTGAAGTATATGAAGAAAATCTAGCCTCCCACAGATACACAGTGTAAAGGGAAGAATACTTTAATAGGCAAATAATGTCTTAGTCTTATTTAGAAAATGGTTTTGACCTTGAGGATCACCAGAAGGATCTCAAGAACCCCCAGATGTAGGTTGACCATAGTTGGAGAACCACTGCTTTCAGACATGGGTCACACCAGCCCTACTGAGCAGAGAACAACCCTAGTTTCCTGACTAAGGACAAACAGCTAATCAAAGAGAAGTTTTCTTCAGTTCTTCCAGGTATTTTCTGATCAATCCCTACATTCATTGAGAATAATTAAAGCAACTTGATATCTCAAGGGAAAGAAAATTCACAGGGATAGGGGACGTACTAAGAATGTGTGTCCTCTAGCAAGCACTTAGGAGTTAGCTCTGTTTTACCCTCCTTTATCTGTTTTGTCACCCTTGAAGTAACTGCCCTCCCCATAATCCCTCTCTGGGGTAAATAGTGTTGAGATGAACCAGTAAACTCACAGACTTGAAGAAACATTTCCCTCTTTCTAGGCAATTAGGTATCTGAAGGGGACTTGAATCCCTAGGATCTCTATATCCTCTTTCCTCTTTGAAGGTGACCAACCATACTTTAAGGCAAGTCCTTTTACATTATGAGGTTCTAGGTGTCATAAAAGTTTGAAGAGTTGGGGAAAGCAGATCTTGGAGAAGAGAGCCTTAAGAGATTGAGGCAGAGGATGCACCAAAGTCTTTCCAGTCTTCTACTGGCTTTAGACTGCTCCTTAATGCAAGGCCTTGAGAGATGCTAAACAGCAAGGACCTCTGCTGTCAGCACTGAGGACTAGATCAGTGGGCAAGCAATCTGACTTAACCTAAGATTGGACCTACCTCTCTATCCCCTAGTTACAGCCAGAGCTTGAGTTACTTCAATCTTAGTCTCTTTCTGCCTAAGGAACCCAGGAAAACAATCAGTGGCCCTCAAGACAACACTCCACTCCACTCTTTCCACGTCCCAATACCAAATTGTGCTCTTGCCCCACCACCATGACCTGCCCCTACTGTCTTCTTTATAGGAATACCACAAAATTCCCAGCCAAAATTCCCTGCCCCTATCCTAATAATAGTTCTTTCTGGTACACCTAACTTTTTCACTGATATCTGTCTCAAACAGTCTAAAAAATTTCAATAAAATTTTCACAGAATCATAAAACTTTTGGATTCCAAGAGATAAAAACAAATCCACTTACTCGGTTTGCTAAGCCTTTATACTAATACCTGATTGTTGGGCATTGGGGATATGAAGACCAAAAACAAAAAAACAAACCACCTTCCTGCCTTCAGAAGGCTTACATCCTAGGAGAATTTTCATTCGTGTAGTTATCTCCCTATTTTCATTGTGACTCCTTAATTCTGTTCTTTTCTAAAAGTGAAGACAGACCTCTACCCAGGATTACTTTAGCAATTAAACATTAAAGTGAATATGTATCCTTTACTTTGAGATGTAGAGTTAAGCTCTTTTTGCTGAATGCTGCTCATTTTGCATAGCAGAGGCAGTTTTAATACCTTGCTGAAAAAAAAACTAAAGTTCTATTAAGACTAAAGTTACATTCAACTGACAACTGATTTACTTTGAATTTCTATGCAGCAGATAAATGCCCATAAAGACAAAAGGTTTTTTTCTCAATTTTGATTGAAAAAGTACTTTTGAACATCATGAGAATCCATAGTATATTATTCTCATTACTGATTCTAAATTCTGTTAAGGTTTTTAAAAATGTCCTTGGTTTTTAAAATGCTATTTTCATTCAAATTCATTTATTTTGTACCTCTTAGAAGGCTAGCAATATACAAATCTTTTTCTTTGTAGGCCAAGATAATGCTATTGGCCCGTCAGTATAGCTTACTGTTTTGATTATTTTATTTAGTTGTCACAGATTTAACACTATCTACAGCCATACACTATCACCCAAACATTCTGGTGATCAATTTTCCAAAGGACTAGTCTGTACAGTCTTGGAGTATAATAAAATAACTTGTCCCCCAAAGAGATGAAACTCATTATCTTGCCTTCATTAATACTCTGACATATACTAGTTTTGTGAAGATGAGGCAGATCACTTCATCTATCTGAGCCTCAGTTTCCTCATCTGCAAAATCTGTAGAAACTAGTTTATATAGCTGTTGTGAGGTTCAGATAAGAGAATGCATGAGAAGTACTTTGCAGAACTTAAAATTCAATACTTGGATGGATCTGTGATGGATATTCCTTCTAGGGATACAGATGAAAACCCACACATACTTTCTAATCCTATAACTCTTGTGCACATCCTTCCATCAGTACCTCACAGGGACCACTCCTCTAGATTTCTTTCTGTTGTGGGCATACCAGAGGCATGCATTAACTGTCCACTGGTTAACTCTCAATCTTGACACTTAATTATCTTTCTTTTTTCCCCCAGGTATGTATGTCTCTTTTGACCAATAATTCTTGAACTTTTTGGTTTGAGGGCCCCTTTCCTCTCTTAAAAATTACTGAGAGCCCCAAAAAGTTTTTGTTTTATGTTGCTGTTCAGTTTCAGTCATATCCAGCTCTTCATGACCTCATTTAGGGTTTTCTTGGCCAAGGTATGGGGGTGATTTGCCATTTCCTTCTCCAGTTCATTTTACATATGAGGAACTGAGACAAATAGGATTAAAGTCTTCCTGACTCCTGGCCCAACTGTATCCACTGTGCCACCTAGTTGCCTGTTTTATTTATGTAGGTTATATCTTAGCTAAGGGTCTTGGGGGTCCTCAGGGTATCTTATGCCATTTAAACCATTTCTTTTGCTCAATTCTAGATTTGTTTTTAATTTTCTTATATACCTATGTGCCTTTCTATTGTTTTTTGGGTAACTCAACTTTTATTTTGTGGATAGTGTTGAATTACATGTATCTAGGAGTATTAGTACAGAGATGAAATGACTTGACTATGGTCATAAAGTTTGTATGTATTAATATATTACACAGTCTGCTCTTATGCTGAACCAAGTCAACATAAAGTAAATAATCACCACCGTGTGAGAGAAGGGTTCCTAAGAATATTGAAGGCAAGTTTTGAGCAGAATCATAAAAGACTTGTCAGAAAGGAAGGAGGAAGATATTTTAGCCATTTAAAAAATATTATTAGCATAGTCATAGAAACAATTTGCAAAGGTTTTAATATTAAGCTAAGATTTCTAGATTTCTTAACACAGAGATAAATGGTGTGTAGGTTTTAAGTCACTTTGATGTAATTAAATGAGTTAAAGATTTCTAATATTTGCTCTGTCCTTGACTAGTTTAGCAGACATGTGCAAGTTAACCTCTCTGGCCTTAGTTTTCTCATCTATGAAATGCAGTGATTGGATTATAGGGAGATGATAGTCCCTTGTTTTAGGTACCACATTTTAGGAAGAACACTGATAAACTTAAGAGCATTCATGAAAAGACACCAAATAGCATGCTATGTGTATGAATGAGTTCAAAGAATTCATGATTAATAATTCCTTAGCTAATAGAAGAAAAGACTTAGGGGAAACATGATAGCTATCTTTAGGTATATGAAAAGCTGTCACTTAAAAAGAATTAGACTTGTTCTACTTGCTCCAGAAGTTGAGTAGGTATGAGTGATGAAGCATGGCAAATTTTGATACAGTTAAAAAATTAAAACTTTCTTACAATTGGAGCTCTTCAAAAGTAGAATGGTGTGCCTTGGGGAAGGTTCCCCTCATTCGAGGTCTTCAAAGTCAAAGCTGAATGATCACTGGTTAGGAGAGAATTCTTTGGAATTAAAGAATAAATGACCACTTAGGTCCCATTGATCTGTGAAATATTCTGATTCTGCAGTTAGATGATCCCTAAAGTCATTTCTGGTTCTAAAATTCTAAAATTCATTTTCAAGAAATAACAAATTTTTCTCCTCCAAAAAGGCTAATAAGTTTTATATTTTATGGGAAGGAAAAATAACTGCCCTTCCTTAACCTTTGCTTTTATCCATTTTGTTTGTCAAAAAAATTACATCGAAACAAAACACGCAACATGAAATTTAGAGACAGAGCCAAATCATATAATGATTACCTAAGTACAGATTGTCATTGTGAGAGGAGTAATATAACAGAGGTCTTAATTTTAACTGGCTAACAGGTTTTTCAGGTAAAAGGGAGTTGTCTAGTCTAGAAGCATATGCTTTTAAAATCCTAAGCCTTATTATCCACACCCTAAAATTCCATATAAATTCTGACACTGTTAATGACTACAGAGAATGTAATATGAAAAGAACCATGCTTGAGTAGAGACAATGAAGAATACATTCAGGTGTCTGTATTTATTCTGGTTGATCCATTCTCTTAATTTTCCCAAATATTAGAAGTAGAGCTTATTCATTTTCCATATAGTATTTGCTTATTATACATAGAACCTCAATTTTGGAAAATTTTTATAGATTTATTTATGTAGGCATCCCAAAAGTCTTGGAACAGTTTTAAGCTATTGAAACTCAAAAACATCAAGTACATTATCCTTACCCTAAAGAAGGCAGCTGTGATAGATTGAGTAACTCTGGATTAGAGGTCTGTAGACTTGAGTTCAAGTTCTGATTCTGCCATCAACTAGCTATATTGATCTTGGGCAATCTTCATAGCCTTTAGTTACTTCATCTGCAAATTAGAGGGATGGACTAGATCATCTTTGCGATCTTTTCTTGCCCCAAATCTATGATTCCTTGATCATTAAGTTCCATTTTCTCATTTATAATATGAACAGATTAGACTAGATACATTATACATTCAATGACATGTAAGAGCCCTACTTCTAATATTTATAATGTTTCTCATATTTATTTTTCTCACCATAATTCCTAATGTATCTTCCCAAGTTCAGAGCAAGTGGAGTTCTTAGAGGTCTTCAGATGGAGAATGGAAAAATGTTGACCAGGACGTAGTGGAGAAGTTTTTTGTTCAGATCCATGTTGGATGAGATGTGATTCTTCTATATCTTACCAAAATTTTTCAATTAAAACTTGGTTGATATTAAGATAAGTTCAGTTTAATTCAGATTTGAGATTTTGTCCTTTAGAAACATTAAACTTTCTAGTGCACAGTGGTATAAATTGTCTCCTAAACAGTGATTATAAAAATTCAGCAATCTCATCATCATGACAAACCATGACAAAATGTCCCCAGAAGTATAAGAATACATAGTAAGGAGTGGAAAATACAAAAATAGAGAAAAGGAAAAAAGTACAAATGCAGATAAAACTTTTGATGACTGGAAAAGGAATGCATACTATAAAAATTATTTTTTAAAGATAATAGTAAATTCAGGTGATATGTAAAAAAATAGACAATGTTATTAATATTAACTAATATTAATGTTAAAAAAGGAAACTGCTGTTGCTTTAGATGGTGGAGATTTTTTCCTGTTGCAATTTTATTGGAAATTAAGTTATATGTATTGGCATTCTCCCAGAATAGTCTTCCTGACTTTAGCCCCATTGCTCTTTCTACTAAGCCACCTAGCTGCTTCTGGAATTCAGGATCACCTCCACTCTCTTATATGGATTTGTAGTAAGGTATTAGTGGTTCTCTTCCATTATTTCCTATTCTTCATATGCACAATTATTATTTAAAATAAATTTAATATTTTACTAAAATAGGATAGGATTGAGGGTTTTGCTTCCTGAGAGAGGTAGTCCTGTACCTCGCTCAGCAACCTTCAGTAATCTTTGAGACTCTATCTATTTGCTAAAGAACAGTGACAAAGTTAATTAGTGGCAAGGTTAATTGGAATCTAGATTTTCCAAAAATTTTGTTTCCATCAGCAATTCTCAGGATTTCTGAGAAATGCAGCTTCATCTGTGTGCAAGTAAAGCAAAGTATGTTTCATTGAGATGAGTAGGAGAGACGAAAACATTTTCTTAATTTCCTTCTCAAAATATGTGTATATGGAGAGGATGGAAAATGAAGAGAGGAAGGATGAATACTAGTCCTCAATCCTGTTGGTCTCCTTGTGTGAAGTTCACTCATACTAATATTTTTCAGCTTAATATTATTTTCTTGAAATCAGGATTGTATGTTTTTCTTTCTCATTCATTTTCAGAGTTTCAAAATCTAGTCTAGCAAACTAAATTTACTTTGTATTTTGAGAACTATGACAAAAGAGTTTCTAAATCAAGTTCTGGTGAATCAATACAGGTGGCATTCTGATCTTTATATGCATATGTAGAGAGATTGTAACTCATGCCTAGGCTATTACAGGAGCCCCTTGCTTGGTCTGCCTGCTTCAGGTATCTCCCTACTCTAGTCCATCTTCCACTCACCTTGATTTTCCTAAAGCACAGGTCCAACCACATCATGCCCTTTTCAGTCAACTACTATGTGTCCTTGTTACCTCCATGATGAAATACATATATAATAAATAATGTTTGTTTGTTGTACAAAGCCCTTCATGACCCGGCTCTTCCTGCCTTTCCCCACATGCTCTTTGATCCATTGACACTGATCTAATTGCTTTTTCTTATGCAAGATATTTTGTCTCTCTACCACATGCATTTTAATTGAGTATCTTCCATTTCTAGAATTCCTGGCATCCCTGGCTTCTTTCAGTTTTCAATTAAAACCCCACTTCCTACAAGAAATCTTTCTTGTTGCACTGGTTGCAGACCTTGGAAGTGCCTGTACCAGCAGCAGTGGCAGCACTGGGAGCATGTGGCACCGAGAGACATTAAGGGAACTTAATACCTTGTCAGAAAGAGATTTCAGGGGTCCCAGTGTTAGCACTAGGCACAGGATTAGGAGTCATTTGACAACTCTGTCATCCATTACCCAGTTCCAGGTCACAGTTCTAGGATGGAGAGGAGTAGTTGCAGTCATCAAAGAGCAGGGGCTCTACCTGTGTAAGGACTGAAGTGCAGACAAAGAGAGAAGTCTTCCCATATCGCACCATTTTCGAAACACTGGAAATATGGACCTACTAACTTGTAAAACCATTAGAAGCTCATAAAAGAAAGAAACTTAAGTCATATAGCACCCTTCATCTCCAGAGGTGAGCAGAGCCCAACTCTAATATAAAGTTCAAAATCAGTAAATGGGCTAAAAATTGAATAACAACACACACAAAAAAAAAAACTGACCATAAATGGCTACTGAGAACAAGTTCAAGGCACAAGCTCAGAAGAAGACATTGACTTACAAACATCTACAAGAAAAGTTTAAAAGAAATATGTGGATTGGATTGGATACAAAGCCAACAAGAATTCTGAGAAGAGCTAAAAAGTTCTTTTTTCTTGTTTAGTATTTTATTTACCCCTAATTACATGTAAAAACAATTTTTAACATTCTTTTTTAAAATTTTGAGTTCCAAATTCTCTCTCTCCCCCATCTCAGCCCCCCTCATTGAGAAGCCAAATAATTCAATATAGGCCATATGTGTGTCATGTTAAATCAAAGACCAAAAAAACAAAACCAAACCCCAATCAAACAAAAACCTTAAGAAAAATAATGAAGGAAAAAAGAAAAAAATGTACTTCAATCTGTATTCAGGCACCATCAGTTCTTTCTCTGGGGATGGATAGCACTTTTCATCGTAAGTCCTTCAGAGTTGTCTTGGATCAATGTATTGCTGACAATAGCTAAGTCATTCATAGCTGATCATCTTACAATATTACTGTTTTTTGTACACAGTACATTTCACTTTGTACCAACTCAGGTTTTTCTGAGAGCATACTGCTCATCATTTCTTATAGCAAAATAGTATCCCATCATAATTACCACAATTTGTTCAGTCATTCCCCAGTGGATGAGCATCTCCTCAATTTCCAATTTTTTGCCCCCAGAAAGAATCTGCTATAAATATTTTTGTACATAAAAGTCCTTTTCCTGTTTTGTTTATCTCTTTTGGTATACAGACCTCATAGTGGTATTGCTAGATCAAAAGGTATGCATGGTTTTATAACCCTTTGGGAATAGTTCCAAATTATTGTCCAGAATGCTTGAATCAGTTTACAAGTCCACCAACAGTGCATTAATGTCTCATTTTTTCCCACATCCCCTCCAACAATTGTCATTTTCTTTTTCTGACCTATTTACCAATCTAATAGGTATGATGTAGTACCTCAGAATTGTTTTAATTTTCATTTCTCCAATCCGTAGTGAGTTAGAGCATTTTTTCATAGTTATAGAGAGCTTTGATTACTTCATCTGAAAGTTATTCATATCTATTGATCATTTATCAATTAGAGAATAGTTCTTTTTTGTATATAAATTTGACCGAGTTCTCAGTATGTTTGAGAAATGAAGCCTTTATCAGAGAAACTTGGTTTAATTTTTATCCATAGTTACTATTGCTAACTGTATTTCCCTCTATACTATTCCCTCCACCCCCTATGTATTCTATTCTCTCTCTCCTTTCACCCTGTCCCTCCTCAAAAGTATTTTGCTTCTGACCACCCCCTCCCTTCTATCACTACCCCCTTCTTAATCCCTTTCCCCTCTTAATTTCCTGTAGGGTTAGATAGATTTCTGCACCCAATTGAATGTATATGTTTTTCCCTCTTTGAGCCAATTCTAATGAGAGTAAGGTCTATTTAGTCTTCCTCATCTCTCCCCTCCTTAACTTCACTGTAAAAACTTTTTCTTACCTCTTTTATGTGTGATAATGTACCCCATTCTACCTCTTCTTTTCCCTTCCTCCCAGTACATTCCTCTTTCACCCCTTAATTTAATTTTTTAGATATCATCTCTTTTTATTCAACTCACACCTTTGCCCTCTGTCTATATATATACACACATATGTGTGTGTGTGTGTGTATGTGTATATATATATATAATAGGAATGTAAAAAGTTTAAATTTATTAAGTCCCTTATGATTTCCCTTTCCTGTTTATCTTTATATGCTTTTCTTGAGTCTTATATTTGAAAGTCACATTTTCTATTCAGCTCTGGTGTTTTCATCAAGAATGCTTGAAAGTCCTCTATTTCATTGAATATCCATTTTTTTTTTTCTGAGTAGGATTATACTCAGTTTTGCTGGGTAGGTTATGCTTGGTTGTAATCTTAGCTCTCTTGCCTTTCAGACTATCGTATTCCAAGCCCTCCAGTCCTTTATTATAGAAGCTACTAAGTCTTATGTTATCCTGACTGTTTCTTTCCGGCTCCTTGCAATATTTTCTCCTTGACTTGAGAGCTCTGGAATTTGGCTATAATATTCCTGGGGGTTTTCATTTTGGGATCTTTTTCAGGAGGTAATCAGTGGATTCTTTTCATTTCTATTTTATCCTTGTGTTCTAGAATATTAGGGCAGTTTTCCGGGATAATGTCTTAAAATATGATGTCTAGGCTCTTTTTTTTCATGGCTTTCAGGTAGTCCAATAATTTTTAAATTATCTCTCCTGGATGTATTTTCCAGGTTAGTTGTTGTTCCAGTAAGTTATTTCACGTTGTCTTCTATTTTTTTCATTGTTTTCATTTTGTCTTATTGTTTCTTCATTTATCATAAAGTCATTAGCTTCCATTTGTTCTGTCCTAATTTTTAAGGAATTATTTTCTTTACTGAGCTTTTGTACCTCCTTTTCCATTTAGCTAATTTAGTTTTTAAGGAGTTTATTTTTCCCTTTGGTGAATTTGTTTGCTCCTTTTTCCATTTGACCAGTTCTGCTTTTTAAAGCAATCCACATTGGCTTTTTGTATCTTTTTTTATGTTCTTCAGTATTGTGCGTGTGTGTGTGTGTGTGTGTGTGTGTGTGTGTGTGTGTGTGTGTGTCTGTCTCCTTTACCTAGCTGTTGACTTGCTTTTCATGATTTTCTTGTATCACTCTCATTTCTCTTCTCAGTTTTTCTTCTACCTCTCTTACTTGAGTTTCAAAATCCTTTTTGAGCTCTTTCATGGCTTCAGATCAGTTCCTGTTTTTCTTGGAGGCTTTGAATGGAGGAACTTTGACTTTGTTTTCATCTTCTGAGTGTGTATTTTGATCTTCCTTGTCACCAGGGTAACTGCTTACAGTTAGAATTATTTTTTCTATTGTTTCCTCATGTGCCCAGCTTATTGTTTGACTTTTAACTATTTATTAAAGGAGGGCTCTGCTTCCAGGGTAGAGGGCACACTGCCCCAAGCTTCAGGAGTTTTGTGTAGCTATTTTCAGAGATATTTCAAGGGACCTGTAAGTATTTAGTTCTTCCAAGATGGTATGATCCATAAGGAGAGGTGTTTACTAGTCTCCTGGCCTAGGTTCTGCTTTCTGAATGACCACAAGCACTTCTTTCTGCCTGGAACTGCGAGAACAGCCCCCGCTCCAATGTGACCACAAGCTATGTTGCACTAGTGCTCCTCCTTGCCCTGGGACTGCCACCCAGGACTGTGACCTAGACCCAAGCATGGGCAAAGGAACAGAGTCCTGCCTCAGTGCTGGCAAAGAGACTGCTGCAATCTCCTTCCAACCAATTGTTCAACTTCCTTACTCTCTGTGGGCTGAGAGCTCTGGAAGCACCTGCCAATTCACTGGCTCCAAAAGGCCTGCTTCTAGTTTACTGGGGCCAGGGTTGTGCTGGTGTAGCCTGCTGGACTGTGCTCTACTCTTATCCTAGCGCAACAGATCTTTCCTACCAACCTTCTAAGTTAGCTTGGGCTGGAGAATTGTTTCACTTCTTGTGGTTCTTCTGCTCTAAAATTTGTTTAGAGCTATTACTTAAAGGTATCTAGAGGATTTGTGAGGAGATCTCAGCTGAGTCCCTTCCTTTACTCTGCCATCTTTGCTCTATCTCCAAAATATATTTTAAGAAGCAAAAAAAATGCTTTCAAAAATTAAATAACAGCAGTAAAGGAAAAAATTGGAAAATAAATGGGAGCTATGCCAGGAAATTATGTAAAGATAATTAGTAGCTTGGTAAAAGAGGCACAAAAATGCTAAAGTAAATAACTCCTTAAAAATCAGAATTGGCCAAATGGCAAAAGAGGTACAAAACCTTACTGAAGAAAATAACTCCTTTTAAGGAGTTTAATTTTTAAATTAGAATTGGTCGGGTAGAAGCTAACGACTCAATAAGAAATCAAAACTCTAGGGCTGGATAGCTGCTTCATTAATGACTATGTATGACCAGGTTTTCCTTATTTAAAGGGATGGACTGTGTATGATTGAATGAAATTATGCCTACAATGTGTAAAGTACAATACTAGGTCTGAGAATAAAAATAAGAAAAAACTCACAATTCTTGACCTGAGAAAGCTTATATTCTAGAGTAAGTGTCAAGACACATCCATGTATAAATATAATACAAAGTGGGTACTCAACAAAGCAAAAGAGAAAAAAAGGTACATTGAAGCCAGATTGTGGAGGGCTTTATATTTCAGATTTTGGAATTTGTATTTTATCCCATAGTCAAAAAAAGATTCATTGAGGGTTTATGAGCACAAGTGATAGGAGCTAGTGGGAGGAGCCCTGGATTTAGAATTAGAGCACTTGACTTAAGTCCTGACTCTGTGGCTTAATAACCTGTGTAAATAGGTAAGTCACTTTAATTCTCTGGCCCTTAATTTGATTATTTATAATCTGAGGGCTTTGAAGTAGATGATCTCTTATGCCCCTTCCTGTTCTGATTCTGTGACCCTAAGATTTATATATTAGGAAGACAATTGTTCATAGCTTTGTGGATGAAAAAAGTGAACTCTTTAGTATCTCTGTTTATAGCATCATCAAGAGTTTTAGTTTATTTGTTTGTTTCATTCAGTAAGTAAGCATTGATTACCTATTTTGTGCCAAGTTATTATACAGAGTTCTAGGAATACAAAGAGAAGCAGAAAAAAAAACCAAACTAAAAAATACAAAACTTAGGAAAAAACCAGTCCCTGCTCTTAAAGAACTCACAATATAACATGACAGCAAGTCTGTACAAACAAGATAACTGTGGGATAAATTGGGGATAATCTCAGGGAGAAGGCACTAAGATTAAGGACTAGGAAAAGCTTTTTGCACAAGATACAACTTTAGTAGAGACCTAAAGAAAGCCAGGAGGTGGAGATGAGGAGGGAAAACATTCTAGGTATGGGGGGGGGGGGGGTGGAACAGTCAAGGAAAATGCTTAGAGTGAGAAGATGGAGCTTCTTGTGCAAGAAACAGTAAGAAGACTAGTGTCACTGAATTACAGAGTACATGAAGAGGAGAAAAGTATAAGAAGGTAGAAGGAAGCCAAATTATAACAGGCTTTAAAATAAAACAGATTTTAAACTTGATCATGGAGGTAATAAGGGAACCACTGACTCTTACTGAAAACAGGGGTGATATGACAGACCGGTAGCTTAGGAAGATCAATTTGGCTTTTTAATGTAGGTAAACTAGAGAGGGAAGAGCAACCAGAAGGCTATTGCAACTGTCCAGATATGAGATGATGAATCCCTGCAGTAGAGTAAAAGTCATCTCAAAGGAAAGAAAACGGCAGAGGCAATGGTAGAATCACAGGCTTTGCAGCCAACTGGACATGGGAGATGAGAGAGAGACACAGAGGGAGGTGAATGGAGGGTGACACTGAGGTTTCTTGCCTTTTGATTATTATATTATACTATAATATTATACATATATACAAATATTATATATGTATAACCCTGTAGGATTATAGTTGTCTCTCTCCTTCTTTCCTGTCCAATTGCCATTTGGAGATGTGAGATTAGAATTTGTAGAGAGGTTAAAGACAGGTAGATTTATCACCTTTTCCAGTGTGGTGGTATGAGATAATCTCAGAGTTCCTTTAAATTACAGTTCTCTAATTATTTGTGATTTAGAATTTTTTCATATAGCTATTAATAAGTTAGATTTCTTGCTTTGATGATTTATCAATTGATGTTGACAAATGGCCTATTCTTATAAATTTGAATCAATTCCATATTATATTCTTGATAATGAAGATTTTTATCAGAGAAACTTCTACAGTTTTCCCCCAATTAATTGCTTTCCTTTCTAATTTTATCTTCATTGATTATACAAAATTTAAAAATTTTTTATGTAATCAAAATTGTCTTTTATATCCTGTGATCCTCTCTATTGCTTGTTTGGTCATGAATTCCTATCCATAAATCCTAAAGGCAATTCCTTGTTTCTTACTTTGTTTAAGATATGACTCTGTTAAAGTCATGTTTCCATTTGGAATTCTACAAAGTGAGGTATTGACCTCAATACTTTTATGTCAGACAACTTTCCAGTTTTCCCAAGCAGTTTCTGTTGATTAGTCAGCTCATACTCTAGTAGTTGGGATATTGGGATTTATCATGCAATAGGTACTACTTTTGTTTGCTTCTATATGATGTGTACCTAATCTGCTTCACAGTACCAAATTGTTTTGAAGATTACAACTTTGTAGTAGTCTGAAACCTGATACTTCTAAGCCCCTTTCCTTCTCATTCTTTTTCATTTTTTCATTAAAATTTTTCACCTTTTATTTCTTTGAATGAATTTCATTTGTTCTCCATAGGTCTAAAGTAATCCTTTGGTAGTTTTTAGTGAATAGGTTAAGTTAATTTAGATATATTGTCATTAAAAAATTATTTTAGCTTAGCCTATCCATGAGCAAGGCGCAGTAGATAGAGTGCTGGCCCTTGAGTCAGGAGGATGTAAATTCAAACCAAGCTTCAGACACTTGCTAGCTATATGACCCTGGATAAGTCATGTAACCTTCTTTGACCTGGAAAAGGAAATGACAAATCACTCCAGTATCCTTCACACACACACACACACACACACACACACACACACACACACACACACACACAGCAACAAAACCCAGATGGAGTCATGAAGAGTTGGGCATGACTGAACTGACTGAGCAATGGTTTTTATTTCTATAATGAGTGTTTTATAATTATGCTAACATAATTTCTATGTGTTTCTTGGTAGTTAGACTCCCCAATTTTTTTTTTACTTTTTTAAATGGCATCTCCCTCTCCTTCTACTGGGTTTTGTTGGTAACACACAAAAACCATTGGTAATTCCTATATGTTTATTTTATTTCCTTCATTTTTGCTGAAGTTATTAATATTTCAGTGAATTCTTAGTTGATTCCCTGGAGTCAGAAAAGGGGTAATTTTATTTCATCTCTGCAGCTTTTTATTTCCTCAGTTTTATTTTCTTGTTTTCTTGCTATAGCTATCATTTCTAGTACTACATAAAGTAACAATTGTAATAATGACTATCCTTGCTTTTTCCCTTATCTTATGGGAAGGACTTCTCTAAGTTTATTCCCGTTGTGTAAAGTTGACTGTCAATTTAAGATGAACATTCATATTAAATTCTTCAGTATTTTCATGTTAAGGGAAGATCTGTTTTCTAGCTTTTTTAAAATGAAAATGGATGTGCTTTATCAAAAGCTTTTTCTATATGTTGATATATTATTTTTGTTCTTGTAACTAACGTTTTATGTAATGTTTCTTTTTAAATATTGAATCAGCCCCACATTTCTGGTATAAATCTGACTTGATCATTCTGTATTATCTTGATATGGTACTATACTTAGCCTTTTTGCCAATATTTTATGTAAAATTTTTGTATCAGCTTTAATTAGGAATATAAGTCTATTGATTTTCCTTTCCTGTTTTGAGGTACTATTATCATATTTATACCATAGAAAGATTTAATAAAAATCTTTCTTTTCCTCCTTTTTCAGGTAATTTATGTAATGCTGAAATTATTCTTTGCATGTATAATAAACCCAGTTATAAATTCGTTTAATCCTAGAGGTCTTCATTTCCCACTTTGGAAGTTCATTTTTGGCTTATTCAGTTTTCTTTTGTTGATACTGGGTTATTCATTTGGTTATAGATTGAGTTATAAACTCTCTATTTCTTGTTCTGTTAGCCAAGAATTTTATGGGCTTTCCCCCCTTAATAGTATTTTTCTCAATTTCATGTTAAATAGTTTTCAACATTCATTTTTGTAAAATTTTGAGTTCCAAGTTTTTCTCTGTCTTACCCTTCTCTCTGCCCTCCCCCAAATAGCAAGCAATTTAATATATTTTATACATGTACAGTCATGTTAAATATATTTCCACATTAGTCATGTTATGAGAGAAATATGAGAACAAAAGGGGAAGAACCACGAGAGAAAAATTTTTTAAAATTGAAAATAGTATGCTTCTGTCTGCATTCAGACTCTATAGTTCTTTCTTTTGATGTGGTTAGTATTTTCCATCATGAATCTTTTGGAATTGTCTTGGATCATTGCATTGCTAAGAAGAGTTGAGTCTATCACAGTTGATCATTGTGTAATGCTGCTCATACTGAGCACTGTGTTCTGTATCTGCTGACTTCACTCAGCATTAAGTCTTTCCAGGTTTTTCTGAAATCAGCCTGCTCATCATTTCTTATAGAACAGTAGTTTTATTCCATTACATTTATATATGCCAACTTGTTCAGCCATTCTCCAGTTGATGGGCATCCCCTCCATTTCCAAGTCTTTGCCACCACAGAAAGAGCTGTTATAATTTTTGTACATGTGCGTCTTTTTCCATTTTTTATTATAACTCTTTGGAATACAGACATAGTAGCAGAATTGCTGGATCAAAGGGTATGCAAAGTTTGATAGGCCTTTGGACGTAGTTCCAAATATCATCTAGAATTGTTGAATTAGTCCATAACTCTATCAACAATGCACAATGTTCCAATTTCCCCACATCTTTTCCATCCACCATTTATCATTTTCCTTTTCTGTCATGTCAGCTAGTCTGATAGGTGTGAGGTGACACCTCAGAGTTATTTTAATTTGCATGTCTTTAATCAGTAGTGACTTAGAGCATTTTTTCATATGACCACACATATCTTTAATTTCTTCATCTGAAAACTGCCTGTTCATATCCTTTGATCATTTATCAACTGGGGAATGCCTTGTATTCTTATAAATTTGACTCAGTTCTCTATGTAGTTTAGAAATGAGGCATTTATAAGAAACACTGGCTGTAAAAATTGTTTCCCAGATGTCTGCTTCCCTTCTAATCTTGGTTGCATTGGTTTTGTTTATGCAAAACCTTTTAAATTTAATAGAATTAAAATTATCTGTTTTGCATTTCATAATGTTCTTTGTCTCTTGTTTGGTCATAGATTTTTCCCTTCTCCATAAATCTGATAGGTAAACTATTCCTTTTTCTTCTAATTTGCTTATGGTATCATACCTTATATTAAATCATGTACCTATTTTGACCTCACCTTTTTGTAAGGTGTGAGAATGTTGGTCTATGCCTAGTTTATGCCATACTATTTTCCAGTTTTCCCAATAGCTTTTGTCAAATAGTGAGTTCTTATCCCAGAAGCTGGAATCTTTGGGTTTATCAAATAGTAGAATACCATGTTCATTGCCTACTGTATTTTGCGTACCTAACCTATTCCACTGATCCCATCACTCAATTCCTTAGCCAGTGGCAGATAGTTTTGATGATTGATGCTTTATTTAAATCTTTTATAGTTAGGCAGGGATTTTATGTTTTTATCAATATCCACCTATATTATTTAACTTGTCAAGTTTTTGGTAAAAAATGCAATTGGGCAAAGTAGTTCCTTCAGTTCTTAATTTGTTGTGAATTCTTTTTCTTTTCGATACTGATGATTTAGTTTTTCTCCTTTGAAAAATAAAATTAGCTAATCCTCCCACACCCCCACCCACACCCCCGAAAACAGAAACAACTCATGGTTTTAGTTCAATATTTTTTCTACAAAATTTGTTCATCCCTCTTTTGATTTTCATAATTTCAATCTTTTGTTTAATTTTCAAAAGAAGATCCATTTTTTAGCTTTTAGTTCCATGTTCATTTCATTGATTTGTACTTGCACACTTTTGTTAATGAAATTTTTTGCAATATGAAATTTCTCCTGTGAACTGCTTTTGTCGTATTCAAAACTTTTTCCATGTTGACTAATCATTTATTAGCTTTAATCAGTTTTTTTGTTTTTGTACCTTGCTCTTTGACCCACCAGTTCTTTAGGATTAAACTTACTTAAGCCTCCAGTCCCGTTGTAATACTTTCTTCAGGGCCTCCTTCTCCTCTGCCACTACTGCCACTGCTTCATTGTGGTCATTAAAAGTGTGACTAATATTTCTTCTTTCTTCCACTTTGAGTGAGATTTTTTTATGCCCTAACACATTGCCAGTTTTTGTAAAAGTACCATTCGTACCCAAGAATATGTACACTCCTTTCTATTCCTGTTAAGTAATCATCATATGTAAAATATATGTGTATGTGTGTGTTGTAGCTTTTCAAAAATTCTGTCCTGGTCTTTAACTTTAGTTTTTATTGTTGTTTGGTCTAATTTTGAAATGAGTATTCTTGTCTTTTAATATAATAATATTACTGCTTATTTCTCCCTGTAACTTCTTTAACTTTTTCTTTTCGTATTTGTTTTTGTTTTTAATTGGCCACTGAACCATTCAATATCACCAGGCTGGAAGTGCAGTAATTTATATGCCTGCTCATAACGCTGATTGGCACAAATGCTTTATCTTGCTCCATTTTTATGACTTCAATTGGTTGACTCTTCCTTAGGCAACCAGAAGGCCCTCCACTTACAGAGGCTCACCATATTGGTGCCAGACTTAGTGAATATATGTATATACACACACATCCAATCAGCTTTAGCATTACTATATATCAGAACTCCTGAACTTAAGGAATCCACCTGAGCATTCCCCAGTAGCAGGAGTTGCATGTGCCACTCTTTGTCTCCCTTAAATATTTAGATGCTAGGATTTACTTATTCTTCTAATCTTCCTTCCCAAATTTGGACTTTTTAGTGCTAGGCTCTTAACACTCCTAGAGAGACTGTCAATATTTTTGAGCCATGATTTCCATTTCCTATGGGTCATAATGCTGTTTTATTTCCATATTAGTTCTGTGTTATTCAAGAATCTGACAAGTGACTGAGTTTGGAAACCAGCATACTGTCATTGTACTTATATTTGGATCACAGGCAAAGTTGGCAGTCTTGGCACCCCAGCAAAGTTGAGTCACTGCCTTCTTGGTCCACACTTTGTGTCTGGAAATAGAACTGTATATTTGCTCCTTGTTGAAGTTTTAGTATATTGTTGCCCCCAGCTCCTCTCATTTAGCTAGGAGGCTCTGAAAGTTAAGAGTGGCAGAAGGGTAGGCTCCCCCATAGTCTTATCTCCTTTCGCTGATTACTCAGATACAGATCTCAAATTGGGCTGGAGGCTAAATCAGATATTCGTTTCCAGAGTCAAAGCCAAAAAATTCCTATTCCTTATCTGCTACTCAGCCTCAGGATCATAAGCACTCCCTGCCTTAGTTTATATATTCACAAGTGAGCTGCTCTTACACACAGGTTCCTTCCTTAGTCAGCATTGAGTCTTTTACCCAGCTCTGGGATCAGAACAACAGAAGTATCCGTTGGTTCCCATTCCTCTTGTTTCTGCACGGCACCTTCCTAGCTACACCCAGTTCCCAAGCAGCATTAGACTTCAGGCTGTCTTCTGAAGCTGATGTGATGGGAAAATGAGGGTTTTTTTTCCCTTGGATTCCCTGATCCTGACCCAGTCTGGTATCCTTTTCTATGTTTTCTCATGAAGTGTTTGTTGGGGAGGGGAAAGCTGGTTTGTATTTCTTCCTCTCACCCTATGTCTTTTAAGGTCTCATCACTTATTTTCACATTGAAGCCTAGTTGGATTTCTGTCAGGATGTTTATCATTCATTCTACATAATTCTCTCTCAATACTGCAACACAATTGTAAGGAAATTTGATTTTCTTTGAAAAAAATAGGCAGGGGGATAAAATCTGGTAACCCTGAAAATAACAATTGACTTTAGCCCACGTTCTTTGGTTCCAAACCTATTCCTCTGATTAATGTTAAATGAGTGGCATAAATACTTTAATGATATCGGATTGGTGGAGTGACATTATATCTTCTCCATTAACCTAAACAAGCACTGTTTTTTCAGTTACTTAGCCTCACCCAATAGCTCTGATATTGTGGTTAAACTAGTTCTAAAATAGGCGTCCAATGCCTTATGAACGATTAAAATTTTGTTTCTCTAGTAGTGCTCTTTTCTTAAAATACTTCTTTTGCAAAAAAATTGAAAGTCCTTCTCTATCTTCCTAGCTCCCAAAAAACTTTGAGAAGAAATGGAGTTTTCCATCCTTAATTTTTCATTCTACTTTGTTCTGACACGTCTATTATTGTCTGGTTTGTTTCTAAAATTATTTGCCTTTAACTCATTAATTGTAGGGGCACCCAGGTGGCACAGTGGAATGAGTGCTGGGCCTGAAGTTAGAAAGACTCATATTTTCCTAGAGTTCAAATCTGGCCTCATATACTTACCAGCTCTATAACCATGGGCAAGTCACTTAACCTTGTTACCTCAATTTCCTCATTTGTAATGATGATCTGGAGATGATGATGATCTGGAGAATGAAATGGCAAATCACTCCAGAACTTTCCGAAGAAAACCCCAAATGAGGTCATGAGTCAGATGCAACTGAACAACAACAAACATTAATTATAGAATCCTATTATCTCAGAGATGAAAGTCCATATCTGTACTATTCTATTCACTTCTGAGTACATAAGACTAAAGGGAAACATATCTGTCTTTGTATTTAGAAGACTGACATGTGGCTTGGTGGGGAGATGTTTTTGCCTGTACAAAGGGCAGAACTACATGCAATCAGTGAAGTTACTGAGTGACAGATTTTTGGCATGATAAAAAGAAAATTTTCTATTTATCAGTTGTCTATGGATTTCCTTGGGATATAGTGAATTTTTACCCCTATTTTTCAAGAAGTATATGAAGGCTAATTGTCACTTATTAAGAGTGTTATAAAAATGTTTATGGATCAGGTAAGGATTAAACTACATGACCTCTGAAGTCCCTTCCACATCTATATTTTTGACTCAGACGCAATCCAATCCAGTGCATGTGTATTGTAAATAAGTAGTCTGAGACCTAGGAAGATGAAGTGTCTCTTCTAAAGACATATGCTAATAAGAAAACTGGGACTAGAACTCCTATAATACTGACCCAATCTGCTGTTATTTCTACTACATCAAATGCTTAAGGAAATGGGAAGAAGTAATGCTTGGGTTTAGAATTTTTTGCATTACTCATACCTCCCCTCCCATCCAGTTTATTTTTTTCCCATATTGCAACATTTTTTCCCACACTGAAGAAAATAATGGATTGATAGTCTCTTTTATCACATGGTGTAAATACCTTGTATGAGGCTTATCAAAGATTCTTTTAGATAACAACAGATATAATGTGAAAGGGGGAGTACCGTGTAACAAAAATACACTGAATTTGAGCATTTAAACAAATAAATGACTTCACTCTTCTGCCTTGAAATTTTAGTCTTTCCATTTGAAAGTAGAAAGTTCAAATTCCAGGCTTAAAGCTATTTCATAGTTTTTACAGTAGTAGAAAGCCGTGACAATAATGCTCTCATGTCCAGTATGCTTGTGGCCAACATTTTATATGAATTTATTTATCTTTGCTTACCCCGCCAACATCTAATATTAGCCATTTTATGTTAAGAAAAATACATCATGCTACACTATGAATGTAAAAATCTTCTACTTTGTTTCTAATATCTCACCTTCCTCTTACAATTTATTATTCCTTTTAGATTGTCTTGAGCCCTAATTTTTTCTAATTTTAATTCAAGTCTGATTTTGTCTTAAATATATTCAGCACTCTTTTTCTTCATTACTAAAGAGGTTTTTTTATGAATTTTAAATAATACAGCAATACATATTCAAATTTATTTCTCAGACGCTCGGATTTAAGTCTTAAATCAGGAAACATGGATCAGCCTACTTCCTATCTTACATCTTGTTGTGTCACTGTTGTTTTAGTTTTCCAAAGTTTGTACACAGTTGTAACATTGTACTGTTTGGTCTAAAGAAGAGAAGACTGAAACTTTTAGACATTCCCTGATAATAAATTCCTCACAGAGAGAGATTGTAATTATGTTTTTAGCCGGAACCTGTGGTTTCATTCATGGAGGGAATTCCCATTATGAGAACTTCTTCTCCTGCTCCATGTCTACAACTTAATTTATAAATTGTTGCTTGTAGCATGGAGAAATTAAGTAGTCTGCTTATTTTTTTTTTTTTTTTGTGAAGGGCAAATAGATACTCTTAAATTACTGTCTCCTTAGTTTTCTTGGCTCCCTGTTAGGTTTTAACTCTGAATTGACTGCCTGACTTTACAACATCCACAGAGCTTTGTTTGGTGCCTTGAACATACAAGATACAAGTGTTTATTGAACATTATAGAATTTAATTCTATGGGTGAATGTTTTATAGATCTTAGTGAACCATCTTACACACTTTTCTATGGTGCTTTGGTGTCCAGGCATTAAATGTAGATTTATGCTATTTGTCCTAGGTATAGCCAAGTTTGAATCCTACATTCCCCAGTCAGAACTGTCAGGGAGTACGCTGGATCTTTTGTTAATTGAAAGTAGGAGCATCACCAAGAAGGTGAAAAAGGAATGAGATCTTTTTCATGTGCACCTTAAAATGTTAGAAATTTCAAGACTCCAGTTAATAGACTTAGGGATTCCAGGCAGTCACGGACCAATCATGGACCATTCAGTCATGGATCAAACCTATATAGTTAGCTAGTTTTAATAACTCTCGTGTTTGCTCTTGGAATTGCCCCAGATGTTCCCAATCATTGATGCTCTTTTTTAAAAACCATTACTACTCATTCCTGTTTTAAAAAAACCAAACCCACAAAATAAATATTCCCTTTTGACAAATAAGCATAATCAATTGACCAAAAAATAAATCAACATGTTGCCTTTCACTCTGCATCAAGTGTATCCCAGTCCCCCTTAAGTATCTGGAAAAAACTATTTCCTGGAAAGTGGACCTGGGATAGAGAAGAGCTGAAGAATAACATTCTTCAGTGTCTAAGATTAATTTCAATATAAGCCTTTTTAAAAGCACCCTGCTCTGTGTGAGATACCAAGAATGGTATACAAGGATGAAATCAGAGAGATCCTACTTTTGAGAAACTAAAATTTAATGAGAGTTGAGGAAAGGATCATCTCATATATAGGTATAGATACACAAACATTATGTATTCCAAGAAACACAAAATGTTAAGAATTCAGAGAATCATGGAAAGCAAAATGAAACAAACAGCATCAGAAATATAATATACAATATAACCACAACAGTGTGGACCAGAGGTGTAAAATAGGATGTGCATTTTCATATGTGGCCAATATGTTAATTTGTTTTGCTTAACTATATTTATTGTTATAAAGGAAATTCTGTTACCTTGGCATTTTTTTTTCAGATTAGGGTGGCTAATTCTTGACCTGATATATAGCATTTTGTTTTGTTCTTAATATATTTTATTCTTCTGCACTTGTAATTAACATGAACCTTTCCATCTGCAAAGAACAGAAAGAGGATGTTTATGAGACTGAATCTCTCTAATACATAGCACTAAAAAAACCCCACAAATAATACATGTCATTTGCATTTCTGTCTCTTGGAACTCTTTTTGTTGCTTTTTGTGTGGTTTTAATGCTTCATTGAGTCTCTTTTTTTCATCACTATTACTCCTCTTTAACACACACACACGTGTGTACACACACACACACACGCACGCACACACACCCTTCCCTTTTGACAAATAAGCATAGTCATCGGAAAAAATAAATTCACACATTTCCCTTCACTCTGTATCAGTTAATGTAAGTTTTTTCATGTTTCTCTGAATAAGATAGTATTCTACAAATTTATATTTCACAGAGCAGGAAAGAAAGCAAGCTTGAAACTGGTATAAGAAATTCAGTGTGAAGCTCTGGTATAAACTTAAAATATTGAGTTGATTTGTGGTTTATGTATAAAAATTGGTTTCCCTTAGTGCACTAAAGATTTTTTTATTATTTTAAGAAAAAATAGTAACTTCCCAAATATCAGAAAACCTTTAAGAAATAAAATGATGCATTTTATTCTATTTCTGAAAACAGCTTTTATGAACTTCTGAAAACATGAAATAAGGGACCCTGAAAGGAATTTCAAATAGAATATTGTATGCAAAACATGAGAATTTACTGCTCATAGCAACAAAATTATGCACTACATTTACATAGATTTGTGTTGTCCCTTAAAACAATCTTGATTGAATTTATTTGGACAGATTTTAATACCTTTACAGACATTATACTTTTCATTTAGTTCTGGTCTAGTTCATTCTGAGAACATGTAAAAAAAATGCTTCTCAAAGAACCTAAAGGTGTGTGTGCCCAGGTACCTGTATTCACACCAGTGTATTGTGAAAAATTAATTGCATTCCAGTCCTGCCTGGTCTCACATTACTCCCAACTGGGAAGATTTCCAGAAGCTATGACAGTTTTCAGTGCCAACATAGATATTTATATTTGTTCTAATGAAAATATCTATCTCAGAAACACTGGTAAACAGAATAGACAGTCATTAATGTTGGTGTATCAGTGAATAAGCATTTATTAAGTGCTTACTAGTGAATAAAGACTAAGTACTAGGGATTTAAACAAAAAAGCAAATCCAGTCTCTGACTGTAGGAGCTTACATACTAATAAGACAGGCAACATGACATATGCAGGTCAGTCAGTAAGCATTTACTAAGTGCCTCCTCTGTGCCAAGCACTGTGTTAAACACTAATGATACAAAGGCAAAAATAGTTCATGTCCCTATAAAGCTCACATTCTAATAGGGGAGAGAGCATGCAAATAATTGTACATGTAAGATATATGCAGGGTAAATTAGAGATAAACAACACAGGAAAAGTACAGACAAGATGCAGAAGCCAGTTTCAGTGGGCGTGAAAGCAATGTGACATAGTCCTAACCTGGCCATCTATCTATATGTGCTTCTCTCATTGTGACTTCTTATAGTGAATACTAGATTTAATTGACCTACAAGTAAAAAGCGTTTTGGGAGTTTTTGAGGGGGAGTCAGGGCAAGGGATAGTGGTGAAGGAATTGAAGGAGAATGCTGTCATGCTCTCAGTATTTGAGGAAAGACATAGATTGAAGGAAGAAAAGATGCTCTAGATAATGTGTCACAGAATTTCATAAATAAAAGCAAACTTCATCTAGTGTTCACCAGTAATTCTAAGAGACTCTCTAGCAGTAATTCTAGAGAACCTGCCTTGATTGTATGTACTACACCCATCTGTTTCAAAGTCCAATACAATTTTATTGGGTTTATATTTTTAGTTCATTGTTAGAAGCCAGTTATTGGTATTATAAAGATTTACCACAAAGATACTAAGTTAGTTACATGCTACATTTTAAAGTGTTTAACCTCTAGAAAAACTGGTTTTGTGTGCTTTGGTTTAGGTTTGAAAGAGCCAAGTTTCATGTCAGTTCCACCCTGTTCAGATAAGGGTGTGAGAGACTTTTTAGAATAATAATGCAATATTCTAGTATGAAAGTAAGACTACAGAATTTGGAGTTAGATTATATGATTTGCTTTCTGAAATTCTCTAGTATTTATAGTGAAACTATTTAGTTTTTGATATATTAGCTAATCACAATGCTCAGATTGACATAGAAAATAAGAATACCTTTACATGTAGGATAATGAAAATTAAATGCCTTTAAAATCATTGTCTGTGTATTACTTTCCCCTTACTCTTTACTACACCTTCAACAGTGATAAGCTTTCAATAAATACAGGATACTGCCCCAACTTGTTTGATGAATTCATTGACAAGCATTTATTGAGTACTTCTACGTAGCAGGCACTGTGCTGTGCTCTGGAGGTGCAAAGATAAAAGTCTAGAACTTGCAAAGTGTATTCTTTAATTTTTATAGTACATTAGTGACAATAGAAGTGGTTCAATATTCTTATGAAATCTTCCAGTGGTAAAAATGAAAAAAAAAATTCTAGTGGCTTTCTTCTGGGATTATCTCCAGTTTACTTTGTGTGTATCATATATCTATGTATATATACATGTGTTTGTATATTATACATATATTTATAAATTATTTACATGTTATCCCTACCTTTAGAATATGAGCTATTTGAGAGCAAACACTTTTGTTGCCTTTATCTGTATATTCAGTGTTTAGCACCATGCCTAGCATATAGTAAACATTTAATATATGCTTGTTGTCTTGACTTCAGAACCGCTTTTTACATGGAGACTTTAATTATTCACTCCAATACTAGCACTCATTCTCTGTTACTTTGTATTTATTTTGTATACATGTACATTTTGTTTCCCACAACAGAGTATAAGCTATTGTAGATGAAGGACTGTATCATTTTCATCTTTGTACCCTGAATACTTGTTATAGTGGGCATCTAGCTGGTGTAGTGGGTAGAGTGCCCACCCTGGAGTCATGGGGATCTGAGTTCAAATATGGCCTCATACGCTTACTGGCTGTATGACCACTGACAAATCACTTAACCCTCTTTGCCTCATTTCCTCATCTGTAAAATGTGCAAGGAGGAAGTGGCAAACCAGTCCACTATCTCTGCCAAGAAAACCCTGAAAATGGAGACATGGGCAGTTGAACACAAATGAAATGATTTAATTTATGACAGCACCTGACACACAGTAGGCATTAAGTACTTGTTTTGATATTAGAAGCCATGACTGTACTTTAAAAGATTGATTATTTACTTTCCTAACTTGATTGAGTGGTTACAGTGGTTGTAGTCCAAGTCAATAAACATTCATTATTCCCCTTCTCTGTGAAAAGCCCCTAGGTACTAGGGCAGATACAAAGATAGATAACACAAAGAATCCCCTCCTTGGTGAAACTTACTTATGTGCAAATAATACAGATATACAAACAACAAATAATAACAATACTAAAGAGATAATGAACAATTCAGAAGGCTTATATGAGTTCCGAGGAGGAAAACTTAGTTTCTGATTGAAGTGATTAGGAGGTAGCATTTGAACTGGGTGTCAGAGAGATGGGGGAGGTTCAAAAGGCAGCAAGAGGAAGTAGTAAACAGAACTGATGGAAGATCATAGATCTGGAGCTAGAAGAAACCTCAGAGACCATCTATTCCAACTCTCCTAGATGAGGAAACTAAGGTCCAGTGCTGGCCAAGTGCCTTACCCAAGATCATGCAAGTTAAAAGCTATCATCAGTGGAATTTGAACTCAAGTTCTCTGACTCAAGAGCCAGGGCTTTTTTCACTCTTCCATACTTCTGACATGATCAGATTCCATAAGGAATATTAATACAATACCATTGTGATGTATATTAATTGTAGATTCTATCCAATACAGGAAGAAAACATGTAAATAGCTATATGCACATAGAGGGTAAATTGGACATGATCTCAAAAGGAAGGCAATGGGTGCAGAGACTGTGAAACAGAAGAACCTACAAAATCTAACAATTAGAAGAAACCTCAGAGGCCATCTAATCCAGTCCATGCCTCACTAGCAATTGTTACCAGCTTTCCAAATCACTAGCATTTCTGTGTAGAGGTAATAAATAGAACACTGAATTTCTGGTCAGAGGAGCTGGATTCAAATCTCAGCACTGCTGCTTAATACCTGTATGACCTTGGACAAATCATTTTCTCTGCCTGGACTTTGATTTCCTCAATTGTAAAATATGCAGTTCAGCCAGATGATCTCTAGGGTCCCTTGCAACTTTAAATCTGACCCTAAGACTCCCTCTTCTATATTACTTTCCTGTGCCCCAGTCCTGCTTCACTAATTGTCTATTAGCTATTTCTAACTGGTTACTCCATAGGCATCTTAAATTCAACATGTCCCAAAACAGAAATTATTATATTTTTCCCCAAAACTTTCCCTTTTCCTAACTTCCCTGATTTTGTTCAGGATACCACCATCCTTCTAGTCACCAAGATTTCATAACCTTTAAGTAATTCTCAGTTCTTCCCTCATGTCCAGTCAGTTGCCAAGTCTTGTTGATGTTTTCTTCATATCTCTTATATCCATCTTCTTTCCATTCATGACCATTTGTCTAATTCATGTCCTTAACAGCTTTAACCTAGACAGTTATAATACCACTCTAAGTGGTCTCTGTGCTTCTAGTCATTCCTGCATTTAATATATGCTCTTTGAATGAATGAATACCTTCTACATTAATAATGTCATCCAGAGACTTGAAGGACTCCATACTTCTCAAGGTACCCCATGCCATTTGGGGATGGTCTACTTATTTGACATTCCTTCCTATACCAAAATAAATCTTCTCCTCTCAGTCTTCTACCCATTTCTCCTCATCCTGCCCAACAAGGGCCTCCACATGGCAGTACTAATACATGAGAACAGCTGTGATGGTCTGCCCATAACTTCCTCCTTATGCAAGTCTACTCTTGTGAATTAAACATCTCCAGGACTGTAATCCAGTTCTAATGGATATTGCAACTGATCAGGCAGGTGATGAGAACAAAATTTAACTAAGTAGAATTAACTGAACTTTTCAACTGAACTTATATGGAAGGTCATGGAGAAGGAAAG